>NC_134793.1:12686315-12751315 GCF_046742065.1 Oratosquilla oratoria | reverse complement strand
TATGTGTGTGTGTGTGTGTGTGTGTGTGTGTTGCTGCGGTCAAATGCTAATAATTTCAATTTCGATAGAATGTGTGGAGAAAAGTTACACGTATCAATATAACTCAGTGGAAAATGTAACGCATGAAAAATGTGAAAACAGTATTTTTTTAATATATCAATTCAAAATAACATTGTTATTATTATTATTTATTTATCTATCTTAAAGGCTATCGACCCATAATGGGGTCATTAAGCCTAGTGTAAAGTCGTTCAGTCTCTACGTTTTTTTCGTTTTCTTCTATGGGTGGACTAGTGGACTAGCTAGGTAAGACCATCCGCTCGCGTGGGATCGGTTTTTGTGGAAGGGAAAGAATGTCTCTAAGAAAATGAGCGGTTAGGGAAGTTTTGTGGTCGTGGCTCCGGAGAAATGGGCAGGGAACTTGGACGGCGGCGCCGACGCCTGGCATTAAATACTTCAAAAGTTGAGAATATGATAGAAGGCATAGTAGTAGAGAAAGATTGAAAAACTGAAAAATCGTTAGTGGGAGGTAAACTGAAATGAGAAGATGTAGTTTAAGAGGAATTTAGAAAGGAAGCGAATTTTAGTCGAAGAAAAAATACGTGTAGATTTTGTGCGTGGGGCGTAGGTATATACGTGAGAGGTGTGTGTATATATCTTACGGAAAGTGAGTAGACTTCACTTCCTGCGTGTGGCGATGCTAAATAACTTCAGCTAGGGGTATGATCATTATCATTATTACTGTTATTATTACTAATATTATTATTATTATTATCATTATTATCATCATTATTATTATTATTATTATTATCATTGCTATTATTATCATTATTATTGTTATTATAATTATTATTATTATCATTGTTACTATCATCATTACTACTATTATTATGAGCCTGAGTATGTTACCACCCGCGAAAAAGTAAAATAAAAATAAGCAATATTTAAACATTTGGTAAAATTATAAAATTATTTTACATTTACATGCTTTCTCCTTACAAAGGCTATCATAGTTTGTGGCAGCATTAATTTCACAAATATGAATAATATGAACGCATAAATGGTTTGTTTAATCATAGTAATTTTTGTCACAAAATGCCAATCGTATTAAGGGTACACTACAGTAATTGCGTGTGTGTGTGTGTGTCTCTGTGTGTGTGTGTGTGTGTGCGCGCGCGCGTAAGGAAAACATATGTCTTAATTTTTTGTTGCGATTCTCCCCTCTTATTTTTTGCCTTATTTTTATGTGTCATTCTATACATTTCAAAAAGAAAAATAATGTTGAGAGGATATCATAGGTATATGTAAAGACTAAAACTGAACTGTTTTACAAGTTTGTCACCATAAAACTTAAGACACAGGAAATAATTTCTTAATCTAAAAGTGGAAGGAGAGGTCTATGAAGCTGCATCGGCTCAGCCTGACGTAATGAACAAAGGTTTTCAGATTTCACTAAAGAAAATTACTCTGTGGAGAAGGGCGAGAAAAAGAATGTTGGGTTAAGAATCCTCTCAGTTGAAAGGATTATGAAAGGAACAGAGGGAGTGATTGGGGAGGAACAGTGTAGGTTTAGGAAATATAGGGGTTGTGTGGATCGGATATTTGTGGTAAGACAAATTGTGGTAAGAGAATAATTTAACAAAGGGTAAGGATGTTTTTGGGCCTTTATGGATTTGGAAAGGGTTTATGACAGAGTAGACAGAGAGAGATTGTGGGAGGTTTTGCAGATATATGGGCATGGGAGAAAGGTGTTAAGGTCAGTCAAGTATTTTTACGAGAGTAATAGAGCCTATGCTAGAATTGGAAATGGAGAGAGTGAGTGGTTTGGTGCAAAGTTGGGACTGCGTCTGGGATGTGTCATATCGCCGTGGCTTGGGACTGGAGATGGTTAGACAAAATTGAGAAAAGTGGGAGGTGAGCCAGTCGTTGTTTGCTGACGACACTGCGCTTGTGGCAGGGTCAGAGAGGGGATGGCAGTTAGTGACGGAGGTGGGTGGGTAAGGAGTGCTTATGTGTGAATGACATTTTGACACAGTCCGAAGGGGTTTATCACCGTCTTCTCTTTTTCTGCACGAGGGAACGGAGAGAGGGGATCACCAATTAAGTGAAGAGGCCTTGCTGTGGATGTACTGTATCTTGCTGCATTGCTTCAGACCTCGGGCAGTGGGTGGGATACAGGGTATTGGCCCATCATCCGTAAGGAGCTAAGATGAGAGGGAGGGGAGTGGAATGGGTGGGAGTAGGTACGTGCGTTTGACTTGGCTACCTCCCTTGTAAAGGGGGAGAGGAGCTTTTGGTGTATAGATAGGATAGATGGATTGAGAATGTTTAGAAGAGGAATGAAGTATGGAAACTATTAGAAACATTAGATGGGAGGGCAGCTGTAGGGCCAGACGAAGCTCAAACTGGAAACTTAAAAAAAAAATCGGCAGACAAGTTCACCTAGCGCAATTTTATCTTTATTAGAACAAAGGATAATGCTTCAGGATTGAGAGATGGCTAATGTGGTACCAATGGATAAAGAAGAAATGAAAAAACCCTAAATTACAGACGAGAATCTCTGACCAAATTGGGTTAGAAGACTGAAAAACTGTTTCCATATGTTGAAAATGTGAACATTTTGGCAGACAATCTCTGTTTCAAATAGCAATCAGATGTATTGAACCTGTAAAACTTTTTAAGAATGCAAGAGAGAGATGGGGCTAAGTGGATTGTGTATACAAATCTGTAGAAAGCCTTTGATGCGGTAGCCACATGAACGACTTGTTATCATCTCCCTTCGATGCCTAGCGTGCACACGCGCGCGCGCACGCAAATGCTACGAGAGTGAACTCGGCCGTCTCAGGGTATCTCTCCAGAGATCCTGTATTGTTCCGGATTTTCTTTTCAACGGACATGACCATTGTATTCGAACCGGAACAGCGACTAAAACCTCCGGTTGTCCAACCGACACCTTAACACCTGCGCAGAACGGACCTTGCGCCTTCTAGACAAACAATTGAAGCGGTGCGGGTCAAAGGATATCACGTTCTCGACATACAATAGAATCAGCAAACTAATCCGGCGACCATCCGACGCGACCAACCTTCCAAATATTCTATATGCGAATACGGCAACAGCCTACTTATACCATGTTTTTGGCAAGCCTGTGAATATGTATATTCAAGTGTTTCTGGCAACCCTCCGAGTCTTGCGCGGAGATTACCTTGTATTTGTAGGCGAGAGAGCTGTCTGGTTCATTAAAGTAAAGAACACTACCAGACTTCAATTCACCAATGTAGAGTTAACCATACACTCTACAGACTAATATAGAAACTGGAACATTGTAGGCACTTAAAGGAAACCTCTTTGAATGGATGAAGGGTATATATGGATATATGAAAACAGTATTAAAGGATAAGATTTCAGGATGGGGAGAAGTGACGGGTGGAGTCCCGCAAGGGTCAGTACTGGCACCCGTTATTCTTGACTTAGGTAAATTACATGATGGTAGGAGCAAACTAGACTACCATGTTTGCTTGCGATTCAAAGATCAAGATTTGTATATGAGATGAAGACTACAGATTTTTACAAAAATATCTAGACAATATGAGTTGGAGCCAACTGTGGAAAATGCACTTGAAATGCAAAAATTCAAAATAATGAAAATGGTGTGTTTATTGGGTGGAAAACGGTTTGCTCTTTGAGCACAGTTTTTTTTCCCTCATGAAAAGTTATATGTAGAAACGAAGAAGAAAAATATGGGTGTGTTGGTCATGGGTAATTTTCCACCCAATAAACACACCAAGACGCCGTTATCACACTGGGCTATTTTTCCTCCGTCTTCTGGAGCAGATTTGCAAACCGCAGCTTTCGGGAAGAAATCTGATATGCTAGAAAAGAAAAAAATCCTCAAGTATATCAAATGACATTCTATGTAAATTGTTGAGCAAACAAAATAGTTTCCTGTAGTAAATTTACGGCGGAGATGGCGGTACCGCCGATTGATCGGAGGTTGGAGAAAAATAGCCCAGTGTGATAACGCCATTTTATATTCTTGACGAATATAAAAGCGAATCTTCATTAGATAGAGATGTCGACGATAATCACTACGAAGCTAATCGAGAGAACACAAAGAGCAACAACTAAATTTAATTCCCAGACCTGTTAGACTGATCATACAAGGAAATATTATGAAGCTTTGGAACTGTTATTATCAAAAGAAAGAAGGGAGAGGTGATAAAATCGCAATGTGGAGATCAATGAAAGTAGTGGATTGAGTTGCCACTCTTGGTTTGAGAGAGATCGTCATGAGTGAAAAAGAGAGAGGACTACATGCCTGAGAGATATTGAGGTCGTTTCCGTATAAATGCAAACTCATGTGGAACAGCAGGAGGATACGATCCGATTTAAAACCACAAACGAATCTAATCCCACGTTATATTGATTTGAAAAAAATAAATGGAGTTCATTGAACCCAAGTTTCCCTCTTAGGTATTACAATTAGGCAAAACCGTATTTGGTCGATATTTTAAGGTAATCCCGTATGGGTTATCGACTGCATGTTTTAGACGCTCGATATTTTAGGGAACTTCTGCGACTCACCTGCGGACCAAATCACTCGATATTCTTTATAAGAGTCGAAACTAATCCCGATTTTAAACAATGTTAATCACTAATAAACATCTACTATTCCCCTGATCTGCTCTTACCCTCCTTAGATTTCACTAATAACAATACTACCTCCACCCCCAAGGATAGAAGAGCTGTTTATTCCTGACAAAATACTAATTAGGTAAATATAGAGGCAGGCGCATGTAAGGCGGTCAGTCATTGTGATCTTGGGCAGAGACGCCTTGGGTAGGCTTTCTACTCCCCCTCCTCCTCCTCCCCTCCCTCTCCCTCCCCAAAGCAGGAACACAGCCACGCCGCGACTCGGCAGGAACTGTGTGGAATGTGCACTCGGGGAAGAGCCTTTCAGCGAAAGCACCACGTGGAAAGGAGGAGGGAGGAGAGGAGGCAGGTAGGGAGGTGACAGCTGGTAACGCAACACTGACGACAGTGCACGCACCAGTCAACATGACCATCACCGCACAACGAGCCACCTGCCGCCACGTAACTCCTTTCGGCCACTACCCACTCGTGCAGTTGACTCCGCGTCATCATGATTTCACACCGCATCAATGTGTGTGTTCTGACAGTGCCAGCCGCCCCTCAAGGTGCGGGAAAATGGGCAGGACGCGAGCAGACGGCAACCACGTGGTGTTGCTGCTGCTGGTGATGGCTTGCCAGCTCGCACAGACACGAAACGACCACAGCCCGGGTCAGCCAGCCAGCCAGCCAGCATGACAGCCAGGCCCGCGCGCAGCCAGCCTCGGCTGAATGTAAACGGCGCGGCGGCGGCGGCGGCGTGGTTAGGGTCGACGGCCTAACCGCTTGAGTCTTTCACGTGGCCTTCGCCTTCGCCTTCGCCCGCATAGTGGTGAGTGCACGAACGCCTGCGCTCCTCCTCCACACTGTGTGTGCTCGTTTATGCGCTACACGAGTTTGTTTGGTGTATACGCGCGTATTGAGAGTGTGTGTGTGAGGACGCATTCGCATGTGATGCATAGAAGAGTAACGCGTGTACGTAGAACTGAGCTGGCGATTATGTGTGATTTTTTGCATAATGCTATCATCATAATCAGTATTATTATTATTACTATTGTTATTGTTATTACTATTATTGTTCTTATGATTATTATACTATTGTTTTAATATTATTATCATCAATGGGCATTATTACCACTTTTATCGGCGTTATCCTAACTCTTACTAAATATGTAAACGGGCAGGATGATGCATAGGTTGGTGTTCATTTTGCCACGTGTCAATTCTCTGTATAGTTGTTTCCAAGGGTCGGGCCGAATGACGACACGAAGAGAACACGGCACCGCCTTGAGGGAGCAGGAGGACGAGGAGGAGGATTTGCGGTTTGTTCCTTCACGCTATGGTGAGGCTAAGTCGTCCACCCTGAGTAGTAGGGTGATGACCTCGAGGAATCCTCCGTCGTAATTGAGTTAGCTGCCGCGGTAAGGCCCCTTGCTACAATGGCGTCTAGCTGTTCAGCAACGACATCCCGTGACGTCATGTCGACCTTGAACGTCAACTGGAGCGATGTCGTGTCGTCCTTCCTCCGGCTGATGACATCTGGTATTCGTATTTTCTTTTCTGAAACAGTTGTGTAGGATTTTCCTTGGCTGATTAAAACAGACTGGCAGTAGTCGTGACAACAGCGAAAAAGTAAATTGATGTCATCGTAAAGGCAACGTCAGATATGGCGCGAATTTACTCCGCGTGTGTATACGAACGCGCGCTGATATGCGGAGTCAGCATGTGTATACACAGCGACGCGCAGGTACGCTCGAAACCATAAATGCGAATGATAAGCGGAGCAGAGCGAGGCAAGTACGTTATCCATAAAGATAAATGAATAAACAAATAAATGTCTGCAAATGGTAGGCGATGCTGGGAAATTCTTTGTTCCACAAACAGCTCGACTGAAAGGTGATTGTTGAACAGACGACGGGTATTGTGTGGACGGGCGGCCAGACATGCGACTAAGCGGTCTCATACAAACGGTCCAGACACTCGGTTGGACATCCTTAGACGACGCCTGAACTATCGTTCACGTCGCCCGCCAGGGCTGTCGTAGACGGCGTTTGCAGGCTGAAGCCCCACATTCTTAAGCGCGCTCGCGCACACATAAACGCAACACACACACACACACACACACACGAAACTCTGGTGGTAAGATGTCGAGGGTCTGTATGTCACGAGTTTTCACTTAGACTCAACTCAGCCGTGGCCAGGCAAATAATTAATTCCTCCTTAACAAATATCACAGGGATAATGGTAAAGATCTGCTTGATGGAAATGGGTTACTTCCGGTAAAAACCGACCATGTGTGAACAGAAGGATATCACTGCACGGCTGGAAAAGCACGAACACACACACACACACACACACACACACACACACACACACACACACACACACACACACGTGTACACAGGACAGGAAAACATGTCTTCCTTAGCAAACTTCTCCAGCGGAAAACAGTCTCTCCCCTATCTTCTCTTTTCTTTATCGGTTTTGCAGTCAACCCCCCTTCAACCCCCCCCCCCCTCCCAGCTATCCTCTCCTTCCCGGCAGCCCATCGTGCTCCCTTTACTTCGCCGCCCGCGCGCCCTCCCCTCCTCCTCCTCTCCTTCGTTCCCCTCTCCTGCCTTCCTCATGCGTTCCCTCCCTCCCTTTTCCGCCTTCTCCCTTCCCCTGTCCTCCCATTTTCTCCTACGAACGCAGCATCGCTGTGTCTGACTCCACTTTCGAACTGCGGTTAGTCTCAGATGCTCGTCTTCGCCCTCCTTCGACGCCCACTGCAGCTGGCGTGGCTTAGCAGAGCAGCAAGTGAAGCCTGCACATTCCTCACCTTCCTTCTCTTCTTCCTCTCCTCCTCATCTGCCTCCCACTACTCCTCTTTCCCATTAACCGTCGGCGTTCGGTATTCTCTGGTCTGGCTAGGTCTTCCTCGAGGGTCTTGTCAAAGGTCGTTTCTCAATCATGGTAGAGTTCAAAGTCCTGAGTTCTGAGTCAATCACGGACTCACACGCGCGGGAAGGCAGTTGAGACATTCAAATAAGTTTTTTACGAGTACTCAGGGCGTGGTGGTAGAGGTGCACGGTCGACAGATTATAATGTGAGTAAAACTACTAATGAATTAACCACACATGACACACCTCATATTTCGGATTATATAATTGAAAGGCTGATATTTATTCAATGTATTTAGAAGGTCCACGACAGTGGCTCCTAATGAAGTAAATAACGACTTAATGTTCTGTAACGCAGAAATGTCAACACAACACTGGTGAATGTAAACATACCTACACGCACTCTCATACACGCATGCAACACGCAACATGAATATATGTATGAATAGTGTATGCAGAGAAGTCAGCAAAGAGAAGTATATATTTTAGGCAAGTCGAAATTAGATAATGAAGAATTAATTAAAGAGAAAAATCATATTATGAGACTGGTATCCTGTAACGTTCAGCTAGGCAACTGCATATATGCACATGCGGGCACGCGATCACAACACGTTTGATATTGACTACGTTTTTTTTTATTACTATTTAGATTTTTTTTCTATAACAACTCTAAGAAATAAAGTCATGCGGGATTTTTTTTAAATAATCTCCACACAAATATAGAATGACTATAAATTTTAATATTTACTATCCCTCTTATTTGATAAATTTGATTTGGTAAATCCTTTTACCACGTCGATGATACTATCCGATGCATTTTGTCCAGACAGACAGAAACACTGGCTAATTCCGATATATTCCCCATACACATACAAATGCGTAGCGCTTGAATTGCTAATATAATATTGGGAAAACAAAACTTCACGGGTTTTTATCAAATTTATCGAAGTAAATTCGAAGGAATTCACAATAATAAGAGAAACAGAGAAGATATATTTTGTAATATTTTTGTAACTTGGATGTACACAAATTTAAGCTCAAAGTTAGTCTATATACCAACACACAAAGTTAGTCTATAGTATATACCCACACACATACAGATGCGTAGCGCTTGAGTTGCTAATATAATATTAGGAAAACAAAACTTCACGGATTTGATCAAATTTTTCGAATAAAATTCGAAGGAATTCACGATAATAAGAGAAACAGAAAAAATATATTTTTGTAAGATTTTTATTTTTGTAACTTCGATGTAGACAAATTTAAACTCAAAGTTAATCTTTATACCAAGTTTTTTTCCCTTACAAGGGAGGTAGCCAAATCCACCGCCCTTTCTCCCCCTTCGCATTTAGCTCCTCATGGATGACGTGTCATCCCTGTATCCCGCCCACTACCCTGGGTCAAAAGCAATTCAGCAAGATTCTCCTTTATTTGTTTTTATTTATTATTCTTCCTGTGCTCCACTGTTCCCCCCCCCTTCTCTCTCTCTCTCTCTCTCGCTCTCTCTCGTTTTTAACGCTATAAATTTCTTAAAGCTGTCTCACACCTGTTAAACCATTTTAATTATATTTTCCATACTAACCTTTGCTTGCACCAGAGTGCGAAACTGACCAAAGAATATATATATATATATATATATATATATATATATATATATATGTGTGTGTGTGTGTGTGTGTGTGTGTGTGTGTGTGTGTGTCTTAATTAGCACTCTTTAGAAGAAGAGATAGTGCCTCAAGCATGGAAGAAGGCCAACGTAGTACCAATTTATACAGGAAGCCTCAAATAACAGACCCGTGTCTCTGAGCAGGACAATAACCAGTGTGAAAGTTGTGAAAGACAGATGGATTAGACATTTAGTGATGGGCATACTGGCAAAGGAGGATTACAAAGGAGCAATCCGACATGAGACCTTTTGGTCCATAACTAGGTTGGATGCGAAAAAATTATAATAATGATAAAGAATAAATAATATAAGAATAATGAATAAAATAAATAAGCAAATAAATAAACGTAAATAGTAAATGATAAAGGGACAGATAAATAATAATAGATAATAATCAAATAAATAATAATAAACAGACAAATAATAAATAAACAAATATAAAATAAATGTCAGGCATTACAGCATCTTGCTTAAGTGTTTAAACGAATCTTAAAGCTTCGAACTGAACTACATTGCACTACCTCTGCAGGAAGTTTATTCCATTCATTAACTACACGGGAGGCGAAATTGTTTCTACCCACTTTCAAATCAAATCTATTACCTGAAAATTTGACACCATTATTTTTTGTCTGATTCTCATTCAGTGTGAAAATGTTGTCCCTTTTGATATCAATTCCCTTTAGAATCAGACCTGTATCAAGTCACCTCTGATTCTATACTTTTTATAGGGAAAATAGATTCATATGCTTTAGTCGATTTTCGTATGGTTTATTCTTTATATTTGGAATAAGTTTTATGGCTCGCCGTAGTACTTTTTCCAATCTGTCAATCTCTTTAATGAGATTCGGTGACCATACGGAAACAGAATATTCTAAATGTGGACGAACTAATGATTTATATAGCCTGCTAATGAGACATGGACTTTTGAAGTCAAAAGATCGCGCAATCAGTCCTAGAATCTTATTGTCTTTCTCAAAGACTGAAATACACTGCTTAGAATCCGTAGATGATTTGAGATCGTTACTGATAATTACGCCTGGGTCCTTTTCACTATCCACTTATGTTAACGAATTTCAAAGTAACTTGTAATCGTACTTACTGTTATTTTTACTTATGTGCATAACCTTGCATTTAATTGTGTTAAATTTCATTACCCACTTTTGAAACCACTGCTGTAATTTATCTTAATCTTGAATATCTAATTGGTTTAAGTGATCATTTGCCATTCCACACAGTTTTGTATCATCAGGAAATTTGGAGATAATATATTTCAGTCCGTGGTCTATATAATTTATATATACTATGAATAGAAGTGGTCCAAGAGTGGAACCCTGAGGAACTCCACACGTAACATTTTTCCATCTAGAAGTTTTGCCATTTAGAACAACTCGCTGTTTTCGATCGTTTAACCAATTACTAGTACAACTTAATAGGCTACCCTTATTCCGTGTAAAGCTGATTTAGTAAGTAGTCTTTCATGGGGGACGGTATCAAAAGCTTTTGCAAAGTCTAGATACATTAAATATACGTTGTTTTTTCATAATTCGAGATGACTGTGTCGTAGAATTCGAGTTAGTCGCGCAATAACGTTTCCGTCTGAATCTTTGCTGGCTATCATTTACCAAACACTTTCTAAATGGTGTTCGATAGCATCTCTGATGTTAGTTTCCATAATTTTTCCTACGATTGAAGTCAAGCTTATAGGCCTGTAGTTATTTGGTTTCTTTTTGTCACCTTTGTTGAATATGGGAATAATGTTAGCTAGCATTCTCTTGGGACATCTCTGGATGTGATGGATTTGTTGAAAATAATTTCTAATAGAACAACAACCTCATTTTTCATTTCCTTTAATATTCTTGGATGCCAACCGTCAGGCCCTGCTGTTTTATTAACTTTTATTTTTTTTTATACACCTTTTATATTTTTCGTTTATATTCAGAAACGGACGACCATCTCCAGTTTGTTAAGTATTTCTTTGGTGGTCGATGTTCTACAGGAGAGGTTGGGTAAACTTTGCATATATAGATATAGAGAAAATTTTGAGATAGGACCTAACGATAGGACCCACGAAAGTGGGGCATATCGAAGGACTTAAAATTAACCGATTTGAAAGAAGACTTAGTGAAAGATCGATACTTGAGAACAATACTAAATGACAGCCTAGGACGAAGGGAAATAACTGAAAAACAACAATATCTGGAGAAAAACTACAGTAATGAAAATGACGATGGATCACGATGTGAATAAAATACAAGGAACTTAATTTGTTACAAGAATATCTAGACAGGACCCGCGAGTAGAGGCAAGTGCGAAGGATATGTTTCAATGAAAAAAAAACAACAACAACGAAATATTGTGGGTACAGAAGCAGTGAACCGCTTGTGAAGAAGAGGCAAGACATTGCTGCAGTCACCGAGAGAGAGAGAGGAGGGGAGAGAGAGAGAGAGAAAGAGGAGGGGAGAGAGAGAAAGACCGATATATGAAAACATTAGTAAAGGACGGGATTGGGGGGAAGTAACTAGTGGAGTCCTTCAAGGGTCAGTACTGGCACCTGCAATGTTAATGACTTACATAAATGACAAAGTGAGTTGAAAAAAATATACAAATGTTTGCAGACAATGCAAAGATCATGAGAGTACAAGATCAAGAATATTGTAAATTGCCACAAGAAATTCTAGGAAGCGTTTTTAACCGGAGACAAATTTGGGAAATGAACTTCAATACTAGAAATGTAAAATGTTGGAAATTGGGAAATAATGAATTTCAAGAGTGAGAGATAAAGAATATGAGAGGGTCACGTGATTTTTGTCACCCGAAAAATGTATTAACAAGATTGCTGAAAAGCGTTATGCTGTTGACAAACCAGGTTCTGTGATCTTCGATTTATTATCATCATGATCATTAGTAATAGTAGTGGTACTGATATTATTATTATCAATATTATCATCATTATTATCAGTATCATCATCATCATTATTATCATTATCCACACTAATTTTTCATCTTGGTTTTTATAGTTTAAATTTAACTTGGTATGGGATCTTTTTGAGTAATTCTTGGAGTTCCTTTGGTGTATTCTCTTAATGCTTTAAATGATCCAGCAAATAACATTAGATATAATGAATATATGCATACACACGGGTGGGTAAGTGTACATCAGTTCTATCCCCCGGTTCATCGTCCAGTCGTCACTTGAACAAACTGAATAAAAAAAATCGTACACATGCACAAAAATGAGTTTGATGCATTTATTGGGAATAAAATTATTACATTGTTTTCACCTAGATTGCGATATTTGGATTTTTCACTTTGAGAACCCAGTTTTACTTTGGATCGTTTTTTAAAATAATTTTTTAACTAAATCTCAATTGAAATTTTTGTTCATCCTTCCATCGTAACTGATAACAACCAACAAACTTTCTTGTAATCGTGTTAAGCTTCCAACTTATTCCCTTTTATTGCAAGTACGCGTTCCAGTGTTATTCTGTCTATAACAGTTACATTCAAATTATTAGCGGGTCGTCGACTTCTTCTAAAACGCCTTCTATATAATTTGATCTTTTTCATTTACTCTAGAAATTCGATTTACCTTCTTGAACTTTCGCATTCCCAATAATTCCACATGGTTCTTCAGCTACCTGTGCCGCGCCGCAGCAGCACTGCGCGATTTCATGGACATCCCCTGCGCGCACGCGGGAGCAAGCGTACTTCTCCGCCATGGCAGATTTTCTCTCATTCACTTTGGAAAGGCGCCACTGCAGCCACCCCAAACAGAAATTTCTGCTCCGGGAATGGCAACACGACCACGTCGTGGCGCGCGGAGCTACAGCAGGTGACCAATTCATATTATTAGAATGAATTTAGATTCGTTACCAATTTACTTCGCATTCAAGACTACTGTAGAACTGGTACACCACGACACGTGGTCTGAAAACGACTTGGAAACTATGGTTACTGTTTTGATTGATTTCTGCATTACCTCCTATCGCCCAGTTGATATTTTCTTGTGTATTAAATATCGCGCATATCTTTTCAATATTCTACTTTAATGTGTCTTAACCTTAGTTAACTTAACTGGGATATATAAAGCAATAATTTCTTCTCGCATTTTTTTTTTCAGGGCGTCTTCCCTCCTTTCCTCCAGTGGAAAATTTCCATGGAAAACTCACTCCCTATGTTCTGATTTTATTTTGGGAAATTTTCGAGGATAGATCCATGTATTCCGGGGAAACAGTAAATCGGTGCCCAGCCATTGTGTACAAATCTATTTCTTTCGGCTTCAACCGCACCTCACTATGGTTTGTCAGACTCGACTTAATATTTGTCTGTCTACGTGCCCAGTCCCACGCTTTCAGACTGCCCATCTACGACGCGCAGCCCCTTAGGAACAATGGGACGGAAACAGGTTAAGATTCTATTTGGATCTCTTTCACTCTTCCAATGTAGTTTCCTTGTGCCCTTGACCTCGACGTGGTGTCTGGAAGCTCCATGCCTCAGGAGACCTTCAACATCGTTCCATACGCTTTCTTTAGAGTTTAGATTGAATTCTCCCCCCCCCTCCCTTCGTCTTACCAGCTATTCTCGTAAACCTAATATTCAAAGTCCACTTCTCCCTCACCCCCTCCCTTTAGATGTACCGCTTTAGGTGTGTTGGTTTCAATCCCAATTTGTGTGACGCGAAGTCGGGTTTGATTCCAACGGCTGTCGATGACGTGTGCACCGGCAGCCCAAGGACGCAGGGCAAAGGTAACTGATTCGGTCGCCTTTATTTTTTCATTGCGTGTTCGAATATGATCCCCCCTCGTATCCCGCCATTTCCCAACGCGCTCCAAACACTCATTCCCATCACTATCGCTCTCTCATAACTACGTACAACCCTCCCCTCCACCGTTCCTTCACCTCCCCCTACCTCTTGTTCTCTCCCTCTCCCCCCCAGCCAGCTTCCCCTCCCACTCGAGCCTCCGATCCTATTACCTAGCCACAAACACCTCTCTCCCGAAGACATCCCCCTTCCCATCCCAGGTTCACAAACTCCCATTACCCTCTTCCATCGTCAGTGACTAACAAGATCCTCCTTTCCCTTCCTCACATCATCCAGCGACGATGACGATGGTGGCAACGACGACGATTATTTTCACAAACGGTTACGCTGAGGGCAACGAAAAATAGTGGCTAAAACGATTAATGATATAACAAGTGACCAGAGAATGACAACAGCGACAACGACAAAAACAGTATTGACGACGACGTTTAAGTGGATGACAACGACGATAATGACAAGAACAACCAAGTTAGCGGTCTGACTTTGGGAACAGCAATGGAAACAATAATAACATCGGCATCGGCTATGGCAACGATAGTAACGACAACAACGGCGACGACGCAGTCGTACCAACCTTACCCGGCAAAGTCCATCCATCTAACAGGACTCTTCCTGCGTTGCCCGCCTCCTCCCCCCCCACACACCTCCCCTTTCTCTACTGCCCCTCCCCCACTTTCCTCTTTCCTGCCTACCTTCCTCCCCCTACTCCTCCCCTTAGCCCAGCAATACTAATCCCTCCTCCACCATCCTCCCTCTAACCCCTTTTCCATCCCCTCCCTACTCCGTGTGGGATAATGACTGCATGTTTAATGCAGTCCATACGTTAAGGACTAGTGGATTAGTAACAAAATTTTTAATGTGATTGGACTCATCTCCATCCAAATGTCGATAACTTTCAACTTTTACTATTCTTCTTTTCTGCCACGCTTATTAATTTTTCCTTTGCCACATCCATGACTCCAAGTTTTGCGACGCAATATTGTCCCGTTGCGTAGAAGTACTGGTTATCATTGACGAAATATACCATTCACTTTCTCTCATCTCTTTTTGCCGCCACCATCACTACTTCCACCACTACCCCCAAACCCTTCCACCTGCGTCGCTCCAAGGCCACGTGGTAAAGGGAGAAGACAGTTAAAGGGACGACGAATCCCACGTGGTCCTGTGACCGACGCTACATGGGGCAGCGGGAGGGAGGCTGGGTAGTAAGTGAGATGGGTTGCGTTGTTGCTGGGATGGCGAGCCGCGAGCAGGAAGGGGAGGTGGAACCTCTCATGGAAAGAGGGTTGATGGCATTATTCTTGCTTTTAGGGGAGGGGCTATTCTGATGGGACAGTTGAAGGAGTGGGGGGGGGAGGGGTTGAGGTCCGGGTGTGGATATGTGTATAATGGGGATCGGGTTGTGTATCTAGGGAGGAAGTTCTTCGTCTGGGGTTTCGTGGCGGGAAAAGGTGGAGCGACTCGAGGACAGACAAAGAATCGAGGCAAGAGGCAACAAGCAAATTGGTTCATGCCAGGCGCCCAGTTTAGGCGTTAGGGGCAATAATTGTCCCAAAAGAACAAAGAAACCTTGGGAAAGGAGAAGATTTGTCAAGCCCGTTTTACAATGCCTTTGCACTGTTGCTATTGCGCCTTCTTGCCATATTACTTGGCAAATAAGATTATTTGAGATGGAAATGTTTCCTACTGTGTAATTGAAAACTGCCGTGGGCGTTCTGGTAATCATTCAGTTTATTATTTCATTTCGCACTGCAGCAGAGACCTCATATCGAAAGCTTGTATATCTTTATTTTAGATACGTTGAAACATTTTTCTCAGTGCTTGCTATATATAAAGCTTTATTATGCTTTCCATTTTCGGTAAATATTGTTACTCGCATGGTGGATAGTTTCACATTTACTGTATCTATCATTATTTAAGGAAGGAAATGAAGTTCCCGGCTGGTACTGATGGTGAATAACAGTGGCCACGGTTCTGGCAGAACGTCATGGTGCTTTTGAAGGAGGATAAGGTGTTTCAGTATGGTGTCATGGAAAAAGCTATGCAAGCTAAGAAAACACGACACCAATAGAACACGTTCTCGAGGTGATGCTGAAAGCCTGCTCGCGCTTGTCACCTTAGCTTCCCTCCCCCTCCCTCCACTCCTTTACCACATACACGATTCTTCCGCTTCTCTCCCTCTCCACCCTACCCCAACCTCTCCCGGCCTGACTGCGTACGGCCCCGCTCAAACTCTGCAAGCGTTTCCCCCCGCCCCCCGCCCCTCACCCAGCTCCCAGACTGCAAGCGACCTCACCCCCAACCCCCCTTCACCCCCCGCTCCCCCGTCTCTCGGAATGCAAGCAGAGTTATCTACAGAATGCAGCCCCCCATCCCACACTCCCCACCCCAGTCCCTTACATTCCGCTGTAGACGGTTTCCCAGACTGCAAGACGTGATCTTTAACTTCTTCGATCTGGCAGAGTCTATTATAAGACATGTTCCTGCTGATGCCAGACCATTTTATTCAGCTGCGGGAGAAGAATCGGGGTGAATTGAGGTCTTGTGTTATACATGTGGGCTCAAGGGGCAACAACTTCATAAGTCCTCGACCAACTCCAGATGATTCTGTTCAGGTGAGAGGAGGACCCGAGATACTTTCAGATTATTCGATGCAGTACGGAACATCACTGGATATGTGTACATAAGCACGCTCTCACACTCCCTTGACTATCGGTCAAACGGAACAATACTTGTGTTTATACAGTATATTTTATTTTATTAAACGATTTCCTCGATAACTTATTCTGCAAGATGACGCATCTGTAACGGTAAACTGCCTGTTGATATCCTTCAAGTATGTGGTCTTTTTCGTTTTCCCCGTGAACTTGTGATGCTCTGCCATCCCAAGGCAAGAGATCTTTTCAGATATGTCCTTTCACTTTAATAATGTCACCTATTTTCTTTCTTCTAATGAGAACAGTTCCATTGTTTATCCTGGGGTGACAATTCTTCAGGTGGACTATCTTGGGGTGACGATTCTTCAGCTGTATAAGTTCATGAGAATAAATAGCCTCTGGTTAGGTTAGACTAGATCCTTATCATCTATTCAGTGTGGTGTGGGGTGACGACTCTTCTGGTATTATAAAAATAAACGATGTTTGAAGACGGAACCTTTATATGACGTTTCGCTTGTGCCTTATCAAATATATGAACTTGATCAAGCTGCATAACAACCGAATCGTCATACTTATAAAAGCTCCGTCTTTACTTGGTGTTTTTTATAGACTTGTCGGCAACTACCAATTACTTACAAATCTTCACGTGTTGTTGATTGGGGTGACAACTCTTCAGGTGGTCCGATCCATTTTTCTTACGTTCCCGTATATGTTTTATACGCTAGGGTGGGCCCGTGGTACAGACGCTCCTCAACTTACGTTTTAGTTACGTTCCGAACGGCCGAACGTAATGTGAAAATGAACGTAAGTTGTTACTCTACGTTCCAGTAATGTATGACCGTTCATACTGTACTATACATCCATAAATTCTATTACCGTATCTTATAAAACACCCCTAAATAATTAATTATAAACATAATATTGTAAAATAATAAAATTAATTTCAAATAAATTAAATTCAAGCAACATAAAGTGAGATGGTGGAGGAGAAGGAGGAGGAGTAGGAGGCAAGGCACGTTCAGTCTGTCGTTTGTGCCATGTAAACAATGGACGCAGCGTCATGCGTAAATATCGTTTGAATGTCTGGTACTACGGAGAGCGCGCTAAACTAAAAAATTCCCTAAAAAAAATTACAGTCAGTTCAAACGTAAAATCAAAAAAACGTAAAACGAATGAACGTAAGTAGAGGAGCGTCTGTATTCTCTCAATCTTATATACTTTCATTGGTGCGCGGGTCCTACCACTGCTGGATATTCTAATTAAGGTTGGACCAGATTCTTATGTTTCATAAACAATTTTGTTGATTGGCTAATCGTGTAGCAGATAGGAGAGACTGGGTTGAAAATTACAAGTGTTCTTTGAGGAGAGATTGGTATCCATTCGTATCAAATTTACGTGACTTGTGTCAGTAGTACATAAAGTATAGACTGTGCAAACACTATGCACTCATTATCTCCTTTACCATCTCTGTAATTTCCCTTCAGAAGTGGATCAAAGGAAATCACTGGTTGTCGAAGATACTTGACCAATTCTCCCAGGTCCTTCTATTCCGTTCTTGCACTTGTGTGCGTTTGTATATGTGTATTTATCTAATTGTAGTACTATATATAGAAAAGGAACAATGTGAGGTCCTGTCTCTTAAGGGGCATTTAGACGTTCAAACGGTTTGACAAACCCGGTTTGTCAAACAAGGGTTTGAAGGGATGTTTGACCGTGTGAATAGGGTATTTGGTTGTCAAACACGTTCGACAAACGTGTTTGACGACCAAATGCCCCATTCACACGGTCAAACATCACTTCAAACACTTGTCTGACAAACCGGGTTTGTCAAACAGTTTGACCGTGTAAATGGCCCTTTACTCTCCAATGATCATAACTTCAAATCAGAGGCGCGCGCGTGTGTGTGTGTGTGTGTGTGTGTGTGTGATTACCCATGGTCTTGAATCACGTGTTGGATTCGTGATCGACAGCTAATAACCCCCCCCCCCGGATGAGAGCTTCAGAGCTCGTATATGACCCATCTATGGGTAATGCTGTGACCTTACACGTACACACACATACACACACGCGCGCGCGCGCGCACGCACAAAAGCTTTTGAGCATCATTTGCTTCTTTTTGTATGGGCAGGTCATGTGTTTAGAAAATGTGAGAATGATATAAATATCCACGTTAGACCTCACCTGACCTGATGGCCACGTGATGGGAAGGGTCACGGTAGATCTCCGCCCTGCACGTAGGTACGAGTAGACCTCACGCTATAGTACATCCACACAACTCCCCGCTCACGGGAGTTGGAGTAACTACTCGCAGCGCAACAATACTGAAATTATTTCAACCCTGGGTGGGATTCGAAGTCGAACCGCTGTATTAGCAGTTGCAAACGCCACCACTGCGCCGTCGAGTCGTGTGTGTGTGTGTGCGTGCGCGCGCGTGCGTATATAACCTACGTACAATGCATGTATTCACGCCCAATTGTACGAGATAATATAAAACACCAAGGCTACACTAAAGGATAGTTTCCGAGAAACAAGTAGGACAGTGTGAGTGATGGAAGTGGGGGAGGGGAAGGGTGAAGGAGGGGGTGGGGGCAGTGGGGGCAAATTGAAATGCGTTCCAAGCCCACGCTTCCCCGTGGCGCCTCTGATGTTGGCCGTCCGACCACCCACGAATCGACTGGAAGGAATATGTAGGTCAACATAGAGGGAGATGGGATCCTCGCCTCCTCGGGGTAGGTCTTCATACGTCGTCACAGTGATATCCCTTGTAGGTTTTGATCTGGTGAAGGACAGAGGGAAAGGACTCTTGTTTCAACGGGTTCTGGATCATTCGACCCTCCCCCTCCACAGGCCACGCATTTACAAAACCGCTTGCCATATAGCCGGAACAAAATCCATTATGTATTTCACCGTGTTGTCTGAGCTAAGCAAACACCTTTCCCCATCTCCCCCCAAAAGGCAGGCAGCGGAATAGTTTCCAAAGGAGTTTTGGGAGAAAAAGGGCATTTCCGTTTATCTTCGGACGAATTTCGTTACTTTTGAGATGGTCGTAGGTTCGGTTGGGAAGATGCGCTTATGTCTTTCTTGTATGCACTGCCGAGGGACCTTCGGCCACAGTAAACTCATTTGAAGCTTTTACAACAGGTGCATATCACCCTTCCGACGGGAGGGGTGGGGGTTCAGTTGAATAAAATCGCCTGGCGGCAACAATATCTGTATAGTACTGAAACTAAACGAAAAGGGTGAATTACGATAGACTGATTGATATTTTGGTTGGTAAGGGGGATTCCCTCAGCTACTAATTAACCTGACGGCAGCTAGAATGAATGTGTTTAGCTAACCGGCTAGTATTGAGAATTAGCTTGAAACCGGGTTAACTTCGTCAACATGATGACTCATTTTGTTTTGCTTCTGGCTGACTCCAAGCCATCTATTCAGTAGATGATTGATTGACCCTTGTGCGCACAACTGCCGCGCGAGATTGTCGTTTAGGACAGAAACTAACAATCTTCGTCGGACCACATTCTTTTCAGCAGCCAGATCACTTACCCCCGAAAACAAAATTTTATTTATAATTATGTTGAAATCTCAGTTACACCCAGAATTATATGAAATTGTATCCTTAAGTAGAATAAAATGTATGAAATATATTACCTTATTGTAATGTATATATATGCTTGATCATTCTGCTGTTTCGTGCTGCATTTCTGCAAACACAGGACGATTCCATTGTGTAGCTGAGGGGAGGACACCTGCCTGAACAGGGTCCTGGTAGATCGAGACCCCGTTTAGGCAAGTAGCCATCCCTCAGCTTAATCGAAATTCATACGATTCAGGACAATATTGTTCTCAGGTTTTCAACATTTAACATCTCCTTTCCGCGGACCGCCAATGTCATGAGGTTGGCAGGGTGGGTAAACACCATTGGCGATATGTTCGCAAGCCTACACCAAATTTGAACTGCGCGCTTGATTTACGGCGTGTGATAGGCTAGACCAGTTGTGGGACAACTTAATCCCAGAATATGATTTGCTTAAATTTATGACGTAGTTGAAATATTATGACGACATGATATCGTAAGACTATGATTGGTATATTCCTAACACAGGCGGACTGTTGCAGTCCGTCCCACATATGGATAGTGTACTCGTAGTAGAAATCCATTTGCGGTTTTTGAGTAGTCTGTGTGTTTAGAAAAACTTTTGTGAAGTGATATTACTGAATTTAATGTAATTTTTGTGTGCTAAGCAATATCATGGGACTACAGAACAAAGTTGTTGAGAATATGGATAATTTGTGAAAATGCAACAATCAGACACGACAGCGAAGTGCCCAGGCATTGTCGACCAGCATGGTTATAATCATCCAATAAGAAAGGTGTCTGTTCCGAATGTTCCTCTGCGATGTCACACAGTCCTGTTTTTCTACGTGAATGGAAAGGTACTATGTTCTTGTAGAATTAATTTCACGTATGTCTTTAGGGAAGTTTTCAAGCCCCGACTAGGGATCAGTGTCAAGGACTGTCGTCGCGAGCCCTTGACGTTAATCAGTACACCAGCAATTTATGTCCTTATCACCATTATGTTCTTGGATTACGTGTTGGGCTCGTGGTTGACAACTATTACCCTCCCGGATTAGAGGTCGGAGTTCATATATGGCTCAATATATAGGTAATGCTGTGACCTTACACGCAAGCACATACAAACACAATTTTTATACAATCATTGTATGAAAATTGGGTTTATGTGTGTATATGTATTCACACGAGAATTTTGATGTATGTCCGTCGGACAGCTGCATATTTGTCCACAAATGCAACATTTCATGAAAAAATAGTTGCTGTACATTATATTTTTCATCACGCAACTAGCCAGTCGCAAATTGGTTCACATTTGCTTCTTTTCACAAGGATTGAGCTGGTGCTGTGCATTTCAGTTGGTAATATAAGCACCTAGTCAATTGTAAATAGATGAATATATATATATATATATATATATTTTTTTTTTTTCTGTTGTACATTAGTTTGCAACATCTTCCGGGCTCTACTGGATCTACTCAGTTGTAAATTGGTTCCCATATACAACTTACCCTGAGGAATCTGGTAAAGTGTATCGCACTTTGCAATATGCTAAATCTTCAACAAAAGCTTCACATTGTTGCAAATTGGTTTACCTGTGATTTTTCAAGAATCTGGTGCTACGGATTGCTGTTGGCAATGGCATCTTAACTAGGCAAAATAATGAAAAGGGATGGATTGAGAGGGGAAGATTATAGAAGTATAGAGAATTGGAACGTAGGAGAGGGAAGAGGAGGGGAATTTGCGAGAGGGTATGTGAAAAGGAGTTCCTGCAATGTATTTTTTCAGTAAAAGCAGGCACACATGTCGGAATGATAAATTATATATAGAATGCCAGGTGCCGCATTAGTATGTGGCCTACGAATTTTTTTCTCTCGTATAATATGTGGCCTACCTGTTCAATGCACCGAGAAACGCACCCCGCTCTGCAGTATATAGAGCTTGTAATTTTGAAATAATAAGTTCTCCGTATGTGTTTCATTTGTCATCACAGTTCAACAGAGGTACGTTTTTCAAAATTTACCATTACGTTTTGATGTTGTTTTTTAAAGTGTAACTTACTAGTTTAAACTTGTTGCTATTTTCTAATCATTTGTTTATGTTTCTTATATTTTTTCATGTTTCTTTTCAGTTAACCTTACAATTCAAAGATGTTGCTCAGAGAATTTTATTTGACAATTGCTGCCAGTGATGAAAATGCAACGTCAATTTTACGAGGAAAGGGTGTCCTACAGGAACAACATTTATGCGAGATGTGTGATGGTCAGGTGAGGCTAGGTTAGGTTTAAATGAAAACATTTTTAAAGTATTGTTGTTTGTTTCAAAAATTTCCTGAGGTAGGACACATTGAAATAGGGTAGGCCACATACTTAAGCGGCACCGAATGTCAATATTCTACATATTAATTTCCAATATTTTATATATATGTATATATATATACATACATATATGTGTGTGTGTGTGTGTGTTTTAGGGGGGAAAGTTGCCTAGATTAACGTAACGAGAGTTTTTTTTTTGGGGGGGGGAGGCACAAAGTTGTTAATTCAAATTTCATCGGCGTTGCACTTCTTGTGTGATTCACATATTACGCATTTTCTTTAACGTAACAGAATTAGTTTACGTTTTCATAATTTATATCCAGGGATTTCACAATTTTACATAATTATGAGAAAATTGCTAAGCTCTTAACTCGAACCTCCGGCCATCTGGCTTTACTAGTTGTACAGGTTATTTTTTATGTTATACGACACTTGCTGTATCTCCCTTTCTATTCTATCTTTTTCATTTTTGCGACACTGTACGCCTGACACGATTACTGAATGATTGGAATTCTTTCTCAATTTTGAGTTGCTGCATCGCCATTTCAAGGTGCGTACAGGCTTAGTCAACCCCCGAAGTATATATATATATATATATATATATATATATATATATATATATATATATAAATATATATATATAAACAACCACAATGCACTTTAATTTAAGCCATCACACACACACACACACACACATATATATATATATATATATATATATATATATATATATATATATATTATATATATATATATATATATATATATATATATACGTGTGTGTGTGATGGAACGAATCACTCGTAACAGTGAAATATTTCAAATAATTTCGACTGTCGCTGGGATCGATCCTGAGACCAGCGTATTGGTAGTCAGTGGAATTATCGGTAGAGAATGCCACTGGCATTACGCGGGTCCCTGAAATGATCCCCGCGACAGCCGGGATGATATATATATAGTGGCGACTCCGGCCGTCAGGCTACTCGGGCTTAGCCCGACTATTAGATTTTCTAAAATGAACATGTAATTACAGCCAGTTAGCTCGAGCTCCATTTATTTCGCCTGGCCATAGTTCATACATTTTCGTTCAGCGTCTGGGATTCGTCTACTCTAGGTGGGCTGTGTCAGAATATAAATATTGCTCCTATATATGAGCAGACGTTATCTCGCCCTCGTTCAAACACGCCTGACTCGTCACCCAATGATAGTGGAGCTGCTTCTCGGCTCGGCCAATCAGAGCTTTTCCGGATCCTGCCTTCGCCGCTCGGGCTCAGAGCTTACAGCCTTGTTGTTATCTATAATTGTAAGAATTTAAAAGTAATTAAAATTCAATGTTTCCTTGAAACAATAGATTTCTACAGAGCTTAGGATTTAAATTCCAATGTATGAAAATCTCACTTCTACAATACTCTTAAAGGAACGGAAAACTGTCCAGTAACTCGGGCTAATACAAATTAGCTTGGTAAGCTGGGTAAAAGACTAACTGGCATCTCTTCAGTTGATGATGCGCTCGGGCTCAGAGCTTACCGGCCCAAGTTGTTATCTATAATTGTAAGAATTAAAAGTAATTCAAATTCAATGTTTCCTTGAAACAATAGATTTCTACAGAGCTTAGGATTTAAATTCCAATGTATGAAAGAGTTAGATTATACAATATTCTTAAAGGAACTGAAAACTGTCCAGAAACTCGGGCTAATACGTATTAGCTTGGTAGAGGCAAGGTCTAAATATACAGGTCAGACCGTTGGAATTCTTCTGCGCAGCTTCTGACGTCATTTGGCTGAGTCCATTTTCTCTTTGTGATACACTGAAGAAAACTGTGAAACGCCAAGGAAGACAGGAACTATAATATTTTATATATATATATATATATATATTCATATGTATAGACAGGAACTATAATATTTTATATATTTATATATATATTTTATATAATATTTGTCAGAATATAACTAATTGCGTGGAGCAGTGCGAGCGAAGGCAACGTCATTTTTGAACGACGGACTAGCTTCAACTGACAGCTATAGGACCCGCTAACCCCACTTTGAGCAGCCAGATGACGTTCACGGGCCCGCTGCGCCAACTCCCTCGAAATTCGGTCGGAAGTGGTTAGACCTTATATTCTTAGATCTTGGGTAGAGGTAAAAGTCTACGGTGTACATTACGTCTCTTACCTTCATTTATGCATGTGTCTTAGGCGAAGTCTGTGATGAGCCCGAGTGACGTTGATGACCTGGAGTCGCCTCATATATATTATATATATATATATATATATATATATATATATATATATATATATATATATATATATATATATATATAGGTACACAGACCATTTTACAACGACTCTGAATTTTACCATATATAACATGAATAAAACATAAACATATAATTCATCAATCAAGTTGTTAACATGTTGGCTAAGCTGTCCAAACGAGCCTAGATTTTGTTTCCCCAGACGTTCACTTGTTCGAACGAGTGGGAAGGTGTTTCAAACTTTTTTTGCCACTGGTCAACGGATCCTGGCTGGCCGGACGCGAGCCGCGGTCCGACCTCTGCACCTTACACTTAGTTAACGGTCATCTTCCCATCCTCTACGCATGCATTCAGTGTTGCCATGTTTCCTTTTTCAGGTCTAATATTCAACTCTAAATAATGTATATTGATAAGAACTCTGATTTTTTAATGCAGTTTTTATTTTTCTTAACTTTCTTTTAATTTTTAAGAATGAGCCTCATGCAAAAATAAAATTTATTTAGTAACTAGTCTTAACTTACAAAGTAGGAAAAAATTTCGAGACGTTTTCTATTGTCTTCACTGTTTCATTTCCTCACCGGTCTACAAAACTCCATGCTTACCCTTGTATTATTTATTTATCTTTGTTTTTATTTATTAACTTATGTATCAATTCATTTAATTAATTACATATTAGTTAATTTCTTTATTGTTTTATTCATTTACTCATTTAAGTAGTTTTCGCTAGAGTCGATGTTGCTCATGAAATCACCGATGAATTGCAAACTGAAATACTCGGCTATGTTGAACGGGCGTCCAAAGAACTTGACATAAAAACGAAACAAACACAAATGTAGAATAGTGGGTGACTGTTAGTCAAGTATTATATGAATATAGGATTTATATGGTCCCATGTAAGGATGTTACTGTGAGGATCATTTCTATGTGTTGAAACTGGGGAAAAATAACTTACGAGTTACGGGTGAGAGGAAAGGAATACTAAAATGCCGGCGTACCTAAAGTGATTCCATATTTTTATTTCTGCACTGTTTTTATTTAATGTTTTTCCTTTCATCTCTAGAAATACAGGGATCGATTTCGTCGATAATAGAGGTAAGGAGATCATACAAACCACGAAAAAAAATGTTTATTTTATTTCTCAAATTGTAGTAAGATTTTTATTTTATTTCTCAAATTGTAGTAAGATTTGGAATTATGATTATGGAATTAAGATTATGGAATTGTTTACTGTTTTGCCACACCTTTTTTATTTGTTTACTTATTTATTGACGTTTAAAAGATTCAGACTCGGGAGCCAGGACGAATTTTGAACATCAGCACATTGCTCCACTTTGCATTCTTGGTTGCATTTGCCTTCGTTTTATACTTATCTATGAGGAATTGTTAAGAAGTCCGCTTCACCCTGCCTTCATTCCTAGAAGATAACTATCAACAAACAAGCAGGTTAACGAAAATCCTTAATGAAGTTTAGCACTCGCCAGAACTGGACTAATGTCGTGCTTGCAATGCAGACAAGGAACTAAAACAATAATAGAAAAAAACAGTAAATGTAAATCGAACCGCTATTGAAGGCAATGGTTGTAAGTCTCGTGTACCTGCATATTTTGTGCGCACATATGAAACTTGTCCTTTCCCATAATGCAGTGGGTGTTCGCATACACAAGTAAAGTTGCATTCTGAGCGGAACTTTAACTACGTTGTTGTTCCATCTTTGTTTTACCACAACTTTTGGGGAAACACGTCATAACTATGGCAATAGGAAAAAAACGCAAGATCATCATATGAATGAAAATATATTCCACTAGCAGCCGCCGATTAGGGGGAAATGTAACAAATGATTTAAAAAAAAAATGTAGGCTACCGTTTGGAAAGCAAACAGCGTCGTGTCGTGTGACACCTGCAACGAACTGACGATCCCCCCACCCCTCCCCCAGAAAGTTCTGGCGTGAAGGCGTTTGGAGGCGGCATTTTCGGTGTCTGAAGGACTTCGGTAACTTCCGCGAAGAAGACTGCAGAAACTTGGAAGGGCGACCGCTCGTTTTACACGGAGCTGTTGTGGAGTCATTTTTGAAACTTCTGACTTTTTTTTTCCGTATCTTGTCGGGAATGCAAGGGCACCCTAGGACGACCCAATATCACTCTTTGGAAAGTAATGTCGGTGCATTGATGATTATTAGGTTGGAGTGTATATGCTGGCTTCATTGGGTGATTTGTCATGGCATCGTATCTATTTATCTTTATTTTTTGTTTATATATTTTTATTTATCTAGTTGAATATGTTTTATTTATTTCATGGGAACGAGGTTTTCATTCTTCAGCATTTGTTTACATTACTGCAGAAACAAGGATATATGTGTGGAGATATTCTCTGCAGCGAGACATTGATTCAGTTAGAGATTAGTAATTCACCAACGCTTATCTTCGAGGAAGTATACTTGCAATGGTAAAATTATTTAAGGAAGGCAGCAGAACGGGATAGTAGGATTTGAAAGATATATTTTTTCAGTGAAATTAGTTTCTAATCATAAAATTGTACTACGTGACTCAAGTTCCCAATGTATTGATGGCATAAGATATTTAGTACTTATGCGAAGTGATTCTGTTATGAAGGCGTTTGATTAAACGGGGTTTTACATTCAGTTGAGACCCCTGCTGATTAGAGTTTTTCTCTTAAAAATATTGTTATCCGGAATAGAAAATTGTCGTATCTTTCACCACAATATAGGTATTACGGTTATTATTCTTGCATGTGTAGCAATGCATAAAAACAAAAACATAACGAGTACCATAACGTATTAACGGTTGCCTCGCTACAGTCACGATAGGTCATTCTAAATCCTTTCAGTACTTAATAGAAATATTAGTAACAATGATAATAATGGCGATAATGATCATTCTAAAACTGATCTGATACTTAATTGGTATTGGGACTGTCCGAGACTGCTTTGAAGTAGCACATTCCTTTCAAAACCGTGATCGAGACCTCGTGTCATTACTGTTCGTGATGGGTCTTACAAAACATTCTGGCCCGCCATAGTTACCTTATTTTCACGTTTCTTTTTTTCTGCCTTGCGAGATCAAGTGGCACATCAGTAGCAGTCTAAACAAACGATTACGAAGCACATTGGCTGTATACAGTTTCAAATCAATTGAACCTCTCCCTACCTCTCTCCCTCCCTCCGGCCCTCTCATGGTCGGTTACCCTTTCCACTGTCAACCCGCGGATTCAGATTGCAAAATTTCATCAACTCGGGTCGACCCCTCCATTTCAAGAGCAAGCCCAGTCAGCCGCCTAGGGATTGAGGGTGGTGGGGGGGAGGGGTTGCATACTGGCGCTTAGCCAGACGACACGACACGGAAGCGACTCAGCCAGTCGACACGCGGCAAGGCAGGGATTTTGCAGCCGGTAGACGGCGCAGACGAACTGGGGAACATCTTCCCCCAAGCGTCCCGTCAGATATTAGAGCACAAATCAACACGTAAATAGGATACCAGTAATAGTGCTGCGATGCCTGGTGACCTTTGACCTTCCTCCCACAGCTGAATACAACCGTCTAACGGCAGGTGGAAACATAAAGGGTACCTCTCAGTACAGAAGGGAAGAATATCGACATCCCCTAGCTATACTGATGTGGAAAAGAATATTGAACAAGACTCAATTAGGAAGTGTCATGCAATTGAATAAATTTACGTGACAGTAGTCCCCTGATACACACACACACACAAATAAAGAAAAAAAACATACAAACAAAAATACACACACCGACATACTAGTTTAGCCACGCCAGGAGAAACCTACCCGTCATCATCTGCACTAAGAACGCGGTCTGTGCGAATTGCTGAATCACTGTTGAAGTCTATCGGTTGTTAGGCTGCATCAGTCCGGCTTCCCTCCTCTTCCCGCTTCTTCCTGGTATACTTGCCTGGTCGACGGGATGTGCACCTTGCCTCTCTCCCTATGCCCCTTCCTCATACGCCTCTCCCTGCCCTCGCCTATTGCGTCACTGGCACGCGTCCTCACGCCCGGGCGCGCGCGCGCAAATGGAAGCGTCCTTCCCTCTCCCTCACTCCCTCCTCCCCTCTCCCCCAGCCGGCCGCCTTGACACCATCTTCGTATAGCCATGCACAAGATGCACGTCCAAACAACCCACTGTTTGTATATGCTTTTGGGACTTTGATCAAACCGGTTCCGTGCGTAACTGTGGTGGCCTGTGTTTACCAAACTGTGATGTGTACGAAAAGAGCCTTGTTCATAGAGTTCTTGTCTCCCTGCCCCTCCCCCTCGATCAAATAAGACATTATATTTATCTATTTTAGGTTCATCCAAAAGGCTATTCCAAAGGTACATCTACACTTGAAGCTTTGTTTCTTGATACTGAGCTCTCGTCGCCTCACCCCTCTTTCCCTCAAGGGGAAAAAAAAAGTCCACATGTTTTATTGTTCTGAACGTAGCAACCATGCCACCTATCATCTTTCTTGACGGATCATTTTTTCTGTTCTTTATAAGGCCCATGTGCTAGACTGGAGACCAGTTTTTTCGATCTTATATTCGTCTTGTGTGGGGCCACACCAATCTTGCATAAAGCAGATATTTTTTCATATATCTTTCATAAAGTGAACGCCACTGTAAGTTCGTCAATAATGTCTTACCCGATAACTTGTAAGTGCTTATCTGGTGACAAATTATCTTCGGCCAACACCCACATGTCTTGCCTCTCCTTCTGATTGATTTCTCATCGATTAGATAAATTATTTCTTTTTGTATTTGGGCATTTTCAATACTGCATTTTTCCACAATTTACTCCAGACGTAGATTGCCTAGATATTTTTGTGAGAGTATGCAACATGTTCATCAGAGAGATGCAACAAGCCTCCTTTGTTCCTGGTCGCACTCTCAGATTCAGGTGAAAGAAATTTGAAATAGAAAAAAAAAATTATAATGCAGCAATAGTGCAATGTAAATTAGATTTATTTCTAGAATAGCAGATGACTAGAAAAATCATCCTTGTACTACTAGGAAACTGGTCTCTTCCGCCCCATCCCCCTCCCTCGTGGTGTCGGCATTTCAAGTTAAAAACATGTTTTGTAGCTTTGTTTATTATGTCATTTGGTATGAATCAAGAACATTCTTACTTTCTTCCTTCTGTCTTGAGAAACTGTACTACTGTTTACTTGTATTGGTCTTTCAAAAAAATTGTCGTTCCAGGTCGCTTCTTGTAAGTCTTCCCCTATGCTCCAGTTTTCTCAAATAAGTGTTTTGTATGATTTATAAAAAAATGTGTTGGAAACATAAGAAAATATAATTTAGTGGCTGAAAAATAAGAAAATAGAATTTAGTGGCTGAAACATAAGAAAATAGAATTTAGTGGCTGAAACATAAGAAAATAGAATTTAGTGGCTGAAACAAGAAAATAGAATTTAGTGGCTGAAACACAAGAAAATAGAATTTAGTGGCTGAAACATAAGAAAATAGAATTTAGTGGCTGAAACATAAGAAAATAGAATTTAGTGATGACAATATGAAAACCAGTTGTGGATAGTAACCGGGACTTTAGCCTTCCATGTTAACTGATACTTTATGGATTACGTTTGCATTTCATTGTGAATACTTTTTGTATATTATATTATAAACGCAGCATTTTTACGCGTGGTTTTCTATTTCACTAGTTTTCATGCCCACGGATGGAGGAAGCACAGAACAGACTACAAATCTCGCAAGTTCCTCGCTAAATTTGCGTAACGTTTTTGTATTATTTATACAGTATGTAACAAAGGATTGCCCTATTTTACCCTTACTTTGTCGAAGGCCATTTGGTAAATCCCAAACTGTTAGTTGTCATTATTTCTGATTTCGTATAAAGGATTTGATGGAAATATCGAATAGAAATAATGGTCACGAGTTTTGGGGTGTGTGGCTGGGTGGTTCAGCCGGTTTTATATGACACCGTGCCTGAGTCTACAGTGGCAGCTTTTTAAACACTGGAACAAGACAGTAATTTCTTAAGAAGTCAAAGTTGACCATATTTTCCTTCTCATCAGAGTCTAGCCAGGTGTTTACAATGTTTTTGTCCTGATTGGACTAGTATTTTAGCCAACGGCTAGCTGACGGTCAAGTCGTCGGATATGCAGTGTCACTAGATTCTGATTAAGTTACTTACGTTGCAATCTCTTAACATGTAGTTCCCATCTTTAAGAGTTCGTTTTGACGACTGTCTTTTTTTTTCGATATTTACGCATATTACGCGGGTGAATTGAAATTATTTTCTTTTATTGCATTAGTCGTACACATCAATTTTTCATTCTTAATGTTATGTAGTTATCGAACTTGCCAAGAACGACACGTCAACCTCTCCGTGAAGTGCAGTGTGGCGTAGTTCCGTATCAGCGAAGTTCGATTGTCTTGTATTTATATTTTTGTAGATTATTTTGAACTTCACGCTCTTGATTGGTTCATTGTTGATGAACGCTCAACTACGATTGGTCAACGGCATGTATGACGCAGATTCAGTTTGTTGTTTACACGTACCACGAAGTGTTTCCGATATCGTGGTATCGGAAATACATGGATAGTTAAAGCTTCTTGGGACCATCATTTTTAAACCTTTCGCCAGATCTAGCGAGTACTACCATTAGAAAGTAGAATTTAATTAACTTCATATACTGTGCTTACGAAACTTACCGGTAGATTTTATAGATAAGACCGATCAAAACTAGAAAACAAGGTAGGATTCTACTCTAAAGGTGTTACCACTTTGGGCTTCCATGAGGTTCAGCAGCAGCGACCGTTAAGAGTTCGTTTCAGTGAAAACGACTTCAATTACATTTTATTTTCCAAATTTCCAATTATCAAATTGTATATCACTCCGTCATATATAGCAAAGCTGAATGATAAACTAAGATTGTAAACCTATATATTAGACATTCTGTTTAAATGTTTTTAGAGAAGTTTAGATTTATGTAAGCGAAGTCATATTCTAGTTGATCAAATGGAGGTTGGATGTAGGAGGAAAAATAGCCCAGTGTGATACCTTAATGGAGGAAGGAGTGTAGCAGGGGCTGGCGGAAGGTAAATACGAGTCTAAGTGTTGGCCACGACGCGCCCAGTCTTTGAGTACCCGGCTTCAAGTTTAATTAATTAAAATTATCTGAAGTGTCTTTATCTCACCAACCTCTTATACGAATAAAAACAAAACAAAACAGAAACTGATGTCAACCAGAATGAAGTTTGTAAATAGCGTCTTCATAGTGTAAGGTATGAGGGAGATCCCCCCCCCCCCTTGCGGTCATGGGTTTCTGCTCTTAGGTGAATAGAACAGCTTGGCCACAAACGAAATAGTCTGCAGAATGATGCATCAGAGAGAAGCAACAAATCTCCTTTGTTCCTGGTCGCACTCTCGGATTTAAATGAACTAAATTTGACACAAAAAAATAACTCAAAATGCATCAATAGTGCAACGAAAATTAGATATATTCTAGAATAGCAGATGACTGGAAAAATAATTTTCGTACTTATAGGAAACTGGTCTCTTCCTCCCCCCGCCCCCTTCCCTCGTGGTGGTATCGACAATTCCAGTTTAAAAAAAGACACGTTTTGTAGCCTTGTTTATTATATATTCATCCGTAGTCGGAACTGTGTATATACCATATAGACAAAATGATGTCTGACAGATCTGGCGAGGTTCGGAGCGTTATGCCCTTTTCGCCCTGAAAGCTTCTCCCGCGCCTTCCCCGCGTGCGTACCTGTCTCGCAGCACTGAGTCGAGCTAATTTTTGCAGTATCTGGAAACGAAATCATAACAACATTTTGCACTGTCTGGAAACGGAATTACAACAAAGGCGATCCTGCAGCACGTGCACCTTTCGTGTATATGATTGTGGCAAACTATAGGCGATTTTATTCTCATGAGAAATGGGTTTTGATCAGAGGGACACTGATCGATGGAGAGATCGATCATGATTGTTGCTTAGATAATGAAATAGCTTGGCGCTTCCACAACAGTTATCTAAACAATGAACCAAACTATTAAATCATAACATTAATAGTATTACTGGTATTATTACTGCAGTTGTTATTGTTGCCATCATAGTAGTAGTAGTAATATTACCAGGAAAACTAGTATATTTGGTACCAGTAGTTGCAGTATTATAGTGGAAAGTAATGTCAGTAGTAATAGAAGGGGTGAAAACAATATTTGAGAAATTCTAATGTTAAAGTAAGGTCATAATTTAGTAACCACATTTATATGCTTCCGTTTCCCACTGTCATATTCGAAAAAATATATATACATACCTTTATTTCTGTTACTCTTAGTAATATGTTACTACTACTATCACTATCATTACAATTGTCACTTCATCCGACATTATTTCTACTTTTTTTATTACTAATACTACAAATGTTACTTTTACTGCTATTACTGTGGCTATAACTATTACTACTACTTTTACTACCACTACTACAACTACTCTTACTACTACTCTCAATGATAGTACTATTACTACTACAACTACAACCACATTTACTATCCCCACCTCTACAACCATTATTAGTACTACTACCCTTACAGGTATTCCCTTGGGTATTAACAACGGCATTGCTAAGCTTTGCAGCGAGATGTGAAGGCCGATAGCCGCGTACGTAAGCGAGTGCGTGCGTGCATGCGTTCCGATGCAATTGGCGCTGCGTAGTTGCATCGTACGTCGCGGTGTGCTGAGCGGGGGCGGGTGTGCCGTCTGTTCGATCAGCCTGTCTGTCTGTGTGGGCGGTTGGCAGGCAGGCAGGCGAGCAGGCGTGCGTGCATGCAGCCGGCTGGCGATGGCGGCGGCAGCTGGATAGGCCGGTTTCCTTGAAGGTGCTCTGCGTGAGAATGACGACCCGAGATATTAGGAAGGAAATAATCAGAGACGGTTATTGTCGTTGGCCGGGGCCATGCGCTTGCGTCGTCGTCGTCGTTGTTGTTGTTGCTGGTGCCGTTGAGCCTTGCATGCACTTGCGCGGCCGCTTGCTGTGCATGGTAGCCAGGTGTGTGCGTATCTAACTCGACGCATGCGTCCGCCTGTCTGGTCATGCAAACACAGAGTTTCGTTTGCACGTGGCTAAAGGGTGATGGCACCTTCCTTCGAAATCGTGACGACTTGGATTGCGAATATGATCGTGCGCATTTGAATAATGTTATAGTTACTTTTCCCCCCAATTGTGTAGTGGGTAGCCGAGCATTATGCTAACCACTGGAGAGAGAAGATGCAGGTTCCGAGAGAAGGCAGTGACGTCACAAAGGCGGCTGTGTTGATCCTTTCTTCCCCTGGGGAAATTCATTCGGATTTTGTCCCAACAACTGACTGCCAATTGTTACAAATGTCGGAACACAGGTCAAAGATGACGGCTTCAGGTGTATATAGGCGCATCTTATCTTGACCTTTTACATTTTTTATTGCCACCTCAAAGGAGAGCACCTGTGTGTTTATGTACACACACACACATACGCACACACACACACACACACATGTATATATACACATACATACACTACTTAAATACGTATGTTTTTAAGCGTGTGCGTGCATGCATGTATACTATCACATGTGCATTGTACACAGCTGCATACATAATTATTAACTAGCCGTGCACATGTAATACATCCCCATTAATGACAGGCATCTGTGAGGAAGAAGGGTATATGTCCATCCCCCCATCTTGTTCCTGCAAAATGGTTCCGTCATTTTCGATGTGTTGATAACCGAACAAGCACCCTGGATCTGACCTCTTGGAGAGCTTCCAGTGCTCAGCCTTCTTTTCCTCCCCTCCTGCCCCTCCCGCATCCATAGCCTTAGCGGTGGTTGACTTTCCTAGAGCTGCTCACTTCCGGTTGTACAAGTAACAATACTTCTTTCCCGGAGGGTCCCTCCCCCGCGTTGTTGTTTTTTTTTCTTTATTATTATTATACCGCGAAAATTCATGACGTCACTCGGAAGGGAGCCGAAGTCGACGAAGCCGAGGAAGGGACCTGGCGGGAAAGAGTTATTATTGCGTTGTACAAACACAGAACCTGTGTATAGGGGCAGTGGAGGGATGACCAGGAGGAGGAAGAGGAGGAGAGGGAGGACAGGGAGGTGGAGAAGGAGGAGGGGAGGAGAAGAAGGAGGAAGAGGAGGAGGGGAAGGAGAAGAAGGGCGAAGTGGTGGTGGTGGTGGAGAAGTGAGGTGACGATACGGCGTGCAAACCATGCTCTGCGAGGCCCGGAGGACCTGGAATTCTCAGGACACGTGGACCGGATATAGCAGCAGGTCCTGGAAGAAGGGGAACGCAAGTTTTCCGGGAATGATAGGTAGCCTGCCTTGTCATTATTGTGAACACAGCGCACGCATGACCAAAGTGCTATTCTAGGACCCCCAGCGGTACATCCGTGCATGACGGTCGTTGCTATTCTAGGAACAAAGCGCGCATGCATTATCAGTGACGTCATGATGTCTGACTCGACCTTTCCTAGTGTTCTTATAATACTTCGTACGTGGCACGAATGTATATGTGTCTGAGCACTTTTACAAGGGACTTGTTAGGAGGGGCGTATGATCTGACAAAGTGCCAAAGAAACGCAGTAAGCACTGCCAAGGGTGAAGAGTAGAGGAATGCCCGCCCCGCCAGCCAGCGAGCAGAGATCGTTAGGCGCGCCACGGCCTGGCGGCAAGAAAACAAACAACATTACCGACCGCAGTCATGCAATCTGCAGAGCTGAAACCTGCATTGACCTTACGACATGGATCGAAAATCTTTATTGGGACTGGTGAGGCCACAGCTAAAAAAAGGGGGAGAAAGAAAGAATAAAGTGGGGTGGGGAATGACATTAATGATATCTAAATTGGAGCGAGCGAGACCCTGCGAGGTCGAGGGCGCGAATATGGTATGGAGTGGGTGGAGAATGCGCGCCGACTCCTGTGCAAACACGTGCAGGCGATGCCCTACAAGGAAAACACGAAATAACTCTTTTTCCTTGCTCCGGTAGCCCTGGAACCATGTTAGACGTGACCATACTCACTGCCAGGACGGTGCACCATGCATGTAAGAGAAAGGAACCTTGTATTTGGGCTCCACGCGACTGCATGCAAGACAAGCCCACGTGGCGAAGCGGGGTGGGGCGGAAAGGTTGGTAGCCATGCTCCAGACACTGGCCAGACGCGACGAGGCGGAGGGAGTTGGTGGGGAGGATGGGGAGAGTAGGGGTGTGGTAATGGTGGAGGTGGAGGCAAGGGTGGGAGGGTAGGGATTTGACAATATTGGATGTGGTTGGGGGTGGGGAGGAGGAGGAGGCATTTGTGGTGGTTGTACAGATTACGGCATGACTGGGGGTACGGGTTTAGGAATAGTGAAGAAAGTGTTAGGGGAGTCTGAAAAAAACAATTGTGGGGAGGAAGATGTTATTGTTTGTGTAGAGGGTGAGTAGGACCCTAAATAGATTAATTATACCCCGGAAAATAAAATGAAAGTAGTGAGGATTGATGATGGTGTAAATGGACGAGGGTTTGTAATTGTAGCCGATATTGATGTAAATGGTGGTTAAAAGCTCTCGCTCCAAGGGTGTTCCTGTCGCCGGGGGGAGTAGAGACGTGGATGCTGCTACAACAATAATAATAATATTAATAGAAAATGAAGTGTGCGTAGCGTCGTAGCTCGTGTTTTGGCGGTTTCGTTGTTCTCATCATTCGCGGATATTGTCATTCGCGTTTGTGTTCTTTATTCGCGGATATTGTCATTTCGCGTTCGTGCTCGCTTGTCCATTTAGGGGCCGTGTTCATTTTACTCCTGGTTTAACAGTTATGGGAGAATTGTAACTACTCAGGAAACAAAATGACTGAGTGTCGAAATCGGGACTGCATGATGGATACCGCCAAATCGTCGGGAGAATTCTCACAGTAGTGTACCGTTTTTGTTTTGTTTTTTTTTTCTTCTTTTTTTGCTGTCAAAGCGATTTCATTCGTATGATATGCAAACAAACTCAGGACAGAGACACAGTCACCACACCAATAGGGTTACAGAAATGCTATACATGCAGTGAAAGTGACGCACCCAAGTCGTTTTGAAAGCGAAAGATCAAGGCCAGCAGATTCCCAAAACTACAACTAACCGGGGGTCTGAACGAGAAGTTAGCTTTCAAAACAACAATTACACACGCACACTACATGTGAGTATTTCTGTTGCCCGTGAGGGTGGCTGGCAGTACTGTCGTCCCTGTTTGTGATGTTATCAGACAGTAGTGACTAATACTACTGTCACCAGTAGTGGGCGGAGACGGTGCCATGGTTGTGCTAGGGTTATTGCCTCTGGCACTGTCTAGAGACAAGGGAGGAGAACGGAAAGGAGGGAGGAAGTAGAGGTGATGAAGGATGGGCCAGGGAAGAGGGCGGTTGAAAGAAAAGTTAGGGGTAAAGAGAGACGGAGAACGGAAGGAGAGGAACCAAGGGGAGGGGGTGGGGAGAGAGAAGGGGGGGGGAATCAAGGGAAAGGGTGGGGGGAAGAAAGGGAAGGGGCGTGGATGAGACGGAGGAAAGGGGGAGTTAGGGGAGACGAGAGGAGAAGAGGGGAGGGACGAGGAGCGAGGGAGGGAGAGTATGGTTGGGAAGGGTATGGATGAGGGAAGCATTAGATTAGAGATGAAGGAAAACGGAAGCGGGGTTGGGGGAGGGATGGCAGGAAGTGGGAAGGGCACAGGAGGAGGAAGTGAGTGTGCAGTGGAAGAAGGGGAGGCAAGGGCACATGGGGTGGAATGCAACAGGGTTGGGGGAGGGAGGGAGGGAGGGAAGGAGTTGGATGGGAAGGCTGATGCAGGAGTCTGCTGCAGTCGACAAGGGAGGGGGTGCGTCATCAGGAGGATGGACAAGTGTACAAGGCAATAAACAGAAAAAGAAGAAAATGGAGAGGGTTAGAAGAAGGAAGACGAGGAGAGGAAATAGGAGTATGAGGAGGAAAATGGAGTTGGAGAAGGAGGGATTAGTGAAGGATGGAGAGAGGGAGGAAGAAGACAGGAGAGAGTTGGAGAAGGAAGGGGGAAGTGGAGGACTTGGAGGAAAAGTAGGAGGGGGAGAGGGAGGAGGAGGAGAAGCAGATTGTATGAGGAGAGCTGAGAAGAGGTGTAGAAAAGGCTGATGAAAGAGAGAACAAGGAGGAGGGAGAAGAAAAAGAAAGGGGATGGCGAACGAAAAGAAATGGAGAAAAATGGAGTATAAGGAGGAAGAGGATAGAAAAGGAGGAGAACTAGAAGGAAGATGTAAAGGAGGAGGAAGAGGGATTTTGTGCGTGGGGAGGCGAGAGCAAAGTTGGGGAACAGGAAGAGGGAGTAAGGAGGAGAAAAAGGAAGAGGAGGAGGAGGGGAGGTAGAGAAGAGGAGAGGAAGAGAAACAATGTGAATTAGGATGAGGAAGAGTAGGAAGACGAGAAGTAGGACGAGGGCAGGAAGGGCAAAGAGGAAGAAGAGGAGGAGGAGGAGGCGGGGAACGAGGAAGAGGAAGAAGAAGAGTAGTAGGCGGGGATGAGGAAAGGGAAGAAGAGGGGGGGGAGAATTAGAAGGTTAAAGGGTGAAGAGGAGAAAAGGAAGGTGAGGAGGAGAATGAGGCGAAGGGTGAGGAGGAGGAGGAGGCAAAGGGTGAGGAGGAGAATGAGGCGAAGGGTGAGGAGTAGGCCATGGGTGAGGCGAAGAGTGCGGGGGAGAAAGGTGAAGAGAAGAGGGCAGGGAGACGAGGTGGTGGGTCCTGCTTTGCTCTGCAAGACGCATGACACATATGGCTTCTGTTTGGGCGTGTCTGTCTCTCTGCGCAGCGCACTTCACGTGGGTGCCTTACACCGGCCGTGCATCATGGCGCTGCGGTCATGCAACATCGCATGCCGGCCATGCAACGCCGCCGAGTGCCGGCCGTGGAACGCTGGGTGTCGGTCGTCGTGGTGCAAATTTGCCTGCCGGCAACGGAACAGGCGAGTAGCCTCGAGGGGAGGCGTCGTGGTGTATTGGATGCTGTTTAACAACGTCTTTGCAATACTTGTGGGGCGATCTTGCAACACTGGTCAAATCCCCGCGTGCAGAACCGAGCCTTTAAACTTGACGAGCAACGCTTTCGTTGTCATGCACTGCCAGCCGCAAGGATGTACGTCGTTCTTGGGCGTTGGGTAATGTCGATTTGACAGAGGGGAAGTTTTGGTTGGGTCTTCATTCACGTTCTTATCAACAACAACACTATCCTCCATTCATAAGAATGATAGTACCATAAGATAGTACCTGCCGGTGCTTCCCTTGCCACCTTCATAATCACCATCATCATCACCAGATCATCATCATCATCATCATCATCATCATCATCATCATCATCACCATCACCATCATTACCATCATTGTTCATGATTTTTATTACTGTCCGTCGTTCCTCATACACCAAAGAGAAACTATTCTTGTCAGGTAGTCAAGAACTTTGCCAACAATTATTGAGCAATCATTCGCAAACTCCAATCAACGTTTTGCAGGAAGGCCCACGCTTGCGCACTTCCTACTACACCTGTTTCGTTTCTTTAACAATAGCAACGACAATAGTAATAATGATAACAACAAAAGTAATAGTGATAATTTTAATTATAATGATAATAGTAATAATAATAACTATAATAATAATAATAATAATAATAAGAAGAAGAAGAATAACAACAACAACAATATATCGATATTGACAACACGCTTAACGGATTTTATTCAAATTTTGGTTTCGTTCGGCTTCGCTCACTGGAATCCTGTCCTAACCTGGATCAAATTGCCAGGCGTACAGTCAGAAGAAAATTGTAAAGATGCCATATTAGCGAAGTACTAGATTCCTTTTCAACTGTCGCCTGGCGATTTTTATTTGCCTGAAGTTGCGCCATTGATTTGAGTCTGTTCACTAGAATTCGCGATGCATTATTTTAGCGATCAAGAATCATAGTCTGGGGCAATTGTAGTTAAATGCGAACATTAACACAAGTATGGAATATCTAAATCAATGAAGACAAAATATTTGCAGATCAATATTTTGGCAAGATCAGTGAAGAAAATCTTCGTCAATTTAAAATGAACAGGATATAGATATAGTAACCGTTTTTGACGACGTTTTCTCACCAACGGAATCATACAACACAAGCAGTCAAAAATACCCATTTACTGTTCTAGTCAACAAGCAATAATGAAGAACACTGTTAATATTTACAAAATAATCTGACTATAGGAAAATTTCTTATTGAGGGTTTGTTGCGTTTAATATAATATCCGTAACATATTGTCAGTACACAATACACAAAAATGTTTTATTTTATTTCGCTCTATTTAATTTTAATTTGATTCTTGACGAGCTATCAAAAATGCATCACGTTTGCCTTGTGGAAGAGAAATAGATTAATGGAAATACATAATAAATGTCATGTAGGGGATCCCTGAGTCATAAGTATTTCAAGGGTTCCACAGAGGAAAAAGGGTTTAGAAACACCGTAAAGGATTCGAATTCCCCAGAGAAGATTCGAATTCCCCCTTCTACCCCCCACTGCCATGACGTCATCGTCTGAATCGATACAATCGATAATATTTGTTCATCAAACCTCAGCAAGCCACGAAACAGCAACAAAAACATAAACAGCAACAACAAAGACAACAAGAACGCAGAGGCAACAGTACCTGTACAATCAAACGTAGCCTTCGCAAACGAAGGGGGAGGGGAGTGAGGGGGTGGGGGTAACCACGGATATTTATAGACTACCCTGACGGTAACAAGAATTAAAGAAAAAGTATCACTCAGCACGGAAGGCTCCGTGCACGACACGACGTCGTGCTTTCAAATAACCATATGGACGCTTTCGCACGCCACGACCACGTGTGAAAGCGCCCATAGACACCCTTATTTGAGAACACGACGTCGTGTCGTGGACGGCGCACGGCTAAAAGTCGGTACGTGTGGAAAAAAAGACAAAGGGCTTACGGCCACAGCCACAAGGTTTGCCTAATGCGGAGCCTACATGAATAATATTATTGGGCAATATTCTGTATTGTACAATATTATAAACGATGTAGGGATGTTATTGAAGAATGACTCAATATATTGAAGACATCAAATATAAAGGCCAAACACGTGTCTTTTCAATACCATCCCTACACTATCAATTATATTGTACAATACGGAATATTGCGCAATAATATTGATCTGCGTAGGGCCACTCCATGAAGAGATAGAAAGTGGAATTGTCAAGAGGACTGTGAAAACGTGTTTTGTGTCTACTGTATTGCGGTTGTATTTAGGTAACTTGGTATCTGGTACCAGACCAGTTCTGTGCTGGTACCGTGTCGGTACTGGCTAGTGACCTGATCATAGGCTTCTTTGTATGTTTTAGTGTGTTGATATTCAGGATAACTTGGTGATGTATTGGATTTAGTGGTCTAGTTAGAAATGTTTGTTTTAGGGTTTGTGTTTATGCGTTTTTGGATGGATGTGTTATTGATTGTTGGGTTGTAGATGCTGGAATAGAATGCTACTCTGATTTCTTGTTTCATGTAGGCTGCGTTTTACACTGAACGAGTCTGTGCCGATTGTCGTCAAATGACGTGAATTTTAATATCTAGAGGAAGAATTTGCTTGAATCTTTCTAAACTTAGCAAAGAACACTTCATCAATGCGTCTAACTTTCGTAAATGTTTAACTCAATTCACTTCACCATTCATTTTCTCAAAATATGCCGCAAGGGTAATTTGACATTTGAACAATGGAAGAACCGAAGTCGTTTCTATTCAAACGAACTCATAACAGTTTAGGAACATCGGCCCTGACTCGTCCTGTGCAAAACCTTAGGTGTTCTATGTAGATCTTCCGTAAGTCTAAACCTTTTTCCCGTTACGCACACTGAGAATCAGCAGACCATCGACCCGTACCTCCATTAAGCTGACACAGAATATAGAAAGGTAATATATCAAGACATTAAATATACAATACTACTGCAATGGATATCAAATGGTTCAAATTGTAATGACTTTATTCATCAGTTAAACATTAACATAATAAACAATGTACAATGTTCTCTCTGTGCAGATTTAAATGTTTTAGTAATCTTTATAATCCGTCCCTCGAACCCCAGGCCCTCTGCCCTAGACGATTTATCTTGTATTGTTGATTTTCTTTGTGTTCTCAGTTGTTTGGTACAATGCTATTGAAATGTAATCAAGGTTACGAAGAACTTACGCCAGGAGTCGCTGAGTAGTTGCGGCCGAAGCCTCCACCCTGCGTGATTGAAATGTTGGAGTAGGTAAGAGTCACTGCTGGGAGTCGGAGAGGAGTACATAAGAATGGAGGAGACTGCAAAAGACCATAAGGCCTACACTAGGGCGTTCTATGTCCATTGACACATTTCGTCCCCATGGATAAAGTTATCCAACTCTTTAACAATCAAAAGTTTCAACGCTCACTATATGGTTACTAAGTTTATTCCATTCATTAACTACCCTTGGCAAGCGCGTGATTCGAACCCACTATTAAGCAATTGCGAGACCAGAATTGTTTCGATTACGCCACCAGTATACATGAGGTATAAGTGATGTTTATTAGTTGTTTGTACACTGTGAAAAATATTTCACTTGTCCAAATCCTGTACTAGCATCTCTTCAGAATACGTCCAATTACTTATTTACCCTCGCCGTGAGCTATTTTGTGTGTGGGGAAAGTGTCATGTGTATGTATTAGGGTTTTTGATTAATGGAGGCAACTGGCCATTCAGGTTGACCGCTGAGTGCTTTTATGATTCATGGGGGGAAAGGGTTATCACACTGGGCTTCCTCGAGCATCGCCAGCTTCGACCGTTGAGAGTTCGTTCGAGTGAAAACGACTTCGGTTACAATATTTCGTTTTTTTTTTCTTTCAAATTTCAAAATATCAAATTATCTTTCCAACATATATGGCAAAGCTGAATGATGAACTAAGAGATTAAACCTTTACGAGTGTTAGACATACTGTTGAAATGTTTTTGATTATGTCTAGAACCGATCTTTCTATCAGTTGTGATAGTATGCGAAGGAGTGAGACATGCCTGGAAGAAGCTGTAGTTTATTTCATTTATTTATTTAGATTTACGTCGGAGAGATAAACGATCTTCTGATTGTTTTTATACCATCATGTGACCAGAACTGATTGCAAATATCTCTTGAGTTGTTTTATTGCTTCTGGGCCTAGGTGTTTGCAACAACAATGACGATAACCCTAACGTGGTCAACAGCAAGAATAACAAACAACGACGACGGCAGTAACAATAACAACACCGAGAGAACCACAACCTACCGCCACTGAATAATGCATCCCCGTTGTTCGCTTCTCATTGGCAGAACGATCAGTTCTCCAACAGACGCTCTCTAGCAAACATATCATTGCCATCTGGAATTTGCTCCCAAAACACCATTATATATTCGACAACCATGTCTATATATATATATATATATATATATATATATATATATATATATATATATACATATATGTATATATATATATTATATATATATATTGTATATATATTATATATATATATGTATATATATATATATTATATATATATATTGTATATATATTATATATATACACACACACACACACACACACACACACAAACGCACGACTCTCGGCGCAGTTGGTAGAGTTCCCGGCTGCCACTACGGTCTGGGTTCGAATCCCGCCTAGGGCTGAAATTATTTCAGTATTGCTGCTCTGCGAGTCGTTACTCCATCTCTCGTGGGCGGGAGTTGGGTATGTGTGTGTGCGTGTAAGGTATTACCCATAAACCGGTCATATATGAGCTCTGAGCTCTCTTCCAGAAGGGAAATAGCCGTCGATCGCGAGTCCAACACGTGATCCAAGACCATGGTGAATCGCGCACACACTCACATAGGGGCTCTCTTCCCGTAAAATACAACTAGGTAATCACACGCGCACACACACACACACACACACACACACACACACACACACACACACACACAGGGGTTCTGTTCCCGCATACGGTAGGTAGCCAGCCAAGCCAAGCATCCATTCCCACCCACTCCACTTCATTCGCATTCACCACCATTCTTTTCCTCTCCTCTTAGATCCTTCTGGATGAAGGGTCATCCTTGTCGCCCGACCAATGCTCGGGTTAGAGGCAATGCGGCAAGAAATAATGCATCCACAGCAGGAAGGATGCAGTTTGCAATCGAAATATATAGATTCCCCGTCTCCAGTCTTTTTTTACTCCAACAGTGGTTTTCATGTGTTTGACAAATGTGTGATTACATTTTCACCTGTAATGTGTGTGTCTATATCTATATATATATATATATATATATATATATATATATATAATATGTATGTATACACACACACACACACACACATATATATATATATACATATATATACATATACATATATATATATATATATATATATATATATATATATGAAGAAAGCAAACACCAGAGTCGACGTTCGATTTTTAATCCTACTTTTTGAACCTTGTCCGGTTCGAAATATAGGATTAAATTTCTAACGTCGAATCCATGATTTATATTCCTCCAAACGTGGTTCCTGGACTCCAGCTCTTCACGAATGTATATATATATATATATATATATATATATGTGTGTGTGTGTGTGTGTGTGTGTGTACAAAATTCAATGGGTCCCAGTAAATAGATTTACATTTATCAGCCACAACTAAGTATATATATATATATATATATCTATATATATATATATATATATATTTATATATATATATATATATATATATACATATATATATATATATATATATCTATATATATTCATAAACCTCAACAACAACAAGAAGAGGGAAGTCAGGTTTTCATTCCCACACTTCCATTGGCAGTTCATCAAGTGGCCAATATCCGTTCACCAACTTAAGTCTTAAATGTCCTTCATAAATTACTCGCAATGGTATTTTAGTGCCTCTAGGCAACATTACTGTTTGACAAGAGTGAAAAACATGGCAGCGAAAACACATAGAAATTAAAAAGAAAGTATTTTGTTTTACGCATGTATATGCATAGTACGCAGAATAAGGAAGTTTGTGTGTGTGGTTTGTGTGTCTATGTGTGTGTGTTTATATGAGTTTCACCATGATCACGTGCTGAACTTGTGACCGACAGCTGTTACTTTTCCAGATGAGAGTTCAGAGCTCTTATATGGCCCGATCTATGGGTAATGATGTGACCTTACGCGCGCACACACACACACACACACACAAATACACATTCACCTCCTTGCCCACCAGAGTTGGAATGCCGGCTCGCAGTACAGCAGTGGTGAATAATTCAGACCTGGACCGGCCGGGGGACTTCATCTCTAATCGTTGATTAGCGGTTGAGCATAGTACCACCGCACCATCGAGTCGATGTTTGTGTTTGTTTGCGTTTACACGTGTGAAATGCGCATCTCGAGGTTCAAATGTTTTGCATTGACCCAAAATGTGCCTCATTTAAATAAATGAAGGATCTTTGAAAGGCACCAATTACCTCCTTTATACACATTTTCCCATAAACCTTCCGTTACCTTGATGTTCCTTATCTTTATCCTTAGAATTTCAGCACTGGGGGCTGACCTGATCTCATCCCTGGGATCTTGGATAAGGCAAGCTGACAACCATCTGTAGGGATCATCGCTATAGGATATTTTTCCTTCCACATCGTTCCTCCAACCTCCATACGAATAGCAAGAATATTTTGCTTAAAGAAACCTAAGCTCCTCTAAGAACGTTTCAACAGTATGTCTAACACTCGTATAGGTTTATAATTTCTTAGTTCATCATTCAGCTTTGCTTTATATGACGGAAAGATAATTTGATATTTGGAGATTTGAAAATTCAAATATTGTAACCGATGTCGTTTTTACTCAAACGAACTCTGAACGGTGGTCGCGATTGGAACAGAAAAGAGCGGAAGTCGTTGAAGTATATATTCATTATTTGTTCAACACTGATTTGTTGTGTAGCCCAAAGAATTCTACTGATTTATTAATCTATGAACCTAGAGCTCCCCCCCCTCTTTTTAAGATTCGTTTCGATAAATATCAAAGCAAGATGCTATAATGCCTGCCATTTATATTATTTGTTTGTTTGTTATTATTTGTCTTTTTGTTTATTATTTAACTTTACCTATTTATTGTTTTATTCTTATTTATATTATGATATTGTTTATTTATCTTTATTATCATGGAGGACGGAGAGGGGGGGTCGCCGATTTAATGAAGCGGCCTTGCTGTGGATGTGCTGTATCTTGCGACACTGCTTCTGACCCAGGGCAGTGGACAAGGTGCAGGGATGACCCGTCATCCAGGAGGTGCTAAGATAAGAGGGAGGGTGGAGGGGTGTGGAGTGTATTCAGGGATGGAATGGGTGGGAATGATTTTATGCCTTTTCCTTTTTGGCTACCTCCCTTGTAATGGGGAAAAAGCCTTGGTATATGTATGTATGTATTAATCTTATAACATCCGACCTAGTTATGGACCAAAAGGTCTCCTGTCGGCATGCTCCTCCTTTGTAATCCTTTTGTAAGTCAAAGGCAGGTACCTACTCCCATCCCTCACCCTTTTATCCTTATTTTAGCTCCTAATGGATGATGGGTCATCCCTTCATCCCACCCATTGACCTGGGTCAGAAGCAATGCAGCAAGGCCGCTTCACTTAATCGGCGACCCCCCCTCCTCTCCGTACCACCATGCAGAAAAAGAGAAGCCGGGGAGAAATATCTTCGGGCTGCGTCAAAATACCATTCTCACGTGAGCTTTTTCCCCACATTTACCTTCAACTTTCTCCTATCGCATGCCTTCCCAAACTCCATCACAAACTCCCTTAATCCCACCCCCCTTCTGGCCCTGCGACAAGTGCAGTGTCGTCCGCAAACAACAACTGGTTCACCTCTTCTCCGTTTTCTTTAACCATCTCAAGTCCCCTGCCAATTGCCCTCGCCTTTACTTCCCGCATCACCCCATCCATGTACACATTGAACAATCATGGTGACATGACACATCACTGACGCAGTCCCACCTTTTCCTCAAACCACTCGCTCTCTTCATTTCTAATTCTAACACAGTCTCTATTACTCTTGTAAAAAAAAAAACTCTTGACTGCCCTGTCTACCCTGTCATAAGCCTTTCCCGAATCCACAAAGAAAAAAAGAAAAAGAAAACCCTTACCTTTTCTTAAAGCTTTCTCACATATCTGTTTTACCTTTTCAAAACCCACCCTGTTCCTCACCAATCACTACCTCTGTTCTTCCCCTGCTACCATCGCGTGAGCTTTCCCAACTACACTCAACAAACTGATCTCTCTGAAACTACAACAACACTCAAATTTGTCCCCTTTTTCTTTGTAAAGCGGAACTACAAGCACTCCAGTCCTCCTGCGCTCCACCCTCCCGTAGACACATTAAACAACCTCACTAGCTAGTCCACTATTACTGTACCTCCAGCATGTCCGATTCTTCCTCGAAAGCTGCGGATTGCAAATTTGCTCCAACAATCGGAGGAAATCAGCCCAGTGTGATAATGAAATCTAACCCGAGTTAAAATAACAATGATTGTGAGAGGAGCGTACGCCAGTGAGCGCCTACCTGCGGCCGAAGCCGTCACGTTTGCCCTACGCGATTACTGTCGGGGAAGGTAGCAGTCACTGCATGGAATCGGAGAGGAGTTCGGGATTCGAAACCATAGCTAAGCCAGTGCGAGACCAGCAGGATGACGTTACCATCACGCACTAAATACTTCTTTATCTGTAAAGGGGAAAAAAAAAGTCGTGACCTAAATGTTGCGTTTCTGCTTCAGGTGAAGGAAATAGATATTGAGATTGGCGATGCTATCTTTTGACCACAAAAGTTCATCAATCGCCAATCAAATACATTGGTCCGCCCGCTCTGAAATTTGATTTTACCTTATGGTCCTTAAAACATATATAAATATATATATATATATATATATATATATATATATATATATATATATATATATAAGTAGATAAGGAAGAATACAGCAGCGAACTACAAAGTTCATACCAAAAAAAAAAATGTCATACGAAAAACACAAAAAGTTTGAACCAGGGGTACTTAGCTGTTTGGATCGATTCTAATGCTGTTGTATCCCTCCTAAGATGGTTGGATTCATTTAAGCGGATTCGGATCCTTTAAGAGTAAAACAACCCAAACATGAAGGATCGAACCCATTAAGAATTGTCTAATCTCAACTTTAGAATCCAGTTCCTCTACTATAGTCCTTTAAGTTTATAAAGATTAATTTATGAAATTGAAATTTCATTTCTCCCGTATTACCAATAACTCCCTCTTCAGTGTTTAAAAACGAAAGTGTTCAGAGTTCCCGCTTGGATGAATAAAATCATCTGGCCAACCGTGTAATTAATGAATGGAATAAACTTCCTGCAGAGGCAGTACGATGTAGTTAAGTTCGAAGCTTTAAGATTCGTTTAGATAAACACCTAAGCAAGATGTAATGCCTGCCATTTTATATATTATTTGTTTGTTATTATTTGTCTTCATTATTATTTGATTGATTATCATTTATTTTTATTTATTTTTCATTTTATTAATATTTACTATTTACCTGTTTGTTTATTATTTAACTTTACCTATTTATTTATTTATTGGTTTATTTTATTTATTATTTATAATATAATTTTTATTTATTAATTTATTTATTTATTTATTTTTTCGCATTTGACCTAGTTATGGACCAAAAGGTCTCCTGTCGGTATGCTCCTCCTTTGTCCTTTGTAATATATATTTCGGGACGAATGGAATTATTTAAATCACGACTAACCAACCGCCCTGGACGTCCGTTTCCCTCACCTGATCGAAATCGCCGGGTGTCGGCCAGAATGAAATATATAACGTTACAGCGCATCGTGATCACAAGTCATTAAGAGAGAAAGGGTGGGGGGGGGGCGAATTTCTGGTACAATGGCGGCGACCAACGACGACGACAACCACCATTTGTAATTGTTATTTCGATCTATGTGTTCTTTTCTTGATCTGCACTTCATGTATATTGATTCAATGCCAAATAAGATTATTGTTGTTGTTGTTGTTATTGTTATTGTTGTTGTTATCACCACACGACCGGCGAGGGGAGAAGCAAGATGTCCAGAAAAGAGGGAGAATTAAGAAAGTCTCCTCCTCCCCTTTGAAGACTTGTGAGCTGGAGGGAGACACTTGGTATAGCCTCGATTCCGTCAAAACAAGACGAGGAAGAGGATGAGAGGAGAGGAAAGAAGTCGAGAGCGAGGAAAGGTGACAGGCGGACACTTCGCCTGCTTCCGTCTTTATCTGGGACAGAAAGGACGGGAGGAGAAGGCAGGAAAAGAGAGGATAGCGGGAGGGGCAGTTGGGTGAGGGAAGGGATACGAGAAGGGTGGAGGTAAAGAAAAAGGAGGGTGAGGGAAGGAGAGAAGGTAAAGGAGGAGGGGGAACAAGGAAAAGAGGGGGAGTAGAGGAGAAGGAAAAGGAAGAGGAGGGGAAGAGAAGGAAAAAGAGGAGGAGGGCGATAGAGGAAAGAGAAATGAGGGGGAAGTGAGGAGAAGAAAAAAGAGGTGGAAAAAGAGAAGTGAGGGAGAGGATGGGGTGGGGAGAAAGAAAAGTAGGGGGAAGAGAGGAGAAGGAAAATGAGAGGAATGGACGGAGAAGAAAAAGGAGGGAGAGGGGGAGAAGGAAATGGAGGGAGGAGAAAGGTATAGGAAAAGGAGAGGAGGAGTGAAGGAAAAGGAAGGAGAGTGGTGGGGGCTTAGGAAGTGGGTAAGAAAGAGTGAAAGAACGAAGAAGGCAGGGGAAGGAGAAAGGAAGGGAAGTGGGCAGTAGAGTTTGAGGAAATGAAGAAGAAAAGAGGGGAGGGGAGGCGAGTGGAAAACAAGGCCCCCCCGAGCATCCTCGTCGTAAATACAGGGAAGGTAGCTGAGCAACAAGACTTGAATGGGATTGTGTGCCCCCTGGGACTGGCGGCAGTTGTGGCCAAGTATCCCACGACACCTTGGCCATGGTGTAGGGAGTTGGCCCTCAAGCTTGAGTTCAAGGGCCACTGGGGAATCTACAGAGTCTCGCAAGTGGGACCAGAAGCCAGGAACTAGTGGGAGCGAGTGAAAACTTTACGGTTAAGTTCACTATTAAAGTGGACTCCAGGAGGCGATTTGAACAGCAGTGCATAAGCGTGGGCAGTGCTGTTTAAATTGCCTCCTGGAGTCCAATAGTGGCCCTCAAACTGTGGTTCAGAGTCTCTCACAAGTGTCGAGTCTATGGATGTACAGGATTAATTCACTACTGAAGTGGGCTCCAGGAAGCGAGTTCAACAGCACTGCATAAGTATGGAATACGTCAGGAAACTGGTTCGATAGGGAGACGACATAAGGGCAGGAGTGAGGAAGCGGGCGAGTCCCGTGTCTGGAGCGTAGCAATAACAGAAATAGTTCGTGTTATTCATAACAGGAGCAGGCAGAGGGGCAGAGGAGGGGTAGTGGGCAGCACAAGCAGCTGCTGTGCTCGGAACAACACTTGTAGTAACAGGTTCAGGAATAGGTAGTCATGTTCGTAAACCGAAACAACGATGATGATGGACGAGAAATGTCTTCGGGCCAGTGACATTTATTTTTATTTTTAATTTTTATTTTATTAATTTGTTTATTTACTTGTTTATTTTTGGAGAACAACAATGAAAGTCTTCGCGTGAGGCGAAGGTGGTTGTAAAACGAGTATGTTCGCTTTATGAATACGCGCGTTAAATCTCCTTGGCGACACGACGTTTCGACGAGATCACTTAGCGACCTGGCACTGTGATGCCAACGTTATAAGGTTTAGTTTGAAGGGAGGACTTCGTGGGCATCGCCGCCATTGTATAATTCCCGATGGCTTTCAAGTGTTGCATTTACCTGGACCTGGGTCACCATCACGGAAATCACGGCCGCGAAAAAAGGGCTTTCTTATCCACACCTTGATCTCTTGGTACTTTAAAGATGGCGACACACTAAGCATTTCTCACTAGCGTGCTACTTGCTTTTCCTACTTCGTTCGAGTAGAAACGACTTCGGTTACGATTTTTTTTTCTTTTTTCTTTTTTTTCCGATTTCCAAAATGTCAGAATACTCTTGCGTTATAGAGAGGTGAATGACAAACTAAGAAAAGTTAAACCTAGAATACGAATGTTAGACACATTGTCGAGATGTTCTTACGGAAATCTAGAATATCGTAACCGAAGTTGTTTCTACTCAAATGAAGTAGCAAAATCAAGTGCTAGCCAAGGAGGCCGCCATCTTAAAGCAAGCACTACAAAATATTTATAAGTAAGATACAAAGACGAATATGTTCATTGTGTAAAAAAAAAACATACAAATAAATAAACAAGTGAATAAACCGTCAGATTATCAAAAATATGAATTCAACTTAAGATAATTATGAATGAACGACATGGGGCTGACCACACTACAATTCTCCCAGCGTCCGCCATTACAGACTCACTACGAATCCAGAATTTGATGCCCAAACGATGTTTTGAAAACTGAACATTTTTTAGACTAAACTTAGGTCTGCAATAAAATAACAGGGCTAGAGACTGGTGCTGTTGCACTGCAAATGAAAGAAAACCAAGTTTTTTTTATTGTTTTATTGATTTTCATTATACAAACCGTGGGTTTCGGATACTCCTGCTGTGTCGTAGGTTTAGATGCGTAGTGGTTGGCATTCCGCTACTTGGAAGCTCCTGCACGTGGTGTGCCAAGATTGAAAAAAATAAATAAATAAACAGATAAATGAACGGGTAATAAGATATAATTAGATAGATAAAAATAATTTAAGCATTTGAATAAATAGGTGGATACACAACAATCGTTTTCACATTCATTGATTCTGGCCATCCTTACCGGGATTCGAACGCTAGACTGCGCAATCACGATGCCCACAAGGAACTGGGTGGAGGATTTGCTTCCTAACGGTCGCACACAATGCATATCCACAATTTCACCGAAATCCAGGAAAACCACGTGACAAGTATATGGACTCGTTATGAATTTGTGTATATGTTTATATATAAACTTAATGATATAAATTATATCAATTCACACACACACAAATTGGCCGAAACAATAGTGTGTGCAAACACCATACAAGAATTTAAGAACTAACTAACTAGATGTTGCGAGATACAAAGACGGGTCCTTACGAGCATAGCTTCCCTTCCCGTACAACTAATACACACACACACACACACACACACACACACATTACATATTTATATATATGTATAAAATATATATATATATATATATATATATATATATATATATAGTGTGTGTGTGTGTGTGTGTGTGTGTGAATTATTTATAAAGAATCTTATGTGGTGAGTAGCCATTTGTAGTGATAAAAATTATTTTACTCGTAGAAAAAAATAATACCAGATTGTGCAAAGACTAAAGCGTAGTATTAATCTAACTTCTGCTCGAGGACAATTAAAAATATCTAAATGTCACACATACACAAAAGAAAAAAAAAGACAGGTTATGAGCCGGTATAGTGGGAAATTGTGGGACTATTCAACGAATTGACAAAAAAAAAAAAAAACTAACTTATAGTAGCAGGGGCACATGGGATCAGGACGTCAGGGACCTGGAATAAAAACGCATCTAAAAATATCGACGCATGGCGTCAAAACAACGACCACATGTGCTTTCTAGCAAATGCGACGAGCCTTGCAACCGCACCCGGTGGACCAAAAATAACACCCACGAATCATCATCTACACCTTTAGTACGTGGCTTCCATCGCGACAACGCCGGTGACCGGAAAATAAAAGAAGAAGAAGGGAGGAAAAATATATATATTTGAGTGGTCTGAACCGTGGCATCAACAGAGACTGGGACGCGTCGAGTCGACGACGGCGACCTTGGAGGGGGGGTTGTAGGGGGGTGTGCTCGCGGGGCAGCTCGGCGTGGCGAGCCCATGGCCTCCACAAGGTCAAATCCAGAATGACAGAAACTCTGAGATCAGCATGCCGGGACCGTCCAAACGTCCTTGTTGAACACAAACATTAAAAAAAAAAACGACTAAAACAACAACAGTAGCATAACAATGAAGTCAGAATGAGAGCAAGAACGGGACTGGGAACAACAACAACAGTAGCAACCGTCACAGTATCGGCTGCAGAGGAGTCTGGACGCGAATCGTCATGACACCTTTAAGATGAGAGGGCGCATGCAAGTGTATGCATTAGCACAAGCATACGAGTATGCATTAGTCCGGACATGCGCGCCCTAATGTCTGAATTAGTGTGTGTGTGTGTGTATGTGTGTGTGTGTGTGTGCACGCAGACTGTACAATGCATGAGAGACACCTGCATCTGTATACACGCGCATGTGCATACGTCATTCATGCGCGAATGCTCCAAGGTTAATGTACTGTGGTGTTAACGAGCATAGAGCAAATACCTGCATACTTGCAAAGACTTAGGTGGCTTCGTTAACTTGCATGTGCAGTTTCAGGTCTGTGCATGTGGAAATTTGAAAATGGATGCATCGGAGTAGTTTCTGTTCGAATGCACACAAGCACACACACACACACACATACACACACACACACGTGTATGCAAAAACTATATAATAATTTAAGAACAAACTAGATGCTGAAAGACACAAAAACGGATCACTCCCGTCCCATATGATCCAACTACGTAAATACACACACACACACACACACACACACACACACCGGCCCGGCGGTGCAGTGATACCGTTCTCGACCGTAAATTCAGTAAACTGAGTTCGAGTACCGACCAGGGCTGAAAAAAAAATCAGCATCGCTGCACTACGAGCCGGTACTCCAACTCTGGTGGGCAAGTTGTAGGCGCGTGTGTGTAAGGTCACAACAGTGCCTAGATCGGGATATATATGAATTTTAGCTCTCATTCGGGAAGGTAATAGCTGTCGATCACGAGTCTAACACGGGATCCAAGACCATGGTTTTGGTGGTGAAATACACACACACAAACGTCTGAAATAATTTCAGCATCGCTGCGAACCGGTACTCCAACTTACGTGAGCGGGGTGTGTGTGGGTGTAAGGTCACAACATTACCTAAAGATCGGTCATATATGAGCTGTGCTCATCAGAAGTGGGGTGGGGGTAGTAGTAGCTGTCAATCACGAATCCAACACGAGATCCAAAGCCGTGGTAAATCACACACACACACACACACACACACACACACACACAAAGTGGATAGTGTTTCCGCTCTGCACGTAGGAGTCCCTGGTTCGGTTCCTGTTAAATACTACAAGACAGTTGTCCAAATCGCACATTCATGACTTCCCAACCCCGCTCTGCAACGGCGAACACTAGAGGTGCAGTATACCAGGGACATATTTTAGTATCACCATCTGATCAGTGTGGCCGAGCTGAGTACAGACTAGTATCAAACTTTATTCATACAAACATTGTAATATACCCAATATTTCACTTGCCTATCACACCATATATACATCTTTTCTTAGCCGGATTAAGTCACTGTGGTGAGATACGGAGGCTGGTTCGTACCTAATGGCAGAGGTTCCCAAAGTAGGGGTTTCGAACCCCAGATAGGTCGCGAAATAAAATTGAGGCTTGCGAGATCCTGCAACCCATCCTGCATACAAACCATGCGTACACACACACACACACACATATATATATATATATATATATATGTATATATATATATATATATATATATACCCACACATAGATAGGCAAGCAGGTACACGTAGACAAGGAAATGTTTTGAAGTGATTGTCAGAAAAAAATTGAGAACTGCTGTTTTGTCATGCAGCGATAAAAATGAATTCCAGTGAACCAAGGAGCCCCATCAATATTTGTATTTCATCTTCATTTAGATATTTTAGTTACTTATTAGATGGTCATTGCACTACTGTACTTTATGTGATATATAATCTATTTTATATATATTATTATGCTCAGGTGTTTCACTACAATCGCACATGTAGCCTACTTCTTCTTTAATTTTCTGTCCTTAATATGTATTTTTTGTTATATAAATAGGTTTTTGTTATACGCACAATTCATAATATCGGTCACTTTGTATTTTTCTAATAAATTAGTATGGACATTTATTTTTTTATTGTCACTCCTGACTTGAAGGGAGTTTTCTCTGAGTATTTTAATGTTCATGAGTGACATGTCTAGATTGTATTTATTAATATAAACAAATATTATAGACTTCGTCTCTTGTACTGTTTATTGCAATACCTCTTTTTATTATTTGCCTTATCAAGAAAAAGAGGTAAATATGAATAGAAAGTAAAATTCTTATAATTTTCGAGCGATGGTGGTAGTCACGTGTTGTCGGGGGTGGGGGTGGGGTACTCAAAAAAGAAATAAACAGAAAACGGACGAATAACGCTTGATTTTCTGCTACCACCAGTCGGTATGTAGTCAACAGATTTCGTTTTGAAAAGAAAAGGTTGTTATAAACCGAATAACAACGAAACACTGCCTGGGGTTATTGAAAGTATAAATTTAATGAGATTTTGTTTTCATTGAGCAAAGTTCACACACTTGGTAACAGCCATTATGGCTGAAATAATAATATAGTCTAACGAAAATTGGCTGTGTAACAATTATATGAGTGAAACTAACATCAAAACGATGAAATGAAATGAAAGGTTGGACAAAGCTCTCTCTTGTAACTTGCTGACTTAAGTTTCACTTACAGGAAGACCGCAGCCCCAAAGTAGTCTGCAACGATCTTCGGACCTTCCCACAGATCTCTCTGGTAGTAACTTTGGGTTAATATTATAATCGTGATTTTTTTTTCTATCGGCTTGTAGGAATAGGAGAGCACTCGCCGGTACTCGTGTGAAATTGTAGAGGAAATACGATCGTTAGGAGACCGAGTGTCAGCCCCTCTGGGTTGCACCTTAAGATGGAGTTGAGGGTGTTGACAGTTTTAGAAGACGAGTGAGAGGGAGATGATCCTACTTCATGTCTATCTCACTTACAGGCATCCGTAATTGTTGACATTAGTCTTGATGCAAACATGTAATCGAAATGTAATTTATGCAAGGTATTAAAATAAAACATATTTCGTTCACACTAGCGGTTTGAAAACCGCGGAAACAGCAGCGGTACTTCATAGTCCAGGAAAAACTTAGCGCGAAACCGCTAGTGTGAATAAAGCCTTAGTGTAGCTTGGGTCCACTTGTTGGTGATCACTAAATTTCCTTTTGTTCTGAAACCAAATTGGGGAAATCTGAACTGAAGTTACAAACTTTTAGACAAGATGTCTTTCTTGTTGTAAGTTGGAAAAAAAACGTAGCTATCAGATTTAATGAAGGACATTTTGGAGAAAGTATCTTTATTAGGTTGATATACAAACATGAGATGTATTATTGTATACATCGAGACTGGTAATCAGTATATTTTACTTATCTGTTTATTTATTATTTTTTGTTATGATATTTTTTCCGAAAGAAATTATTTTTTGATAACTCATAGTAGGTAAGAAAAAAAAAATTTAAACTAAACTGACATGTAAGTTATCGTTTATTTTTGGATGATATATGTTTATTATTATGGATGATATATGTTTTGGATGATATATGTTTATTATATACATATATTTAGAAATATATTTATTCTTAATGAATTATTTCGTAATATAAAAATCGCCGGAACCAGATATCAATTGCGTTATTTGATTTATTTTTGACATAACAGTGATGTTCAATAAAAAAGTAATGAAATGACGCTAATATCATTTGCTTCCCTACCGTGAGTTACTGAAAACATTTTCGGTTTGGAAAAATGAATAATTTAAAAAGTAAAATACGGTGCTATTCTTAAAATAAATTCTTTCTTTATATAAATCATATATAAATCCGCGGAAGGAAAATATATAAGGAAATGTATTTTTTAAGAATACCACCGTAAGAATCTTACGATAGTATTAAAACAAATCTTTCCTTATATAAATATTTCCTTTCCAAGGAAATATTTTTTTTAAGAATACCACTGATAGAGAAATGGCGACGCGTTTGACCGCATGGAATTCTATATTTACCAAAGTTTGCATAAGTCTTGTCCCTAGGTCGTTATCTTCCCCGTCCCTTCGGCACTTCAGCCTCTCCCCTTATTTCCAACTCAAAAGTCCCGAAATTTTGTCTTTAACTTGTCTGGAGGAAGTGAAACTACGACTGTAGTGGTTCCAGTGAAATTTACGCATATAAACATATATATATATATATATATATATATATATATATATATATATATATATATATATATATATATATATATATACAACACTGAATGGGTTCCATTGAGCAGATTCACGTTTATCAACCACAATTCACTTTAATTCTAAGCCATCAACATCGAGACACTCGAGGAGGCATACATGCAGAAATTGAAACGTGGTACAGCCAAGGACTCGAACCTGCGCTAGCACGTGACAAGTGATAGTGACTTAACCGATGGCGCAATCGGTTAAGTCACTATCACTTGTCACGTGCTAGCGCAGGTTCGAGTCCTTGGCTGTACCACGTTTCAATTTCTGCATGTATGCCTCCTCGAGTTTCTCGATGTTGATGGCTTAGAATTAAAGTGAATTGTGGTTGATATATATATATATATATATATATATATATATATATATATATATATATATATATACACATACAGTATATATATATAATAGATATTTATTAATATGAAAAGGGAATAAATATGAAAGAAATGTTCACAAATATTTCATAATTTTCAAAAATATGAGAGGAAAACGTATGCCTTTTCCAGAAGTTGTCACATTTTTCATACCAAAGATATTGTTCGTTGGGCCATTCATTAATAAAGTCTACGGTCACTTCTTGTTTACAGGGACATGCAGACGCGTAATACAATAAATACATTGGATTCTACTCGTTTAATCTCATCCATCCATCTTTCCATGCATTGCACTCGGAATGACAGTTTCATGTGTACACAACACAGCGTCCGCTCTATAAATAACTGCAGATATTACGTCATAACGCTAAACTTTTGTTGTCGACATTCAGATACTCTCGAATGTGCTTCAGCACAACAGAAGTCTGTTATAGACTATATATAACTGATATAAAAATATGAATGTTATATTAATTTTATCTGCATTTCATTTTTATATACACACGTGTCATACAAAGTGAGATTTGCAGTACAATTCCACGCAATAATCATTAAGATTGTAGTAACGATGATAATATAAATATTAAAAATTGAAATAATAAATGATGATTGCGATGGTGATCATCATTGTAATTATGATATTGATATCGACGATAATGGTGTTGGCAGCGGTAAAGTAATATACTATAGAACCATAAACAGTACATGTAAATTTATTTCCTCGGCAGTGGAAAATGAGAGTAAGAGATATTCAATTCAGTATAAAAAACATATTATGAAGTCAGTTGTGGTTGATGATTGATGTATATTGGTAGACCAGACCAGGCCAAATCAAGCAAGTTAAGTTTTGGTCAGATTACGTTAGATTAACTACAGTTTGTTTAATCTAGGTCAGGTCTGACTAGGTAAGATTAGGTTAGATTAAGGTAGGTTTTATCTTAGGTTAGCTAAAGTTAAGCTAGAATATGGTAGGTCAACTTAGGATTACTAACTAAAATAGACTAAGACCCGCAGTTTGATTAGGCTGAGTTAACTTGTGTTAGCTTAACTTCTGTGACCTTAATGGAATTATTTTAATTTTTTGTACTGGCTGCCGCCTGGAGATTTGATTAAGTCGAATGAAAAAGTCATAAAGGAAAATGGGATCTCGATCTTCCATTTTCTTCCGTAATTGTTCACCCATCTGAACTTGATGGTTTATTTTTAGCCAGAATAAGATATTTTAAGAGTGCCACTGGCCTGGGTACATTGTGCACGGAGAATGTTAGAGAAATGTGAAGAGGAAGACGAAAGGAACGGAGGAAGAAGAGGAGAGAATGATTAACTAAAGCACACCGGAGACGCGGAGAGTGGATCAAAACGAAAAAAGAAAGATAAGGTAAATAAATGATAGGGAAAAAATAAGAAATAAAAAAATGAGGACAGAAATAAGAAAAATGAGAATAAAGAAGAACGAAAAGGATGAGATAAACGGAGACATGACAGTATAGAAGGGGGAAGGAGAAAAAAAAAACTGGACAAGAAGAAAGAACGCGACTCCAGAAGACGTCCAGGAAAGCCAAGATAATCGTAAGAGAGAAGCAAGAAGATGAGAAAGAGAAGGATACATGAGAGGTGACAGAAAGAGCGTGAGAAAAGAGAACGATAAGAGAAGGGGACAGAGAGAAAGAGATATGATGTGACAGAGGAGGAGGGAGAAAGAGATAAAAGAAAAATTGGTTACAGAGAAAGATTGAGCTCTTCTAGAACCCAACCCCACACTCCTACTCCCACACATCGGAGGGGAGCTCTGGTTTGGGAAGCGTGGGAGTGAGAGAGGGGGGAACAGATTATAAAGACGGGTAATATGCATGGGAATAGGCTGTGGGTGGCTGGACGTGGGAGGAGAAGGAGGGAGGGAGGAGGTGGGGTAGGACGCTTGGGGGTGGGGATGGGGGGGAGTTGGCGCATAGCTTGGCGCCCTGCAAAGTTTGCTTGCGAAATATTCAAGCTGATGACTTGAGCATTACTATATCACTCTTACCAGCTCCTGGGTCATACCAGGTAGTACCATGCAGTGTCATGCATTACCCAGAAATACCATGCATCTATGAAATGTGGGTGCCGGTTTAGTATGTTTGTTTATTATTTAACTATACCTATGCATTTGTTTATGTATTTTATTTGTTATTTACATTATTAGTTTTTATTTGTTCATTTATTATTATCATTACGATTTTTTCGCATCCGACTTAGATATGGACCAAAAGGTCTCCTGTCGGCATGCTCCGCCTTTGTAATCCTTTGTATGTGGCTTACCTTTTTGAAACTGGTTTAGTATGTGGCCTACCCTATTTGAATGTGTCCTACCTCAGGGAAAATTTAAAACAAACATTACTTTAAAAATGTTTTCATTTAAACCTAACCTATCCTAACCTGCAGAGCTGGGTGCGTTCTTCGGTGCGTTGAATAGGTAGGCTATACCATATCTAAGAAAAAAAATTCCTAGGCCACATCCAAAAGGTAGGCTACATACTAAACTGGCACCGAAATGTGTTTTGATTGCCAACAAGTAACGTGATATATCCGTATAGTAAGAAGAATAACGCAGTGAATTGTCTTCTGTGGAAGATATATTTATTAGAATTTTGACAATCTAAACAGAATGCATCTCCAAACAAATAACGATACTGGAAACCATTATATTTGTTTATTTGCGTATTTGTTTTTGTAATAGCAAATACAGTTTGAGTACAGTATACAAAGTAACTTAATATCCTGTATCAATAACGATTTTTGGGCTGTAGCAGGCCAATTGTATTATGTATAAACTAAAAAGAAAAACATTTATTTTCCCTAATATTGTTCATATAGTTTGTCGGTACACAAACATTTTATATGTACACTACGTGAGCAAGGAAAAAGATATCAACTATTTGTTCAGCCTTCTACTTTTTTCTAATCGTATTTTACTTCTTCTTTTACTTCATATTCCTTTTCATCTACTTCCAGACCTTCTTCATGCTCTCTGTCATCTTCCTCTATTTTGTCTTCTTATTCCATTCAAAGAAAAATTATGATCACATTTAAGTTCTGTGTGAGTCCACTTGTTCGGCGTAATGTTGTCATGGATAGAAGCATTGGTTACCGCATCTAAATACAGTATTTCTTATTCTGCCTTCTGCTATCCTTTCTCTGCTCATTCTTAATACTCCTGTAGTCTTCTACCTATCGTCACGTCTCTCTTTTCCCTGTTCAGCCTCTACCATTCCCTTTCTCTTCTGTTGTAATTCTTCCTCACATATCCACTCCTCCAGTCTTCCTTCCCTACCTGGCTTCTTTTACTCTGCCGGTACGCAACTGCCTACCCCCACCTCCACCCCCTCCCCACCCACGCGCACCCCCCGGTCCCACGACCGTTGATAAGCTCGAGGAAGCAGTAGGCTTCACACGCCGGTGTTCAGTCGTGCCGCGCCATTTGGAAATAACTGCGTGGGATGGGCATCCTTTGGACACCGCATTGCATCTGCATTGGACTATATACCGTCACAGACAGCCTTGGCCTTCGTTATGACCGGCTACGTCATCTAAGCTACCATCACCATAACAGAAGACTAGCGGAAACCGGTTTTAGTTTATATGTTCTTTTCAGTTTGCTTCGTGGCTTTCCAAATTTATAGGCATTGTCAGGTCGTCAGTAGGGATATGTCCCAGTTCGGGACGCCAATTTGTCAGGCCGACAACAATCGTCAGGACAGAATGGAGCGGCGTCAGATTAGTCTTTGAAATAGGAGGAGGGGGGAGATGCTGGGGAATTTATAAGGATGGAGAAGTCCTTTTTTCCAAGGCCTTTGTTGGAGCCAATGGAGTTCTGACGACGGGGTACCACTACTTGTAGTGTTTGTCTTTAAAGGAGTTTGGAGGAAGTCATTGTTCAAGACTTTTAAGTTTTGCAGGGGTCGGAGGTAGGCTGAGGACATAGACCGAATGTCGGAAGTCTTCTTCCATCGAGTAGTTAGCTTCAACCATTTCGTGGGTGATAGTGTAGAGCAGAGGTGGGGAACCTGCGGCATTCCGGGCCATCAAGTGCGGCCTTCTGCGGCCTTTGATATACATATTATTATTTTTAAAAGACCTTGAATAATTTTTAAGTCTGAAATCATCATACACCTGAAACTTATAATATACACCACACATATAGACGAAAGCAAAGTTAACCGTGTTCATTGATGTCACTCCCAGAAATTGGAACGACTTTTATACGTATGTATATTAAAAAATAATAATAATAATAATAAACTAGGGAAGGGGGTGGAAAACTTACACCGTCCCCTACAAAGGGATAAATATATAATTGATAAAAAAAAAATTTGTTCAGTCCGGCCTCTATGTGGGACGATGAATTGTAAGGTGGCCTTCATGCCCAAAAAGGTTCCCCACCCCTGGTGTAGAGCCTGTCGCAAGTCTTATTGGCTAGTTTGGATCTTGTATCAAGGGCGCCTCGCTGAGCTCGCTCTCGTGTAGGGTCTGCGGGGACCATGAAAGGCCTCTCTTGTTTGTATTGGGTTGCTTGCAGTTTGTTCGTTTTTTCAGTAATTGATTAATAAATTCATTGTTTGTTTAGTGTTGTTTCCGTTTGTATATGTCGGTTGAGATGGAGAAAAACGAAACTGTCTTTATTGCTATTTTCCGCCAATCACGTTAGTTTATTTTTTCGATGACATTTACCGTTTTGGTACTGCCAGCTAGGGTGGCCAGACGTCCTCCTTTATGCCGGACAGTCCTCTTTTTGAGCACTTTGTCCTTTATACGGAGCAACCTCACGCCGGACGTGCTTTTGTCCTCCTTTCTTGGGGTGTGACAAAAATAAATGAAGAAACAAATAGATAAATGAATGAAGAATAGATCAATAAGTGACCCTAGGTATACAATAATGCCGTAGAATTAAACTATGTGTGAGTTCCCAGGCCAAGGTCAACGTCGGAACTCGGCAGCGGAAGTAGACAGGAACTGCACAGGGCCAATGTTGTGAACGTGTGATTGCATTATTCACATCTTATACATTGGGCTGCAGTCCTGAGGTGGCCACGGTGCAGTGTGGTTTGGCAATTAATTTATGGGGTTAAGGAGTCTGAAAATGCCGAAAAGAAAGACTTTGTTTAACTCTGACTGGGCCAAAGAGTTTGGTAATCAATGTGAGGATACGACTAGGTTTTGTTTGTGTTGTAACTTTGTAATACAGGTATTTGTTTTTTGTCGGTTTCATTAAAAGTGAAAAATATTATTCACTTGAAGTTTTTTATTATATAAAACTTATATGAAATATATATATTACTGTACATTATAATCATCGATATGTAGTGTCCTCCTTTTTGGAAATTTGGAAATGGCCACCCCACAACCAGCATTTGTTTACTGTAAGTTTCTTTACTGTATAATTGGTTATTTAGGTGTGGTTGTCAATAAATTGCTCGTGAATGCATAGATTGAGGGTGAGTACGAGTATGCTGTCTTGAGTAGATCAGACAAGAAGGGGAAGAAGACTGATGCTTAATCTTAACTCATGCTTCTCAGCTGGCAAGAAAATTGATTATTGTTTTGGCGTGGCCTGGTACTCTGGTTTGCTTCAGTGAGTAATTAAGTCCTTTGTGCCAAATTTGGCCTAAAGCTTTGTAGATGTCGCGATTTTGTATGCGTTGACAAATTGTTTTAGACTCGTACGTGGATTTGTTTGCAGTATGCATACCCCATTCCTGTTGTGAATCCATGTCTGTGTTCAATAATGCATTCGTGATACCTTGGCTAGACGAAGAGGGGATCATTTAAAAACATGGTAGATATTTCTTGTCACCTCCAGTAGAAATATAAGCACCTCATTAGTGACACTTCTCTACCTGTTTGGAACGAATATGCATATCAACAACCGTTGGTGACTCCGACCATGACGTCATGTCTGCTCGTTACCTGCCATGACGTCACGAGTGTTTAAACAGACCAAGCTGCGCTCCAGTGAAGACTGAAGTCAGTATTGTCAAAGGTCCGTGAGTTTCTAGTGCATAGCATAAGGCCGAGAACTTTATATCCGTAAGCTTTATTTGGTAATTTCTAATGCATTTTTTAATCATTTGATGTCTGAATACCCACTCAGATCATCTTATTTACTAGTACTGTATATTATTTTGTAAATAGGGTATGAGATAACTAGCGTTGTATACTAACAATTAACTTTGTATATTTGTAATGTCACTACATGTTATGAGGTGCATGAGTGCCCAAGAAATTTCAGAAGCAGTCTTAAACTGCGTTTATTCCTAGAGGTGTAATATTCGCTCATGGTATAGTTCCCCCCAAGATCTAAGAATATAAGGTCTAATCACTTCCGACCGAATTTCGAGGGAGTTGGCGCAGCGGGCCCGTGAACGTCACCTGGCTGCTCAAAGTGGGGTTAGCGGGTCCTATAGCTGTCAGTTGAAGCTGGTCCGTCGTTCGAAAATGACGTCGCCTTCGCTCGCACTGCTCCACGCAATTAGTTATATTCTGACAAATATTATATAAAATATATATATAAATATATATAAAATATTATAGTTCCTGTCTATATATATGAATATATAATATATATGATATATAATATATATATATAAAAATATTATAGTTCCTGTCTTCCTTGGCGTTTCACAGTTTTCTTCAGTGTATCACAAAGAGAAATTGGACTCATCCAAATGACGTCAAAAGCTGCGCAGAAGTATGTAAACGGTTTGACCTGTATATTTAGACCTTGGTTCCCCCCTTCTCTTATTGGTAGTGTGCGATCATCATCTACGATGAGAGGGGAAGGGGGCCTATATATTGTAAAGTGAACAGGAATTCTTACAAAACATATATGCTTGGTCTTGCCCAGAACAGAAACAGCAATTGTGATTTTTTTTATTTGTGTAAGTGTATTCTCAAATCATCCAAGCAGTGTATTTCAGCCTCTGAGAAAGCAAATAAGATTCTAGGACTGACTGCGCGATCTTTTGACTTCAAAAGTCCATCACTCATAACAAGCTATAAATCGTTAGTTCGTCCACATTTGGAATATACTGTTTCCGTATGGTCACCGAATCTCATTAAAGACATTGACAGACTGGAAAAAGTACAACGGCGAGCCACAAAACTGATTCCAAATATCAAAAACAAATCATACGAAAATCGACTAAAACATGAATCTGTTTTCCCTAAAAAAGCGTAGACTCAGAGGTGACTTGATACAGGTCTTTAAAATTCTAAAGGGAATTGACAACATCAAAAGTGACAAAATTTTCACATTGAATGAGAATCGGATAAGAAACAATGGCATACTGTCCGGAAATAGATTCAATTTGGAAGTGGGTAGAAACAAATTCGCCAACCGTGTAGTTAATGAATGGAATAAACTTCCTGCACAGGTAGTTCAGTTCGAAGCTTTAAGAACCATTTAGATAAACACCTAAGTAAGATGCTGTAATGATTATA
>NC_134793.1:12521315-12681315 GCF_046742065.1 Oratosquilla oratoria | reverse complement strand
TTCCACTACCTCTATTACTACCATCACCACTATTATTACGACTATTACTACCACCACTATTACCACAACTACTACTACCACCGCGACTGTCAGTGGCGAAAGAAGCCACGCCTCCTTTTCTCCTGGACCAGTCATAGTATTTTCTGAATGTTGATTTGATGGAATATTTATGAAATTTGTGAGTCGTCGATCATAAGCGACCGTGATCGATCACTGATGAAGGGAGAAGGTGATTTTTTCAGAGTGGATGGTTCTGGACTAGAAATGTTAGCAATAATTAGTGAAAATAAGAGTAGTGCAACAGTAGTAGTAGTAGTAATAGGTAGAGAAGTCATAGCAGTAGTGATAGCAAAAGAAGATATAAATATAAAAGAAATTGTGCCTGTAGTAGCCACAAGGTACATAGATAGATAGTAGTCAGCATTCACAGATGTAGTTTTGCAAGTCTCGACAATATTTATTTATTCATTCATACATTCAGTCTATTATTATTATGATTACTATCTTTATGTGTTATTCTTTTTATCTATGGAAAAGTCCAGAGATGAGAGTGTGGATCCGCCGTTGGGATGAAACAATTTCGAAGGGATTAAAATGTTAAAGTCACCCCTATATTTCTTAGTTATGACATCAGTTTTCAATCATTTGTTTTGCAGTGATCTGCACGCACTCAGCGAGCGTGTGCGCGCGCCCAACATTAATATTATGGAAACCTATATTTTAAACAAAGTTTATAGCCTTAAAACTAAAATGTTCAAACGAGAAGTAAATATACAAAATAGCAATTTTTCCATTTCTTTCTCTGTCTTCCCCTGTTCTTTCTGAGAATGCCTTTCTTATTTGCATCTAATATAACAACACCTCCCAGGATGTAACACTTCACCCCATACTATTCAACACGTCATGGAAGACTGCATTGTACACAATCACGCACGCAAACAACACAACATACACTCCATAAAGGATTTGAAAACTCCGTTTCGGTCGTGGCATTCCTTGGGGAGACGGGGCTGCTCGGACAGACAGTCTAGGGAACAACGACAACAACAAAAACAAACAACAACAACACTTCCTAAACATATGAAACGTCTGTGTTCTATCCCTTTTGCACCCTTGTATTGATGTCTGATTTTTGTTCTTCCACTTCTCTGACTATTCTGTTTCTTGTCTTACATTGATTTTTGCATCCTACCTCGAAAAAAATCTCCTCTCTCCTTCTTCTTCTTCAGGCTGTTCCTTCTGTGTTCCCTCCTCCCCCCCAAAAAATATGGATAAAAAAGTTGATCACTTTTAATATCTAGCATCCTTCCTTTGAGCAATCCACTTCAGATCCTACCTTGAACACCTCTATAGCCGCACCTCGTGACCACTCCTATACCCCTTAGGATAGAAACGCTGGTAATCGTCTGCGAAGTGATGCTACTGTATACCATCTATGCCCTCCTCCTCCTCCTCCTCCTCTTTCTCCTCCTCCTCCTCCTTCTCGCTGTCCTCCTTGAGATAACTTGTAGCTACTTCCGTTTGTAGGACGGATAACGTTGGAGACAACACACAACCCCTGTTGAACGTCATTTCCCCCACGAGGTTATCACACTGGGCTTTTTTCCTCCAACCTCCGATTCATCGGCGGTACCGCCCACCTCCAGCACTTTTTTCCGCCGTAAAATGACTGTAGCAAACTATTTTGTTTTCTCAACGAAAATATATAGAAGCTCATTTGATATGCTGGAGGAAGATTATTTTCCTTCAACATATCAGCTCCGACAGTCGGAGGTAAAATAGCCCAGTGTGATGACGCTTTGAGAGCCATTTTCTCTCTCTCTTGTCTGTGTTCTGACCGTGCATAAGCAGGGGCCATACATCCTGTCCTGTTACCCCACAATTTCCATCCATACACCTCCACAACCTAGGTATCGAGTCAAATGATTTATGTAGATCGATAAACGCGATGTAAAGACTTGTTATATTTTTAGTCTATTCCCACCATCCTCCGTTTAAAAAAACAGATGCGGTATTTTCTGTGGTCATGTTGATCTTCACCTAGAATTGTTTACACTCGAGCCTTAGACTTTTCCTCAGTTATTATTCTTGGTGAGGGAGTATGTGTGAATGATATTTTGACGCGGCCCGAAGGGATTTCTCCTGTCTTCTCTTTTTCTGCATGAGGGGACGGAGAGGGAAGGGTCGCCGATTAAATGAAGCGGCCTTGCTGTGAATGTACTTTGCCTTGCTACATTGCTTCTGACCCAGGGCAGTGGGCGAATTGTAGGGATCACCCGTCATACAGGAGGAGCCAAGAAAAGAGGGAGGGAGGGGTGGTGAATGGGAGTGGAGTATGTGGGGGATGAAATGGGTGGGAATGGATTTATGCCTTTGACTTTGGCTACCTCCCTGGTAAGGGGGGGAAAATCCATAGGTAAATGTATTATTCTTGGATCTGTTTTTTTGTTGTTCCCACTATAGTTCTTGCATCATGTAGGTAATTGACTATTTAGATACTTAAATAGCAAATTGTGGTAAGATGAACAGACAAATGAAAACATTGCTTAACTAATGAGTATAGATTCCTAACAAAACGCAAAATGCTAGTCATAATATAACAGGTACACTACCATCAGAACAGTTACAATGAAGGCAATAGCCTATCAGATTCCTGACATAATTACAGTGTATCTGAATTTGTACATGTAACAAACGACTTTTAATCTCCTCTTTAAATTTGATTCAGTTACATCCTCTAAGCGGGACCCAGGTAAAGATAAATATACATTATTACTCCTAGTATTACAAGAATGTTCTCTAGATTTGAACAGCGAACTAGGACCAATTGTTTTGAAGATCAATAGCAAAGTGAAGTATTTGCTTATTGAAGATATTTTTGAAATATTCCTAGAATTGTATATTTCATCTGTTAGATAAAATTTCTTTTTATGGAAAATGCATCGAAAGAATTTGTTTTGTGAAATGGTTAATTTATTTAGAAATGATGGCCAAGTACTTGTCCATAACGAAACACAATATGTAAGATGTGGATAGAAAAGAGTATAGTATAAACTCATTTTAGCTTTCTCAGTTAAATTATGACAAAATCTACTTAAGGTACCAGTTATTTTCGATGTTTGTGTTTTTCTACATTCACTGTTCCTGGTAGTTCTTTAACTTCCTCTTTTCATTATTCTCCTTAAACATTCCTAAGCTCCTGCATTCTCTTCCACCAGTCTTTCGTCCCTTCCGTTAACTTGGTTTCGTAATCGATTTTCTTTTCTTGCAAACTTTTTTGTCTTAATTGCTTTTCTTTTTCCTTCATGGGAATGGTTCGATCAATCACTGGTAGTCTGTGGTCAGTCTTGTTTTGATTATCTTCTTATTTATAATTCTTCTTCTCTGTGAACTTGTTGCATTATTATTATTTGGTCAAACTGATCTGTTGATTCCATTGGTATTTGGTGTATGTGCATTATTTTTTGGGCTTAGAAATAAATCCAGTCATTAACTTCAAAACACTTGTGCCAAAATTATTATTATTATTATTATTATTACTATTCTCTTCCTCTTTATCTATTTGTTGTTATTATTATTATTATTTTCTTAACTTGTAATTGATCAATAGTTTTTATTCGTTTCCCATTCTTCCATTAAAACGTCAGATTATAAAGAGAAAAAAAATATCCTGCCTGCTCCTGTATTCGTCCGTTATATTCAAAAATTGTCCCTTTGCTCCACTGTAGATGTGTAAACATGGATCTACCTCATATGAGGCGCTCCAAGCCAGGCAGGCGAAGACGCCAACGCCTCGTTTGGTCAAATTTTGGACAGCGTTAACTCAAAACGTGGTTTTTGTGATCTTCGCTTGGTTGACATGGGGCGCCTCGTATGTATAATACTTCATGTGCATTTCATCATTCCGTCACTAATCAACTTCTTAAAAATTCTGTCAGGCTCCACGTGTATGAATCCGAATATTCGCCATGCACCTGAAATGGCCTTAAAAAATGTACATATAGATTTTTTTTCCTTCTTTCTTTTATGAAGTACATATTCCTTCAGTTCTGCAAACATGTAAAAACATAACGATTATTACAAGTACTCGACTTACGAATACCAATTAATTTTCAAATACACGATAAAAAAAAAATCGAAAGTGGGGGAGGGAGGGAGGGAGGGAAGCTGTCTGGCCTGCTCTCTCCAAGCGACGACTTAGCCACTCTGTCCAGTACATCAATGTTTTTTCCAACTCTTCTTCCTCAGTGCCTCGTTTCTGCAGTAACTAACATACTATACATATTCGTATCTCCTACATTACCTCCAATACCTTACCTCATCTTCTTTATCCTGTATTATTGAGTGGATCATTAATTTGTGATGGATTTCAAATTAATAGGTCCAGCAATCAAGAGGTCCATACACGGAGCTCCGGATTCTGTTGTCCTGCACGTTGCGATGATCATTGCAATGTGTACTTTGTGATCTTTTCTATTTATTAATTGTTATTATTATTATTACTATTATCATATATATGTATATATATATATATATATATATATATATATATATATATATTTTTTTTTTTTTGCTTTCAAGAGTTCGTCTACTAAAAGTACGTCCGTCACTCGCTGTGTGTGTGTGTGCGCGCTCGCACGTTTACCTAATTATGTTTACCTCATTACGATAGGCAGGAAAGGAACTACACTCGGGGGTCCTGGCTTTCTCATCTTCTAATTTTGAAATCGCTTGTGGTTTTAGCTTGGGCCACTCCAGTAGTTGGTGCATTATGGAAAACGAGTTTTTGATATCCTTCAGACGTGGGTGTGTGTGTGGGCGCGCGCGCATGTGGGCGTGTTTACCTCATATATACAGTACTTATGTACACACCTACGCTCATGGGGTATAGTCTGTTTTGATGAAATTTTGTTTTATATTTGTTCATAGTTTTTGGTCATACTATTCCCTCTTTCATACCTCTTCAGAAATTGATATATTACTAAGGAAATTTTTATTCACTGATATTCTATTTTTTCTGTGGCATTGTTCGCTATCCTATCCGAAACTGCCAGTTGTGCTCCTTTCAATTATCTAAACACAAGAATCGTGACACAGTCTCTGTTCTTTCTTCTAATGAGGGCAATTCTAGATTCATATCCTTTATATGGTCTGTTAGGGAGGAGATAATTTCGATTGTTATTTGGATTTTCTCGATTTTGTATGTGTGTGTGTGCATCTTGCATATGTAGGTTGATGCGTATGCATAAGCACATCTGTGAATAGCGCACACGATGTGCGTGGGTGCGTATGTACGCTTGGTTGACGAATGTTAATGTTTGAATGCATTTATGTGGGTGTAGGCATCAGCGTTGAATGTTTTTAAACACATTCGAAAGTATATTGATGTCATTGTTTTAGAGAGGCGTAAACGAAATGCACATTGGCAAGCGCATGCAGCCACATTTGAAGTCACAAAAGGTGTTTGCTTTGAGTTCAATGCACGGCCAACCACATCGTCACCAGACGTGTAATCGTATGCAATGCAACATTGTTGACTCGTGGTTTAGATAAATGAAAATAAATGCCTACACCATTCTACTCCCGATATTGAAAAATGTACGTAATAGACGAATGAAAAAACAGGCAAATAAATGCATAAAGCAATAGATATTCAATGCATTCGAACGAGTTCCATCCTTACTCAAATGTACTGGCCGAGTTCAAATGGAAGATGGGGGTAGGAAGGAGGTGGGAGGGGGGAGAGGAGTTCAGAGGAAAGGCGGGAGAGAGATTTCCGCCCAAATACGCCGATGTATGTCAACGGTCAAACCACATACTCCCTCTATAGTAATTGACTCTTGTTTGAGCTTTGCCAATATTTTTATTTAATAACAGGATTAATTGTCGACTTCCGGAACGTTTAATATTAGGCTCGTGGACGTGAATTATGTTTTATTGATTATTGCGGGGAGCACCAGGGGCTGCAATATGCAATACGATATGTATTGATCCTGAAATAAACAGCATGCGAACGTGTAAAAAAAAAAAAAAAAGTTTTATTGACAGTAATGGAAAAACGCATCTTGAAAGTATTTATTGGATTAACGAGTAGTTTGCATTGTTTTTTTTTAACTTATGCGGTAAAAAAAAATCTAGATTTATATTGAAATAATCCACTATTAAAAGCTTGCATCGGTCTTCCATTCTATCCCTCTCAATGCGAAGATCCAAATGTAAGTTAGTTTATATCACATGACAAGAAAAAAATGTGTATATTTATATTTGTCTTATAGTCTATCATTGGACAGCAACATACCACGTAACATGCTTACCATTACACCCATGATAATAGAAAGAGCCCATCCATAACATGATGAAAGCCCATGAGTGGATAAAGAAAACGGGGGGATCATCCATAACCCCTTGAGAAAGGCCTGGGGTCGTTGGCCGGACTCGTGGGGCTGTCGGTGGCGGCGTGTGTGGCAGACGGCGGGGACAGGCCCAGCTCGACCGGTGACTAGGATCAATAGGAAGTTTATTGATTGCATTGCACCTTTAAACACCGCTCGCCTCTTTCTTCCCAAGCCTTTTCAATGGCAGGGAGGTCTACTTATCTGTATGTCCGCTTGGAGGTGGGGGAGTGCTGGGGAAGCCAGAGAAGGCTTCATTCGGGTGCACGGAAGGTGGAAGTGGATATGAATGGGTAGAGGGTCTGAGAGGACGGGGTGAGTGTGGGGGGAGGGTAAAGGTAGGTGAGGAGGATGCACGGGGAAAGAAAACTGAGAAATAAGGGTTACTAGGCCAGGGAGAGGGGAAGAGGTTTCAGGTGAGTGAGAGTGGGGGAAAGTACGTAAGGTAGAGGAAGGTATGCAGGCTCAGCCAGCGGGAGGAAAGGACGAGACGAGAACAGCGAATGTCTGTTCTCTTTGCAACCGATACATAGGGAGGGAAGACAGGAATGGAGGGAGGGATGTGACGTGGAGGGTGGATGAGGGGGGGGGAAGAGTTGCATGTGGAGGGGCATCTGTTGGAATAAAGAGGGGAAGGAAGGTAGGCCGTTGGCCGACAGGGTGAGAAAAATTACATAAGGGTGGAAGTAGAATATGGGGTTGCTGTGGTGAGAGAACGGGAGGGAGTGGAGGGGAGGATGTGAAGTGAAGGGTCAGGAGTGGACGGGAGGGGAGGGGGTGAAGGGAAGAGTCAGGAGCGGAGGTGTGCGAGGGAGGGGTGATGGAGGGGGTGTAAGGGAGGAAGGGAGATCAGGTATGGGTTTTGTAGATGAAAAGCCGAGACGCGCGTGGACGGAAGGACTGAGGGGAACGGAGAGGGGTGTTGGAAGAGGGGAGTGTTGCGATAGTGACTAACGAGGTGTTGTATGTAGGTAGGGGAAAGGAAAGGAAGGGGGAGTATGGAGGGATGGTGGGAACGTGAGATAGTAGAGCGAAGTGGACAAGGGGAAGAGGGATGCGAAGCGGGGAAGTAGAGGAGAACGGAATAGAGGAACAGTCGGGAAAGGGACAAGAAACGTAGGTTCAGTAGAAAAAGAAGAGAAAAAAAACAACAATCTGGACTGAGAGGACTTGTAAAAATGTAGAAGGGATAACAGTTGTGTATATTTAGAAAGGTTAAATGCACATGATGGGCCATCAGACTGGAATAGGCTAAGCAGAAACGCGAGGGACCAGCAGGAAGGTCTGGTCGACACGGACGCCTGGTACTCGCAGAAAGTCTGGTAGAATCAGTAGGGCATTGTAAAGATGAAATCGGGTAGATAAAGAAAAGTCCAAGACTTGTTGGAAGTTCCTGCAAAAGTAGTGGATACTTCTGAAACTAAAGAAGGATCTGAAGGTGAGGAAGTCCTGGAAGTCCTGGAAGTCCTGAAGACAGCAAGGAGGGTCGCAAGGCAAGGAGTTATGTGTACACTATGAAAACACTGTAAAGGCGTTATCGCATTGGGTAATTTTTCTCCGACTGTTGGAGATTTACAGCCCGCAGCTTTAGGAATTTGATACGCTGGAGCAAAAAAATAATTCCTCTAGCTTATCAAATGACGTACATGTATTATTATTATTATTTTTTTTTTTTTTTTTTTTTTTTTTTTTTTTTTTTTTTTGAAAACAAAATAGTTTGCCATAGTGATTTTACGGCGGAGAAAACTTTAGAAGGAAGGCGGAGGTTGGAAGAAAAATAGCCCAATGTGATTACTCCTCAAGTGGAGGAGGACCTAGCAAGCTTGGGGTGAATCTGTGGAAGATCTGAAAGCACCGAATTCAGTAGATTGAGTGAGGTACTGGAACACTTGCACTTGCACTTTCGTTCTCGTTCTCGTTCTCGTTCTCGTTCTCTCTCGTTCGTTCTCTCTCTCTCTCGTTCGTTCTCTCTCTCTCTCTCTCTCTTATAAATGCGTTGTTGTAGCGAGCTTTGCTGACACAGAAATGTTTGATGGATAGAAAGATACTTAATTTTTTTTTCATCCTCCTTTCTCTTCCACTCCTGATCATTTTCCAGTTCCCCCCTTTTATTTACCTCATAATCCCCAATTACATAAGAATGCTCACCAATTATAACTTCTACTATCCGCCAGAAATATCCCTCCATCATCATACTATCCCTCCAGAAATATCCCTCCATCATCATACTATCCCTCCAGAAATATCCCTCCATCATCATACTATTCCTCCAGAAATATCCCTCCATCATCATACTATCCCCCAGAAATATCCCTCCACCATCATACTATCCCTCCAGAAATATCCCTCCATCATCATACTATCCCTCCAGAAATATCCCTCCATCATCGTATTATCCCTCCAGAAATATCCCTCCATCATCATTTTAAGACAACAGTGCAGGACTCGCAGTAATGGATTTAAACTGGACAAATTTAGATTTAAGAAGGAAATAGGCAAGAATTGGTTTACAAATAGGGTGGTCAACGAATGGAACAGACTTAGTAACCATGTAGTGAGCGCTGAAACTATCAATTGTTTTAAGAAACGGTTAGACAACTTTATGGATGGGGATAACAGGTGGTAATGGACATGGAACTATCTAGTGTAGGCCTCATGGTCTCTTGCAGTCTCCTTCATTCTTATGTTCTTATCTCTTCGGCATGATATTGTATTCGAGGATAGAAGCGCTGGTTAGCGGTCCCATGCAGGTCTCCTTTTGTCCTTATGTTCCCTTCCATCCCTAATCCGCCATTTCCTCTTCTTCCAGCCAGCGATCTTCCCCTACTTTCCAGTATCTCATTTTTCCTCATTCCTCTTCCAGCCACTATTCTACCTTCTTCCTTTACCCCCCATTTGCCTTCATCCTCGTCTTTTTCCTCAATTCCGTTCTTTTCCAAGTACCATCCACTCCCCTTCGCTCCTTTCCCTTTAATCTCTCCTTCCATTCCCTTCTACCTCTCTTCTCTTCTCCCTCTCGTGCTTCGATTTATCATCTTCCTTGTCTCCTTCCTCTACTACCACTTCTTCTGCCTCCACGTTCTATTCCCTTGTCCTTTATTTAATTTTCTCCGTCTCGATTGTTATTTGCCCCTTTCCACACCTCTCCTCCTTCTCTCTCCCCTCCCCTCTCATCCACTCTTCAGCTTTCACATGCTTAACTTGTTCCTAAACAGCACCCAAGAAGTCACTGACCTCCAAATCTTCAGACTCTTTCATCGTTCCAATTAATTTTTCATCCTTGATTTCCCCTTTCTCGTTATTACTTCTGGTCATCCCCTCCTCTTTTTATTTCCACCCCCCATCACATTCTTTCCTCCCTCGAGTATCTCCATTCCACCCGTTTCTTCAGACTGTTTTGTCGCTGCTTACACCCTTTCACAATTCCCTTTCACACTTTCCTTTCGCCAGTTGTTTCTCTTTTCATGCCAGTCCTCTTTCTTCCTCAATCGTTCCCTTTTTGTTGTTTCTTTGCATTTCTTTTTCGTTCTTTTTTTCCTCCTCCTAAACTGTTTTCCCATCTCATCCCTCTTTTCCGTGAAACCCTCCATTAGCACCCATTCCTCCCTCGATGATCTCGCCTGTTCACCCGTGTTCCTTTCTCTCGATCAAGCACATAGCCTCTCACCCTCTCTCCTCTGCCCTCTCGGTCTCACTGCCCTTGCACGGCGTTGGACTATCGATATGAATAGAGTACTCTTCTCTGCACTCTTAAAGATGCAAAGGTCGGTCGAGCCTTCGACCTAAGTGTACTGTACTCGTTTTCGGTATGGCTCGAGCGAAATGTGAAGCATAGAATTGAACGAAAGAAAATCTGGTAGTAGTAGTAGTATAGGGCAGGATAGGTAAGATGGGGGAGAGGGGGGGAAAGGTGGGATTTGGAGGTAGTGGAAGGAAAGAATGAAATGGAAGGAAGTTAGAGTTATGATAGGTGTGGGGCAGAGCCACTTGCTCGGTTGACAATTAGAAGCCGCGCAACACATTCACGCATGTACTACAAGTATGCGCAAGAATATGCGTGGGCGGCACGCATATACACAAATTCTCTTTAATCAGGGTCTGTTTTAGGGTTGGGGGTCAGGGTGTGTGAGGGTGAGAGTTGATTTGGTAAAATACGTAGGTTCTGGGGCAGTGTAGCCAAGAAAGTGGGGGAAATAGTGTGTTTCCGAAGGATCCCCATAGCCATAAACATTTCGTGAGTGTTTTTATATACTGTACGTGCACATTACATCGTATTCATAAAGTGCACATGAGGAGTTGTAATATTGCGTATTATTTATGACAAAAAGCGTGCACGTAGCAAATGCTGTCGAAAACTCGTGACCGTTAGGATGCCACCTCCTCCTCCTCCTCTTCTCCTCCTCCACCCCCACCACGAAGCTTATTTCTCAAAGTGAGCTCCGTCAGCAATGACCAGCTATGATTTTGACGCGTCACCAGTCTGGCAATATATCTAGGCCATCTCTCCAGATTTCATTTAGGATTAGAGAGGACGAAATTACGTTACTAGAATAACATAATCGTCTACAGATGATTTACGGAGCGATTTATGGGATGATGGAGACCAGGGGAACCTTCAGGTATTTTTGTGTTCAATTTAAAAAAAGAGAAATCCCGTGATATCGGTCAAATACATTGGTTACATAAATTTCATTAGTGTTTTTGATATTGAAATGTTGAAATGTTTATGATGTGAAAGTGTGATAGTTGTTATTTTTTATGCAACACCCTACCGTCTTCTCGACGTTTGATGAATATTCAAGAAAAAGTGACGTCACGAGAAAGCATTGGACAAAACCACATATGGGTTGATTATTAGCAATCTGCAATTCCTAAGAATAGAAACCCCATTGCTATGACGTCACATTTTTTGCACAGAAAATCTGTAGACTTAAAAGTGCCTTTTTGTATAGTTCCCCCTGTGTTGTAACTACTTTCTTATACAAAGGATTATAAAGGAAGAGCATGCCGACCTTTTGGTCCATAACTAGGTCGGATGCGGAAAAAATAAAGTAGATAAACGAATAAAATAAATAAATTATAATAAATGATAAACAGAAATAATTTATAAAATAATACATAAAATAGAAATAAAATACAGATAATATTGAATAAACTTGTTTTCACTATATCATATATCTTAGGTGTTTATCTACATGAATCTTAAAACTTAGAACTATACTACATTGCATTATCCCTGCGGGAAGTTTATTACATTCATTTACTATACGGTTGGCGAAGTTGTTTCTACCCACTTCCAAATTAAATCTACTTCCTTACAGTTTGAGACCATTATTTCTTATAGGACGTGTACGATTTGAATAATGTTTAGATTAAAGGATAAATCAAATGGGACCATTCCACATGTAGAAGTAGAAACTGCATGCAAATAATAATTGCATAAGAAATCTGAAAAGCTTATTTTTAGAGGTAAGAAATCTGATGAATACGCGGCGAGCTGAAGTGCTGGAACTTGTTGCCCAACCGTCAACGTGTGCAGACCGTCGCTGAGAAAGTTACTTGAACCGAAAAAATTCCCAATACCCGAGATAATTCTCGTTTTCTTGAGAACTCGCTCTGTTGGATGAAATGTCCCCTTAACTCTGCTGCAGACAGCCATTGCCCTTGAGGTCTGAAAACTTGGTCTGTTCTGCAGTAGAGGGGGAAATCCCTCCCGGTGTCGTGTCCCTTTGACACAACCGGCATAGACGCGTGCGTGCTTGACCAGAGCTCACCAGGGATAGTAGCCGTCCCCACGACTCCCGCGCCGAACCTCTCTCCCACCCGTTCGCGGCAATTCAGTGTAGTCGCCGATTCCCCATTGACTAACAACAACTAACGTTTCCTGCCCCCCGCCCCCGCCTACAACAATCGCCCCACAATCACCACCCCCTTACACGACACGACTCACACAACCAAACACACAAGTACACGAGCACACTCTAACCCATTGCGCTTAGCGCAATGGGTAGAATCAGGTTACGGGACTTTCGTCCCACAGATAAACAACGGACAACGGAACTATGGAACACTCTAGGACAAAACAACATTTACATACACAAACTAATTACACTACACTCAGCATTCATTCTGATTACTGATGACACAACCACAGAAACACTTTGCAAACAAAACACAAAAACAACCTTCAAGAACAACGGCTTCGACATCCTAGACCCACCTGAACTCAACGCAAACAGAACACTAGTTATTACACAAGTAGACCCCTTCATCACTGAACACACACTAGAAGAAATTAAAACAGAAATAGAACGACTGAACACAAACACACACGTCACAGAAGTCATAAAAATACCACGCACAAAGACAGTACTTAAGATTAAATTCGAATCCACACAAATGGTGAAAGACTGCCTCCTGAAGGGACTCAAAATCTTCTCTCAATCATTCCCCACACACGCACTCAGACAGGAAACATACACATACATCCCCCAATGCTCTAATTGCTACTCACTTGAACACACACGCAAACAATGCCCACACCCATCCACATACACAATTTGCTCCAACTGCGCATCTACACAACACAGACAACCCCAATGCACCTGTGCCCTAACCAAGTGCCTCCTTTGCGACGGAAACCACCCAGCTGTGGCAATGCGGTGCCCCAAGAAGAAGGAGAAATGTAAACAAATCAACAGCCAAACAAACCAACAACCACACACCAACACACAAACCTACGCCACAGCCACACAACAAAAACCCGCCCTCCTCCCTACACCAACAACTACAAACACATCACTACACCACATGACAACAATTAACACAGCCATCACACTAGCTACACTCATGGACACACAAGAACCAGGTACATTTCAAACAACACTGGATGCAATATACAAAGCCAACGGACTCCCAACAGTCATAATCCCCACACAAGCCATCAACACCGCACAACTAGCAAAAGCACTCAGTAACCACTCACAAAATATCACAACACCAGTCATAACACCCACCAACACACAGACCACAGAACCCATGGAAGCAACAGAACAGACACTAAAAAGACCCGCATCCAACACTGAAAGCACTGACCCCCCACAGAAACGAACACCAAATCCAAGAAACAGCCTGGGACTTCAACTCGTCACTTCAGAAACAGAACAGATACCAACAGAACCCACACACGACACCTTAAAGACACTCATCACCAAACAAAAAATCAAAATAATATACACAGCACCACACAAAGAAAAAGACATCATTGCACAAATAGCCACAGACAAAATAAACCTAACACATTACAACATAGTAAGACTAAACCAAACAAAATTTAACAATCTCAAACAAGGACACTTTGACCTCCACGACAAGAACACAGAGCACGAACACCACTGGACACACAACGCCGAATAAACACCCACAACAACACACTTCTACCCAACACCATGGAACAAATACACATCATCCAACACAACATAATACAGTGGACATTCAACAGAAGAAACGAACTCTGTAACATATACAACATAATAACACCAGACATCATACTATTAAACTCGATAGGCACACCAGACAGACTAAAAATACACAACTACACAGTACACCGACGAAACGACTACAATCAAACACATGCAGGTATAGCAGTAGCAATTAAACACAACATTAAACACAAACTACTAGACGACTTCCAAGACGAAATACTAGCGCTTCAAATTGACACAAACCAAGGACCAATAATAATAGCAACGTTATACTTACCCCCCAGACGCCCCCTCTTCCCTATAAACGACATACTAAGACTAACCAGAAAAAGACTACCAGTATACATAATAGGAGACATGAACGCTAAACACCCCACACTAGGACACAGCAATGCAAACATAACAGGAACACAAATAGCACAACTAATACAAAGAAGACACATAACACACTTAGGACCAGACTTCCCCACCTACATCACACAAAACGGACAAGGAACACCAGACATAATACTAACAAACAGACACCATCATCTAAACTACAGAATCACACCAGGACACATAACTACATCAGACCACATCCCAATATACTTAACATTAGCAACAAAACCTATAACAATAACCACACCAGAAAGATATAAATTCCACAAAGCAGACTGGACAGGATTCAAGAATACACTAAACACAGAGAGAACAAAATACGACAAACAAAGACAGAGAACAACACGCAACAAACAATACATCGACGACAAACTTAACATATGGTACACCATGATAAAACAAGCCATGGACAAACACATCCCCAAAACAACGCAAAAAACTCTACCACACCCAAGACGATCAGATACACTAAAACTACTACAATGGCAATACCAACAACTACAAACACAAGCACACAACACCGGAATATGGACACCACAAGCAAAACGAGCACTACACGACATCAGAAACCAATTACTAGAAGAAAACGAACAACTATACAACGAACATTGGAACAACGAAATACGAAAGATAAACCTACACTACAATAACAACCAATACTTCTGGACACAAATCAAAAGACTAACAGGAACACCTACTAACACCACCCCTTACATCATTCACAACAACCAAAAAATATACAAAGACAAACACAAAGAACACATATTCAGACAACATTGGAGAAACATATTCAGAATCACACCAGCAGAAAACGCAACATTTGACATGGAACACGAAAGAACAATAACAACACAAATCCAAGAAATACAAGACGACATTACACCTATCAACTTAGCTGACATGAGACGACTTGACCCAGACAACACACTCACAAAACCCTTTACACTAGATAACATCAAAAGCATAATAAAAAACTTCAAAAACAAGGCACCTGGACAATCACAAATAAACAAAATAACATTAACTAACATCCCAGACTCAACATTACAACTACTCACAGAAACATTCAATGAAACATTCAGCATGGGATACTTCCCCGACACCTTCAAAACAGCCACACTAGCATTCATACCCAAACACGGAAAGAACCCAACAGACATAAACAACTACAGACCAATATCACTACTCGAAGTCCCAGGAAAAATACTAGAAAAACTCTTACAACGAAGACTACTCAAACACTTATACAACAACAATCTCATAAACGAAAACCAACATGGATTTACAAGAAGACGAGGAACACACACAGCCATAGCCACAATATACGAAACAATTGCCATAAGCCAAAGACACAAACACGGATGTAACATAGTATCACGAGACATTACAAAAGCATTTGACAAAATATGGCACACAGGACTCAAATACAAAATACACCAAACACACACCCCCGACATACTCACAAGAATACTTTGTAATTACCTAGATAACAGACACGCACAAATACGAATACACCATTATACAGGAAGACCCTTTAACATACACAGTGGAGTCCCCCAAGGAAGCATTCTTTCACCAACACTATTTAACCTCTACACACACGACACCCCCAACCCAACACACGGAATCACACACATACAATTTGCAGACGACCTAACACAAATCATAACATACCCAAGTAAAAAAGGAAAAAACATGTTAGCACTCAAAACAAGCAGAACAATAGAAACAATAAACACATACGAACAAAAATGGAAAATACAGACAAACACAACAAAATTCCAACTACTCAACATATCAACACAGAAACCAGCAGAAATATGGATAGGAGACACGCAAATACACAAACAAAGAAACATAAAGATACTAGGATTAACACTTGGAAACAGAGGCCTACAAACACACACGAACAACAGAAAAATACTAGCAGAAAAAACATTACACACAATAAAACGATTCAGAAACCTAGACACCAAACTACTATTAAGATTATACAAAGTACTCATAAGACCACAACTTGAATATATACCAATCACAACAATCACATTAAGACCAACTCAACTCCAAAAACTACAAGCAGTACAAAACAAAACACTACGATTTGCCACACACTCCATACCCCCATACCTTAACACAATAGAAGAACTACACATACAACACAAACTCGAACCACTCAACACAAGACTCTACAGACTAGCTTACAGAACATGGAACAAACTCACAATCACAAACCCAGACTTAGTACTAACCAGCGAAAACATAGACACAGAACACGGACAAGATCACAATTGGTGGCCTAGAGTGTCTCCCATCATAAACAGCCCCCCCCCCGAACCAAAATACATAATGCAAACATAACAAACACACATAAAATACATATCACCCTTTAAATCCAACTAACCCCACTACCCATTGTTATTGTTATTGTTTAAAAATAAAATAATAAGATGATAACACGTGCGAACAAATCGCACGTGATATCATCCAAATCAATGAGCATGGCAATAGAATTAATACCCCCCCCCAATCATATATGTCAGTTAAAACAAAATCACTAGCCGTCACTCCTTAAGGGATTAAATAAATCATACTCATTGAATAGAAAGAAAAAAGCAAAAAAAAAAAAAAAAAAAAAAAAAAAAAAAAAAAAAAAAAAGCATACGAATATTGAATTCAAGATCTCCCCCCCCCCCCACTTCATAATGGATGACAAAAGATACCCCTAAAATTCAACTCCTACACATAGGTAAGAATACTAGTAGTATACTTTTTTAATAAAAAAAAAAAAAAAAAAAAAAAAAAAAAAAACTAACACTAACAGCCAATCAAACAACTCAAGGAGAAGAACACATTACGATCTTAAGGTAGCCAAGCCTTCCATCCGACAGGCATTTGCTTCTCTAACACATATAACTTATAAAAATAGTACCAAAGTCGCAAGTGGGTCTGCCCCACACCTATCATAACTACGACTTCCTTCCATTTCCCCCCCCTTACCTCTTACACTTACACACACACACCCCACCCCCCTCACCCCCCTCTCTTCCATCTTATCTATCCTGTCCTAGCTAGCTAGCTTCCGGCACTACTTGTTGCCCAACCGCCAACGTGTGTAGACCGTCGCTCCGAAAGTTATTCCAACTGAAGAAAATTCCCAGTACCCGAGATAATTCTCGAATCTTGAGAACTCGCTCTGCTGGACGACTTATGTCCCCTTAACTCTGCTACAGACAGCCATAGCCCTTGCTGGTCTAAAAACTTGGTCTGTTCTGTAGTAGAGGGGGAACCTCCCTCCCGGTCTCGTGTCCCTTTGACACAACCGGCATAGACGCGTGCGTGCTTGACCAGAGCTCACCAGGGATAGTAGCCGTCCCCACGATCCCGCGCCGAACCACTCTCCCAACCGTCCGCGGCAAAATCAGTGTAGTCGCCGATTCCCATTGACTAACACCAACTAACGTTTCCTGCCCCCCGCCCCCGCCTACAACAATCGCCCCACAATCACCACCCCCTTACACGACACGACTCACACAACCAAACACACAAGTACACGAGCACACTCTAACCCATTGCGCTTAGCGCAATGGGTAGAATCAGGATACGGGACTTACGTCCCACAGATAAACAACGGACAACAGAACTATGGAACACTCTAGGACAAAACAACATTTACATACACAAACTAATTACACTACACTCAGCATTCATTCTGATTACTGATGACACAACCACAGAAACACTTTGCAAACAAAACACAAAAACAACCTTCAAGAACAACGGCTTCGACATCCTAGACCCACCTGAACTCAACGCAAACAGAACACTAGTTATTACACAAGTAGACCCCTTCATCACAGAACACACACTAGAGGAAATTACAACAGAAATAGAACGACTGAACACAAACACACACGTCATAGAAGTCATCAAAATACCACGCACTAAGACAGTACTCAAGATTAAATTCGAATCCACACAAATGGTGAAAGACTGCCTCCTGAAGGGACTAAAAATTTTCTCTCAATCATTCCCCACACACGCACTCAGACAGGAAACATACACATACATCCCCCAATGCACTAATTGCTATTCACTTGAACACACACGCAAACAATGCCCACACCAATCCACATACACAATTTGCTCCAACTGCGCGTCTACACAACACAGACAAAACCAATGCACCTGTGCCATAACCAAGTGCCTCCTTTGCGACGGAAACCACCCAGCTGTGGCAATGCGGTGCCCCAAGAAGAAGGAGAAATGTAAACAAATCAACAGCCAAACAAACCAACAACCACACACCAACACACAAACCTACGCCACAGCCACACAACAAAAACCCGCCCTCCTCCCTACACCAACAACTACAAACACATCACTACACCACATGACAACAATTAACACAGCCATCACACTAGCTACACTCATGGACACACAAGAACCAGGTACATTTCAAACCACACTGGATGCAATATACAAAGCCAACGGACTCCCAACAGTCATAATCCCCACACAAGCCATCAACACCGCACAACTAGCAAAAGCACTCAGTAACCACTCAAAAACTATCACAACACCAGTCATAACACCCACCAACACACAGACCACAGAAACCACAGAACCCATGGAAACAACAGAACAGACACTAAAAAGACCCGCATCCAACACTGAAAGCACTAACCCCCCACAGAAACGAACACCAAATCCAAGAAACAGCCTGGGACTTCAACTCGTCACATCAGAAACAGAACAGATACCAACAGAACCCACACACGACACCTTAAAGACACTCCTCACCACACAAAAAATCAAAATAATATACACAGCACCACACAAAGAAAAAGACATCATTGCACAAATAGCCACAGACCAAATAAACCTAACACATTACAACATAGTAAGACTAAACCAAACCAAATTTAACAAACTCAAACAAGGACACTTTGACCTCCACGACAAGAACACAGAACACGAACACCACTGGACACACAACGCCGAATAAACAACCACAACAACACACTTCTACCCAACACCATGGAACAAATACACATCATCCAACACAACATAATACAGTGGACATTCAACAGAAGAAACGAACTCTGTAACATATACAACATAATAACACCAGACATCATACTATTAAACTCGATAGGCACACCAGACAGACTAAAAATACACAACTACACAGTACACCGACGAAACGACTACAATCAAACACATGCAGGTATAGCAGTAGCAATTAAACACAACATTAAACACAAAATACTAGACGACTTCCAAGACGAAATAATTGCTCTTCAAATTTACACATACCAAGGACCAATAATAATAGCAACGTTATACTTACCCCCCAGACGCCCCCTCTTCCCTATAAACGACATACTAAGACTAACCAGAAAAAGACTACCAGTATACATAATAGGAGACATGAACGCTAAACACCCCGCACTAGGACATAACAACACAAACATAACAGGAACACAAATAGCACAACTAATACAAAGAAGACACATAACACACTTAGGACCAGACTTCCCCACCTACATCACACAAAACGGACAAGGAACACCAGACATAATACTAACAAACAGACACCATCATCTAAACTACAGAATCACACCAGGACACATAACTACATCAGACCACATCCCAATATACTTAACACTAGCAACAAAACCTATAATAATAACCACACCAGAAAGATATAAATTCCACAAAGCAGACTGGACAGGATTCAAGAATACACTAAACACAGAGAGGACAAAATACGACAAACAAAGACAGAGAACAACACGCAACAAACAATACATCGACGACAAACTTAACATATGGTACACCATGATAAAACAAGCCATGGACAAACACATCCCCAAAACAACGCAAAAAACTCTACCACACCCAAGACGATCAGATACACTAAAACTACTACAATGGCAATACCAACAACTACAAACACAAGCACACAACACCGGAATATGGACACCACAAGCAAAACAAGCACTACACGACATCAGAAACCAATTACTAGAAGAAAACGAACAACTATACAACGAACATTGGAACAACGAAATACGAAAAATAAACCTACACTACAATAACAACCAATACTTCTGGACACAAATCAAAAGACTAACAGGAACACCTACTACCACCACCCCTTACATCATTCACAACAACCAAAAAATATACAAAGACAAACACAAAGAACACATATTCAGACAACATTGGAGAAACATATTCAGAATCACACCAGCAGAAAACGCAACATTTGACATGGAACACGAAAGAACAATAACAACACAAATCCAAGAAATACAAGACGACATTACACCTATCAACTTAGCTGACATGAGACGACTTGACCCAGACAACACACTCACAAAACCCTTTACACTAGATAACATCAAAAGCATAATAAAAAACTTCAAAAACAAGGCACCTGGACAATCACAAATAAACAAAATAACATTAACTAACATCCCAGACTCAACACTACAACTACTCACAGAAACATTCAATGAAACATTCAGCATGGGATACTTCCCCGACACCTTCAAAACAGCCACACTAGCATTCATACCCAAACACGGAAAGAACCCAACAGACATAAACAACTACAGACCAATATCACTACTCGAAGTCCCAGGAAAAATACTAGAAAAACTCTTACAACGAAGACTACTCAAACACTTATACAACAACAATCTCATAAACGAAAACCAACATGGATTTACAAGAAGACGAGGAACACACACAGCCATAGCCACAATATACGAAACAATTGCCATAAGCCAAAGACACAAACACGGATGTAACATAGTATCACGAGACATTACAAAAGCATTTGACAAAATATGGCACACAGGACTCAAATACAAAATACACCAAACACACCCCCCAGACATACTCACAAGAATACTTTGTAATTACCTAGATAACAGACACGCACAAATACGAATACACCATTATACAGGAAGACCCTTTAACATACACAGTGGAGTCCCCCAAGGAAGCATTCTTTCACCAACACTATTTAACATCTACACACAAGACACCACCAATCCAACACACGGAGTCACACACATACAATTTGCAGACGACCTAACACAAATCATAACATACCCAAGTAAAAAAGGAAAAAACATGTTAGCACTCAAAACAAGCAGAACAATAGAAACAATAAACACATACGAACAAAAATGGAAAATACAGACAAACACAACAAAATTCCAACTACTCAACATATCAACACAGAAACCAGCAGAAATATGGATAGGAGACACGCAAATACACAAACACAGAAACATAAAGATACTAGGATTAACACTTGGAAACAGAGGCCTACAAACACACACGAACAACAGAAAACTACTAGCAGAAAAAACATTACACACAATAAAACGATTCAGAAACCTAGACACCAAACTACTATTAAGATTATACAAAGTACTCATAAGACCACAACTTGAATATATACCAATCACAACAATCACATTAAGACCAAGTCAACTCCAAAAACTACAAGCAGTACAAAACAAAACACTACGATTCGCCACACACTCCATACCCCCATACCTTAACACAATAGAAGAACTACACATACAACACAAACTCGAACCACTCAACACAAGACTCTACAGACTAGCTTACAGAACATGGAACAAACTCACAATCACAAACCCAGACTTAGTACTAACCAGCGAAAACATAGACACAGAACAAGAACACGGACACGATCACAATTGGTGGCCTAGAGTGTCTCCCATCATAAACAGCCCCCCCCCCGAACCAAAATACATAATGCAAACATAACAAACACACATAAAATACATATCACCCTTTAAATCCAACTAACCCTACTAACCATTATTGTTATTGTTATTGTTTTTAAAATAAGATGATAACACGTGCGAACAAATCGCACGTGATATCATCCAAATCAATGAGCATGGCAATAGAATCAATACCCCCCCCCCCAATCGTATATGTAACTTAAAAACAAAAATCACTAGCCGTCACCCCTTAAGGGAATAAATAAATCATACTCATTGAATAGAAAAAAAAAAAAAAAAAAAAAAAAAAAAAAAAAAAGCATACGAATATTGAATTCAAGATCTCCCCCCCCCCCCCCCCACTTCATGGATGACAAAAGATACCCCTAAAAATTCAATCCTACACATAGGTAAGAATACTAGTAGTATACTTTTTTAATGAAAAAAAAGAAAAAAAAAAAAGAAAAAAAAAAACTAACACTAACAGCCAATCAGAACAACTCAAGGAGAAGAACACACAACATTACGATCTTAAGATAGCCAAGCCTTCCAACCAACAGGCATTTGCTTCTACAAACACAAAAACAATTTATAAAAATAGTATCAAGTCGCAAGTGGGTCTGCCCCACAGCTATCATAACTACGACTTCCTTCCATTTCCCCCCCCTTACCTCTTACACTCACACACACACCCCCACCCCCCACACCCCCCCCTCTCCTCCATCTTATCTATCCTGTCCTAGCTAGCTAGTTGGAAGTTTACTGACTACTTGTTGCCCAACCGCCAACGTGTTCAGACCGTCGCTGCGAAAAAGTTACTCCAACCGAAGAAATTCCCAGTACCCGAGATAATTCTCGTATCCTTGAGAACTCGCTCTGCTGGATGATATGTCCCCTTAACTCTGCTGCAGACAGCCATTGCCCTTGAGGTCTTAAAACTTGGTCTGTTCTGCAGTAGAGGGGGAAATCCCTCCCGGTCTCGTGTCCCTTCGACACAACCGGCATAGACGCGTGCGTGCTTGACCAGAGCTCACCAGGGATAGTAGCCGTCCCCACGACTCCCGCGCCGAACCACTCTCCCACCCGTTCGCGGCAAATTCAGTGTAGTCGCCGATTCCCCATTGACTAACAACAACTAACGTTTCCTGCCCCCCGCCTACAACAATCGCCCCACAATCACCACCCCCTTACACGACACGAATCACACAACCAAACACACAAGTACACGAGCACACTCTAACCCATTGCGCTAAGCGCAATGGGTAGAATCAGGATACGGGACTTACGTCCCACAGGTAAACAACGGACAACAGAACTATGGAACACTCTAGGACAAAACAACATTTACATCCACAAACTAATTACACTACACTCAGCATTCATTCTGATTACTGATGACACAACCACAGAAACACTTTGCAAACAAAACACAAAAACAACCTTCAAGAACAACGGCTTCGACATCCTAGACCCACCTGAACTCAACGCAAACAGAACACTAGTTATTACACAAGTAGACCCCTTCATCACAGAACACACACTAGAGGAAATTAAAACAGAAATAGAACGACTGAACACAAACACACACGTCACAGAAGTCATCAAAATACCACGCACTAAGACAGTACTCAAGATTAAATTCGAATCCACACAAATGGTGAAAGACTGCCTCCTGAAGGGACTTAAAATTTTCTCTCAATCATTCCCCACACACACACTCAGACAGGAAACATACACATACATCCCCCAATGCACAAATTGCTACTCACTTGAACACACACGCAAACAATGCCCACATCCATCCACATACACAATTTGCTCCAACTGCGCATCTACACAACACAGACAACCCCAATGCACCTGTGCCCTAACCAAGTGCCTCCTTTGCGACGGAAACCACCCAGCTGTGGCAATGCGGTGCCCCAAAAAAAGGAGAAAGGTAAACAAATCAACAGCCAAACAAACCAACAACCACACACCAACACACAAACCTATGCCACAGCCACACAACAAAAACCCGCCCTCCTCCCTACACCAACAACTACAAACACATCACTACACCACATGACAACAATTAACACAGCCATCACACTAGCTACACTCATGGACACACAAGAACCAGGTACATTTCAAACCACACTGGATGCAATATACAAAGCCAACGGACTCCCAACAGTCATAATCCCCACACAAGCCATCAACACCGCACAACTAGCAAAAGCACTCAGTAACCACTCAAAAACTATCACAACACCAGTCATAACACCCACCAACACACAGACCACAGAAACCACAGAACCCATGGAAACAACAGAACAGACACTAAAAAGACCCGCATCCAACACTGAAAGCACTGACCCCCCACAGAAACGAACACCAAATCCAAGAAACAGCCTGGGACTTCAACTCGTCACATCAGAAACAGAACAGATACCAACAGAACCCACACACGACACCTTAAAGACACTCATCACCACACAAAAAATCAAAATAATATACACAGCACCACACAAAGAAAAAGACATCATTGCACAAATAGCCACAGACAAAATAAACCTAACACATTACAACATAGTAAGACTAAACCAAACCAAATTTAACAAACTCAAACAAGGACACTTTGACCTCCACGACAAGAACACAGAGCACGAACACCACTGGACACACAACGCCGAATAAACACCCACAACAACACACTTCTACCCAACACCATGGAACAAATACACATCATCCAACACAACATAATACAGTGGACATTCAACAGAAGAAACGAACTCTGTAACATATACAACATAATAACACCAGACATCATACTATTAAACTCGATAGGCACACCAGACAGACTAAAAATACACAACTACACAGTACACCGACGAAACGACTACAATCAAACACATGCAGGTATAGCAGTAGCAATTAAACACAACATTAAACACAAAATACTAGATGACTTCCAAGACGAAATACTAGCGCTTCAAATTGACACAAACCAAGGACCAATAATAATAGCAACGTTATACTTACCCCCCAGACGCCCCCTCTTCCCTATAAACGACATACTAAGACTAACCAGAAAAAGACTACCAGTATACATAATAGGAGACATGAACGCTAAACACCCCACACTAGGACACAACAACGCAAACATCACTGGAACACAAATAGCACAACTAATACAAAGAAGACACATAACACACTTAGGACCAGACTTCCCCACCTACATCACACAAAACGGACAAGGAACACCAGACATAATACTAACAAACAGACACCATCATCTAAATTACAGAATCACACCAGGACACATAACTACATCAGACCACATCCCAATATACTTAACACTAGCAACAAAACCTATAATAATAACCACACCAGAAAGATATATATTCCACAAAGCAGACTGGACAGGATTCAAGAATACACTAAACACAGAGAGGACAAAATACGACAAACAAAGACAGAGAACAACACGCAACAAACAATACATCGACGACAAACTTAACATATGGTACACCATGATAAAACAAGCCATGGACAAACACATCCCCAAAACAACGCAAAAAACTCTACCACACCCAAGACGATCAGATACACTAAAACTACTACAATGGCAATACCAACAACTACAAACACAAGCCCACAATACCGGAATATGGACACCACAAGCAAAACGAGCACTACACGACATCAGAAACCAATTACTAGAAGAAAACGAACAACTATACAACGAACATTGGAACAACGAAATACGAAAGATAAACCTACACTACAATAACAACCAATACTTCTGGACACAAATCAAAAGACTAACAGGAACACCTACTAACACCACCCCTTACATCATCCACAACAACCAAAAAATATACAAAGACAAACACAAAGAACACATATTCAGACAACATTGGAGAAACATATTCAGAATCACACCAGCAGAAAACGCAACATTTGACATGGAACACGAACGAACAATAACAACACAAATACAAGAAATACAAGACGACATTACACCTATCAACTTAGCTGACATGAGACGACTCGACCCAGACAACACACTCACAAAACCCTTTACACTAGATAACATCAAAAGCATAATAAAAAACTTCAAAAACAAGGCACCTGGACAATCACAAATAAACAGAATAACATTAACTAACATCCCAGACTCAACACTACAACTACTCACAGAAACATTCAATGAAACATTCAGCATGGGATACTTCCCCGACACCTTCAAAACAGCCACACTAACATTCATACCCAAACACGGAAAAAAACCCAACAGACATAAACAACTACAGACCAATATCACTACTCGAAGTCCCAGGAAAAATACTAGAAAAACTCTTACAACGAAGACTACTCAAACACTTATACAACAACAATCTCATAAACGAAAACCAACATGGATTTACAAGAAGACGAGGAACACACACAGCCATAGCCACAATATACGAAACAATTGCCATAAGCCAAAGACACAAACACGGATGTAACATAGTATCACGAGACATTACAAAAGCATTTGACAAAATATGGCACACAGGACTCAAACACAAAATACACCAAACACACCCCCCAGACATACTAACAAGAATACTTTGTAATTACCTAGATAACAGACACGCACAAATACGAATACACCATTATACAGGAAGACCCTTTAACATACACAGTGGAGTCCCCCAAGGAAGCATTCTTTCACCAACACTTTTTAACCTATACACACACGACACCCCCAAACCAACACACGGAATCACACACATACAATTTGCAGACGACCTAACACAAATCATAACATACCCAAGTAAAAAAGGAAAAAACATGTTAGCACTCAAAACAAGCAGAACAATAGAAACAATAAACACATACGAACAAAAATGGAAAATACAGACAAACACAACAAAATTTCAACTACTCAACATATCAACACAGAAACCAGCAGAAATATGGATAGGAGACACGCAAATACACAAACAAAGAAACATAAAGATACTAGGATTAACACTTGGAAACAGAGGCCTACAAACACACACGAACAACAGAAAACTACTAGCAGAAAAAACATTACACACAATAAAACGATTCAGAAACCTAGACACCAAACTACTATTAAGATTATACAAAGTACTCATAAGACCACAACTTGAATATATACCAATCACAACAATCACATTAAGACCAAGTCAACTCCAAAAACTACAAGCAGTACAAAACAAAACACTACGATTCGCCACACACTCCATACCCCCATACCTTAACACAATAGAAGAACTACACATACAACACAAACTCGAACCACTCAACACAAGACTCTACAGACTAGCTTACAGAACATGGAACAAACTCACAATCACAAACCCAGACTTAGTACTAACCAGCGAAAACATAGACACAGAACAAGAACACGGACACGATCACAATTGGTGGCCTAGAGTGTCTCCCATCATAAACAGCCCCCCCCCCGAACCAAAATACATAATGCAAACATAACAAACACACATAACATACATATCACCCTTTAACTCCAACTAACCCTACTAACCATTATTGTTATTGTTATTGTTTTTAAAATAAGATGATAACACGTGCGAACAAATCGCACGTGATATCATCCAAATCAATGAGCATGGCAATAGAATCAATACCCCCCCCCCAATCGTATATGTAACTTAAAAACAAAAATCACTAGCCGTCACCCCTTAAGGGAATAATAAATCATACTCATTGAATAGAAAAAAAAAAAAAAAAAAAAATGAAAAAAAAAAAAAAAAAAAAAAGAATACGAATATTGAATTCAAGATCTCCCCCCCCCCAGTTCATGGATGACAAAGATACACATAAAAATTCAAATCCTACACATATGTAAGAATACTAGTAGTATAATTTTTTAATGAAAAAAAAAAAAAAAAAAAAAACTAACACTCCCAACCAATCAGAACAACTCAAGGAGAAGAACACACAACATTACGATCTTCAGATAGCCAAGCCTTCCAACCAACGGGCATTTGCTTCTAAAAACACAAAATAACTTAAAATAATAGTATCAAAGTCGCAAGTGGGTCTGCCCCACATCTATCATAACTACGACTTCCTTCCATTTCCCCCCCCTTACCTCTTACACTCACACACACACCCCCCTCACCCCCCCTCTCCTCCATCTTATCTATCCTGTCCTTAGTTAGTAGTTAGTTGGAAGCTCACTGGAGTTGGAAAACCTTTTCCAACACAAACAGGTGAGGTACAAAATACCGTGGAGATTTCTATGTTTCTTGCATAACAATTTTCATACTTCAATTATATGAACCCCCAACACTCCATTCTGTCCTCGAATGCCCGACCTCCTCCCCGCCATCTTCCTTGTTAACCAATTTTCATTCACTCAATTACCTCAGGTGTTTCTTGCAGGAAGCCCATGGTTCTCAGGTGATACTAGACACAAGGTCAACATATAAGTCACTCATAGAGGACATTTTGTGCTGTCTGGGTAAGGCAAAAAGGAGGAAAAATGTATGATAATGTGTTTGGTGTCTTCCGTGTGGTGATGGCATTTGTAGGTATGCCTGTTCTGTGTTAGTATTGTTTTAAAGCTGGATGGCTGTCTGAACGCAGATGTGGTAGTTTGGTTCTTGTCAAAGGAGGGATTTCTTAGTTGGGCTGATGTCAAGGGGGGGTATGGTGAACATTCTTTGAGTGCTTATGTTGTGATTGAGTGTATATATGTTTTTGTATAGATGTGTTGCATGGGGATATCTATATATATATATATATATATAACAACCACAATGTACTTTAATTTTAAGCCATCAACATCGGGAGACCCAATGGAGGCCACAACCAGAAATTGAAATGTGGTACTGCCGAGGACTCGAACTCAGCTATCACATGACAAATGCGCATTGACTTACCAACTACGCGATAAAGTGCATTGTGGTTGTCAAAATGTATCTCTAATCAGTGGGACCCATTCAGTGTTGTACATATATATATATATATATATATATATATATATATATATATATATATATATATATATATATATATATATATATATATGAGAGAGAGAGAAACAGTATGTGTGCTATATAATGGGATGGATGAGTGAGACTGAGGGCTCTTGCATAGAATTGTGTGTGTGTATCATATACATGTGCCATTCTAAAGGGAGGATTTTGGTTTCAATGTGTAGATATTTTAATTGGTATGATTTTGGAACATCCTATTTTTTGTGCAGTTACCAGGATGTCTTTTTACTATACAATCTAAGGGTTATACAGGATGTTCTTGCTTGTAAATTAAACATTTGGCTGGGTTTGAGCAAGAATTACCTTATGTGGAGTATGAGCAATGTATTCATATGTCTTGGTGGTGACATCAATATCTAGTGAATGAAACAAAGATGTGTGTGGATGATAAAAATATTTCATACCTCAAATAACCTGTGGTTAGGTAGAATGGAAATGGTGGTTGATTGAAGGTCATTATGGATATTGGGGTATTGTTCTTTGTACTGTTTGTGGTGTTCTTGATTCTGTACGCTTTGATTACTTTCGATCATCTCACTATTGTTTCCATGATGCCTAACAGATTTGTTAGGAGTTTGTCTGTCATATTAAGCTCTTGATTTTAGTTCTAATGTTAGGACCACATATCATGGGGAGTTCTACATTGGCCGTCAGTTCATCATATACTCTCATAGGGCATTTCTTTGTTATTGGTTCATTGTTGGTAGATTTCATGATCAAAGATCTTGGGTAGTCTAGTTCAGGGTCCACTTCTTCTTGGTATGGGTCAAATTGATGGTTAAAAGGTCTTGGTAAACTCAGGAATGCTATATCTCTTAGTGGGTTATAGTTGTTGATTGTGGTATTTGGTTCTGCGGAAAATACCAATGGAAGCTATTACCCATCCTCTGTGTAGAGCTTGGGTAATTGATCTGGTATTACCATCATAGATTCAACATGTGGGTGGGCCTCTTCACTTTACTCTCAAGAGTAAGATAGGAGTGCAACAGAGAGGCTTTTGCTCCCTCCCTTTTGTTGTTTTGTTTTCAATATTATTTACATTGCATTATGGGTGAACATTGGTCATTTCCCAGCCTTAAGGTTTCGGGGAGTAATGTTCATGTCACCTTTCCTAGTTCCTTCCTCATGTGGAATGAGCAGAGTGGATCTTAAATAGGGCTGCTAAGTCATGTAGACTGATGTCGAACTGTGCCACTCACAATTCTCACACAGGTGATCACTTGGTCTCTGGGTTATGACTAAGGACTTCTCACAGAGGAGAAGAGTCGTGCACAGAGAACTGTGAGGTGCATGTCAGGAACCTGGACCCAAGTGAAAGAATTCTGAGTGCGTTCAGAGTGCTCGCTGCGGTTAGGGTCGGCCGGCGGTCGTCTCTGTTGACGATACCAGTTGACAGAGTATTATCTGTTCGCCCTTCTGTCTTCTCTCGCGATGCCCCAAATGCAGGTAAAAGTGAGAAATCTCAGTGCACTCAGGCCAAAGGTACGGGCGCCAGAAGCGGAAATGTGAAAAATCGGAAAAAATGCTCAAATTTGGATGGTCGTCACCGGCACGCCTTTGGATCCAGGTTGCACACGTCTACCTTGCAGTGCACTGTGCCCGACTCTCACCCTCTGGGGGTAAATTTGTGAGGAATCGGTGATCATTTTGGTCACTTGCTTCGGTTCATCCACAATCTCACACAGGTCCAGGGCCACCAGTCCTGGGGTGGATTCCGTTCGGACACCACTCAGGCTAAAGGTATGACGCCAGAGGCGGAAATGTGAAAAATCGGAAAAAAGGATGAAATTTGGATGATCACCACTATCATTGACTACCAGCCTACGAAAAACTTCCCTGACCACAGCACCACTTTCTTACCAAGTGCTCTTCCAACTGTCCGACGGAATATCTCAAGCATGCGCGTGCGTCTGTGGAGATCGTAAAGGTCAGAATGCAATAGGAGAAATAATCTTTCTAAACCACCCAGTCCCATTTATAAACGTTTTTGTAAAATACCCTATTCGATTCCACCATCATAATATTCATATTTATATTGAAATACGTGTTTTGTAAGAGCGGATTTCCGAAGATCCACGAGACACGCGCGGCCACTTATCACGCATCGGCGTAACGTCATAGTAGCTAAACATTGTACTTAGATAATAGCGCATTAGAATGAGGCGTATTACGTACACACTCGCGGTTTCTTTTGAAAAACATAGCAGAATTTAATTGAATCTGAAGAGTTAGTGGAATTCGTACATGATCCGTCCAGCCATATATGTTTGAGCCCATAATACGATGCCAAACCTTAAAAGATGATCAGAAAATGCCTGAACATGCCGAAGTTGACCTTCTTGATGATGATGAAAAGGGGAAGTCCCACTATAGTAGTGAAGAAAGTGGGGAGGAACAGGATAAGGGGGAGAAAAACCAGGGATACATGACAGAAAGAACAGGAAATACTGACTGGTACGTCAAGGGATAGGCTAGGGCTAAGGTGAAACTAGATAATTGTCTTATTTTTAGCGTTAACCTAATAAATGAATTGGAGCGGTGGCCATATGTCTAACCATGAATTTACTTACCCACCTGGCCGGGCCAGGGGGTGGGTAGTTTGGGGTCTGGGGGATAGCCATAGGCTTAATGCCAGACATAACAGTCTCATTATCATGTCACGTAAGCATAAGCCAACAACATGCCATAACTTGGAAGTGTTTGGACAACCATATTCATCCCCATGGTCTATCATAGGGCCTAAGCTATGCATTTGGCATGTCATTTGTATAGACTGTCATGCACATTTTATGAATCTGCACATATTATGAATATTCGTTAAAATGTGCAGCATCTGCCTTTAGATCAAGACTTTATAACTCCCGAATATTCAATAGAATGAGCCAAATTCTTCCCATAACAGTCGGGCTCAAAAGTGATCCTTGGAAAGTTTAGAATGTGCACTGGGCACCCACAACGATCCCTTCTTTCTCCCGGTTCTATTCATCCTCCACACCCATTCAGCCTGTCGATCTGCATCACAGGGGAGTTGAAAGAAGCTCCGACCGCTACCTTGCCGTTTTTACACCCGGGAACAACGCAGTAGACCATAATTTATTAAATTTTCTCCCAGCTATTCAATAGATTCAATGTTAAACAATAGCGAACAAGAACGTGTGAATAGCGATGTTTGGCTATTCATACGTCACACTTCCAAAGATTCCCGACAATAGCCGAAGGTGTGATGGCGCTGTTTTCGAAGTGCGGACAATTTATTCAGAGTTGAAAAATAGCGTTTTTGTTGCCTAACTTCAAGTTAAGTAGCAAATGTATTTCGTGGGAATGGTCGACAATGCTTCTTTATTTACTCTGCTTGGAGTTTTGAAAAAGTGTCTCCCGGTGTACATTCTGAGCTTTAAGGTTGCCTTCGTGTACCGCCTCCAGTCTCGTCCACAGGAACTACTGTACAAAGAAGAACTAAGTAACGAAAGACCATCAGACCTCCTGTGCAGGATGAAAATGCTAATTGGGGACACCACGCTCTATTAGCACATTTATTCTACTAAAGATTGCCACCCACCATCCAACGAAACTTGTTTTGTGTGAAGAACCTGTCCCTTCAAAAGCTAGCTGAGTTGGTTGATGGATTCATGGCTTCTGTTCCTGCCGAACAATCAGTCTCCCGCATGTCAAACCCAACTGACATCGCAAAACTTACTGACCTAATTCCCCACCTTTTCATTGAAGTACAAGACTTGAAGTGACATTTCGAACGCCTCAGCCCTCCCTCACATTTACGATACCACTGATCTCTGTTTCTACCATCAAATGTTTGGACGCAACGCCAAGTAGTGCGCCGCACCATGTAATTACCGGCAACCGTTAAATAACCAGATCAGACATTAAGGACGCATAGAGAGTGTCTGTCAACAGTAGTCAAAGCTCTTAGGTGTTTACAAACCCCTTAACAAACTAAATTTTTTAACTGATACAAGAGCCGAGATCAGCGTCCTCCCCGCCACACCCTCTCAGAAGACCCTCCCACCACTCACCTGTACGCTGTGAACGGAACAACCAACCCAGTCTTCAAGAAGCGAACATTGCAACTGAACCACAACTTTCGCTGATGCTTTGAGTGGCCATTCTATGTAACTGTTATTTTGTAACCCATTATTGGAGACGATTCCTCACCCACTATAACCTCATCATCAACATTAAGGATCGTGAACTCATCGACCCATTGACTTCCTCAACAACAAACGCTACAAGAACAAATGGCAAGAGTACTCTCCTTTCAACTATCAACACAACAAACCACTTCGCTAGCCTACTGCACTCATTCCCAACACTGACACAGCCACATTCTACAAGCAAACCCGTACTACACACAGCCAAAGACTACATTGAGAGGACCGGACGACTTACACTACACTAGTCCAGCCAAAATTGAGGCTTTGGGCGGATTTTTGCCTTTCCGCCTGTAGCGCTGGTACGATTAGCCTTAGTGGTCTGCAATTGATATCCGCAGGAGGCCTAGTGGCCCTCGACCTATCGGTGCGACAGTGGCCCAATCGGAACCACTGTCCAAAATGACCCGAAAACCTCACAAGGGCCCGTGGATTTTGATCGAAATGGTGAGGGTGAATCTTGACCCAGAGGGAGAGAGTCGTACAGAGAGCACTGTGAGGTACATGTGGCCACTATCTCACTCACAGGTCGAGGGCCACGAGGGCTCCTGCGAATATCAATTGCAGACCACTCAGGCCAAACGCTAGAGGCGGAAAGGCAAAAATCCATCCAGAGCCTCAAATTTGGCTGAGTCACACTCAAAGGCCATTAGCTCCACGTTCCTCACATCTACCTTACAGTGGTCTCTGCACGGCTCTCTGGGGCAAAATTAGTCCAAATCGGCCGAGCCCACAAATTCGTTGAAAAATCATTGGGCCCCTTGTGAGATTCTCGGGTCATTTGGCCACTGGCTACATTGATTTTTAAGCGAAATGGTGAGGTCGGCCGATTTTGCTCAATCTTGTCCGATAGAGACAGCCGTGCAGAGAGCACTATGATATGTGAGGAATGTGACCCAGCCAAAGAAGATCTCTAGATGGATTTTTGCCTTTCCACCTGTAGGGCCTGCACGTTTGACCTCAATGGTCTGTTTTTGATATCCATAGGACCCATCAAGGGGTTTACTAATGGAATTTTGAGCGAAATGGGGTAGTCAGCCGATTTAACCCAGTCTTGCCACAGAGGGACACAGCCATGCAGAGAGTACTGCGAGGGAGATATGAGGAACGTGGACCTAAGGGCCTGTGAGTGGAGCTCAACGAAATCTGAGGCTCTGGATGAATTTTTGCCTTTCCTCGTTTAGCGTTTGGCCTGGAAATTTCACAAGGGGTTTCACCCATGGATTTTTGAGGGAAATGGTGTAGTCGGGCGATTTGGCCCATCCTTGCCGCATAGAAAGACAGCAATGCAGAGAGCACTGTGAGGTACATGTGAGGAACGTGGACCTAATGGCCTGTGAGTGGAGCTCAAGGAAATTTGAGACTGTAGATAGACTTTTGCCTTTCCTCGTGTAGCGTTTGGCCTGAATGGTCTCCAGTTTTGATATCCTATGTAGCCTTTGCGGCCCTCGACCTATAGCTGAGATAGTGTCCCAATCGGAGCCAGGGAAATTGTGTAGGCGGCCGATTTGGCCCATTCTTGCCCCAGAGGAAGATAACAGTGCAAAGAGCACTGTGAAGTAGATGTGAGGAACGTGGACCTAATGGCCTGAAAGTGGAGCTCAAGGAAATTTGAGGCAGTTGATAGATTTTTGCCTTTCCTTGTGTAGCGTTTGGCCTGAATGGTCTCCAGTTGATATCCCCAGTAGCTTCCGTGGCCCTCAACCTATGGTTGAGATAGTGTCCCAATCGGAGCCAGTGTAGTCGTCCGATTTGGCCCATTCTTGCCCCAGAGGAAGACAGAAGTGCAGGGAGTACTGTGAGGTACATGTGAGGAACGACCTAAGGGCCTGTGAGTCGAGCTCAGGGAAACTTGAGGCTGTAGATAGACCTTTGCCTTTCCTCGTGTAGCGTTTGGTCTGAATTGTCTAGAGTTGATATCCCCAGTAGCCTTCGTGACCCTTAACCTATGGTTGAGATAGTGTCCCAATCGGAGTCAGCGGCCAAAATGGATTTTTGTGGGAAATGGTGTAGTCGGCCGATTTGGCCCATTCTTGCCACAGAGAAAGACAACAGTACAGAGAGCACTGTGATGTAGCTGTGAGGAACGTGGACCTAAGGGCCTGTGAATAGAGCTCAGGGAAATTTGAGGCTGTAGATAGACTTTTGCCTTTCCTCGTATAGCGTTTGGCCTGAATGGTCTGCAGTTGATATCCCCAGTAGCATTCGTGGCCGTCGACCTATGGTGGAGATAGTGTCCCAATCTGAGCCAGTGACCAAAATGTCTCGAAAACTTGACAAGGATTTTTGGGTGAAATTGTGTAGTCGGCCGAATTGGCCCAACTTTTCCCCAAAGGAAGACACCAATGCAGAGAGCACTGTGAGGTAGATGTGAGGAACGTGGACCTAAAGGCCTGTGAGTGCAGCCCAGGGAAATTTGAGGCTATAGATAGATTTTTGCCTTTCCTCGTGTAGCGTTTGGCCTGACTGCCCTGCAGTTGATATCTCCATTAGCCTTCGTGGCCGTCGACTTATGGTTGAGATAGTGTCTCTGTTGGAGCCAGTGGCCAAAATGTCTTGAAAATTTCACATGACCCATTGATTTTTTGGGGAAATTGTGTAGTCGGCCGATTTGGCCCAATCTTTCCCCAGAGGAAGACAGCAGTGCAGAGAACACTGTGAGTAGATGTGAACAATGTGGACCTAAGGAAGACAGCAGTGCAGAGACCACTGTGAGGTACATGTGAGGAACGTGGACCTAAGGGCCTGTGAGTGGAGCTTATGGAAATTTGAGGCTGTAGATAGTTTTTTGCCTTTCCTGGTGTAGCGTTTGGCCTGAATGGTCTGCAGTTGATATCCCCAGTAGCCTTCGTGGCCCTCGACCTATGGTTGAGATAATGTCCCAATCGGAGCCAGTGACCAAAATGTCTCGGAAATTTAACATGGTTACCCATGGAATTTTTGGGGAAATCCGAAGGTCAGCGATTTGGTCCAAACTTGCGCCACAAGTAGAGGGTGGGATAGGGTGCACACCAGCGTAGGCAGGAGAATCCTGAGACCAAGGGTGTGGCGGTGAGAGCCGTGGAAAGTTGGGCCTTTTGACGTTTATGCCTGTGGCAGGGATACGGTGTGCCTGACTGGTGTGGGATTGCCCAGCAGGGCATCCCAGGCCTTGCCGGACCTGTGGGTGTCATAGCGGGTAAATCGGTGGAGGTGACCAAAATGCCCCAAACCCGAAAAAAACTCAAAGGGGGTACCCCATGGAATTTTTGGGGAAATCCGAAGGTCAGCGATTTGGTCCAAACTTGCGCCACAAGTAGAGGGTGGGATAGGGTGCACACCAGCGTAGGCAGCACAATCCTGAGACCAAGGGTGTGGCGGTGAGAGCCGTGGAAAGTTGGGCCTTTTGACGTTTATGCCTGTGGCAGGGATACGGTTTGCCTGACTGGTGTGGGATTGCCCCGCAGGGCATCCCAGGCCTTGCCGGACCTGTGGGTGTCATAGCGGGTAAATCGGTGGAGGTGACCAAAATGCCCCAAAACCGAAAAAAACAACTCAAAGGGGGTACCCTATGGAATTTTTGGGGAAATCCGAAGGTCAGCGATTTTGTCCAAACTTGCGCCACAAGTAGAGGGTGGGATAGGGTGCACACCAGCGTAGGCAGCACAATCCTGAGACCAAGGGTGTGGCGGTGAGAGCCGTGGAAAGTTGGGCCTTTTGACGTTTATGCCTGTGGCAGGGATACGGTGTGCCTGACTGGTGTGGGATTGCCCAGCAGGGCATCCCAGGCCTTGCCGGACCTGTGGGTGTCATAGCGGGTAAATCGGTGGAGGTGACCAAAATGCCCCAAACCCGAAAAAAAAAACTCAAAGGGGGTACCCCATGGAATTTTTTGGGAAATCCGAAGGTCAACGATTTGGTCGAAACTTGCGCCACAAGTAGAGGGTGGGATAGGGTGCACACCAGCGTAGGCAGCAGAATCCTGAGACCAAGGGTATGGCGGTGAGAGCCTTGGAAAGTTGGGCCTTTTGACGTTTATGCCTGTGGCAGGGATACGGTGTGCCTGACTGGTGTGGGATTACCCATCAGGGCATCCCAGGCCTTGCCGGACCTGTGGGTGTCATAGCGGGTAAATCGGTGGAGGTGACCAAAATGCCCCAAAACCGAAAAAAAACTCAAAGGGGGTACCCCATGGAATTTGGGGGGAAATTCGAAGGTCAGCGATTTGGTCCAAACTTGCGCCACAAGTAGAGGGTGGGATAGGGTGCACACCAGCGTAGGCAGGAGAATCGTGAGACGAAGGGTGTGGCGGTGAGAGCCGTGGAAAGTTGTGCCTTTTGACGTTTATGCCTGTGGCAGGGATACGGTGTGCCTGACTGGTGTGGGATTGCCCTGCAGGGCATCCCAGGCCTTGCCGGACCTGTGGGTGTCATAGCGGGTAAATCGGTGGAGGTGACCAAAATGCCCCAAAACCGAAAAAAAAAACATGGAATTTTTGGGGAAATCCGAAGGTCAGCGATTTGGTCCAAACTTGCGCCACAAGTAGAGGGTGGGATAGGGTGCACACCAGCGTAGGCAGCACAATCCTGAGACCAAGGGTGTGGCGGTGAGAGCCGTGGAAAGTTGGGCCTTTTGACGTTTATGCCTGTGGCAGGGATACGGTGTGCCTGACTGGTGTGGGATTGCCCTGCAGGGCATCCCAGGCCTTGCCGGACCTGTGGGTGTGATAGCGGGTAAATCGGTGGAGGTGACCATAATGCCCCAAAACCCAAAAAAACTCAAAGGGGGTACCCCATGGAATTTGTGGGGAAATCCGAAGGTGAGCGATTTGGTCCAAAGTTGCGCCACAAGTAGAGGGTGGGATAGGGTGCACGTGAGCGTAGGCAGGAGAATCGTCAGACCAAGGGTGTGGCGCTGAGAGCCGTGGAAAGTTGGACCTTTTGACGTTTATGCCTGTGGCAGGGATACGGTGTGGCTGACTGGTGTGGGATTGCCCAGCAGGGCATCCCAGGCCTTGCCGGACCTGTGGGTGTCATAGCGGGTAAATCGGTGGAGGTGACCAAAATGCCCCAAAACCGAAAAAAACTCAAAGGGGGTACCCCATGGAATTTTTGGAGAAATCCGAAGGTCAGCGATTTGGTCCAATCTTTCCCCAGAGGAAGACAGCAGTGCAGAGAGCACTGTGAGGTAGATGTGAGGAACGTGGATTTAAGGGCCTGAGTGGAGCTCAGAGAAATTGAAGGCTGTAGATAGATTTTGCCTTTCCTCGTGTAGCGTTTGGCTTGAATGGTCTGAAGTTGATATCCCCAGTAGCCTTCGTGACCCTCATCTTGTTGGGTTGAGATAGTGGCCCAATGGGAACCAGTGGCCAAGGACGTCTTGAAAATTTGACAAGAGGTTTACCCATGGATTTTTAAGGGAAATGGTGTATTCGGCCGATTTTGACCATTGTTGCCCCAGAGGAAGACAGCAGTGCAGAGAGCACTGTGAGGTAGATGTGAAGAACGTGGACCTAAGGAAGACAGCAGTGCAGAGAGCACTGTGATGTAGATGTGAGGAACGTGGACCTATGGGCCTGTGAGTGGAGCTCAGGGAAATTTGAGGCTGTAGATAGACTATTGCCTTTTCTCGTGTACCGTTTGGCCTAAATGGTCTGCAGTTGATATCCCCAGTAGCCTTTGGGGCCCTCGACCTATGTTTGAGATAGTGTCCCAATCGGAGCTAGTGGCCAAAATGTCTAAAAAAAATTCACAATGGGTTTACCCATGGATTTTTGAGGGAAATATTGTAGTCGGCAGTGAAAGCAGTGCAGAGATCACTTTGAGGTCAGGGAAATTTGAGGCTGTAGATATATTTTTTGCCTTTCCTCGTGTAGCATTTGGCCTCAATGGTCTGCAGTTGATATCCCTAGTAGCCTTCGTAGCCCTCGACTAATAGTTGGGATAGTGTCCCAATCGGAGCCAGTGGACAAAATGTCTCGAAAATTTCAGAAGGGATTTTTTGAGGGAAATGGTGTAGTCGGCCGATTTTGACTATTCTTTCCCCAGAGGAAGACAGCAGTGCAGAGAGCACTGTGAGGTAGGTGTGAGGAACGTGGACCTAATGGCCTATGAGTGGAGGTCAGGGAAATTTGAGGCTGTAAATAGATTTTTGCCTTTCCTCGTGTAACGTTTGGCCTGAATGGTCTGCAGTTGATATTACTAGTAGCCTTCGTGGCCCTCGACCTATGGTTGAGATAGTGTCCCAATCGGAGCCAGTGTCCGAAATGTCTCGAAAATTTGAGCCATGGACTCTTAAGGGGAATTGTGTAGTCGTCTGATTTGGCCCATTCTTGCCCCAGAGGAAGACAAGTGCAGGGACTACTGTGAGGTACATGTGAGGAACGTAGACCTAAGGGCCTGTGAGTCGAGCTCAGGGAAATTTGAGGCTGTACTGTAGATATACCTTTGCCTTTCCTCGTGTAGCGTTGGGCCTGAATTGTCTAGAGTTGATATCCCCAGTAGCCTTCGTGGCCCTTAACCTATGGTTGAGATAGTGTCTCATTCGGAGTCAGCGGCCAAAATGTCTCGAAAATTTCACAAGGGGTTTACCCATGGATTTTTGAGGGAAATGGTGTAGTCTGCCGATTTGGCCCATTCTTGCTCCAGAGAAAGACAACAGTGGAGAGAGCACTGTGATGTAGCTGTGAGGAACGTGGACCTAAGGGCCTGTGAGTAGAGCTCAGGGAAATTTGAGGCTGTAGATAGACTTTTGCTTTTCCTCGTATAGCGTTTGGCCTGAATGGTCTGCAGTTGATATCCCCAGTAGCATTCGTGGCCCTCGACCTATGGTTGAGATAGTGTCCCAATCGGAGCCAGTGGCCAAAATGTCTCGAAATTTTGACAAGGGGTTTACCCATGGATTTTTGAAGGAAATTGTGTAGTCTGCCGATTTGGCCCAACTTTGCCCCAAAGGAAGACACCAGTGCAGAGAGCACTAAGATAGATGTGAGGAACGTGGACCTAAAGGCCTGTGAGTGCAGCCCAGGGAAATTTGAGGCTGTAGATAGATTTTTGCCTTTCCTCGTGTAGCATTTGGCCTGACTGCCCTGCTGTTGATATCTCCATTAGCCTTCGTGGCCGTCGAGTTATGGTTGAGATAGTGTCTCTGTTGGAGCCAGTGGCCAAAATGTCTTGAAAATTTCACATGACCCATTGATTTTTTGGGGAAATTGTGTAGTCGGCCGATTTGGCCCAATCTTGCCCCAGAGGAAAACAGCAGTGCAGAGAACACTGTGAGGTAGATGTGAAGAACGTGGACCTAAGGAAGACAGCAGTGCAGAGAGCACTGTGAGGTACATGTGAGGAACGTGGACCTAAGGGCCTGTGAGTGGAGCTCATGGAAATTTGAGGCTGTAGATATTTTTTTGCCTTTCCTCGTGTAGCGTTTGGCCTGAATGGTCTGCAGTTGATATCCCCAGTAGCCTTCGTGGCCCTCGACCTATGGTTGAGATAGTGTCCCAATCGGAGCCAGTGACCAAAATGTCTCGGAAATTTAACATGGGGTTTACCCATGGATTTTTGAGGGAAATGGTGAAGTCGGCCGATTTGACCCAATCTTGCCCCAGAGGAAGACAGCAGTGCAGAGAGCACTGTGAAGTAGATGTTAGGAACGTGGACCTAATGGCCCGAAAGTGGAGCTCAAGGAAATTTGAGGCAGTAAAAAGATCTTTGCCTTTCCTTGTGTAGCGTTTGGCCTGAATGGTCTGCAGTTGATATCCCCAGTAGCCTTCGTGGCCCTCAACCTATGGTTGAGATAGTGTCCCAATTGGAGCCAGTGGCTAAAATGTCTCGAAAATTTGACAAGGATTTTTGAGGGAAATGGTGTAGTCGGCCGATTTGGCCCAACCATGCCCCAGAGGAAGACAGGAGTGCAGAGAGCACTGCGAGGTACATGTGAGGAACGTGGATCTAAGAGCCTGTGGGTGGAGCTGCCTGAATGGTCTGCAGTTGATATTCCCTGTAGCCTTCGTGGCCCTCGACCTATGGTTGAGATAGTGTCCCAATCGGAGCTAGTAGCCAAAATGCCTCGAAAATTTCACAAGGGGTTTGTTTACCCATGGATTTTTTAGGGAAATGGTGTAGTCGGGCGATTTGGCCCAATCTTGCCCCAGAGGAAGACAGCAATGCAGAGAGCACTGTGAGATAGATGTGAGGAACGTGGACCTAAGAGCCTATAAGTGGAGCTCAGGGAAATTTAGGCTGTAGATAGATTTTCCTTTCCTCGTGTAACGTTTGGCCTGCATGGTCTGCAGTTGATATCCACAGACGCTTTCATGGCCCTCGACCTATGGTTGAGATAGTGTCCCAATCGGAGCCAGTGGCCAAAATGGCTCGAAAATTTGACCCATGGACTTTTGAGGGAAATAGTGTATTCGGCCGATTTGGCCCATTCTTGCCCCCAGAGGAAGACAGCAGTGCAGAGAGCTCTGTGAGGTAGATGTGAGGAACGTGGACCTAATGGCCTGTGAGTGGAGCTCGGAAATTTAAGGCTATAGATAGATTTTTGCCTTTCCTCGTGTAGCGTTTGGCCTGAATGGTTTGCAATTGATATCACAAGCAGCCTTCGTGGTCCTTAACCTATGGTTGAGATAGTGTCCCAAACGAAGCCAGTGTCCAAAATGTCTCGAAAATTTGACAAGGATTTACCCATGGATTTTTGAGGGAAATTGTGTAATCGACCGATCTGGCCCAAACATGCCCCAGAGGAAGACAGTGCAAAGAGGAACGTGGACCTAATGGCCTGTGAGTGGAGCTCAGGGAAATTTGAGGCAGTAGATAGATTTTTGCCTTTCCTCGTGTAGCGTTTGGCCTGAATGGTCTGCAGTTGATATTCTCAGTAGCCTTCGTGGCCCTCGACCTATGGTTGAGATAGTGTCCCAATCGGAGCCAGTAGCCAAAATGTCTCGAAGATTTGACAAGGGCCCATGGATTTTTGAGGGAAATGGTGTAGTCTGCCGATTTGGCCCAATCTTGCCCCAGAGGAAGACAGGAGTGCAGAGAGTATTGCGAGGTAGATGTGAGGAACGTGGACCTAAGGGCCTGTGAGTGCTCAGGAATATTTGAGGCTGTAGATTGATTTTTGCCTTTCCTCGTGTAGCGTTTGGCCTGAATGGTCTGCAGTTGATATTCCCAGTAGCCTTCGTGGCCCTCAACCTATGGTTGAGATAGTGTCACAATCGGAGCCACTGGCCAAAATGTCTCGATAATTTCACAAGGATTTTTGAGGGAAATGGTGTAGTCGGCCGATTTGGCCCATTCTTTCCCCAGAGGAAGACAGCAGGGCAGAGAGCACTGTGAGGTACACGTGAAGAACGTGGACCTGAGGGCCTGTGAGTGGAGCTCAGGGAATTTTGAGGCTGTAGATAGACTTTTGCCTTTCGTGTAGAGTTTGGCCTGAATGGTCTGCACTTGATATTCCCAGTAGCCTTCGCGGCCCTCGACCTATGGTCGAGATAGTGTCCCTATCGGAGCCAGTGGCCAAAATGTCTCGAAATTTTGTCAAGGGGTTACCCATGGATTTTTGAGAAGAAATGGTGTAGTCGGCCGATTTGGCCCATTGTTGCACCAGAGGAAGACAGCAGTGCAGAGAGCACTTCGAGGTAGATGTGAGGAACATAGACCTAAGGGCCAGTGAATGGAGCTCAGGGAAATTTAGGCTGTAGATTTACATTTCCTCGTGTAGCGTTTGGCCTGAATGGTCTGAAGTTGATATCCCCAGAAGCCCTCTTGGCCCTCGACCTATGGTTGAGATAGTGTCCCAATCGGAGACAGTTGCCAAAATGGTAGTGGTGCCGATTTGGCCCAATCTTGCCAAAGGAGGGAGCAGTGTAAAGGCAAAAATTCATCCAGTGCCTCAACTTTCGGTCAGCCCCACTCACAGGCTCTTAGGTCCACGTTCCTCAAATCTACACACTGCTCTCTTAAAGGCTCTCTTCCTCTGTGGCAAGATTGTGGGAAATCGGGCGACCACACCACTGGCTCCTATTGGGACACTATCTCAATCACAGTTCGACGGCTACGAAGGCTACTGCGGATATCAATTGCAGAACACTCAGGGTAAACGCTACAAGAGGAAAGGCAAAAATTCATCCAGAGACTCAACTTTGGCTGAGTCCCACTCACAGGCCTTTAGGTCCATGTTCCTTACATCTGCGTCACACTGCTCTTTTCATGGCTCTCTCCTTCTGTGAAGATTGGGCTAAATCGGGTGACAATACTATTTCCCTAAAAAAAAATTCAAGACATTTTGGTTACGGGCTCCGATTTGGTCACTATTTCAACCAAAAGTCGAGAGTTACGAAGGCTGCTGCGTATATCAACACTAGCTACCTTAACATCGTCCCAGACTATTATCATAAGTGTGTTTCGAGATTTGTGAACGTATTGTGGCAGTAGTTCCAGGAATACCCTTATTGTTCACGTGGTTGTCGGATGAGTATTGTATTCAGAGTCCTTGTGGGATTCCATAGTTGGGTTGTTGTTGTCCACCATATTGTATGTATATTACCGTTAATGTATATTATGGTCATCCCTTTCGTAAAACTTATATTCTCTATCGTTCTTCGTATTCTATGCTGAGGCTTTTCACTTAGGCAGTGACCTTTATAATTTCTTGTAATTCCATGCTTTTAAAGTTGTGTGTGACACAGGATCATGTGCGTATCAGTTGAACGGCAGCTAATTCCTGTGTGGATGAGAGCCACACTGAATTCAGTATCCCTCGTCATGCAGACGACGCCAGCGTTTATATGTGTTTGATCCCTGGACTCTCCAGCCATGGCTCCTCCCACTATTACCCTATCTCACCAGGACCCCTCAGTTGTAAAGTTCTCGGGTAAGGATCCTAGTTATTCAGCATCTGCATTTATTCAACAATGTGAGGCTTGTATCAACACTAACCTCATTACAGGTTCAGAATTTTCTTTTTTATAGTCTCAGCTTGTACCTAACTCACTAGCCTCTAAGATGAATCAGCTTCATGCGTCAATCCTAGAGCTTTAAACTATGATTACGCCACCTTCAGGGCGAATTTTCTTAAAATGTTTGATGCAAACCTGGTAGGTGATAATTTTCTCTGGTGCTTCAGGTTGGCTGACGTACTCTCTTCCTCTATGGGCACTGAAAATTTTATGTGTGCTCAGGCTAGAGCCAGTACGGTGGCCTCTGAAGCATTAGATTCATTGATACAAAGTGGGTAGATAAAATTATATTACATTAGATGGACTTGGACTTGTTTTGGAGTAATTCTTCATTTTGTTCCTCATTCCATACGAGCGAAGGATTGCTTTTTCTCTTAGTTATCAGACAGGTGAGTCTTTACTAACATTTGCAACAAAGCTTTCTATAATGTTAGAATAATTGCCTCCTCATGCCTTGATAGCTCCTGTACTACCTAGCCATTCAGTCCTCAACACCTCCTTTCATCTCCATCTGTATCTACCATGCTTACATGAACATATTGTAACAAAATAGGTCATTATAGTGTTTTCTTTTTACTTCATAAGCATCATGAGTGAAATTCTAAGCAGACTCCTGTATGTAGATGGTTCACTAATTCCTCTTCTAGCATCACATATGACTTTTCAAGAACATAATTTTAGCCTCAATCTAGCTACTGTCTTGTCCATGGACAGTGTAGCCATTCTTCTGATTAGTGTTCCAAGATTTTGAAGCTTAGAGCAGAAAATAGTTCAATCCACAGACATACTCAGTTCCATTTTCACAAGCACCCATGTCAAAATCCAAAACTAACGGTGACCAGTCATCATCCCTTTAGTGGCTGCTGTATTTGGATGACTTGATTCTAGTTTCCAAGGATGTGGAAAGTCACTTCCATAAGTTGTCCTTAGTCTTGCAATGTTTTGCTGAAGCTGGGTTGAAGCTCAATTTACCCAAATGTTAATTTTTTAAGTCCAGCACCCAATTCTTAGGTCATGTGGCAGATAAAAATGGCAGTCATACTACAGATAAGATCAAAGCTATTAGAAAGTTTCTTACACCGAAGACAGTAGACCAAGTACGCTCTTTCCTAGGGTTGGCAGAATACTATTATGCTTTTGTAAAAGACTTTGCTTCCTTTCCATCAACTCTTCCTCATCTCCTCAAAAAGGATACTTCCTTCCAGTGGTGTGATGTTCATTAGAAAAGTTTTGACTCCTTGAAACATGCACTGAGGTACTTGTGTTGGTATTCCCAGATTATAGTCTTCCTTTTACCATTTACACTTATGCTTCTGGTTTAGGTATTGGAGCTGTCCTAATGCAGCAAGCAGATGGTTGTTGTCCACGTCATTGCATATGCTAGCTGCATACTCAGTCATGCTGAGTCTGGCTACTCTGTTACACATCTGGAAGCTTTAGCAGTCACGTGGCCTCTAAAGCATTTTCGTGACATCATCTTAGGCTATCCTATCACAGTTTACACAGACCACATTGCTGTCACACAACTTTCCAAGGGCAAAAATCCAGGCTGTTTAGCCAAATGGTTTCTTACTATTGAGGCGTTCAATCCAGTCCATAAGCATATTCCAGGACATGCAAACAATGTTGCTGTTGCACTTTCACGAAATGTACCTATAGCTGCTGTTGCAATAATTCACAATTCCTCCCTGCAAGATTTAGCCAAAGCTCAATGTGAGGACCCTGTTTGGTCTGCTGTCATTTATGCCTTAGAATTTGGCGATGATGCTACCTTGCCAAAATTGCCTGTACCTCTGTCTCAATTCTCGTTGCAAGACCATGTTCTCACTCATAACCTGAAAGTGTTTGAGCAAGATGTGGCAGTTAGTGATCCCTGAGTCCCTAGTACCTGTTTTTATCTTTTGCTCATGATTCCCCTCAAGCTGATCACTCAGGTCGTGACAAAACTCTGGCTATGGCTTGCAAGAAATATTATTGGCCTAGAATGTGTTTAGATATTGCCACTCACATCACCCAGTATAAGTCTTGTGCTCAGAACAAAGGTTCTACTCACACTGTTCCTATCCTAGAGTATCCTACTCTTCGCTGCTTCGATACTGTAGCAACTGATCTCTTGCAATTGCCCTGTAGCATTCAAGGCTCAGTGTACATTCTTGTATGTGTTGATCACTTATCCGTTTTGTGATATTTATTCCCTTGCATAATAAATCTGCTCCAATTGCTCATGCTCTACTTTCCCATGTTTTTAGTCCTTACACTACTTCAGTATTGCTTAATGACAATGGAATGAGGTCAATGCCAACATTTGCAAACAATACATCTCCCAGCCTGGAGGAGCAGACAAATAGGAAAATATTTGACATCCTAAGGCACGTTGCTAGTGACCTGCAGGAAACTTGAGAAGACTGGCTACCCCATGTTAGTGCCTGCATTAATAGCACTATCAATGTAACAATGGGAAAGACACCTCATTTATGGTCCTGAGAAGAGGCTTCCATATAATCTTTTGAATAGTCCTATTCATCCTCTTCACAATTCTGAAGATTACAGTCAACTTCAGTGTCATACACTGCAAACCATTTATGATTCTGTCAAAAGGAAACTTCGGAACTCTAGTTCAAACATGATTAAGAAATAACATACAGTAAACCCTCAATATAATGGACGATATGGGGACGGGTCTGTCGTTATATCTAAAGATCCGTTATAACTGAGGATCCCTCACTACAATGGATGAAAATCTGTTTGTCCGGTATATTGAGATCAGTTATATCAAGGGTTTACTGTAGTAAGGCTAATCAACAAATTTACTAATCCTTTTCTGGTAACACAGAGGCTTCATCCCAATAAGTTCATTGTTTTTTACCCATCTCAGGGACTTAGGTTCTGCATTTTGATAGGTTAGAAGACACAGGTGCCCATACCTGTATTTACCTGGCCTCCCCCCAGGGCCCATTGTTCCCACTATGTCAACCCAATCATCACTCGTTTCATCCGCATTCAAAAAGTACAATGCCTTGAATGTCAAGTGAGACTATTGTGTACATGTGTTGCTGTGTACCTTTTATCGATGTAACCGCTATCTATTAAGGTTGTAAATTGTGTAAATATGTGCAGCCCCAGTTATGCTTGGCATAACCAAGGGAGATGTGACCTATTTTGTAATTGTCAGCCAAATGTATGTATTATTGTGTATAGTATCATTTCCCATATGTCTGGCAATTTATGTCATGTTCTTTATTTCCAAATTTTTCCTACTGGTGCCAGTAATGTTCATGTATTTTGTATCTCATGTTCCAGTATATTTTCAGGTCTATTGGCTATCATGTCCCTGTATATGTCTTTTGTCTATTGCCGTATTTTATGTGCCCTTGTATTTGTCTGCTCCCTGCCATGAATGTTGTTTCCTCGGTGAGGGCACAGAAAGATTAGCCAAGCTGTGTAGTGGGCACATGTCGTGCATTATATTTATAATATTGTATAGGTGTATATAGATATGTAATTGTGTGAAGCTATCTAGTGGATTCCCACTAATGGATTTGTATCCCTGCTAGTGGACTTGCCTGACACCATGTGTGGCATCAATATTTCACTAGCATTAGGCAAGAGCACACATTTGCTCTCCTTAATATCATACTTTTGTAGTATTACTGTGTTTCATTACCCACCATTATATCTGCAATTGACATCCACAGGCCTTATGGTCCTTGACCTGTGGGTGAAATTGTGGCCCAATTGTCGTCTGTGGCCAAAAAGGCCAGAAAATCTCACAAATTTTGCTACACCCATGGATTTTCATGAGAAATTGTCAGCTCTGTCGATTTAGCCCAATCTTACCCCAGAAGGAGACAGTTGTGCACTGTGAATTATACATGAGGAACCTGGACCAAAGGGTGTGTGTGTGTGTGTGTGGGGCCCAGTCAAAGTTGAGGCTATGGATGGATTTTTTTTCCTTTCAGCCTGTAGTACTGGCATGTTTGATGTCCTGTGTATATCACTTGGAGACCACTCAGGCCACAGGTGCTTGTGCTAGAGGCAGAAAGGCAAAAATCCAACCCAAACCTCAGCTTTGGCTGAGCTCCATGTGGATGTCCTTGGGTCCACATTCAAAATAGTGTTCTGTGCAAAACTCTCTCCCTGTTGGGTAAGACTAGGCTAAATCGGCCAACCTAATGATCTTGGTCTAGTAGGAGTAGGATGGAAGGGGGAAGGAGTATGGTTGAAAGGGGGGAAAAGTGTATCTTTTTCATCACTGCATGATAGCAGTTGTCACTTTACTCCTGGACAGGAATTGAACCCAGGGGTACCACTATGAGATGGTGAGGCACCCACTGATTTTTCTTCAGCCTGCTTTTGAACTCTGCCAAGAAGAAGGCACAAGATGAGGAGAGGGCAGAACCTTCAAGTGGGACCCACAACAGGTAGGGAAGACCTCATCCCCGTGTCACAAATAGAGTAACATCCTAATGGGAAGATGAATAGGAAATACAATTAGGTAAATACACACAAAAGGGTGTCCATTAAAACTTAAGAAATAAGTAACCTTTTCTCCTTTATTTATGAATAGTTACAATAATAATGATACAATGAAAAATATATCTGTACTTACAAAAAGTTATTTCTCATCTGTACACATTTGTCACTCGTCACAGAGGATACACATTCTTGCATGTGGCGGACACTCCCTACTTGTCAATACGATGATGCTCTCTACAGCTCTGTTTGTCCAAGGAAAAATTGCTGGGTCATGTCCTGAAGCAGGTTCAGGTTGGTATAGTCTGACCTTTTCTACATAGCAAAGTTTACCTTACATAAAATATATATATATATTTTTTTCCATCTGACAAAGGTAAAGTACTTATCTTTAGTTTGCAATATTTAACCATTTTCAGTAAACAAGCCAATACCAGGTTAATATAACTTTAAAATTGGTCTCCAGTCTTTCATTTTACGTTGGCCAATATTGCTGTACATAACCCAATCTCAACCAAACTATCCAAGTCCATTTTGTGATTAATAAAATAAAATGAGAATACTTTTGCACCAAGAACACACTCCAGGGCATGATATTCCTTATCCTTAACTTTTGGAAACAGGACAAGACAGAGGGAAGAGCTTCACCACAAGATCAGGTCAGGTCAAGCCACAGGAACCTTCTATTATGACTTGACCCACGTGAAACACACAAGTGCAACACTGGGTAACTTGTATGATATTGCAGTCTTTTCATTATGTCCAACAAAAATTAAACAACACAAGATGAATAAATGCATTACAAAACTTCCAATGCATACCTATTGGATTAACCCCCACTCAATCGGAGTATCTTTTCATAGGTAGGTAATACCAATGGCCTTCAGCCCCCTTGAAAGGCATGTGGCCTAGTCGAAGCAAGCTTCGACTCTTTGTGGGAGAAAAATACAGAAAGGGGATTTCCCAGTCCCCTTACTGTCCCATTTAGTTGTCTTATGACATGCATGGGAACAGTGGCAGCATTCTTATCCCCCACCACTGGTGCAAGAGAAAGAGTGAGAAAAAAAATGTGGTGTTCTAGGGGTGGTACTGAAGAGATTTAAGAAGAACAGCAGGAATGAGGGACAATAGTTAAAAAGTGGCTCAGCCTTCCTCTATGAATGGAGATTTGTTTCCAAGCATAAAAGGATGCTGTGCAGCTGGTCCATAGGGATTCCATTAAACTCCCTAAAGTACTGTCTGCATATAACTGTGCAGCCAATACCTGAGTATGGGGTCGTATAGAAACTAAGAGGAAAAAAATACGTACAAAAACTTACACTGAAAATACAGCTGCCATACAACTTAAAAAATTTCATTGTAAAAGTCAATAATTAAAAGAGAGAGAGAGAGAGAAAAAAAGGAGAAATATATTCAAGCATGCCAAAGGAACTTCAGCACTGAAGTGGAATTAATAATAAGTAAAAGTACAAAATGTCCATGGCTGGTCCCATCTACCCAACAATGCATGACAACACTTGCAATTCATGACCATGATTGTTATATACTTTTCAGTGATAACTTCTCTCATTATGAGTAACGGTTATCACCAACAAAGACAATTATAAAAGCAGTTGTAACTAACAAGGTTTGGGCAAATATAGCCTATTAGATGTCACAACCAACACCAGTTTTTCCTTGCTTAAGTCCAGGATATCTTTGACGACCAATCCTTCAAAGTTGTGTGAGCATTTTAGGTAAGGCATCTCTTGGGAATAAAAGATGCCTCACTTGAACACCTACAGGTCTTCAGATTCCAACCCCCACCCACATCACCACCACCAGCTATGATTTTCCTACCTGTGTACGAATGAATATGGACTTCCAGCTTGCAATCTCCACCGCAATGAGATTAGAATTATAGCTTTGCGCTGTGGCAATCTTTGTACTCTTTGATTTGTGAAATATTTTTTGTTATAGCTTTTCTTACAAATATCTATAGAAAATTTCTTTATATTTGATATATTCTTAAAAGTATTTGCAGGTCATAACTTGGAAAATAAAAATAAATCCTTGAGATGTGGACAACAGAAAATTTTTAAGAATTCATTATGTATGCATCTAAACAAGTGTGAAGAATGACTAAAATATAAACTATTAAAACTGCAAAATATGAACGACCAATAGATGTACACAACTTCCAAAGTAACCAATACAAAAGTTACCTTCAACCTGGACAGCCCACTCCTTTGCATATCTCACATAAGAAAATGCTATATACAGAGAATGAAAGGCTAAATGAAAAAGCTATCAAATGCAAAGCTTAAATGTGAAAACATTAAATTCCCTTCCTGATCAACTAAACAAAAGAATAAAATCCCTTTTTGATTACAAGATTTGCCCAATCACAATCCTTCAGAGTAAATTGCTAATACAGATATACTTCCCTTAAATATTTCAAGTCTCTTATAAGCAAAATATGTTATCCAATGATAATTTTTGTTTTGTTTTTTTATTTGTTTTTTTGTCAGTTTTCTTCCCCATGATAGTTAATTTGTAAGACTAAGGCGAATATAATTTTTGCTGGACTTCCATCAAAGCCAATAGTTGACCAACATCCTCAATGCTGTTGCAATGATCAGGTCTTGGTGGCAGTTCACATCAAAATCTCGATGGGCATAAAAGCAAACTATACTTAAAAGGAACAACAGTAGGAACATTCCATTTATCCTTTGACTTCATCCTCTCTCAATCCACATTAGAAGGACAAGCATTAAACTTGGCTTTACTGTGGATTTGGTAGAAAAGAAGCAACACATCAATAACAAATTGCAAGGGCCCTGTACTGTTAAGAAGTGTCCTCCACCCTCTCATGGTAAGAGAGTTGTAGATACTTCCAAAGTCACTTAAATCAGCAGCATACAAGTGGACATGTTGGTACTTAATGCTAAACTGGATATTCATGGCAGCTGGGTTTGCAAGTCATACTCGTTCACTCACTTCACATTTCCAAATGTCACTGGAATCATTTCCAAAGAAAATCCTGAAGTTTCTGGGTAAAACAAAAACTTATTGACAAAATAAATGTTGAAGGTCCAACAGAGGGTGTTTATCAAACTTCCATAAAACTGAAGATTGAAACAGTATTTTCTCTGATGGGTCCTCTTGAACTTTCATTATATACACAACTTAAATCTTTAGTGGGTGGACAATATCCATAGTCCACTATAATATCTGTTACAACACTGGAGCACAAAAGTCTTTCTCTCACTACCCAACTCATTTCCTAAAACATTAAACAAAAAATCCTGACACACAAATGAAAACCAGCACAGAAGACTGATATGTGAAACTCGGCAACACACGGCAACCAAGGACTGGACGTATTGCTGGCGGAAACTTGAGATTGCTACAAACGCAAGCTCTGCATTTCTGCATCCACCTTTTGTACATCAGTTGGTTGGGACCAGTCTGGAACCAGTCATCATTATACCACCAGCAAAAAGGGGTCTAGAGTATCCTCCATATATCTAAATGAAGTGACAGTCTTCACTATCATGCTAATTTTTAATTTGTCATTCTCAGATTTTACAGAATTAAATTTCTTTCTTCATAAAAACTGGAATTCAATAAAATCTGAGAATTATTAACCAGTTGGCATAACACTGAAGAAATTGTTAGCCTCACTTAGACGAATGGTATACAGAAGTGTCCTGAGGGTCAAATGCAATGAAAAAAGGCAAGGTTTGGATGAAGAATAATGGTGACAGGAATGGCATCAAAGGATGGTGGTGAGGAATAGTGGTAACCATGGCAGTAATGGATGGTATGAGGGAATGCAAGGTATAATGGCAGGAACTGAACATAATACAAAACATGACGCATCAAAGTGACACTATTGGTGGGATTAGTATAGGAAGTAGTCAAGGGAATTGAGGAGTGATGGTGGTCCTGGTGGGAAAGGAAGATGGAATGCAAGGATAGAATATGAAACATAATGAAGGTAAGAGAAACGGAATGAGAAGGGAGGGAAAGAAGATGGTGATGGTGTGCAGGAGGAGGACAGGAATAAGAAAAGGGAGTGCCATCAAGTGGAGAGTTGGTTTAACCTCATGGCTGAGGTAAGGATTGATGGAGGTCCTATGAGCATGGGGAAGCTGAAGGGAATCAGGCTATGGGGAAGAAAAGTTATGACAGATGGTAACTGTTAGACAAATATGGTAAATGAAGACTACCATTCATGTATTGAAAGGACAATGGAGAGAAGGAGGGAGGAATGAAAGGAAAGGAGAGATGGGGTAAGGAGAAGAGTAAGATAAGATGGTAGGATGGAAAGAAAGAGGGTTTGTACAACCAAATGCATTAAACAGGCAGTGACTGGTATTCAGGGATGAGAAGGCAGTGGATAAGTAGGATGAGACTACAGGTGGGATTAGGGGAAACTTGGGCGGAGGGGGAGTCAAGACTGAAGGCAGATGAGAAGTAATATAAAGTGGTAAAAGGAAGGAAATACATAGGTTTGAAAAAAGTGTAAAGGCAATTGATGGTAATAAAGAGTGTGTTACAAACTGGCTCCAAGAATGGCTGAGAGTTGTCCACAGCAAAGTGGATTAAGGTGGAAGGGTATTTTTGGGATGACTGCTCAAAGCTCAAGCCAAAAGGGCCAGGCAGTCTGACCTTCATATTTATCCCAGAAATGTTTGAGAGAAAAGATAAGACACATCATCTCTCCTCCCTCAAGTCTGTATACATATCGAGTTCCTAAGCCACTTAGTCTTAACAATGAGCACAGGTCATGAAGCCCAAATCACAAGCCACCAGATAGGTATAAGCATAGTTAATTTAGGCTGGAGGTGTTAACCACCACAATCTTTGTTAAATTGTAAGGTAGTTATAATGATGGTGTCAAAAATTTACTTATGGATTTCAATATCTAACAACCACATTTCTTGTCATACATTTGTAATCATGTCAAGTGGTGAGAGATGTAGCTATTAGTCTTGATATCTGTTCACAAAATGTAAATACCATCACTGCAATCATCTTACAAATTTATTAAGAATGCAGTTATCAGGGGCTAAGATGGGCAGGGATGCAAGAAAAAGGATGGATCACCAGAGACCAAAAAAGATCCGAGACTGATTGGGAGCGAGAAGAAGAAGAGCAAAGGAGGGTAATGACAGGTTGGAGGGCTTGGGAAGATTTCTTTGCCATGGCATGACCCAAGTGTTCAAGCAAGAGCCAAAACTCAAACTTGAGAGCTCACTTCAGTCCCAGGCAGGCTGAGTTTGTGTATGTAAGATTACATTGTGGACAACAACATTTGAACTTCTATTCTGAAAGACTGAAATATATGTATATATATTCATATATATGTATATATATATACAAGGGAAAAAACCACAGTTGAAAAATGCTTGTTTGAAGTATGCTCCCAACACTCACACTGTGTTCCTGTGTTGCTGATTGGTTGACTTGATCGTCCTCATTGACTCCTCTACTATGTCATTTGTAGTCTTCTAAAAGTTTCATTTACAAGTATTATACACTAACTCATCATAAGTTAGGAAAAAAAAAAAAAAATCAATATACTAAACACTCAGTTCAGAAAACTTTGAATCCTAAAAATGGATTTGTGAAATAAAACACCACAGAGCAGTGCAGAGGAGATTGAGATCATATGCAGACTGTAATTTCATACTGCACAGGCAACACTACAACTGCAATGTTGCATGGATCTTGCAGATATCCCAGTAGCTGTACTGCATCGCTTGGAAGTTCAACAAAGGGACCCCCTTACTGATAATGCAATGTCACACATTCTACATATAACACTTGACATAATTTGCATTGTCAGTCTTCATGTAATAATGCCTCATGTGCGAAGTCACATGACAAAAATTGAAGTGCAATATGAGGTGTGGCACAAAAATATGACATCAACTTCTATGTCTCCCACTTAGATGTGAAATAGCAACATCACAGATTTTGTGCATAAATCAGACAGAATGTGTCATATCACAGATTTTGCACAAAGATCTGAGAAAATGTTATCATATTCCATATTTTGTACAGGTATATGGAACTGCAGATGTTATTTTGCCCCTTTGCATCACTGACAACATTGCAAACATCAAAATGTTCCAGCCCAACTAGTGACTTCAATTATCATATTCAACTTGGTTGACACCAGTCACCTCTCAACTGCCAGCAATACTCTGGATAACAAACAGTTTGTCAAACAAAATGCTTTGACACATCACAGTCTAAAAAACTAAAGTTCCAGAACATACATTTGGGATTACCTTGGGAGATAGTGAGCCCTTCTTTCGTACTTGGATCCCAACCTCTGGCTTCAGTCATCTGTTATTCATTGTTGCTATTAAAAAAAATGTAAATAAAATAAAGAAAGAACTAAACGGAGGTTAAAATCCATTCCCTAACACTGACTTGCAAATAACTGTCAAACCTAGATCAGCACATGCACACCTGAGGACAAATGAAGTTCACACAACACAGCATGCAGTGATGTGCTGGAGGTATATGGCACCCACAAATCTCTCAATAGTAGGTCTATACAACAAATGCAATTTCTCAATGATCTGCAGTTAATGTCCAAGTCAATTTATAAAATTATTTCTAACCATAGGTTTGCCTGTGTTTACAATGAAAATTGTACTCACCTCTTCATAATGCACTGTGTAAGCTTCATTTACCCTGACTGTACATTGTTTTATCTGCCCTCTAATTCCCCACTTCATTATACTATTCACCACCAAAGTGTTCTGGGTTTAGATACAATTCTATTGGTAGTACATCTTGACACTCAATATGTTAATTACAGCTAGCCTTCTAGTGTAAGAACTTGTCACCCATAAACATTACCATGGATCCTTGATGAAACTTCAACACCTTCCTACTCGGCAAAGTATCTTATGTTTCATATTCTTCAAATGGTCTTATACACAAACCAGAAATATGGTACATTGTATACGTGGTAAGAATTCAACAATGACAAGGCCTGGGAAGTCCCAAGAACCCCAGTAAACTGGACTGTTTGATTCTTACCAGTAAGAGAGAGGGGTCTTGTCATACACAGACATAATAGTATTTCATTCTATCTAACCACTAGGAGTCTAAACAAGCCCGTTGGAGACAGAAGGCATATCTTTTACAAAGTGGTCACTGCAGAAAAAAAAAGGAACAAAAAAAGACTGACTGGCTTCACTGTGGCACATATGCTTGATGCAAAGGTGAGCAATTTGTCTACCTTCTGCAACTAAAGAAAGAAAAAAGAAAAAATAATAACAACAACAGTAATAAAAACAGAAAAAAATACATATATTAAGATTGCAATGCAGGCTATGTCCAGGTTGCAGCATTGCCTTCTGAGTTTCCATTTTCACCACAGGTTCCATAAACAGGTTCCTTGCCAACTGTCCCTTTGTCCACAAGCCAGGACCCTTTCTAGATAATGAGCCTAGATCCTGGCTTAACACTTGAGGGGGAGAGGGTACTCTTAAGCACTGTTACCAACCACAACTGATGAAGACACAGGCAAGCCGTGTGGGACTTTGCTATAATTGCATGAGGTAAGTTAGATTTCATCAAAATATATCTACGCATTGCCAATACCTTCGGGTGCTTTCATTGCACAGTATAGAGTAACAAGTCGGCTTTCCCTAAGGCCTTCTCCTCAGCTGCAGCCACACTACCCATCCTAATAAATACTGTGACACCATTACCCTCTGCCACGAAAGCGTAATGGAAAATGCCATCAGCACGGCACATACATACAGATGTCACTGCAATGGGAATGCCATTATGTGACTCTCTTCTTTAAGACACTGCCTTGCATCTAGCCACACTAAGGGCTTCACTGGAGATCTGCCTACGAGATTCAAGTAAACCTGAATTCTTTTTAAGAAGTGCACAAAGAGAGATGACAACACAGGACACCCCGGATTAAACGATTCCATATCCATTACCACTAATTAAATTTGCATTTAATATCTGAACACTTGAGTCTTGTTGCAAAGGAGTTGGCAAAAAATACCAACAATGGGGAATGGCAGTTTAAAATTGTCATTAAAAGATTACATGACTCAGACTTATCCTTTCTCCAACATATGCACTCTCTCGATACTTAAACTGATGTCTCAAATTATACACAACCCCTGCCTCTCCCACTGTCACCACACTCCTTCAGTGCCCATACACATATACACATGTCCATCTTGCGCCAACACAGACACAAACTATTCACAGACTATCCCCCTGTTGATATTTAGCCCCACTCCCCAGGTATCTGGATGGGTGGAGAGGATTAACGTCCAGGAGTGAGAAGTCGAACCAACATTGCATTCTGCCGCCTGTCCATTTATCACAGCAATACTCCCATGGGTGCCCTGTTAAGGTACACTCACGAGGGGGGGGACTGGGGTTCACCCCTCTTTCACAGACATGGGCTAAACTCTGAAAAAGCAATTAAAAACCTTACTTATATTTCCTAGATTTCATCATACTTAATTTGTTGCTGGGTTTGGCACTGATGGTTTCATTCAAATTCAACAATATTTTGTCTACATAAATCCCATGCAACAGAATGCAAGAGAAGTTGCATCTTTAGAAATATTGTACAAAATAAACACCATTGCCACAAAAATAAGGTGTCACCAGCACTTTATATGAAATGAAAATTAATATAATAAGTACTAAAAACTATTGAATGTAGTGTTATGAGAAATATATATCAGGTGAGGAAAATAAAGAGAAGACCACAAGGGAGTAACTGTATTCACTCAACTGTGTGGAGCAGTTAAAGGAAGCAGACAATAAGATAGAGTAGCAAGTAAGTGCCTTGGTGGATTAAAAAGTGTAATGAAAATTAGACATTTGGGAAAGGATGCTAAAAGGAGATTGTATGAAGGGGTGATTGTACTGACAGCACTGTATGGGGCAGAGACATGGAACATAAGAAAAGATGAGTTTAAATGTGTTTGAGATGAAATGTCTGAACAGTATAGTAGGGGTTACAAGGTTGGATAGAGTGAGAAATGAGGAGGTGAGGAGGAGAGTGGGGGTGGAAAAGGAGATGGGAGATAGGGTTGATGAAAGAGTATTGGGATGGTTTGGACACATGGAAAGAATGAGTGAAGAAAGATTAATAAAAGAAGTGTGGAGGACAGAGATGGATGGAGTGAACACGAGGACAACTGAGGATTAGATGGATGGATGGGGTAAAAGGGGTGTTGAGGAAGGAAGGGAAAAGGCAGTAGGGGTGAGTGGTGAATGGTTGTGCATGAATGATACTGTGATACATGGAAGGGAGTGGGTGGGGGATAGGGGGGGAGTTCAGGAGTGGTTGTGTGTTAATGCAGTTGATGAATTCCAAAGGGATTTCTCCCTCCCTTCAATGTTACTGCATGAAGGGATGGATGGAGAGAGAGAGAGAGAGGGGGGGGTCACCAATGAAATGAAGCTGCTTTAGTGTGGATGTGCTGTGTCTTACTGCATTGCTTTTAACTCAGGGCAATGGACAGATGCAGGGATGACCCAAGATGAGAGGGAGGGAAGAGGAATGGGTGGGAGTGGAATTATGCATTTTGATTTTGGCTACCTCCCTTGTAAGGGGGAAAAAGCCCTTGGTATGTACATATGTATGTCTTTGAGAAATGTGGTAGGTGTAGGGTTGGAAAATGCTTTTGAGATGGCTTGGACCTAGGGTATAAACATATATTTAAAATTAATAAAAATCATTATGATAAGAAATAAAATAAATAAAAAATACATTATGGATAACATGTGAATGTAGGAAACTTATCAGGATGACCCAGAATGAGGAAGATGGATGGCATGAAGGAGGCATTAGATGCAAAAGAAATGTCTGTTGAACAACAGAGGGTAAAAGATAGGTATGAAGGGATGACACTGTCCTTGAGGCGATGATTGAGGACAGACTGAAACAGTTGGTGACAAACTAGGAGGGTGATGGTAGAGGTGGGTCGGAGGTGAACTTAAAGACTGAGACTGGAGAAAAAGAAAAGCTTTAAGTATTTGTGATCACAATCAATCCCCCAAAGCTCCCAGCTAACCATCAACAGCCACCTAACTGACCCATAAGACAAACAAGGAAAAAATTATTGTGTTGTTATCTGGGTATGGCTAGGTTGGGCATTGTAAGATGAGGTGTTCAGTGTCTTTTGTGTGATGGTTACATCTAGGGCAGTTTGCCAAAACAGCCAACTTCAAAAAAACTTTGGGTCTACTGGGCCATTATCATCAGGATAAAGCTTCATACCTAACACGTGAAAGTTCCAAGGCAGTGCCAATAATACTAAGAAACACGGAACTTACAGCAGGAGGGGTTTTGCCGCAACTGAAGCTCTTATCTTTCCCTTGTGTGTTTGGATTACTTTAGGTGCACAAGATCCTGCCATATTTCATGGTCTACTGTAATGAAACTACAAACCAATCCTGATTGCACAGGGTCAACTATATTCCTTACCTAATCCATACCAAGGGCTTGTTCCCCACTATAAGGGAGGAGGTTAAGTCAAAAGGTACACATTCACTCCCACCCATTTCACTCCCATCCACCTCCCTTTCCTCCCTCTCATCTTGAAGCATCATCCTTGTCTCCTGCCCACTGCCCTGGGTCAGAAGCAATGCAGCAAGACAGTATATCCACAGCAAGCCTATACCTAATACATACATAGGGCTTTTTCCCCTTACAAGGAAGGTAGTCAAAGTCAAATGGCATAATTCTACTCCCACCCATTTCATCCCCACCCACTCCAATCCCATTCACCATCTCTCCCTCCCTCTTTTCTTAGCTCCTCCTGGATGAGAGGTCATCCCTGCATCTTGCCCATTACCCTCTGTAAGAAGCAAGACAGCAAGACATGGCACATCCATAACAAGGCCACTTCATACATAATAGGTTGACTAAATGCCATGCCTGTTAACAACTACAACCCAATTGTGTGCATCTCAGCATGGGAACAGAAATCCTCACCCTTTTCAATCCCATTTCACTCACCTCTTTCATTCCAAAAAACAAAACCATATCCCTTCTCTACCATTACTGCCAGTTCATTTTTGGTGCACCCTTCTCAAACAGATCTTCTTCATCTGCATACTCTTCCCCAACTCAGCCACATATATTTTCGCTTGTTTGACATCCAAACCATGAAACTTTACAGCCTCATTCATTTCTTCATACTAACATAAAATATCAAAGGTTATACATACCTGCCATGCTCAAGTGCTAAGAGGACATGACCCCTTTATGTGAGGAGGCTGCTTGTAATAGTTCCGTAAAGGACCTCTCAAAGCAGCGTTTAAGTTCTGCATATGATGTCACCAAGATGTTTTGCTGATCATGGGACATGAGACAGATCTGAAAATAAACAACTATAAGTATGGCAGTTGAGTAATGACAACAGCAGACTTAATTTCAACACTGTCTGCTGCCTTCCCAAGTAGAAACCAGTGACAATCCAACCTTGTATCTGAAAAATATTGCCTGTGATTGATCTGACTGCATACATCTATTTTTATACTAAAAGTCCTCTCCCCTTAAAAAGGTGGAAGCTAACCATGGCATGCTCCCATCACATACCCATTTGTTTCCCTTTTATCTTATCTATTCATTTTATTATTTTTCTACCTTATTCTGAATTATCATAATTTTTTCTAATTTTCATATATATAAACTTATTCCATTTATTTACTTATTGATTCAGTCTCCTCTATAAATTTCATGGGTGGATGAAGTGGAAAACTTCATCATATAATGAAGTGGTGGGGGTAGACCATCTCTGGCTGTCAAGCCCTACTGTGGAAGCACTGTTTCTTGGTACATGACCTTTGGCCCAAGCAGTGTAATGAAGAACTGGGATAACCCTTCATCCATGAGGTGATACGATGGGAGGGACAATGAACTGATTTTGGTTAGGTGTAGGGTGGGTGTATGTTTTGACTTAGACTACCCTCTTTTAAAAGGTGAAGGGTGGGTGCACGTCATGGGTGGCTAACACCTTCCATATGATGATGCCTACATAGACGTCATGAGAAGTGAGTGGGTTTACGAAGATGCTGGTGTTGGCATCTTGATTATATTTATTTTGTAGTTAGAGCTGAGTGACCCCATATTCTATGAACTGGTTTGATCATATTTTCTGTGGTTATTAATATTCAGAGTGAAACAGACCAAGAAATACAGCTGTAACTTTATATTTTATAATGTGAGTATTGTGATGCATCATCAAATCATTGTACATCAGACAGCTGATGCTGCCTGCAAGAATTTGACTTGTATTGATGAGGTTAAGGCTTTTTGGTATATGAACAAGAGTAGTTCAAAAAGCAATGCCTCCTATTCTTTCATTCTGCTCCAAAGGATCTGAGGGAATTTCCTATGGCCCTTATGATAATGAAACCTTCATGCTCATAACCTGAAATTTTCATTCTCTGTTACTGATACTGATGGGGTGACAGTCTTGTAAAGAAACCCTAGTAAAGGATATGCATCAGAAGCAGAGATGCGTCGCTGAATTCCTCCACGCAGAAGTGGAACCAATCGACATTCACTGGTTCTTGGTGAAAATTTATGGAGCCAAGACAGTTGATGTCAGCACAGTTAGGAGATGGGTTTGTCGATTCCAGAGTGGCGACAGAGATGTGAGTGACAAACCGCATTCCGAATAGCCATGCACAGGGCCTTGCTCATCACTGACAAAAGTGCATTGAAAAGGGGGTTGATTATGTAGAGAAATAAATTCTGGAGCAAAAATGTAGGCTCATTTAATGGTGCCACTCCTGTCTTTGTAGTTCTTCAACTTCTTGAGTTATGAATAATACATACATACATATACCAAAGGCTTTTTCCCCCTACATGGGGGGTAGCCAAAAAGAAAAAGGCATAGAAACCACTCCCACCCATTCCACTCCCCTCCACCCTCCTCTCTCCCTCTTATCTTGGCACCTCCTGGATGACGGGTCATCCCTGCATCCTGTCCACTGCCCTGGGTCAGAAGCAGTGTCACAAGAGACAGCACATCCACAGCAAGGCCGTTTCATAAATTCAGTGACCCCCCCCCCCTCTCTGTCCCCTCATGCAGAAAAGGAGAAGAGGGGGAGAAATCCCTTCGGGCTGCATCAATTTTCTTTTCTCATACATACCTCACCCCCCCCACCCCCACCCACTCCCCCTCATGCATCAGAGCATGATCTATACACACCCCCTCTCCATTCACCCCTATCTTCTGTCCTCATCTGTCCTTCCTCCACAGACATTCCTCTCTTTTGTAATGCCCCTTTCACCGCATCCATCCAACGCATCCTAGGACACCCCCTCATATTCACTCCTTCCACACTTCTTTTACAAATCTTTCTTCACTCATTCTTTCCATGTGTCCAAACCATCCTAATACCCATTCATCAACCCTATCTCCCAGCTCCCTTTTCACACCTGTTCTCCTTCTCACCTCCTCATTTCTCACTCTATCTAGCCTAGTAACCCCTATCATACTTCTCAGACATTTCATCTCAAACACATTCAAACTCCTTCTCTCTTCCTCTCTCATGTTCCATGTTTCTGCCCCATACAATGCTGTTGGCACAATCACTCCTTCATGTAACCTCCTCTTAGCATCCATTCCCAGATGTCTATATCTCATTACACTTTTCAATCCACCAAGGCATTTACTCCCTTCTCTCAATCTACATTCTACCTCCACCCCCACTCCTCCCTTTCCTGTCACATTCGCACCCAAGTATCTAAAACTATCCACTTCCTCAGTCTTTCACCCTTAATGCTCACCTCCAGCCTGCTGTCACTCTCTCCCCTTGTACATCTCATCACCTTACTTTTACCCACATTTATCTTCAGCTTCCTTCTTTCACACACCTTCTCAAACTCTGTCACTAACTTCCTCAATCCCTCCTCTGATCCTGCTACAACCGCAGTGTCGTCAGCAAACAACTGGCTCACCTCCCACTTTTCTCCATTTTCTTTAATCATCTCCAACCCCTGACCCACTACCCTTGCATTCACCTCTCGCACCACCCCATCCATATAAAGATTGAACAGCCAGGGCAACATAACACATCCCTGACGAAGTCCCACCTTTACCTCAAACCATTCACTCTCTCCATTTCTAATCCTAACACAAGCTCTACTACTCTCATAAAAACTCTTGACTGCTCTTAACAGCTTTCCTCCTATCCCATATATCTGCAGTACCTCCCACAGTGCCTTCCTGCCTTTCCCAGATTCATAATAATAATAATAATACATACAATGTCTGTTGAGGAAGGATGGGAGAAGACAGAAGATAAGGATGAATGGAGAATGGTTGTATATGGATGATGTTGTGATGCATGAAAGGAAGTGGGTGGGGGATGGGGGAAGAGGAAGTATGTATGAAAAATAAATTGATGTAGCCCGAAGGGATCTCTCCCAATTTTCTCCATTTCTGCATGAGGGGACGGAGAGGGGGGGTGGGATCGCTGATTTAATGAAGTGGCCTTGCTGTGGATGTGCTGTGTCTTGGGACACTGCTTCTGACCCACAGCAATAGGCAAGATGCAGGGATGACCCATCATCCAGGAGGACCCAAGATAAGAGGGAGGGAGGAGGTGGATGGGAGTGGAGTATGTGGGGATGGAATGGGTAGGGGTGGATTTTATGCCTTTGGTTTTTTTTTTGGCTAGACTACCTCCCTTGTACAGGGGAAAAAGCTTTGGGTATATGTATGTAATAATAATAATTATAAGATAAATAGGAGGCATAACTTTTGGAATTACCCTCGTAAAAATGTATGCAAGTTACTACTCATAACTTTGTTACATTATTTTAATTTTTATATTGTTTCCATCAATTGTTTACTATAATCAATAAATAGTATTAAGGTTTCATTTACACCAGTGCTAGTTGGGACCCACAAGGAAAGAAATTACCATGCCATGTTGCCCCCCCCCCCACACACACACACACAAAATAGACTCTCGTCATACCAACATGAGGCAGACAGACGGAAGAGTTGAAATTATAATCACTGGGACTTATAATGAAAACTTGCATGTGGTGGTCCATACCACTTTTCTTCAATTCACATCAACATCCTCATATCTATCTGAAAATGCCACCTACAAGGACCACAATCTCTAGTCTGGGCCTACGATAATTTTTCTATAGATTTAAACTTTTTTTCCTCAATTTTTTTCACATGAGCTGAAAAGTGGCAAATGTTACCCCTCTTCCTTCTACTAGCCACAAACACACCGAAAATTCTTGGTGTAACATACGATACATCCATGTCTTTCAAACAACACCTCACAAACATAAAAAACAAATGCACACCTAGACTTAACGCACTTAAGTCAATCACTGGAACAACATTTGGACAAAACAAAGAAACTAATATAACAATATACAAACAATGCATACGCTCAGTGATGAATTATGCGAGTCCTGCATGGGCTCCTAATCTCAGTGAGACACACCACAACACCCTTCAAATCATACAAAACAAAGCCCTAAAAACAATTACAGGCTGCACAAATACAACACCTACAGACCATTTACACCATGAAACAAAAGTCCTCAAAGTCAAGGACCACCTCGACATGAGAGGCACACAATCACTTGCTGCAGCCACCACAAACACATCACACCCGCTACACTACATAGCAGAACACCCACACACACCAAGAAACATTAAAACTACACCCAAAGACCTTTATTACGCACAGATACTCTCTTCTCTTCCTCCACAACCACCAAATACCAGCCTCCGGAAACATATTCATAATCATATCACTCACCGCTCCATTAACACACTGAAAGACAACACACTGCTGCATGCCAGACCCCCTGATATCCACCCTTCTGAATCCTCTCTCCCACGAAAGGACAGAGTCCACTTGGCCAGACTGCGATGCGGTCACCACCCAGCACTTCTAAGCTACCAGAAGAGGCTGGACGACCGTGTTGTGAACAGCTGCCCAGGATGTAACACTTCACCCCATACCATACAACACATAATGGAAGACTGCATTATACACAATCATGCACGCAAACAACACAACATACACTCTATAAAGGATTTGTGGGAAAACCCAGTTTCGGCTGTGGCCTTCCTTGGGGAGACGGGACTGCTCGGACAGACAGTCTAGGGAACGACAACAACAACAACTAGCCATGATATACATATATATAAAGAGAGAGGGAGAGAGAGACCCATACTAGTACAATATAAACAACTTAATGATTCTTCCAAGAGAAATCTAAGGAAGGGCCAAGGACAATTACTGTCTGCTAAGCTGCAGCTTTCCAGTTGATAAAAAACAATTGTTACTGGCAATGGGTCATCAGACCATCTAAAAGATTCTTCACAGAAGAAACATTGGACCTTTGTAGTATTAAAAGACTAGAATTTTTTTCAACATGCTGATTTGTGTTCTAAGTTGGAACGAATCTTCATAGTATTTAGTATTATTGAAGTTATTGCTAACAATTACTGTCCAAACATACACAAACACATTAGAAACTCTCCCTATGATATTCATAATTAAAGTGCTATTACTGTGCATTATATTCTATAAGGAAATGGTCAAAGAAGAAAACAACCAAACACAGCACCAGTCAAACCAAGCATATAATATCCTCCAACTGTTTTTTGTGCATGTGCATGCATGGATGTGTGTGAGAGCATGTGCACTTGCAATAGGCCTTATTAATTAGCTTTCCTCTTGTATTAGAGGCCAAATCATTAAAGTCTGGGCTGCACACTTTTAGGAAATGTCAATTATCTTTTATACTATATGAAGGAGTGACAGACTATTTACCAAGGGCTTTTACCTCCTAATAAGGGAGACAGCCAAATCAAAAAGTATGCATTCCCTCCCATTCGCCACCCCTGCCTCCCTCTCATCTTAGATCCTCGTGGATGAAGGGTCATCACTGTCTCCCACCTGCCCTGTGTCAGAAGCAATGTCGCAAGACATAGTACATCCACAACAAGTCCACTTCACTTAGTCAGTGACCCCCCTCTCCATCCCCTCATGTGGAAAATAAAGAAGACAAGGTAAAATAATTTTGGGCTGTGTTAAAATATCATCCACACATAATCACTTCCTACTCCCCCCACCCCCCACCTCCTGTAACATCACAGAATTTTATATATATATATATATATATATATATATATATATATATATATATATATATATATATATATATATATATATATATATATATATATGCAAGCAATCACATCACCATGATACAAAAACGCAAAATAACCACAGAAGATTATATATATATATATATATACAGACGCTCCTCAACTTACGTTTTAGTTACATTCCGAACGGCCGAACGTAAGTTGAAAATGAACGTAAGTTGTTACTGTACTATACATCCGTAAATTCTATTACCGTATCTTATAAAACACCCCTAAATCATTAATTATACACATAACATTGTAAAATAATAACATTAATTTCAAATAAATTAAATTCAAGCAACATAAATTGAGATGGTGGAGGAGGAGGGGGAGGAGGAGGAGGAGGAGGCAAGGCACGTTCAGTCTGTCGTTTGTGCCATGTAAACAATGGACGCAGCATCATGCGTAAGTATCGTTTGAACTACGGAGAGCGCGCTAAACTAAAAAATTCACTCAAATTTTTTTTTTACAATTTTTTTTACAGTCAGTTCAAACGTAAAATAAAAAAAAACGTAAAACGAATGAACGTAAGCAGAGGAGCGTCTGTATATATATATATATATATATATATATATATATATATATATGTATATATGTATATATATATATATATATATATGTATATATATAAAATCACATTTTGAGGTGCATTACTCACCTTGTCTGGAGATCCAGCATCTAATTTATTGATGACTGTGATGACATGACCAAGGTCTAACCATGGGCGCCCATCCTCAGTCATCTGTAATGGAGAACAGATAAAGCATCATAAATCAATCAATCCATACACTGCTCTGGATTTCTCTTGCTGGAGACATGTGGCACCAAAGAATCCAGCAACAATTATTGGGTTAACCCACAGGTCATTTAATGTAGATTTTGTGGAGTTGTCTAGAATGTGTGAGTGTAGAGCGAAGTATGATAACATGGCCTGTGTCCACTGTGGCAATTATATCTGTTGCATGAGTTGTGCTGGTGATACACCCCTCTTATATATGTATAAGAGAGGCATTGCAAAAGAGGGGCATGTCTGTTCAGAAAGGAAGGGAGAAGACAGAAAGGGGTGAGTGGAGAATGGTTGTATATGGATGATGCTGTGATGCATAGAAGGGAGGAATGGGTGGGGGATGGGGGTTAGGGAGTGGTTATGTATGAATGATATTTTGATGAAACCCGAATGGATTTCTGTCTTCTCTTTTTTTTTGCATAAGGGGATGGAGAGGGGGAGTCACTGATTAAATGAAGCAGCCTGCTATGGATGTACTGTGTCTTGCTGCATTGCTTCTGACCCAGGTCAGGGATGACCCAGCATCCATGAGGAGCCAAGAAACAAGGGAGGGAGGGAGGGGAGGTGATGAAATAGGTAGGGGTGGAATTATGTCTTTTGACTTTGGCTACTTCCCTTGAAAGGGGGAAAAAGCCCTTGGTATATGTATGTATGACTGGTATTCAGCCAGTTATCTGTTTCTGCTGTTTTATCCCTTTATGGGTGGTGGTGGTAGGAATGTCATCACATTCCAAATCAAATCACAGGTGACTGAATGTAATGGAGATAGAGGACCAGGAATCCCATTGTCTGTATTTTTCTCATGCAAAGAATGAGGTGGATGGATAATGTTAAGGATATATCCTACACAAGATTTGGTTAAATTTGTAAACTACAAGTGGTGGCCCTATGGGAAGGATGAAAGAATCACTTCCGGCCTGCCTGCCTTCAAAACCTGTGGCATCCATCTGCAGGTGCAACCCCAAGGTTTTGGTCTCAGATATATTAATAAGAATTCTTGTCTTAACCACTTCAGTACGATTCAATTTCTCTCACACAGCATTGGCTGCCATATGTAATTTGCATCACAAAACTTGCATTGTAAAATATAGTCACTGCTGTATTACTTGTTCTCTTTTACATACATACCAAGGTTTTTCCCCCCTTACAAGGGAGGTAGCCAAAAAGGAAAAGGCATAAAATCATTCCCACCCATTCCATCCCTGAATACACTCCACAACCCTCCACCCTCCCTCTTATCTTAGCACCTCCCGAATGACGGGTCATCCCTGCACCTTGTCCACTGCCCTGGGTCAGAAGCAGTGTTGCAAGAGACAGCACATCCACAGCAAGGCCGCTTCATTAAATCGGAGACCCACTCTCTCCGTCGCCCCATGCATAAAAGGAGAAGACGGGAAGAAATCCCTTCAGGCAGCGTCAACTTTTGCTCACACATACTACCTAACCCCCCATCCCCCCGCCCATTCCTCCTCATGCATCACAACATCATCCATATACAACCATTCTCCATTCACCCGTCTTCTGTCCTCTCCCGTCCTTCCTCAACAGACATTCCCCTCTTCCCCAAAGCCCCCTTCACCCCATCCATTCACCTCATCCTAGGATGTCCCCTCATGTTCACTCCCTCCACATCTGCCTTCCATACCTCTTTTACTAGTCTTTCTTCACTCATTCTTTCCACGTGTCCATACCATCCTAATACTCTTTCATCAACCCTATCTCCCAACCCCCTTTCCACCCCTGTTTTCCTCCTCACCTCCTCATTTCTCACTCTATCCAGCCTAGTAACCCCCATCATACTTCTCAGACACCTCATCTCAAACACATTCAAACTCCTTCTCTCTTCCTCTCTTATGTTCCATGTTTCTGCCCCATACAGTGCTGTTGGCACAATCGCTCCTTCATATAGTCTCCTCTTAGCATCCATTCCCAAATGTCTATTCCTCATAACACTTTTTAAACCACCAAGGCATTTACTCGCTTCTCTCAATCTACATTCTACCTCCACCTTCATTCTACCTTTTCCTGCCACATTTGCACCCAAGTATCCAAAACTATCCACTTCCTCCAGTCGCTCTCCCTTAATGCTCACTTCCAGTCTACTGCCACTTTCACCCCTTGTACATCTCATCACCTTACTTTTACCCACATTTATCTTTAGCTTTCTTCTATCACATACTCTCCCAAACTCTGTCACCAACTTCCTCAATCCTTCCTCCGATCCTGCCACAAGTGCAGTGTCGTCCGCAAACAACAGCTGGCTCACCTCCCACTTTTCTCCATTTTCTTTAACCATCTCCAATCCCTGACCCACTACCCTTGCATTTACCTCTCGCACTACCCCATCCATGTATAAGTTGAACAGCCAGGGCGACATAACGCATCCTTGACGAAGTCCCACCTTTACCTCGAACCACTCACTCTCTCCATTTCTTTTACTCCGAGTAATAATAATAGAAAAGAATACTGTCACCAAGTATTTCAACTTGGATCATAAGAGGCGAGAAGAAAGGGACGGGGAGTGGGACTAGGCATCCTTCTCCTTGTAGCCCCACAGGGGACATTCCTAAACAAAAAAGTAAAGGCATAAGAGGGTCTGGGAGTTTTCCGACCAGCACCCTAAGGTTTGGGTCTTTTAATGTGCATGGATGTGGTACAGATGAGAGTAAAAGGGAAGAGATAGGTAGTATGTTTGTGAGAAGAAAGATGGATGTGTTGGCTTTGAGTGAAACTAAGTTGAAAGGGAAGGGTGAGTGTAAGTTTGGGAGTGTAAGTGGGAGGTTATCAGGAGTGAAGAGAGGGCGAGAGAGGGAAGGGGTGGCTATTCTAGTAAGTGAGGAGGTAGGTAAATATGTAGTGAAGTGGAAGGAGGTTTCCTCAAGGATAATGTGGATGAAGGTAAAACTGGGAAAGGAGATGTGGGTCTTTGTAAATGCATATGGGCCTGGCAGTGAGAAGAGTGTAGAAGGGAGGCCTTTTGGATAGATTTAAATGAATGCATAGAGGATTTAGGGAGAAATGTCAATGTAATAGTACTGGGAGACCTTAATGCTAGGGTAGGAAATGGTCCAATTGATGGAGTGGTTGGGAAATGTGGAGCTCCAGGAAAGAATCGTAGTGGAGAGTTGATGGTGGAAATGTGTCTAGAAAGAGAGTTGATGATAGCAAATACAGTGTTTCGGAAGAAAGTCAAGCATAAGTACACATGGGAGAGGGTGGTGGAGGGAAGGGTGGTAGATAGAGCATTGATGGATTATGTAATGGTAAATAGGACTATGATAGGAAAAGTTAAGGATGTACATGTGCTAAGGGGAGAGGGTGGGGGAATATCAGATCATTTTTTGGTGGAAGGTAAGTTGAGAGTGGAGGATAGATGGAGGAAGAGGAAAGGGACAAAAGGTAGGGAGGTGCTTAGAGTGAACTCTTTAAATGAAAAGGAAAAGGAGGAGTACAAGAAGAAGCTGAAGGAGGAGTGGGAGGGAGTGAAGGATAGAGTAGAGCTAGGTGTGGAGGAGGAATGGGGATGGTTCAAGGAGGGAGTCACAAAGTGTGCAAGGATGGTGTGTGGAACAAGAAGGACAGGAGGAAATAGAAGGAAGGGTAGTGAATGGTGGGATGAGGAAACAAAGAAGGTTGTAGAAGAGAAGAAGCGAGCTTTCACAGATTGGTTACAAAATAGGACGAGGGAGTCATATGAGAGGTACAAAGAAAAGAAAAGAGAAGTAAAGCAAAAGGTAAAGGAGGCAAAGAGGAGAGCAGATGTGAAGTGGGGTGAGAGTATGACAGAAAATTTTGAAAGTAATAAAAAGATGTTTTGGAAAGAAATTAAGAGAGGAAGAGGAGGCGAATCAAGTAGAGAAGAAAAGGTAAAAGATGCAGATGGAGAGATGATAATGGAAGAGAAGGCAGTAAGGGGAAGATGGGCAGAATATTTTAGGGAGTTGCTAAATGTGAAGGAGGATAGGGAGGGAAAGATAGTTGCAGTGGGAAATGCTAAGAAAATGAGAGTGATGAGTGAGGAAAATGGAGGAGAAATAAGGAAGGATGAAGTGAAGGCATTTGTTAAGATGATGAGAGCAGGTAAGGCACCTGGTCTGGATGGATGCCATGCAGAATGTCTAAAAAAAGGAGGTACAGTGATGGTGGACTGGGTGGTGAGGTTATTTAATGTTTGCTGGAGAGAGGGTAGAGTGCTGGAGGACTGGAGGAGTGCCTGTATAGTTCCATTTTACAAGGGAAAAGGGGACAAGTGTGAATGTAGTAGTTTCAGAGGGATTAGCTTGTTAAGTGTAGTGGGGAAGGCTTATGGGAGGATCTTGATTGAGAAGATTAGGAGAGGAACAGAGGGAGTAATTGGTGAGGAACAGTGTGGATTTAGGACGGGTAGAGGTTGTGTAGATCAGATCTTTGTGGTAAGACAAATATGGGAGAAAGCTATAGGAAAGGGGAAGGATGTTTTTTGGGCTTTTATGGATCTGGAAAAGGCTAACAATAGGGTGGACAGAAAGGCACTGTGGGAGGTTATGCAGATATATGGGATAGGAGGAAAGCTTCTAGGAGCTGTCAAGAGTTTTTATGAGAGTAGTAGAGCTTGTGTCAGGATTAGAAATGGAGAGAGTGAGTGGTTCGAGGTAAAGGTGGGACTTCGTCAAGGATGCATTATGTCACCCTGGCTGTTCAACTTATACATGGATGGGGTAGTGGGAGAGGTAAATGCAAGGGTAGTGGGTCAGGGATTGGAGATGGTTAAAGAAAATGGAGAAAAGTGGGAGGTGAGCCAGCTGTTGTTTGCTGACAACACTGCGCTTGTGGCAGGATCAGAGGAGGGATTGAGGAAGTTGGTGACAGAGTTTGGGAGAGTATGTGATAGAAGAAAGCTAAAGATAAATGTGGGTAAAAGTAAGGTGATGAGATGTACAAGGGGTGAAAGTGGCAGTAGACTGGAAGTGAGTATTAAGGGAGAGCGACTGGAGGAAGTGGATAGTTTTGGATACTTGGGTGCAAATGTGGCAGGAAAAGGTGGAGTGGAGGTGGAGGTAGAATGTAGATTGAGAGAAGCGATTAAATGCCTTGGTGGATTAAAGAGTGTAATGAGGAATAGATATTTGGGAATGGATGTTAAGAGGAGACTGTATGAAGGAGTGATTGTGCCAACAGCACTGTATGGGGCAGAAACATGGAACATAAGAGAGGAGTTTGAATATGTTTGAGATGAGGTGTCTGAGAAGTATGATGGGGGTTACTAGGCTAGATAGAGTGAGAAATGAGGAGGTGAGGAGGAGAACAGGGGTGGAAAGGGGGTTGGGAGATAGGGTTGATGAAAGAGTATTAGGATGGTTTGGACACATGGAAAGAATGAGTGAAGAAAGACTAGTAAAAGAGGTATGGAAGGCAGATGTGGAGGGAGTGAACATGAGGGGATGCCCTAGGATGAGGTGGATGGATGGGGTGAAGGGGGCTTTGGGGAAGAGGGGAATGTCTGTTGAGGATGGACAGGAGAGGACAGAAGACAGGGATGAATGGAGAATGGTTGTATATGGATGATGTTGTGATGCATGAGGTGGAATGGGCAGGGGGGTGAGGTAGTATGTGTGAGCAAAATTTGATGCAGCCCGAAGGGATTTCTCCCCATCTTCTCCTTTTATGCATGGGGGGACGGAGAGGGTGGGTCTCCGATTTAATGAAGCGGCCTTGCTGTGGATGTGCTGTGTCTTGCGACACTGCTTCTGACCCAGGGCAGTGGACAAGGTGCAAGGATGACCCGTCATCCAGGAGGTGCTAAGATAAGAGGGAGGGTGGAGGGGTGTGGAGTGTATTCAGGGATGGAATGGGTGGGAATGATTTTATGCCTTTGCCTTTTTGGCTACCTCCCTTGTAAGGGGGAAAAAGCCTTGGTATATGTATGTAATAATAATAAACAGAAAACATGATCAAACCAGTTCACAGAATCTGGGGTTAACTCGTGTACATCTACAAAAAATATATGTAATCAAGACGCTGACACTGGCATTCTCATGTACCCACTTGCGCCTCATGATCCCTACGTAGTTGTCACTGTCCTGAAGTGGTTAATTCTAAGTGACTAGAAACATGCACCTCCACAGCAACTAGCAATAGTCCTTGGTACCTCCCATAGATCTCTCTGGGAAGGAATTTTAGACTAGTGTTTGTGTCATATTAGTGCATGAGTTTCCATGTCACTGTCTCCAAATATAAGTAGTAAAAGCAGAAGTGGTAGCAGTACTAGTAGTAGTATTGGTAGTAGCAGTGATAGTAGTATTAGTAGGTGGAAGGAAGCACATGCTAAGTATTAGCTCTCTTGAAAAGGCAGAGAAAATACAGTTGAAGTTTGTACAGATTATGGTTTGGCCCCCATGGAGATGCACCTCTAGATGAAGGTGAGAATGTTGGCAGGTTTTGAAGATGGGTGGCAGGTGCATCATCTTCTCTATTTTGCAGGGACACCTCATGCAGGAACCCATTGTTAGGCCTTTGAAGTACATGCTAAAAATATAAAATCAACATCCTTCATCACCCCCCCCCCCAAAAAAAAATATATATATATATAAATTAGGGTCACATGAAGAATTGTCACTCTAGAACACCCTCATGAAGAATCATCACCCCACAAGATCCCACCTAAAGAATTGTCACCCCAGTATGCCAAATATCAACAGTGGAATAAATATTATGTTAGGTTAGGGTTGGGTTAGGTTGAATGAGGGTTATGCTTATTGTTATCAACTTATACAACCAAAGAATCATAAACCTAGGATAGCCCAGATGAAGAATTGTCACCCTGTCAAAGACTGGGGTGACAATTCTTCATGTGATCCAAAAATTATATATATGTATATACCAAGGGCTTCTTCCACCTTATAAGGGAGGTAGCCAGTCAAGGCATGCACCCACTCCCACCCATTCCACTCCCATCCACCACCTTTGTTTCACTCTCATCTTAGCTACTCATGGATAAGAATTTACCCGGTCTCCTACCCACTGCCTGGGTCAGAAGCAATGAAGCATGACACAGTACATTCACAACATGGCTGCTTCACATACAAGACAAACCTCCCTTCTCATCCCCTTATGCGGAAAATAAAGATGATGGAGAAATCCCTTCAGGCTGAATCAAAATATCATTCATACACAACCATTCTTCATTCACCCCTATCTCCTGCGCTTCCCTGTTCAATACATTCCCCTCTCACTCAGATCACCTTTCACCCCATCCATCCATCTCATCCTCAGTTGTCCCCTCATGTTCACTCCATCCACCTTTGCTTTCTACACCTATTTTGCTAATCTTTCTCTGCTCATTCTTTACATGTGCCCAAACCATCCCAATAATCTTTTATCAGCTGCCTCTCCACCCCTGTTCTACTCTTATTTTATTCAATCTTGTAACCCCTACCATACTTCTCAGATATTTAATTTCAAACACATTTAAACTTCTCTTTTTTGCCTCTCTTAAATTCCAAATATACAGTGTTGTAGGTACAATCACATTCATACATACATATACTGAAGGCTTTTTCCCCCTTACAAGGGAGGTAGCCAAAGAAAAGACATAAAAACCACTCCCACCCATTCCATCCCTAACTACTCCATTCCCCTCCACCCTCTTCCCTCCCTCTTATCTTGGCACCTCCTGGATGACGGGTCATCCCTGCATCCTGTCCACTGCCCTGGATCAGAAGCAGTGTCACAAGACACAGCAAGGCTGTTTCATTAAATTGGTGACCCCCTCCCCATCCCCTCATGCAGAAAAGGAGAAGACAGGGAGAAATCCCTTCAGGCTGCATAAATTTATTTCTCACACATACTCCCTCACCCCCATCCCCCACCCACTCCACCTCATGCATCACAGCATCATTCATACACAACCATTCTCCATTCACCCCTATCTTCTGTCCTCTCCCGTCCTTCCTCAACAGACATTCCCCTCTTTCCCAATGCCCCTTTTACCCCATCCATCTCATCCTTGGTTGACCTCTCATGTTCACTCCTTCCACCTCTACATTCCACACCTCTTTTACTAGTCTTTCTTCACTCATTCTTTCCATGTGTCCAAACCATTCCAATACAATCACACCTTCATATGATCTTCTCTTTGCATCCATTCCCAAAAGCCTTGTTCTCATAACTTTTCAAATGCCCAAGACATTTACTTGCTTCACTCAATCTACATTCTACCTCCACCCCTACTCCTCCATTTCCTGCCACATGCAACCCCAAACATTTAAAACTATCCACTTCCTCCAACTTCTCCCCTTTAAGCCTTGCTTCCAATCCACTTTCCCCTTTCACATCTCATCACCTTCCTTTTACCCACATTTACCTTCAACTTTCTCCTATTGTATACAACTACACTAAAAAAGTAAAAAAAAAAGTCAAAGAACTCCACAAAAAAATATATACATAATCATCTAAATCTATCAAGCCAAGATAGAAGGGAGGGAGGGGGGTGAATAAGAGTGGAGTATGTGGGGATGGAATGGGTGGGAATGGATTTTATACTTTTGTTTTTTGGCTACCTCCCTTGTAAGGGGGATAAAGCCTTTGGTACATACATATACCAAAGGCTCTTTCCTCCTTACATGGGAGGTAGCCAAAAAACAAATGCATAGAAACCACTCCCACCCATTCCATCCCCTACATACTCCACTCCCCTCTACCCTCTTTGGCACTGCCTTTGGTATATGTAAATATCAAAGACTTTCTCCCCATTATAAGGGAGGTAGTCAAATCAATAATTACAAATATACTGTTTTGCATCTCTCTTGGGCTTACCTGGTGGAAGACATAATCTTTAAACAGTTTCAGCATGTATCGGTCACCCGTCTCACTCCATGCTGTGTCCATGTTCAACCTGCATCATTAAGAGAATTTCCCATTTAGCAAATGCCAGTTTCAAGACCAAGTTTCCACTGTACATCATTAGATTTTAACATTACTTTTGACTGGATCAATTATACCAGTATGGTTCTTCTATAAAATAACCTCAAATGGGTTCTGGAATGCACTTATTTTTATCTTCAAAAAGTTCTTTGTCTACATTGCAACCTGATACCAAAAATAATAGAAAATCTCACTCTGGGCGATCAACAATGGTGTTCAGCTTTGTGAGAATCCTGAATAATCGCCCATTATGGATCTCCTTTGCCATCTCTGCCTCATACACATCCCCCCGCTGAGTGGCTGTCTCCAGTGCTGTGTAAAATCTACAAAAACAAAAAAATGGGAAGCAGCATTAACTCCTGTACTCCGGCGACATCTAAGTTGAATCAAATCTAACACCAATAGTCAGAATAATATCTACAAAATACAGGAAACCTTTAATTTATGAACATAGAATTTATGTTACCATACCTGTTGCCCTGAGAGTCTCTTACCAGAAACTCCCAGGGCTGAGGTTGCTGGTAACAGCCCCAAGGCTCTCCCATGGAATTCTCAGGGAAGAAATTTTGTGTGTTATGTGTACGTGGGGCATAAGAGTAATAATGATCCCTCATGTTTTGTGGACTGAAAACTCATAGACCCACAGTAGTCAATGACCCTCAGGCCCTCCCATTAATCTCTCCCGGAAGAAACATGGGACTGCTGTCTATGATGTGTTAGTGTAGGTCTGTTGCTGGCTGGTAGGAGAAAAAGGAAGAGAGCAGTCACCAGATGTCAGCTCTCCTTAAGGAAAAAAGTGGTCAAGATGGATAAAACTGAGATATCTTGGGCTCAGTCCAGAGACTGAGTACCAGGCCCTCAGGGGTGCACCTCCAAATTAAGGTGTGGGTGATGGGATATGAAGGACCACTATGTACAGGTCCCCCTATTACTGGTCCTTGAATCAGTGCAAGACACATTCTTTGACTTTCCTAAACTCACACCGTTCTTTCCCAAGTACACCCTCTGTTCCTCCTAATAAACAATACATCTACCTAAATACCACAGGCTTCTTTCCCATTATAAGGGATGTAGGTAACCAAGGCATGCAGCCACCCCCAACCCATCACATATTTGTTTCCCTTCACCTTAGCTCCTCATGGATGAAGGGTCATTTCTGTCTCCCACGTGCTGCCCAGGTCGTAAGTAATGCAACATATCTTAAATAAATAACTAAAAAAGTGGTCTAACATCAATGAGCACTAAGTCAGATGGCATTCTAGGGTGGTTCTAGATGACTAGGCTTTGTGTTAATTATGATCTAAGCATGAGCATAATTTATCACCCTACATGCAAACAAGAGGTAGTCCAGTACCTACTACATGCAACACTCCACCAGAGGAGGCCACATCCTCAGCCGTAGGTTCTCCCCTATGGTTCCTCACAAAGGTGATCACAATAATTTTGTGATTAAAGAAGAAGTGCAGGACCCTATGCAGGAACCTTCTGATTATGTCATAACCCCTCCATCACTTTTTTTTTATCCACCCTGACAAAGTATGTAATATAACAATAGCCTTTACCAATTCGTGAGTGGGATAGCCATGCCAAAGTACCCCTTGATTTTCATGGGAGAAAAATACATAAAAAAAGGAACCTCCAGTCCTTTAACTTAGCCCTTTTTAGTCCCCTTTTCCAACGTACACGGGAACATACAGGCAGCATTTTCAACCCCCTACTACAGGAGCATACACAATAAGAAAACCATCAGCACTAAAGCTTACCGAGCACCAATCATTGGCATGATGTCATTAACATTCTTGATGCGCTGTGATGTGAGAAGACACACCACCAGCATGGAGAGATCCCTTGAATAGGACCGGTTGATGAGTTCCAGAGCGGCCTGGATATTGTCGCGTTGCAAGGCGAGGACGGAGTTACATGCCAATGCAACCATCAGCTTTCCCAAATTGACCAAATCCTCTTGCTGCAAGTCCAAGCCAATTGATTAGTAAAAATGAATATATCATACATACATATATATATATATATTATATATATATATCAAAGGTTTTCTCCCCCTTACGAGAGAGGTAGCCAAAGTCAAAAGGCATAATTCCACCCCCACCCACCCCATTCCCATTCACCACTCCTCCCTCCCTCTTTTCTTAGCTCCTCCTGGATGATGGGTCATCCCTGCATCTTGCCCACTACCCTGGGTCACGCAATCCAGCAAGACACAGCACATCCAAGGCAAGGCTACTTCATTTGATCAGCAACCCCCCCTCTCCATTCCCTCATCCAGAAAAAGAGAATACTGGGAGAAATCCTTTCAGGTTGTTTCAAAATATCATTCACACATACCCACTCACTAACCCCCCATCCTCCACCCACTCCCTTCCATGCATCATCCATATACAACCATTCTCCACTCACCCCTATCTTCTGTCTTCTCCTTTCTTTCCTCAACAGATAAAACCCTTTTTCTCAATGCCCCTTTTACCCTATCCATGCATCTCATCCTCTCCCACCTCCTTTTCCACTCCCATTCTCCTCCTCATTTCTCACTCTATCCAGCCTAGTAACCCCTAACATACTTCTCATACATACATATACCAAGGCTTTTTCCTCCTTACAAGGGAGGTAGCCAAAAAGGAAAAGGCATAAAATCATTCCCACCCATTCCATCCCTGAATACACTCCACACCCCTCCACCCTCCCTCTCATCTTAGCACCTCCTGGATGACGGGTCATCCCTGCACCTTGTCCACTGCCCTGGGTCAGAAGCAGTATCGCAAGACACAGCACATCCACAGCAAGGCCACCTCTCCGTCCCCCCATGCATAAAGGAGAAGACGGGGAGAAATCCCTTTGGGCTGCATCAAAAATTTGCTCACACATACTACCTCACCCCCCATCCCCCCGCCCATTCCACCTCATGCATCACAACATCATCCATATACAACCATTCTCCATTCACCCCTGTCTTCTGTCCTCTCCCATCCTTCCTCAACAGACATTCCCCTCTTCCCCAAAGCCCCCTTCACCCCATCCATCCACCTCATCCTAGGACGTCCCTTCAACTTCACTCCCTCCACATCTGCCTTCCATATCTCTTTTACTAGTCTTTCTTCACTCATTCTTTCCATGTGTCCAAACCATCCTAATACTCTTTCATCAACCCTATCTCCCAACCCCCTTTCCACCTCTGTTCTCCTCCTCACCTCCTCATTTCTCACTCTATCCAGTCTAGTAACCACCATCATACTTCTCAGACACTTCATCTCAAACACATTCAAGCTCCTTCTCTCTTCCTCTCTTATGTTCCATGTTTCTGCCCCATACAGTACTGTTGGCACAATCACTCCTTCATACAGTCTCCTCTTAACATCCATTCCCAAATGTCTATTCCTCATTACACTCTTTAATCCACCAAGGCATTTACTCGCTTCTCTCAATCTACATTCTACCTCCACCTTCACTCCACCTTTTCCTGCCACATTTGCACCCAAGTATCTAAAACTATCCACTTCCTCCAGTCGTTCTCCCTTAATGCTCACTTCCAGACTACTGCCACTTTCACCCCTTTTACCCTTCACCTTAGCTCCTCGTGCTGTCAGCACAATCACTCCTTCATACACTCTCCTCTTATCATCCATTCTCAAATGTCTATTTCTCATTACACTTTTCAATCCCCCAAGGTATTTACTTGCTTCTCTCAATCTACATTCTACCTCCACCTCCACTCCTCCCTTTCCTGCCACATTTGCACCCAAGTATCTAAATCTATCCACTTCCCTTAATACTTTCAATTTGCTGCCATCCTCTCCCTTTGTACATCTCATCACCTTACTTTTACCCACATATATCTTCAGCTTCCTTCTTTCACATACCTTCTCAAACTCTGTCCCTTTCTTAACCACTCCTCTGATCCTGCTATAAGCAGTGTCTTCAGCAAACAACAACTGGCTTATCTCCCATTTTTCTCCATTTTCTTTAACCATCTCCAATCCCCGACCTATTACCTTTGCTTTTACCTCCCACACCACTCCATCCATGTACATATTGAACAGCCATGGCAACATGACACATCCCTGGCAAAGTCCCACCTTTACTTCAAACCACTCACTCTCTCCATTTCTAATTCTAACACAGGCTCTACTACTCTTATAAAAACTCTTAAGTGCTCTTATAGCTTTCCTCCTATCCCATATATCTGCAAAACCTCCCACAGTGCCTTCCTGTCTGCCCTGTTATAAGCCTTTTCTAAATCCATAAAGGCCCAAAAAACATCCTTACCCTTTGCTAAAGCTTTCTCATATATATCATGAATCACAAAATGAGATATGATATATATTCATGAATACCTATCTATCTATATACCAATGGCTTATTCCCCCTTATATGGTAGGTAGCCAAGTCAAAGTCATGCAACCCACTCCCACCTATTCCACTTCCATCCACCACTCATTTCCCTCTCATCTTAGCTCCTCACGGATGAAGATTCATCCCTGTCTCCTGTCTGGGTCAGAAGCAATGCAGTAAGATACAGCACACCCACAGCAGGGACACTTCACTTACATAGCAACCCCCCCTTCTCTGTCCCCTCATGCATGAAATAGAGAAGACGGGGAGAAATCCCTTTGGCCTACATCAAAACATCATGTATACACAACCATTTTCCTATCACCCCTGTCCCTGCCTGTCATGAATATAATAATAAAATAATGTCTATATCACTTTGTTGCTATAATTTCAACTTTCTAAAAAACAAAGATATATCATGATTGAAATCATCTGATAAGAGCTAGAAAAAAGTTGCATTTATAACCCAATTACGGGAAAAAGAAAAAGAGTGAAACTTCTGTCCACAATGAAAAGTTCTGTGGAGGTGTTTCCTAAGATGGCACAAGGGTGTAAGATTACATTTTCTATGTCATCTGTAATAAAAAGGAGTGATATATTGAAGGAGAACCTACTTGGTAAGTGGGCATGGCTGCCAGGGGGTTGCTTGCATTAGGGTCAAAGTTGAGTACATCTAAAATCCCACAGCAGTTGATTCGTAACCTTGATTTGTTATCTGTAACCAAGATTTTGGTTGGGTCTAGGGTCCTGCATGCAAGACCCTGGGTGTGGATCATACGAAGAGCTCCTGTCAACTGGATGATATAGTTCCATAAAGTTGATTCAGTTAACACCCCTGAAATAAAAAAAATAAGCACTTTGAAGAAAGTTACATATACATACATCTACCAATATTTTTTTTCCCCTTACAAGAGATAGATAAAGTCAAAGGCATAAATCCACTCCCACCAATTTCATCCCAACATACTCCACTCCCATTCACCATACCTCCCTCTTTCTTTTCTTGGCTCCTCCTGGATGATGGGTCATCCCTGCATCTCACCCACTGCCCTAGGTCTGAAGCAATGTAGCAAGACAGAGCACATTCACAGCAAGGCTGCTATTTAATCAGCAACCCCACCTCTCTGTCTCCTCATGCAGAAAAAAGAAGACGGGGAGAAATCCCTTTGGGCTGCACATTAAACAATCATTCACACATAGTCCCTCACCCCCCACCCACTCCCTTTCATGCATAACAGCATCATCCATTCACAACCATTCTCCACTCAACCCTTCTTTTCTGTCTTCTCCCTTCCTTAACAGATATTCCCCTATTTCCCAATGCCCCTTTTACCTCATCCATCCATTCATCCTTGATTAATCCTACCTCTTTTACTAACCTTACTTCACTCATTTTTTTCATATGTCCAAACCATCCCAATACTCTTTCATCAACCCTATCTCCCAGGTCCCTTTACAACCCCCCTCTCCTCCTCTCCTCCTCACCTCCTCGTTTCTCACTTTATCTAGCCTAGTAACCCTTACAATACTTCTCAGGCATTTCATCTCAAATACATTTAAACTTTTCCTCTCTTATGTTCCATGTTTCTGCCCCATACAGTGCAGTTGGCACAATCACTTCTTCATACAATCACTTATTAGCATCCATTCCCAAATGTCTATTTCTCATTACACTTTTTAATCGCCCAAAGTGTTTACTTGATTCTCTCAATCTATATTCTACTTCCAACCCCACTCCTCCTTTTCCCACCACATTTGCACCCAAGTATCTAAATCCATCCACTTCTTCCAATCTCTCTCCCTTAATACTTCCAATTTCCTGCCATCCTCTCCCCTTGTACATCTCATCACCTTACTTTTACCCACATTTATCTTCAACTTCCTTCTTTTGCACACCTTCCCAAACTCCATCACCAATTTCCTTAATGCCTCCTCTGATCCTCCCACAAGTGGTGTTGTCAGCAAACAACAACTGGCTTATTTCCCATTATTCTCCACTTTCTCTAACCATCTCCAATCCCTGGCCCATTACCCTCCTCCCATTTACCTCTCACACCACCCCATCCATGTATAAACTGAACAACCAAGGCAACATGACACATACATACATACATATACCAAGGCTTTTTCCCCGTTTCAAGTCCCACCTTTACCTCACATACAACTACAAAAAAAATATATATATATAATCAAGACACTGATGCTGGCATCCTTGTGTATCCTCTCACGCCTTATGACGCCTACATAGGCATCATCGCACTGAAGTGGTTAAACAGGCTTCCACATGTATGTTGTTGTTGTTGTTGTCGTTCCCTAGACTGTCTGTCCGAGCAGTCCCGTCTCCCCAAGGAAGGCCACAGCCGAAACTGGGTTTTCCCACAAATCCTTTATAGAGTGTATGTTGTGTTGTTTGCGTGCATGATTGTGTATAATGCAGTCTTCCATTATGTGTTGTATGGTATGGGGTGAAGTGTTACATCCTGGGCAGCTGTTCACAACACGGTCGTCCAGCCTCTTCTGGTAGCTTAGAAGTGCTGGGTGGTGACCGCATCGCAGTCTGGCCAAGTGGACTCTGTCCTTACGTGGGAGAGAGGATTCAGAAGGGTGGATATCAGGGGGTCTGGCATGCAGCAGTGTGTTGTCTTTCAGTGTGTTAATGGAGCGGTGAGTGATATGATTATGAATATGTTTCCGGAGGCTGGTATTTGGTGGTTGTGGAGGAAGAGAAGAGAGTATCTGTGTGTAATAAAGGTCTTTGGGTGTAGTTTTAATGTTTCTTGGTGTGTGTGGGTGTTCTGCTATGTAGTGTAGCGGGTGTGATGTGTTTGTGGTGGCTGCAGCAAGTGTTTGTGTGCCTCTCATGTCGAGGTGGTCCTTGACTTTGAGGACTTTTGTTTCATGGTGTAAATGGTCTGTAGGTGATGTATTTGTGCAGCCTGTAATTGTTTTTAGGGCTTTGTTTTGTATGATTTGAAGGGTGTTGTGGTGTGTCTCACTGAGATTAGGAGCCCATGCAGGACTTGCATAATTCATCACTGAGCGTATGCATTGTTTGTATATTGTTATATTAGTTTCTTTGTTTTGTCCAAATGTTGTTCCAGTGATTGACTTAAGTGCGTTAAGTCTAGGTGTGCATTTATTTTTTATATTTGTGTGTTGTTTGAAAGACATGGATGTATCGTATGTTACACCAAGAATTTTCGGTGTGTTTGTGTGTGGTATTAGAGTGTTGTTGATGTAGAGATGAGGTATGTATTTGTGTTCTTTTGTCCAGTTGGTGAGAAGTGTTGCTGTAGATTTGGTTGGAGCTATTTTGAGTCTGTTTGTGATGAACCATGTGTTGAGTGTGTCAAGGTAAGGCTGGATTATTTCTGCAGTTTTGTCTGTGTTACGATGTGTGCATGTGATTGTTATGTCGTCTGCGTAGGAAGAGATTTGTATTTCTGAGGTGTCTGGCGTGGGTAAGTCATGCATGTATAGATTAAATAATGTGGGGGATAGAACCGAGCCCTGTGGTACTCCGTTCTTAATGTTTCTGATGTGCGATGATTGGCCATTATATGACACATGAGCATTCCTGCCTGCCAGATAATTGGCCAGCCATCTTTTGGTGTTATTGTGCATGTCTGTGTTATAAATTTTATTTGTTAGGTTGTGGCGGGGGATAGCATCAAAAGCTTTACTAATGTCCAATGTTATAAGAAGTGTTCTGTGGTGGGGCCTATCTGAATTGATGCCATCTAAAATTCTTTGTGTGAGTTTTGTCAGAAGAGTGTTTGTGGAGTGTAGTGGCCTAAAACCGTGTTGTGAGTCAGCAACACATGTATGTTATGGGTGGGTGCTTAATTTGGCCACCCCCTTACTGAGGGGAAAAGGCCTTAGGTAAAAATATTAAATAGACAATCCTTTATACAAAGAGGGATGACCAAGTCAAAGCAAACATCCACACCACACACAAATGATACTTCTCAGTTACTTTATCTAATGGCCAACTTTTCCACGGTTCTGTTTGGAGCCATACTCCAAGAACACTATGTAGTGTACTACAAGTTGCAATTAATGTGTTAATGACTTTAGTGACACCACTATGAACCTTGAGTAATGAAACATTCTTTTAGAACTGTATACTAATATCCCCTGCAAAAGAAGCACTGGATAAAAATATAAATAAGAATAGTGAGTACTTTCATGTAAAATATATATACATACATATACATATATATACATACATATACACACATATACCAAGGGCCTTTTTCCCCTTTCAAGGGAGGTACCCAAAGTACATACATACATACATATACCAAGGCCTTTTCCCCCTTCCAAGGGAGGTAGCCAAAAAGGGAAAGGCATAAAAACACTCCCACCCAAAGTCAAAAGGCATAATTCCACTCCACTCGCATTCACCAACCTTCCCTTCCTTTCTTTCTTTTTCTCAGCTCCTGGATCCCTGCATCTCACCCATTGCCCTGGGTCAGAAGCAATGCAGCAAGACACAGCACATCCACAGCAAATCTACTTCATTTAAATGACGATACCCCCCTCTCCTACATAAATAAATGGGAGTGGGTCCATGCCTTTTGACTTGACAACTTCCTTTACAGAAAGAAAGATTAGTAAAAGAGGTATGGAAGGCAAAGATGGAGGGACTGAATTTGAGGGGACAACCAAGAATGAGAAGGATGGATGGGGTGAAGGGGGGCATTGAGAAAGAGGGGAACGTTTATTAAGTAAGGAAGGGAGAAGGCAAGAGATAGGGATGAGTAGAGTGACTGTATATAATGATACTGTTATGCAAGGAAGTGAAGGGCAAGAGATGGGGGAAGGGTAGGGGGTGCTTATATGTGAAGGATATTTTGACACAGCCTGAAGGGATTTCTCCCCATCTTCTCTTTTTCTGCATGAGGGGACCAAGTTTTGTTTTGTTTTGTTTTTTCCAGATTAAGTGAAGTGGCCTTGCTACATTGCTTCTGACCCAGGGCAGTGGGTGGGATACAGGGTTGACCCATCATCCATGAGGAACTAAGATGAGAGGGAAACAAGGGGTGGTGGATGGGAGTGGAGTGAGTGGGAGTGGTTGCATGCCTTTGACTTGGCTACCTCCCCTATAAGGGGGAATAAACTCTTGGTATACATATAGATAGATAGACTTCCCTTCTAGAGGCAGGAAGCCCTTGGTATATAAATAGATGGATAGTATTTTTGCACACGTCATGCTTACCATTCCCAGAACTATGTCTTTGGCCTTTGTGGAAGGATCTACTACTGGTGGGGTCCTGATGGTTAAAGGATGCTCCTGGTCCTCCTCCAGATCCTGCTCCTCCACTACTGCTCTCCCAGCCATTTGCAGACACTGCCGAGTTGAAGTGCCTCGCAGCTAAAGTCTCAGCACCAGCGTGGTAATCAAACACAAATACAATAGCTGTTTGAAAGAAGTAAAAGATATACATATCAGGCACTAGCCATACAATTCTAATTAATTTTTATTTTCAGTAGTTGAGCTGGCCCCTCTACACCTCGCTGGAAAGGTGGGGATTTTTCTAAACTGCAGTAAAGTCATACATGGATCTTTTAGTACGATATGGTTGTCTATTTTTGACACCACTTTGAGAACTCCTTACTCAAGTTACAGCAGTATTTCAACTATGTACCAAAAGAAAAGAAAGGAGAGGAAAAAAAAAAAAAAAAAAAAAAAAAAAAAAAATCATGACATTACTCACAGTTGTCACCAAAGTCTTTAGAGGTAAAGACTTCCCTGAGTTGGACAACACTGGAATGCTGGAGCTTTTTCCACAGATCAACAAGCTGCATCACCTTCGTGTTGCTGAGTCGATAGCCGTGGATTCGGTAGAGACAGTAGTGAAGACCTGTCTTCATGTTCGTTGCCTGTAAGAAAAAGAAAAATATAATAAAACTTCACATATTCAGACTAATTGGGGGAGTAACCCTGTACGGATCTCTAAAATTCTGAATCTTTCCAAAGTTATAGGGCCCAACATAACTCTTCCCTACATAAAATCAATCTATTGCCCTTGGTCTCTCTTGCAGAGAACCCATAACCTCCAGGTAATCTACATACAAAAATATATATATCTATCTATATACCAATAGGCTTCTTCCCAATTACAAGAGAGGCAGCCAGCATGCACACACCCAGACCCATCCCACTCCCACCAATAAACCATTTCCTTTCCATCTTAGCTCTTGTCCCATTTAATCACCTTCTTATGACTTCCATGGGAATATGGTGATGGCACTCCTCTCCCCAACACCACAGGGGGAGGGGAAGATGATACCAAGTGACTGAATGAGGCCCATTTCAAAACAATTCTCATGCTGCCCATCCTCAATCTACATAAAACTCTTTGGTATTTTTCTTGCATGAAGGGACAAGAAGGGAGGGTTGCCAAGCAAGTGAAACAGTACTGCTTGGGATGTATTTTGTCTTGTTGCATTGCTTCTGACCCAGGCAATGGGCAAGAGACATGGATGATCCTTCATCTATGAGGAGCTAAGAGAAATGATGGGAGTGGGTGTGTCCCCCAACTGGCTACCTCCCTTATAAGAAGGAAAAAAGCCTTGGTATATACACAGCCAGTACTTGCCATGAAAAACTCTATACAATGAAGGAGATAAATTCATAATCAAATTTAATTTAAATTCAAATTTTGAGAAACAATAGTGTGCAATGAGTAGCCTACCTTATACACTGATGTTGCGTACCCAAACATGGAGGACTTGTTCATTGCATGTGGGGGCTCCAAAGGCACCAACTCATGGTACATATCTACTTGTCTTGGAAGATCTGAAACAGGACAAATGTAATTTACTCAAGGTCAGTTTAAATCAATATCCAAAAATTCACACTCACTTTCAATATGAACCCTCTTTTTTTTTTCTACCATGACGGGACTCGTAAAAATTTTTTCCATCCTTTCTTAATTCAAAATTCCTGATTCACTCCATGTTCTTAACTTTTCCACCAAGTCCCAAGATTACCCAGTTCCGCTATGAATACCTTGATGCATTCACTTTTTTCTCATTCCATCCATAACAATCCAAGTCCCTTACATTTTCAGCCTTCTAGTTTCCTTCCTTCTAAATGAACAAATTCTGAGTATAAAGACTACTATACATCATACCTTTTACTACTTCAGTGTCACTATTCTTCTAAGAACAGAGAAGAGAACTGATTTCCTATGGAACTCTAATGTTGTAAGCCAATGACATGGTGACATTGTAAGCTAACCAACAATATATTCTTTTTCTCTAATATCATGACCTAACCCTGTGGTAGGAGAGAAAGAGTACTGCCACCAAGTGTTCACACTTGTGTTGTACAAGGTGACAAAGACGGGACAGGAATAGGACTAGCAACCTACTTTCTGTAGCTCCAAAGGGGACATTCTTAAAAAAACCAAAGGCATACGAGGGTCTGGGCATTTTCCAACTAGAACCCTAAGATTTGAGTCTTTTAATGTGTGTGAGTGTGGTACAAATGAGAATAAAAGGGAAGAGATAGTATGTTTGTGAGAAGAGAGATGGATGTGTTGGCACTGAGTGAATCTAAGTTGAAAGAGAGGAGTGAATTTGAATTTGGGAGTGTAGTGGGCAGCGTGTCAGGAGTGAAGAGAGGACAAGGGAGAGAAGGGGTGGCTATACTAGTAAGTGAAGAGATAGGTAAGAATGTAGTGGAGTGGAAAGTGTCTTCAAGGTTAATGTGGATGAAGGTGAAACTGGGAAAGGACATGTGGGTCTTTTTAAGTGTATATGGGCCTGGTAGTAAGAAGAGTGTTGAGGAAAGGGAGGTTTTTAGGATAGATTTAAACGAGTGCATAGAAGGTTTAGGAAGAAATGTCAATGTAGTGGTATTGGGAGATCTAAATGCTAGGGAAGGAGATGAATCGATAGACAGAGTGGTTGGGAAGTATGGAGTTCCAGGAGAAATTTGTAGGAGAGTTGAGGGTGGATATGTGTCTAGAGAGTTGATGATAGCTAACAGTGTTTAGGAAAAATGTCAAGCATAATTAGGCTACCTCCCTTGTAAGGGAGAAAAAGCCCTTGGCATATGTATGTATGTGCTATGACCTTTCATCTACAAGATGCTATGATATGAGAGGCAATACATGGGTTTTGGATGTGTGTGGAATGGGCGTGGAATGAGTGTAGGATGAGTGTATTCTTTGACTTGGCCATCCCTTTTGGTGTGTTGTATTTACCGAACCTCTTCCATATGATGATGCCTATGTAGGCATCATGAGGCATGAGTGGGTATACAAGGATGCTGGTATCAGTGTCTTGATTATATTTATTTTGTAGTTGTAGCTGAGTGACCCCCAAATTCTGTGAACTGGCTTGATCACATTTTCTGTGTTTATTATTACTCAGTGAAAGAGAATGAGTAATACAGCAGTGACTTTATATTTTATAACATGAGTATTGTGATGCATCAATCATTGTACCTCAGGCATCTGATGCTGCACATGAGAATTTGACTCATATTGAAGAGGTTAAACATGAATGAGTAAAGAAAGATTAGTAAAAATAATGAGAAAAGTGGAGGTGGACTGAACTTGAGGGGACAACCAATAATGAAATGAATGGATAGATGGGGTGAAAAGGTCTTTGAGCAAGAGGGGAATGTTAAGCAGGAAATAGAGAAGGCAGGGGATAGATTAGAGTGGAGAATAGTTGTGTATGAACGCTCTGTTTTTTGCAGAAGGGGATAAGGAGGGTCACTATGTACATGAAGCAGCCCTACTATGGATGTGTTGTTTCTTCCCTGCTCACGAACCATATGCATCTGAAACTCCTTTAATTCCATCCATCTTATTCTAAAAAAGCACGAGTCTTAGAAAAGCTCACCTGGAAACTGGTCTGGGTCCACCTGTGTAAGAGTGATGGTATGTCTTTCCATAATTTCTTGCCGTAATTCATCTCCCATGAAGAAGTGTGGAGCATTTACTGGAGCACGGAGGTGATGAACGTGGGCCGGCATGGGTGGGATGACATGATAGGGAGGAAATACCAGGGCTGCTCCTGGGGCTGGGGAAGGAGCTGTGAACGTCATCTCATCAGCAGTATAAAAATAGGTAGTCCCTCCTACATTTTCATGGTAGGTCGAAATACCAGATGCACCGTTGTCTGAAGGTGATCCCCGACGTTTGCTTGTTGGAGAGCCCTGGGGGGATAATCGGGGTGAGGCGCCGTTGGATGGAGAAGACAACTTAGCAAAGGAAGGGGGAGTGCCTGCAGGCCCTGTTCCTCCGGCTGCGGCTGCTATCGGAGGTGTGGCGGTGAAGCTAATGGAAGATGGTGTGGATAGTCCAGATGCCCCCATGCCAGCATTTGCCATTCCCTGGAAGGAGTGGAAGGACGGCGTGGAGGCCGAATGTGCCAAGCCCCCGGGTGTGCCCGACCGTGGCACAAATTCTTGTACTGCACCAACTGACGGCTGAAAAGAAGAAAAGGCCAACAATAAGATGAAAATTTTATATTTGGTCTGACAAACACTTCAGCAGTGATCAATGATGCCTAGAGTTTCAATGACTGGAAACCCAGAACCCTATAGCAACTGGCAATGGTCCTCAGATCCTCTTAAATATCTTTCTAGGATGACCTTGGACTGTCTGTGTTGTATTTGTGTGGGGCAGTTTCTACATAACACATTTGTAACAAAAAGAGGAGGAGAACAGTTGCTGATTGTCTGTTTTTCTTATGTGAAAAGGTGGAGGAAATATAGCTAAAGTTCATGGAGAATTTGACCCGTCTGGGTATCGAGTGTCCTTGTACATTTGGATGGCGGCGAGAATTTTTACAAGTTTTGAAGAAATGTGGCACAGAAATGATTCTCTTTGACTTCTACCTTGTGGGATCACAAGTGGATACTTTGTCACTGATCCCAACACCTCAGCAATAATCTATAACCTCCTTTACACACACATACAGTAAAACCTTAATTCTCAACCACAATCCATTCTAGAAAAATGTCCCAAAACCAATTTGGTCAATGATCGAAACAAGTTTACCAATCTGCTGGACACTGTTTTATCAGGATATTTTTCCACAAAACTTTGAATTTTGCCCCATTTTCCATTTTTGTCTATTTGGTTTGGCCAAGAAGTGATATTTAGGTCAGCTACCACAGAAAAGAATTCTCAATTATTTTGCTAGACTTGTGAGACATTTGAGAACTGAGGTTCTACTATGCATACTTTTTCTTACATCCTGGGTTGCTCTGGAATCATTCTTCTTTCACACTTGAAACTAATGTACAAGGGCTTACCAGTGGCCACTGTCAACACTCCACAAGATGTGTGCACCCATGTCGAACTGGTGAGGAATTTTGTGAAAACTTATTGAAACAGAGTATGATTACTCAACATATTTTCAAGGAGAAAGAAGAATGCCAAGGTATTATCTACTTTTTCAATACTATGGTGCATGGTATTGATTTGGTAACAACCACAGGCACCTGTGTGTGGTGCTGCTACTCTGGGAAATAAGAGGGAAGGTTTGTCCCCAAACTCCTAGAGACAAAACCTTACACACATAAAAGAAACACCAGACGTGAATTTAAACCTTAAAAAGGGGGCATTCCACTACAGCCCACTAAACCAAACATCAGTCCAACAAAATCACTCCCATGACAAGCAAGAACCACACTGGCATGATTATTCAGGTCCCCATCCAGCTTTAAAACAATATCACTACAGAATAGGCCAGGCCACAAATGCAACCTGACCCTTGATGAACTCGTCACACTGAAGACAGTGAACACCTCATCTTATATTGACATACTCTAGCCTCACCCTGACATGAACACAATATTTCTTCCTTGAGTGAGTTATAGGCCAAACCAGTGGCTGCTACCAATTACCTAGGAGTTGTGGGTCTCTTGCAAAAGAGTCCTGGGACAACAAATTGACTGGTGACAAATATATTACTTATCCAATGACGGTCTATCCTGGAATTACTCCACAGGTGAATAGGATCATCTTGGCAATGGGCAATATAAAACTGATAAAGGTTACTATTCCTGAAGGGTAACTTTCAGTCTCATAGGTCTCACCTTTCTTTGAGGTACTCCATCTAGGCTGAGTGCAGCCAGGTTCTTGGTCAGTGATGTTGATGGCTGCTGTGCTTGCTGCGGCTGCTGGCCTGTTAATGTCTGACGGTTCTGTAAAATCAAACCATGTAGGAAATAAGGAGTGAAAATGATACATCAATCAATTATTACCACAACTTTTCCTGACCAGAAACCTACAACTCCACAGCTACTGAAAACAGCTCTTGGTACCTTCCATTGATCTCTCTGGAAAGAAAACTTTAGCTCACATCTGCATTGTATTAGTGTGAGACAGTTCCTATGTCACTGGCTGATAGTATTACAATTGTACTCAGCTCACCATCCAGCACTATGACAATGCCAGAACATAATAGGGCTGGCTACAGAAACAAACATACACTAGATGCAACCATCACACAGATGATACAAACACCGTATCTTATAATGCCCCACCCTAGTCATCTCGTAACAACAACACAACATTTTTTTCCTTGAGTGACTTGTGAGCCAGTCCAGTGGCTGTTACCAGTTGCCTAGGAGCTGTGGGTTTTCTGCAAGAGATCTGGAGCAACAAACTGATTGATGATGAGTTGAAAAGTTGAAATTCAAATATCTAACAATAGCAATACTAATGCTACCATATATATATATATATATATATATATATATATATATATATATATATATATATATATATATATATATATATATATATATATATATATATATATAATATATATATACTTTTTAAGTAATATTTGGAAGGAAATTAAGAGAGGAAGAGGAGGCAAATCAAGTAGAGAAGAAAAGGTAAAAGGTGCAGATAGAGAGATGATAATGGAAGAGAAGGCAGTGAGAGGAAGATGGGCAGAGTATTTTAGGGAGTTGCTAAATGTGAAGGAGGATAGGGAGGGAAAGGTAGTTGCAGTGGGAAGCACTAAGAAAATGATAATGATGAATGAGGAAAATGGAGGAGAAAAAGGGAAATATGAGGTGAAAGCAGTTATTAAAATGATAAGAGCAGGTAAGGAACTTAGGTTGGATGGGTGTCATGCAAAGTGTCTAAAAAAGGGAGGTACAGTGATGGTGGACTGGTTGATTAGGTTGTTTATTGTCTAAAAGAGGGTAGAGTGTTCGAGGATTGGAGGAGTGCTTGTATAGTTCCATTTTACAAGGGGACAAGTGTGAGTGTAGTAGTTTCAGAGGGATCATTTTGAGTGTAGTTGAGAAGGCTTATGGGAGGGTTTTGACTGAGAGGATTAGGAGAGGAACAGAGGCAGTAATTGAAGAACAGTGTGGGTTTAGGAGAGGTTTGTTGGGGTTGTATGGATAAAATTTTTGTGATAAGGCAGACATGTGAGAAAGCTTTAAGAAATGGTAAGCATGTTATTTGGGCCTTTATGGCTTTAGAAAAGGCTTATGGTAGGGTAGACAGAAAGGCACTGTGGGAGGTATTACAGATATATAGGATAGGAGGAAAGTTATTAAGAGCAGTCAAGAGTTTTTTCGAGAGTAGTAGAGCCTGTGTTAGAATTACAAATGGAGAGAATTAGTGTTTTGAGGATAAGGTGAGACTTCACCAGAGATGTGTTATGTTGCCTTGGCTGTGGTGCAAGAGGTAAACACAAGGGTAATGGGCCAGGGATTAGAAGTTGTTAAAGAAAATGGAGAAAAATGGGAGATAAGCCAGTTATTGTTTGCTGACAACACTGCGCTTGTAACAGGATCAGACGAGGGATTAAGGAAGTTAGTGACATAGTTTGGGAAGGTGTGTGAAAGAAGAAAGTCGAAGATAAATGTGGGTTAAAGTAAGGTGATGAGATGTATAAGGTAAGAGCATGGCAGCAAGCTGGAAGAGAGTATTAAGGGAGAGAGACTGGAGAAAGTGAAAAGCTTTAGATACTCAGGTGCAAATGTGGAGGGAAAGGGAAGAGTGGAAGTGGAGGTAGAATGTAGATTGAGAGAAGCAAGTAAATGCCTAGGGGGATTAAAGTGTAATGAGATACAGACATTTGGGAATGGATGCTAATAGGAGACTGTCTAAATGGATGATTGTGCTGATAGTACTGTATGGGGCAGAAACATAGAATATAAGAGAGAAAGAGTCTAAATGTTTGAGATGATATGCCTGAGAAGTACTGTAGACGTTACTAGGCTGAACAAGGTGAGAAACAAGGAGGTGAGGTTGGAAAGAGAATTGTGAGATAGGATTGATATAAGGGTATTGGGTTGCTTCGGACACATGGAAAGAATGAGTGAAGATTAGTAAAAGAAGTGTGGAAGGCAGAGGTGGATGGGTGAACATGAGAGGGTGACCAAGGATGAGATGAATGGATGGGGTAAAAGGGGCATTGGGAAACAGGGGAATGTCTGTTGAGGAAGGAAAGGAGAAGACATGATCGGGGTGAATGGAATGGCTGTGTATGGATGATGCTGTGATGCATGGAAGGGAGTGGGTGGGGGATGAGGGATTAAGGGAATAAGTGTGAATATTTTGATGCAGCCCAAAGGTTTTTCTCCCCCATCTTCTCTTTTTCTGCATTAGGGGACAGAGAGAGGGGAGGGTCGCTGATTAAATGAAGTGGCCTTGCTGTGGATATGCCGTGTCTTGCTGCATTGCTTCTGACCCTGGGCAGTGGGTGAGGTGTAGGGATGACCCATCATCCAGGAGGAGCCAAGAAAAGAGGGAGGGAGGGAGGGAGGGGCAGGAAATGGGAGTGGAGTATGTGAGGATGAAATGGGTTGGAGTGGATTTATGCCTTTGACTTTGGTTACCTCCCTTGTACAGGGGAAAAAGCCCTTGGTATATGTATGTTATTTGGAAATTCGTTAACAAAAGTGGATAGTGAAAAAGATCTCGCCGTAATTATCAGTAACGACCTCAAATCATCCAAGCAGTGTATTTCAGCCTCTGAGAAAGCAAATAAGATTCTAGGACTCATTGCGCGATCTTTTGCTTTCAAAAGTCCATCACTCATTAACAAGCTATATAAATTGTTAGTTCGTCCACATTTGGAATATGCTGTTTCCGTATGGTCACCGAATCTCATTAAATACATTGACAGACTGGAAAAAGTACAACGGCAAGCCACAAAACTGATTCCAAATATCAAAAATAAATCATACGAAAATCGACTAAAACATATGAATCTGTTTTCCCTAAAAAAGCGTAGACTCAGAGGTGACTTGATACAGGTCTTTAAGATTTTAAAGGGAATTGACAACATCAAAAGTGACAAAATTTTCACATTGAATGAGAATCAGACAAGAAACAATGGTCTCAAACTGTCCAGAAGTAGGTAGAAACAACTTTGCCAACTGTGTAGTTAATGAATGGAATAAACTTCCTGCACAGGTAGTGCAATGTAGTTCAGTTCGAAGCTTTAAGAACCATTTAGATAAACACCTAAGCAAGATGCTGTAATGATTATAATTTATTTTATATTATTTGTTTTTGTTTTGTTATCATTTGTCTATCTGATTTTCATTTATTATTAGTTATATGTCAATTTATTATTATTTACTATTTACCTGTTTGTTTATTATTTAACTATACCTATGCATTTATTTATGTATTTTATTTGTTATATACATTATTAGTTTTTATTTATTATTTTATTATCATTATGATTATTTTTTTCATCCGACCTAGATATGGACCAAAAGGTCTCCTGTCGGCATGCTCCGCCTTTGTAATCCTTTGTAATGTGTGTGTATATATATATATGTATGTAATATATATATATATATATATATATATGTATAATATATGTATATATATATATATGTATATATACATATATATACACAGTATATATGAATGATGAAGGTGGAAAAAGAAGTCACGGGTCTAGTTCTGAGTTTCTAAGTTATTCTGAAGAATAAACTCAGAAACTCGGAACTAGACCTGTGACTTCTTTTTCCACCTTCATCAACTTGTCACAATGTACCAGCATATATATGAATACATACATATACCAAGGGATTTTTCCCCCTACAAGGGAGACAGCCAGACTCAAAAGGCATAATTCCACTCCCACCTATTCATTATATATATATATATATATATATATATCATACAATTTATGACCGTCGCACAGAGGATTCGAACCACTGCCTATAGACCCAAGAGAGTCCACAGCACCCGCCTTTGACCACACGACCACAGACGATCTAAAAGTGTACTAACTCGTAATCTAACTGATTACCGAGATTGGGGAGGTTGCTAACTGCCACCCATATAAACCCCTTTTTACAATACACCTAATCGCACCAGTGGGAATGGTAAGGACTAGATCGAATCCCCCTCACGCTTCTCGTCATCGTAACTATGTGAATAATTCGCTAGTGGACAGCGACATCAATCATACAATCCATGACCGTCGCGCAGAGGATTCGAACCACTGCCTATAGACCCAAGAGAGTCTGTGGACTCTCTTGGGTCTATAGGCAGTGGTTCGAATCCTCTGCGCGACGGTCATGGATTGTATGATTGATGTCGCTGTCCACTAGCGAATTATTCACATAGTTACGATGACGAGAAGCGTGAGGGGGATTCGATCTAGTCCTTACCATTCCCACTGGTGCGATTAGGTGTATTGTAAAAAGGGGTTTATATGGGTGGCAGTTAGCAACCTCCCCAATCTCGGTAATCAGTTAGATTACGAGTTAGTACACTTTTAGATCGTCTGTGGTCGTGTGGTCAAAGGCGGGTGCTGTGGACTCTCTTGGGTCTATAGGCAGTGGTTTGAATCCTCTGCGCGACGGTCATGGATTGTATGATTGATGTCGCTGTCCACTAGCGAATTATTCACATATCTATATATATATACACATACACACACACATATACATATACCAACAGGTTTCCCCCCCTTACACATCATAAAATGCCACTATCCCCTTTATATGAGGGGTGGCAGTGTTAAGGCATACATGTACCCAACTTATGCCCTACACATATCTAAAAATCTGGTTACTGTACCTCTCATCTTCATCTTAGCTCCTTGTGGATGAAGGTCAACCCAGCCTCCTGTTACACTGCACAGGTCAGAGGCAAATACAGCAAGACAAATCACTTCCACAAAAAGTCCCAACTATTGGAACTGGTTTACCCTCACTGCTTCATTACATGGCAACTCCTTCTTCATTCACTAATGAAATATAAAGAGCAGACAAGAAAGAGTTCCTCCAAGGTATGTAATTTCTTCACCCATTTACAGCCATTCTCAATTCATCTATCTATATACCAAGGGCTTTTTCCCCCTTACAAGGGAGTCAGCCAAGTCAAAAAGCAAGTACCTACTCCCACCCATTCCACTCCCATCCATCACCCTTTCTTCCCTTCAATCTTAGCTTCTCATGGATGACAAGTCATCTCTGTATCCTGCACCCTGCCCTGGGTCAGAAGCAATGCAACAAGACAAAGCATATCCACAACAAGGCTGCTTCACTTAATCAGCAATCCCTGATATATACACTCTCCATTCATACCTATCATTTACCTTCTACTTTCCTTGCTCAACATACATTACTTGTACATCTGATGCCCCATTCATCCTGTCCATGTTATTCGTAGTCTTCCCCTCATTCAATTCTGATTTTCACTTTTTTTTGCCTGTTTTTCTTAACTCGTTCTTTCCATATCCACAAACTGTCCCGGCACTCTTTGTTCCACCCTATCTACCAGCTATCTTTTCACTCCAGCTCTCTGCCTCACTTCCTCAATCCATCCATCCTCATAACTGGCCCCCTCCTTATACTTCTTTAACACTTTACCTCAAACACGTTTTGGCTCCTTTCTGTCCCCGTCAATTATTAATTTTCTGTTCCATATAGTCCCATGGGCAAAATCATTCTCGTACAGTCTTCTCTTTGCATTCATCCCCACGTATTTCTAAAGACGTTCACCCAACTCCAGACAGTTACTTGTTTCCTTTAATCTACAGTTCACTTGTACTTCCACTCCTCTATTCCCTTCTACATGCGATCCCAAATATTTAATCTCTCGAATTCTTGTAGCCTCTTGCCCCTTTAACTTTGACTCCAACTTACTGCTGTCCTCATTTCCCTTGCATACTTCATTTTATTTTTGCCCACACTTACTTTCAGCTTCCTCCTCATGTATATAATCCTAAACTTTGACGCTAAATAGTTCAGTTTATCCGCCAAGTTACAAATGCAATGCCATTCACGAATAAGAGCTGGCTAACCACCCTTTTCCCTCCACTCTCACTTATTAGCTCTAAATCCCAACCTAGCACCTTAGCAATAGGCATTCACCTCTCTCTCCTTGGGGCAACAGGGGACTGATTGATTCTTACAAAGGTCTGGATGGAGTATCAGTTAAATTGTTTGAACAGTGCTTACTTGGTAATTTGTGAATTGCTATATCTTTGCACATTGGTGTTTTGAAGTGACGTGGGGTAGAGATCTTGTATGACTGTAATTACTATGTTGCAGCCATGACACTTAATTTACAGAGAAAAAAGACATCAATTAATTACATTATTCATACCCTTTCTATATCTTTCTATTTGATTTTCCCCTCTAATTTAATTATTCCAAACAAACCACTGTTTGGAACTTTGAAGTAGAATCTATACCAAGCAGAAAATTCAATGGAGATACAACTTACACTGATGTAAGTGGCCAGTTTTGACTCCTGTGGAAGTCCATTGACCTGAGCAGTGGGTGAAGAAGTAGCGGCACCCTGCTGGGGCAGTGCCAGGTTGAGGAAAAGCTGATCCATCATTGGCAGCACACGGGCAGAACCTGAAATTACGGAACACAATGTTTCTGATAAAGACAAATTTGTACATTTATTGAAACTGAATGATACATACTTGTAGTGGATAACAAATTTCAATATCTGATATTTGACAATACACATTTTCTCTTTTCTTTTTTGAATATTCATGGATAGTGTTACAAATTTATCCAAATGATAGGTAATCTACATTATTTAACCCTTTGGTGTATTATGTAGAATTTATGAAAAACCTAAATTTCTTATTCAATTACAGGGTTGAGGGGCCTCGATATGTTCAGGCAAGAGCCAGATGGGCTCAACTGAGCATAAACACCAAGCTCTGAGTCATAATAATTCCTTGAAGTGTGTTGTAACTGAACATTGTGACTTCCTTTGGGTTGATACATTACTGGTATTCAATGGAGTAGAACTCATCATAGAAAATGTAGTTAACATACAATGAAGGATAACTACTCGTAACTTAGCAAGAAACAGGATATCCCTTGAGGACTCGAGGTAAAAATATGTTTTGACTCCACCAATCACCCTGGGACTTTTGTTTAAAGTACATTCTATGCAAATAACACACCACAAACAGATTCTAACTCCAAATATGAATTTCTTTTTTATTTATACACTACAATCTAGCTTTTCATGGCCAACTTATATTAGAAAAACTGTCACAAGGTGTAAAACCACAAGATAAAACACATTGCCCTCAAGATATATACACTCAACATCTGAGGTCTTCTATCAAAGCAAATAAGCATATTTTCCTTTGTTTATTAGTGTAGAGTAACTTGCAAAATAATGGAGAAAACTATACTGCACTCTGAGAGAGAGATGACATGATTCATTCTGTTTCCTTACCCATCTTTACTAAGCCCCCAAAAAAGTCTTAACTTTACACTCTTAGGATAACCATGCTTAGCAGATCCCTTGGGTAGATGATATTACCACTACTATGGCACCTTCTGGTGGAAAAAATCACCAGAAATATGAACAATGAATTATAATAGCAAAGCAAACTAACAAATGGCATCTTATACATGGCCTTACATTCAGATGCACACTGCAGGTATGAGGTAACCATTGCATGCCTGCTACTGTACTGCATATAGAGTATTGGCTGCAAAACCTTCATGCAGGCAATAAAAGGACTTTAACGACACCCTATACAAATGAAAACTATACACCATTCTTTTACAACTGGACACATACACACAAACACAAATCACTTTTCATTTCAACCATCCTTCCTTTCTACTCTCTTCTATAACTCATTCCTTTACCATCCCTAAGACTCTTCAACAAAAACAAGTGTTGTAACTGCTAATACACATACACAGACTAGAGCAAGAACTAATCACTAATAGAATGAAGGTAAAACTAGTCAAGACTGGTTATTCTTGTCACCAGAAACATTTATGAAGTGTAAAACCATACCTCACACTGAACAACATGCACAGGCCACACAAACACACCAGATAAAATCCTACCATCTCATACAATACCTCAGGAACATTAACAATACATGAAAACATTACACAGAAACATGGCATGTGCCTTATCACCTTAATAGCAATCACAGATGCATACTCCACACCAAATAATGACCCCAATAAGCTAATTACAAACAATACACAATATCAGTATTGTACAATACCAGTCCTGTATGGGGAGCATCTCTGACAAATAACACCATAGATTACAGATCACATAAAAGAAGGCATCACTGACAATCATTGGCTCCACACAGGTATCACCCATAGATCACCTACACATGGAAACTGGAGTTTTACATTTACTCAAGCATCTTAACACATACAGCACACAATACATATCATCCTATAAACAAAAAACATAGCATCCATCACACTATGTACAAAACCACCAACACAATTGTACATCAAAAGTACTTTAGAACACTGCTAAAGCATAATACAAAGTACCATCCCACTAGCTTCACTCAACCACACTAACATAAACAACCATATACACATGAAACAGAGGTTAGCTTAGAGCCTAAGAGGATCTTTGGTCATCCATTGCTGCCAATAGAAATATTTGAATCTTCATTAAACATTATAGAATCCATTCATATAAATGCTACTATATTTACCTAATTGTAGCAACAAGGAATGGAATAATATTCATGGGGTCCTGTCTCTTAATATTTAAGTTATCATAGCTATCTTCAAATTCAAGTATTGTTAAAACTTGGGGAACATCATTTTCTAAGCTATTCCAAGTATTTATGCTGTGCAGTAAACTACATTTCTTCACATCTTTCTCAATTTGTTCTCATGACCTATCAAAGCCTTCCCATACCTATTCAAGAGATCTTCTGTCAATGTAATATATTTCCTTTAGTAACCTGAATACTATAATCAAATCATTTTCTTTTCTTCAGTCTTATGTTGGCAGACCCAATGCCTTTAGTCTCTCCTCATATAGTTTATCTGCCACAAAATGCTTACAATGTACCAACATAAACTAGGTAATACAACAGATGACTTATGTCCACTCTGTCAGGCTGTTTCATATATTTACAAATTGTTCAGCATTGCCAGCACATCAACATAACCACAACATATCCAAGATGGAGAACATCTAGCAAACTCAAAAAGGGAATCAGTTCCTCCATAATCCACTGACATCCCACATATGATTACACTTATTATTTTAATGACACTGTAGACCAGTCACACAGCATTCCTTCATAGCTGAAGGCTAATCTCTGTCCAGAAAAAGAATGTTGATCATTTTTAACTTCTACTATCCTTCCTTTCTATTACCCTCTTCAAATCTTTCCTTTACCACCTATTCAACTCCATAGAACCAATGACAGGTACCTGCTTGTGATTGTCCTACATGATGGGCAGCAGAACTGCTCTTTTTCAAAAGATGTCAACCCCTTCAACTCCATCAGGAGATGCAACCTTGAAGGGGAGGCACTCAGTATTAACACTCAGTCCAAGATATCTCTGTATCAACTTCAACTATAATTCACATAGCTTTTCACACAGGGTGAACTAATAATGTGTAACTGCTCCCCTCCTCCTACTGCTTTCAGCTGATAACACAGAAAGAGTCCCACACCATTACAACACAGAAAACAATCCAGAGATCTGTGAGAGGTTCTGAGGACTACTGCCAGCCAATGTGAGGCTGTAGGTTTTCCAATCAGTGAAATTGAAGGCAACAATAATTATATTATTCCATCACTGCAATATTGCCCTCCATAACAGAAGTAGCAGTTATCCACTATGGAATATTAAACCCACTGAAACCATGGACTAACCATCAACATCTAGGGCAAAGCATGCCCAAAGGTAATATTTCAGTTCATAACATGGTTAAGATGCAGAAAAATAAGTAAATAAACAAAAAAATTAATAAATAATCAACTATATAGTAATCAACAATTGCAGCCTAAAGTTTCAATGAAAGTGTGGCTGGCAATGGTCCTCAGGCTCTTCCATATCTCTCCAGGACAAAACTTTAGACTGTTATCTGTGTTGTATTAGTAGAGGGCCATTGCTACATCACTGGCTCGCAGTAGCAGAAAAAGTGAAGCAGTTAACAGTTGTCAGCTCTCTTTATGTGTGGGGGGAGGATAGAGCTGAAATTAATAAAGAGATCCTGGGCACAATCTTAAGACTAAACGTCAGGGCTGTATTTACACAAGATGAAGGTTTTAACAGGTTCCGAAGACGGGCAGCATGGAGAATATTCTCTGCTATTGACAGGTACCTATCATACGTTCCAAAGAAGTAAAGAAATATACAAATTTGCAAACAAAATAACCCAATGGTATTCTGGAGGAATTTGTTGGAGTAGGGAGTTTGGTGATCAGTGTTAGAGTACTTGTGCATTTTTGCATAGATGCTGTGTGGTACGTTTGAGTTATTTTATGCTTTTTTTTCCCTATCATTTTCATGTAATGTTCTATATATGTATATATGTTCTATTGGGGTGGTTTTGTGCATCTTTTTGCTATTCTTAATATTTTCTTTGTTCAATTTGCAAGTGTCTATATTTGTTTTCTTGGTTATAAAAAGTCCCACACTAACACAATACCGACATCAGTCCAAGTTTCCTCCCAGAGAGATCTGTTGGATGGTCTATGCATTGTTAGCAGCCACTGTGGGGCTGCAGGTTTTCCATTTAGTAAAATTAATTTATCACTAATCAATTAGGGAACCCTGCTGTGAAAGCTCTGTCAAATCTGGTTCTTATGAACTGTTTGTAGACTATAATAAGTTTGTTTTTGCTGAGCAACACCTGTGTTTGCTACTCGTCTTAGTACGTTTATTTTCGCTGTTAGGTCTTTGATACACGAGATGAAGGGTATGTATGTATGTGTATATATATATATCCAATATTTTTTATGACAGTCGCATGCAGGATTCGAACACAATGCTATTGGCCTCCTGTAAGATTAGTGATCTTTCCTATCCTCGGGAATCAGTTCGATTCCAGGTTTCAAGGCTTTTAAGTGTCTGATGGTGTAGTGGTCTAAGGCTCTGAAGGTAATCTTACGGGAGGCCGATAACAGTGGGTTTGAATCCTGCATATATATATATATAAAAAGAGGATCATGATTTCAGGGATTTTGTTCAATGGGAGGAGTTGCCTATTCAATTTCTATGTTAAATATTTCTTTGATTCATGGCTGTCTGGGGTGAACAATGTCGTTTATAATTTCTAAGGAGAGACTACCATTCAATTTTGTCTTGGCCATTATTATAGTTTGTCTAAGTAAGTTTGGGTAATATCAGCAGCCATGTTATACAACAGTACAAAAGACAGACATAAATGGAGGGAAATTACGACTGGATAACAGGATGACATGGCTTGCTTCACAAAATTATTTTGTAGATGAGGAGTAGGTGATGTCATATAATGAGGTATTGTGGGGAAATCATCTTTGGATATCAGGCCCCATTGCAGAAGTTCTGTCCGTCAATGCATTAAGTTTTTATTGTTAAGATGGAAGGGATGGTTGAATGAATTTTCATTATTTATGATGTAGGTGCGTGTTTCGACTGCCTCCCCATTACAAGGGAAGAGGGCTTCTGGTGTGCATATATATAGATATATATGTATTTTTTACCTGATACTGATCTATCATGGCCTTTGGCCCAAGGTAGTGGTGAAAAAACATGAAGTATTGTTTATGTTTCTGGCAATTTTTTCCTACAAACTGTCACTGCAACAGTAATGCCATCTACTCTTCTATATCAATAAATTGAACTTCATTATGACCCAGTCTGAAAGTTTATGAATAAGAAAAAGCTGTTGTCTAATAATAACAATAAGACAATCTCAATGAATAACAATAATAATAACAATAATGATAATAACAATATCAACAATAACAATAATATTAACTGTTCCCTTGAGTTTCACCAACTGGATACCTCCAGCAACTATCCACAGGCTCCCTAAGATCTCTCTGGAAAGAAAAGATTGAACTTGTCTGTGTTGCATTAGTGTGGGAGTTTCTATGTCACCTGTTTATAGTAGTAGGAGGAAACCAGTCACTGGTTGTCAGCTCTCCTTATGTGAAAAGGTGGTAGAGATACAGCTGAAGCTGCGTGAAATCTTGGGCCTCCTCAAGAGAAGGAGTAGTGTCAGTCTCTCGGGGCTACACCTCCAGAGGTGAATGTGTTGAGAGGTTTTGATGATGAACAACTGGGAGATGTTTCTGATGTCCATTTTGCAGTAACCCCACCATCATAAGTCCCATGCTACTAGAGTTACACCTATAATCACTGTACGGGGAAAATAGCAAAACAGTCTAAAATCACAGTATATTAAAAATAACATTGTTAAGTACATATTGCTAAGCTATTTTGTAAAGCATTTGAGCTACCCATAAAATATCATATGTGGTCTATACTGATTTTATACAGACCTTAGTATATTATATATACTAGTTTAAGTAAATTTTGATTCAAGAAAACAAAAAATATTTTATACATTCCCAGCAAGCTTAATGCATAAAAATTTAAGATAATTACATTATCATATTTAAATGCAGGATGCTACAACAAAACATCACTGGAGAGCAATCCTGCCCAGTTTGAAAATTTAAACACACGTTAGGTTATGCTTCTTCCAGTCCTGTTGCCGTTTTGTCCTAGACCTAGATAATTAATGTGCCCAGTACTTTCTTTAAAAACGAGACTAAGGAAATGCTACTTACATCCATCAAGTATCCCGAAATACTTGGTAAATCAAGTATTTTTCTATGTGCACTCCGCGCATTCCTTTAATCACAGTGTCACATATGAACGAAAGTTAAATAAGCGTTAACCTGTCAAGACTGCAGGAGTCCAAGATGACATTACACACTGGTTTCCATATATGTTTTTTTATTTCTATAAACAATACACACCATATTACTGCATAACCACACGAATCACGCAGTGATACCTTTATTGAACGTATAACGCTCCCATTTGTTGTTATTCACTCATTATTTCTATCTTACAATTGAGTTCAGGGTCTATATGTTGAACAGGACTTGGGCAATCAACAACGAAAGTAAAACAAACAAAAGCCGAGCGTATCGAGAATACTGGTAAACTTATAATTTCCTCATACACATTCTGAAGCAATGTCTTATAACTGGAATGCATTTTGTTTGCTCAGGGTTATTTTCGTATTCTCTTTGTTTGACGCGCATATAGCACCGTAAACAACATACGAGAGCAACAATTGTACTTGCAACTCACAGCAGGTGGAACTCAGCAATTGTCTTATGTAATATGACATAATGGTGTTGGAAACAATTATACGATCACATAAGAAAGTAATCTACGGAATATATAGGCTTCTGACTATAGAATTACGTAATGTCAATGGGTGGCAAGATCCTTCGTAATACATTTGCCAAATAGTAATATATTTAATTCAATATCAAAACAATGACTAGTTCCTTACGCGTTTTCTAAATTATCGTTGTGTTCTTTACAGAGTAAAATGCTTAAATTTGCTCCTAACTCGGGGCAAAGTAATAACTCCCAACTACTTGAACAATATTTTTATTGTCTACATGTTGCTACATATTGCCTAATGTATATTCTAGGTTACCAAAGTGACCACCAATGATACTGACAAAAATCAACGAGGCTGACAAGCATCGAGGTTGAGAGAAAAATATATAAATATTTTGAGAAGCGATTTGTCTCGCCTTGTAAAAGGTATTCACGAACTTCATATCCTTGGCTAACAAATGGAACATACGCGGCCCAGAACAGCTGTTCAGGCCAATTGCAAGTTAAAATAATCTTATCTTAAATAATTGGTAAATATGATTTACCAGAATTAGATTTCTAGTGCAAAGTTTATTATTTATATGCAGAATAAGTGATATTCAAATATTCAAACCTTTTTACGGTTACGCAACCGCTCACAATCAAAACGCAACCGTTCTGATAAAGAGACGCCTGTTCTCAGGCAATAATAATCAGAAGCACCCTGTCACAGCAACCTTCATCCAAACAGGATACATAAGAAGGTTTTAGTGGGAATAAAACGTCATTGCACAAGAGCCATGTGTGAAGTAACTTTAATATTTCTCTTCTGATGGTTATTCTCCATGACCTGCCTACCTTCCAACAATGCATAGCGTTGCATGGATGGTTTATCAGCATAGTCCGTTGAGATGTGTTTAGCTTCGACATTCTAGCGCCATCTTGACCCCATCAACCTGCTGGCCTTGACCTAAAGTATGACTGCATGTATCCAGCTCACTTCCAGCCAGTCCAGTCTTCTTTCACTGGTACAGAGGCCACATCAGCTACGTGGAGAATGTCGAGCGTAGCAATGAGTCAACAAGCAGCGAGGTGTAAAGTGACGGGCTTAACCTTTTTTTCTATAAAAATTGGATACACCCAGATGTATCTAGTGGCGAGGTGGTCCACTCTAAAATGGAACACCACCCTTGGGCTAAAGTCTGGAAGGTATTACTTATTCCTGTGACATCCCCCACAAAAATAATAAATAGAATTAAAAAAAAAAAAATTATATTTATTTATATAATTATATATATATATATATATATATTTTTATATATATATATATATATATATATATAATAATAATAATAATAATAATAATAATAATAATAAAGGTGGTTTTTCGGGTCCCGATCCTTCAGATTATACAGACGAACACATTGTATTGGTGACATACTTCATACCAAGGTCTAAATATACAGGTCAGACCGTTAGCATTCTTCTGCGCAGCTTCTGACGTCATTTGGCTGAGTCCATTTTCTCTTTGTGATACACTGAAGAAAACTGTGAAACGCCAAGGAAGACAGGAACTATAATATTTTATATATTATATATCATATATATTATATATTCATATATATAGACAGGAACTATAATATTTTATATAATATTTGTCAGAATATAACTAATTGCTTGGAGCGGTGCGAGCGAAGGCAACGTCATTTTCCAACGACGGACCAGCTTCAACTGACAGCTATAGGACCCGCTAACCCCACTTTGAACAGCCAGGTGACGTTCACGGGCCCGCTGCGCCAACTCCCTCGAAATTCGGTCGGAAGTGGTTAGACCTTATATTCTTAGATCTTGCTTCATACTAACGCCACGAAGCACTAGTTTCATTTTGAATAATCCTAGAAGATTATTTTCCTACTTAACAAGGTTTATGCTTACTTATCTTATTCCGGCCAACGTGAAATAATTGAACTCTGCTGTATCAACTGCTGGCCTTCAGGACTGGGGCCATGAAGATAGGGGTTAGCCCCAACGACGATAAGTATTGAGCATCATGTGAAGATATGAAGTTAGCTAAGCCTCAAGCCAGAACTGGATTTACTACGCGAGTATCGGGCTGCCGGTCTCTATTATTTAATCATGTTATCAGTAGTTGTAGTAGTAGCACTCTGTAATCTAGCCACACGTTGGCGTCACCCAACCATTCATTCAGAATCTAGGCTACTACTGAGCAAAGGCCTATCAAAACTTCCTTCGTATAGGCGCAGGAACAATTGTAACATTGGTGACGAGGCACAAACCGATCAGAAGGGGATGTTGTAAACTCCCCTAAGAACAAAGTCACTAATTTCAAGGCACTTTTGAGGCAGCATAATTTCTTTTTGCCGTGCATAAGGTAAAAGGGAAATAAGATCACCTAAATGGATAGAGTTCATGTTCAATTTTGCCCACCAATAGTGTTTATTTGGTGTAAATAAATACATATTATATGTCTTGTTGCCATTGTAATTGTACATATTTTTCAGTAGCTGATAAAGTATGTTAGAATGATAGCATGAGATAACACTGATCCTTACCCAAACATTACGTATCTTCCATGAATGACGTGGGCAAATCTGGTGGCTGTTGCCCGGTATTTGGGGATCCTGGGTCTTCTGCAAAAGACCTGGGGCAGCGTATTGACTGTGTGTAGAATATCAAAACAAACACACCCACTTCTGAGGCATTTTGGCATGAAGATCCATGGCCATCTTCACTAAGCCTTTCCATCTTCTTCAATCGTTGGTGATTTACTACCATTCTCCTAGGTTACTTGCTGTTCAATGCACCACTCCACTGTCAGCAAGGCGCTCTGTAGAACCTTCCTCAAATTTTATCAGCAACGATAGTTGGATTTTAAGCTCAGGTTATCTAGGTCGTAGGATTCCGTTAACAAATGAACAAATGTCTTTATTTTTTTTAATCTCCTCCGAGTTTGACAACTCTTGATATAATTTGAAATCTTATTATAGATCCTTGGAGCACTGTTTCTCTACATACTCTTTGATGTGAATGATGCCATTATTCCATCTATTGGCCTTCTTAGTGGTCTTTAGAAAGAAAAAAAAAAGAGAAAATTGCCATGACCGTAACTGTGACCCAGTGCACACGCTTAAAGCGTTGTGGAATAGGCATTGTTCTGTATGATGCCAAAAACGTTCATGGTCATTTTAAAATTGTGGTTCTCACTAAGATAGCCCAGATGGTTTTTCGAGCTGTAGATATATTTGCAGTCATTCAGACGAACTTCTAGCCGACTAGCAGGTTCCCAGAATGCCTCGAGGTTCTTGTTATGTTCAGCTTAATCCTTGCCACCAACAATGATGCCGTCGATGAGGCATGGAATCCGTTCAGGTGATCTTTAACCCAACTTTTCTTGGTTCGCTGAGAAGTAAACAGCGAGTTCGTTGTAAAACAGGGAAGTCGGTTGAACTCTTACAGGTCTCCTTCATACCCAGTGTATTATGTCCCATTCTCTCGAGTAAAGACGTCATCACACTGGGCTAATAATCCCCCACCCTACCCGACTGTTGGAACAGATTTGCAGCCCACAGCTTTTGGGAAGGAATTTAATATGCAGGGAAATAAATTCCATGCAGCCTATCAAGTGATATTCCATGTGTTTTTGTTGGGAAAACTAAATAGTTTGCCATATTGATTTTACGGTGGAAAAAGTTGTGGTGGGCGGTACCACCGATGAATCAAAGGTTGGAGGAAAAATAGCCCATTGTGATAATCCCTTAACGGTCAACTGCGTGAAAATATAACTTAGAAATTAGAACACTAATATGCACGTTTCTAGCATTTTATAGTCTTCATTTTATCCATATAGCATGATCCTAAAAGTGCCTGATAGTAGACAAACTTTTCAATGTCATAGTTACATTTTCCACCGCTAGGGTAACTGATGACGTCGGTAGTGTTGTTTACATTCTCGGACATGGCCACGAACACTATGGGGATTTCACATCGAGTGAAGAAGATTGATCGGATTTGGATGCCCACTCGTATTCCAATGTGGGTACGGTACAAGGACACATGTACGAACCAATTCGAATATCCAAACAAGAGTCAACTGACGAAGAACATGTTGAGAACGAGGAATCTTCAGAGGATGAACGCCCGTCTGGTGGCAAACCAACGAAATCATGTGTCTGGTCTAATGTGGTGTGTGATTGCTGGTGTGCATTTATGTATGTAAAGCGTGCATGCAGTAATGCATTCCGACGAACTCACCAGTCCTTATTCCCTGCTCGTTCTGGGCGTTCATCCTCTGAAGACTCCTCGCTCTCGACATGTTCTTCGTCAGTTGGTAATGTTTAAGGAATCGCCTAGCCAACGACCCTATGTTTTTTCCTTGGTTTGCGGGCCTAGTACCCGCTAGGACCTTAACCTCGTAGGTGATCCGGAATAGGTCATATACACAGTTTGTTGCCCACGTGATGCCACCTTTATTAGCGGCAGTGGCCTGACCTCAGGAGGGTTTACCCCTCAACCGCAGGCGGTGCCAGGGGGGAGAGTGTGCCCCCAAGAAGCTGAGGGTTGCCTTGGAAGGGAAGACGGTGAGGTGTTGCGCCACCCCTGCCGCGGTGAGTGACGTGCTGAGACTTAAGCTAAGAATGACAGTGACTGCACTTTAGCAGATAGTGGTGGAGGGGCTGTTGCACCTCGGCTCCACAGAGTTTGCAACGTTCGTGATTGTCTCTTCCCGCGCGTAGTATTTGCCACCAACTGCTATATCCTAGGAGGATCTTGTGGATGGTAGATTCCGCCCTTCTACTCGGAGGCAGGTGGACTGCCTCGTAACTAGTGACGAGGGAGTACCACAGCGCTGATTCCAAAGTACGAAGTTTGCTGGTTGGCTCTGGCCATTAACCTGGTCTTTTTGATGGTGGCGCCCTTGATCTGTGTGATAGTGGGTGCCGGGGGCAGTGTGATTTTGTCGCGGCATCATCATCTGCAATAGTATTCCCTGGAATCCCGATGTGACTGGGGATTCAGTGAAATATTGAGAGAGTGGTCCAGGGCCTTGGAGATGGCAGCAAGTTCCGTCTGAAAAGTAAAGCTTCTCTCATTCACTCTCCATAACTCGGTCACCCCTGCAGCGGTTTTAAAACCACGCCACACCTTCGTGAGGTCCACAGAGCCGTCTGTGTAGTACGACAAGCTCGCTTGGGGAGTGGACCTTCTGGCTTCAAAGACCATATGTTACAACCTTACTGGGTCGCAGTCAGTATTCCTTCCGTTGAGGTGGAAAATTTGGAAGCTGGCGCAGAGAGATCGCCACGGGGGAGGGGCATAATCTGGTTGAGGTCCGTCTAGAGCACGTCACTGAACCAATTCCCGGAGTTCAAAGGCGCAGATCGTACTCAACACATGGGCCCTCCGGGAATGACAAATGGGGTCTCCCTCGACGTCACTCTCCCTTTGGCCGGTCAAAAGTCGGCCGAGAAGACAGGAAGAAAGCCTCTCCGTCCGTAGGCGAAGGGAGGTAACTCCCGCCCAGGGAGGGAGGGGGGGCAGTAATGGTGAGGAGAGTGGTTTTGGAAGACCTCAAGCTTGTCTCACAAGCTGAGCCGGAGGGAGGCGGGATAATCCACCATCGAACGTACCGCTTGAATATAGTACATCCGGAGGACCTTGTGCCTGGCACCTAACCAGGGTCTCGTTATGGCTCTGAGATTTAATCTCGTCTTCGTGGCCTCACGGAAATACCTGATCTCCGGAGCGAAGGAGAGCCTGGCGTCGACCCAGATGTCTCAGTATTGATAGCTGGGCACCCAGGGGAGGATGTCACCTTGAAAAGTAAGACGGGGGCGTCGTTTCCGCGTTCTCAAACTCATTGCTCTGGTCTTGGCCGTCGAGATTTCAGTCTCAGCCTTTCACATTCCTGGGAAAGGGGACTGAAATGTTGGGCCCCAGTGGAGGGGGGAGGGGAGGGAGGAACGAGAGCAAGGGAAGTGACGACTGTGTTTCATGTCGTGTCTCCGGCGATCAGGTTGTAGGAATCAAAAGAAAGGCAAGAAAGCAAGAAGCAGCGAGCTAGCTCGCATATGCTTCTCCGAGGGTCTCTGCATCTTCGGCGTCCGTTCAGTTCCTTATATACACGGGCAGGTCATGGCCCGTGTTTTTTTATTGCCGTGAGGTCAAGTGTGCTGCGTGGGAAGTCGGAGGCAAAACGTTCTGACGTCGGTGACTCACGAAGACCGAGGGTGTGTGTTCCTCAATAATCCAGTTGTTCAGTCACGTGGTCGGCAGAGGTGCAGGCCAGCCATGGCGGGCCGATGCTGGCATTGCACGTGAGCTTCCTGGAGGAGGCTTTGTTGATGGTCATACGGCAGACCCTAGCGCTGGTTAGTCATGCTGGGGCCCCAGGAGCGAGTCCCTCAAGGAGGCTTTGTTCCATCCGTGGGCCTCAAGGAAGCTCCGGGTCGCGTTGCAGCTGGGAAATTGTGAGTGTGTCCCATGAGTCCACTTGGAGGTTAGAAGGTCGTGAGACGCCGAGATATTAGGCGAAGGGGTGAGGACAGGTCCTGACGACTACTACTAACAGTCAGTAACTTAGAAATGAAGAAACATATATTCAATTCTGTAAATTTATGCAATACAACGGAAAGAAATGTTGCATTTATATGAAAATATCTATATAGTGATACAGTATAGGTGCTACCCATAATATTATTTCACAAACCACGAAAATGGATAAGGTTACAAATTATATAAGATAAAAATTATATACTTGCAAAAAAGAAAAATTTAATATGATACAATTACACTTGTTATCAATAATATCAACTTCGAAACATGATAGGGAAATTATTAAAAAAAATACACGCCTGAGGTTACATATTGTGAGGGAGGGCCACAAAGAATATATATATTATATATATATATATATATATATATATATATATATATATACATATATATATATATATATATAATCACAATGAGAAAAGAGCCGTTTTACAATACCCTTCCCCCGACTCTACGAGAAAATTCTGCATTCTCAAAAAGTAAATAAATAAATAAATAAATAAACTTTGACATAGGTTGTTCTTATAACCGCGCAAGGAAAGACCTCCAATTGACCCGTCATCGTTAAAAGAAAGAAAAGGGATGGCTGGATTGTGGTATTCATGTCAGTGATGGGAATGGGCAGTACTGACCGGGGTCTCTTAGTCCGGGATGAGAGGACGCCACGAGGCTATGGGAGCAACCCAAATAAAAAGGTTTGAATGACAGTAACATACAATACTTCGCGCAGATAAATTCTTGTGGTGGAGAGGTGCAGAAAATAAACGCTGAGATGGATTGACTGAACTGTGAAACAACTTGGTAGATGATATACATTCATACATACATATACCAGGGAGGTAGCCAAAAAGAAAAAGATGATATAGCCTAGCTAAAACCATAAACAAATTTAAATCTAGATATGGGAGATGGAGAATAAGAGACTTGGTTCAACGAACGTACTTTCGTTCATGTGCACTAAACTCAAGTAAATCTATGGACAAGACCAAGATCTATATACACCAGGTCTAACCGTTTGAGCCGTTCTGCGCAGCTTCTGACGTCATCAGGATGGTTCCGTTTTCTCTTTGTGAAACACTGAAGAAAACTGTGAAACGCCAAGGAAGACTGGAACTATTATATTTCCTCCCCGTTATCTCTCTCTAGCTCATTGCTATTATCAGTGTGTGTGTGTGTATTTATATATTCGTATTTTACGGGAAGGTGAGATATCGTCGTGTGTGCTTACATGTGTACACGTTCACATTTGTGTGTGTGTGTTTGCAGGGAAACGATGAAAATTAACATTTTGGCTTACATCCTCTTTGGTTTGAGCCACAATCCTTAATGTCACAATGAGCCATAATGTCAAGATCTATATATACCGGTATATACAGATCTTCATTGTCAGAATATAACTAATTGCGTGGAGCGGTACGAGCGGAGGCAGCAACATACCCGAACGACGCACCAGCTTCAACTGACAGCGATTGGACGCGCGAACCCCACTTTGAAAAGCCAGGTGACGTTCACGGGCCCGCTGCGCCAACACCCTCGAAATTCGGTCGGAAGTGGTTAGACCTGGTATATATAGATCTTGGACAAGACCAAGCTTGTATGGAAGGGATTGGTTGACAACGTAATTTTTTGTGTACGATATGGAAGAGTTGCCACTCCTTGAGTTTTTTCCCAAGATCTTGAGATTTTTGGTGATGTCTTTGGATATTGGGATTTTTATTTTAAAAAGATAGATATCTTGTGATTTGAAAGCATTTTCATTGTATCTTCCATTATTTAGGTTTGCAAATAAATATCATATCTGAATGCAATAATAATATCCAGGTACTTTGTTCTAAATCTAGCAACACTATCCACACTTGGCCTGGCCTCTAGCTTCACGGATCACAGCAGTAGTGATTCGCGTGAGCAGGGCTTGCATAACTGCGTAAACTTGTGTTGTTATTAACATGAGTGAGTCTGGAGATCCTGAGCCTGGGATAAGTGGCGGTAATACCCCACCAAAGAAAAAAAAATGTACCAGCGGTCGTTTAATCCTGAGTGGCTGGAAGACCCTGAACTGAAAGACTGGGTAAAACCAGACCCAACGGACAAGAATGGTGCATTTTGTTGTGTGTGTGACTGGAAACAAAAACTGTAATAAATCTACCCTGATGAACCATAAAGTTTCCTTTAAAACACAAAGTGTTTTGAAGCAAAGGCACACATTGTTAACATTCAGCAGTATTTTAAGCCCACAGAATCAGAAAAGCTTGAAGATAAGATAGCAAAGGCGGAATTGCTTATAGAAGGATATATAACAGAACATGGAGTCTCTTTTGCACAAGGTGATCATTTAGTGGAAGTTATAAAGAAAATGGCCCCGGATTGTGAAATTCTTTAAGGCATGAAAACGAAAAAAAAAAAAAAAAAATCTTCTTAAATATTACAGGATGGAAATGCATGGGAAGAAAGTGCGTCAGTTGTGAAAATTTGCAAAGAAAATAAGTTTTCTTTAATCATAGATGAATGTACAGATGTTTCTGTATCACTACACTATTGTGAAATTGACGGTCAAGTTTCATACACTGATTAAAGAAGAAGACTTAGAAGACCTACAGGATGAAAGGAAAGATTTGTTACATTTCAAGGAATCACTGAAAAATATGAGTGACTCGGCAACTAATTTCTGGCATGAACTGCAGAACCACCAGAAATTCTGCCTCCTCTCTAACTTCATGTGCTGTTTACTGCTTCTACCCCAGTCGTCTGCATGCGTTGAACGAGTATTTTCTCAACTTTAACATTATCAAAACTAAACGAACAGCCTTCATGTGTCAACTGTTGTTGGATGCCCATTCAGGATGGACAAAGGCGGGTTCGTTTGAACACTAATGGTAATTTTTTATCTCTACAAAACTGCTGTAAGTCCAGAGGAAAACTCCGGAGGTTGCCAGATGTTCCTAGCTAAAACTTACAGAAAGCAAAAAGGGGCGTTCCCTGCGAGGGAGTTGCCAGTAAGAAAAATAGGTCATGTATGAAATGGTGTCACTTTTGAGGGTTGCCAAAAAGAAAATATATATATATATCAATGTGAAGATCGTTTGGTCCCGGTCCTCACGTCGTGAGTTTTCCTAGTCGTCCACCCGTCCGCACGTCTCGCTTCAACTGCAAGTTTATTGGATTCTGTACGGCACCTTGACATTTTCCAGACGTATGACCAATAGAGGGGTGCCTGGCGAGCGATGTCCCCGAGTGCCTGTCTGAAGGCCCTTTCAGAGTTGTCCCTTCATGCACGAAGTGAAGTGCCTAGCTGAAGGACCTTTTGAGAGTTGTCCCTTCATGCCCGAGATGAAAGAAATCTGGCGTCTATCACACTGTTGCAGACTTCTAGCTAAGCAAGCAATTGCACGACAGGAAACAACTTGCAACCAGTGGGAGCCTTCGACATCACTAATAAAAGATGTGGGCACTGCCACCAGCTCTACATTAGCAGAGAAGCTGCCAGGAAGCAGAGAGAAGTGGCAACTCTGCATCCCGACGAAGAGCCTCTTCCTGTACTTCCCAATAGTTCTTTATAAGTTCAATATTCAGGTAAGGAATATGCCAGAATCAACGTTTCAGTAGCATTAATTTACAATATTTGTAAACCTTGGAATATATGAGCCTATTTTGGGAATTTTCGGAGGCAAGTCTTGGCTATATATGATATTTTAGAGTGCCGGCACTGATAAGGAGTAAGGCTTAGCGATGGTGACGTTGGATATTAGCTGATTTGCCAACAACTTTTCCACTACTATCAAAGTCAGGAAACTATATGTCTACACTGACCTTATACATCGAACCAGACATCGTATGATAGAAGTTACCGTCGGAATTAGACAAATCGCACAGGTCTGACTACATTTTTTTAATATTGTAACTTTTACCTTACCTAGTGTTCGACGCTCACGAGACCTAAAAATGTTAAAGTTCGACGAGCGAAGTACGCAGTGGCGATTCTAGGCAGGGCCATGCCCCCCCCCCCCAGTTTTTCAGCTGGCCCCCCAGTTTTTTGCATGCCCTATTGTTAAATCATGTATATATATATATATATATATATATATATATGTATATATACATATGTATATGTATGTATATATATATGTATATATATATATGTATATATATATATATGTATATATATATTTATATATATATGTAATGTATATATATATATATATATATATATATATATATATATATATATATATATATATATATATATATATATATATATATATATGTATATGTATATATATATGTATATGTATATACCTTGGTAAATACTACTGCGGTACCGACCGCGTCACGGCGTCACACGCAGTGCCATGCCCCCTCCGCCCCTGTTTTTCAGCTGGCCCTCCCACTTTCAAAGTCTTAGAATCGCCACTGGAAGTACGCAGTAGGGATCTCTCGATTTAGAGGTGAAATTTCACCATCAAGTCAGAAATCTTCCTTTGTGGGATAAACACTGAAAACTATTGAAATATAGTCTACTTTTAAGAAGTTTAGTCGAGGGAACATGAAACTGGGAAAAAATTAATTGAGTTGTTACTGTTGGACTAGTTCGACTGTTATTTTGTACCATTCGGTTGGAAAGATGTATTACTCGCTTGACCAAATGAAGGCTCTTCCCGAGTCCCATGTCTGTACAAAGGTTCTGAACATGTAAAAAAAAATACAACCTGTTAAAGATTTGTTCCACAAGTACTGTTAACTGTACATTGCGATAAAACTATGCCAACACCGATTATATGGTAAAAATCTAGTTTCTGTGTTTAACAAGTCCTAGCAAAAGAAAATACATAAAAAGTAAATAAATAAAAGTATGTATGTAGATTAATATGTCGTGATAATGCATTCCAGCCGACAATAAAATCAGGTTAATTTTATTCAGAATAATTTCTTAGAATTGCATGGTCAACTTTTAAGATTAAATTGTTAAGGGAATGCGGATAATGTAACTTGTAAAGTTGGCTTTGCACTGTTTTCATGTATATACATGTTTTCTGGAAACCCATTTCTGGTATCCTGCTGAATATATATAATCATTAGTAAACTATCCCTTGGGTCCATTCATATGGGATATATGGGGACAGGCTTATGGGATAGGTTATGTTTGGTTAACAATGAATATATTTTTTCTTTAAATGAAACAAATGCAGAGTGCATGTGGTGGTCATATAAGGCAGAAGTTGGAGAGAATCGTCTCTACATCACATATCTTCATATTTTGTTAACATTTCCATCTTTAACCAGAGGTGCACATTCAGCCTCCAAAGTGGGCCGTGGTGGATCTCCTATAAGCTTCATTTATTGTTCCTTCACTTTTGTACCTACAGAGCTAACAGCTATTGACTGCTCCAGTCCAATTCCTCCCACAAGCAGATGACATAAAAGCATTCCTACACTTATATAACACAACATTTCTTCCTGAAAAGACCCAAAGACAATTGGTGTAGGTTTCTAATCATCTCAAATGAAAACAACAATTGTAATTATCGATATGACATGAAGACATGAATCTGGACAGATGTGAGAGGGAGTACCAATGACAATTTTATTTCCTTTTGTGAAACACATACTCAAGCCATATCTATCTACAGTATATACTAAAAGGTTTCCCCTTCATAAGGGAGTTAGCCAACCAAGACTCAAACCTACACTACCCACCCCACTTTTTTTTTTTTTTAATCATCTTAGCTCCTTTTGCATATCACCCATGCTCATGAAAGGTGCCTGCATGAAGGCATTCAAGAAACAATGTTACATGTTAGAATGTATTATTGGAAGCCAAAGTGCCGTCAAACCATCAAGACCATACTGGGTCGTTGTGTGACTTGTAAGGGAGTTGAGGGCAGAAAGTTTGAATATCCAAGTCCACCTCCATTGCTTGTTGAGCGTGTGACAATTGAACGTCCTTTCCTTCACATAGGAATATATTATTTAGGACCTATCACACTCACACTCACAAGGATGGAACCCCCCCCAAATATTACATGTGTTTATTCACATGCACAGCAACTAGACTGGTGAATTTAGAGTTTGCCTCAGATATGTCGGCTCTGACATTTCTGAACCTCTTTCGGAGATTTTGTGCGATGTATTCATTCACGAGAACACTAATTTCGGACAATAGGTCCAATTTTGTTGCTGGAGCAAAGTTCTTCAAGATGTCAGACCACACTAACGTCTCCGAATATATGACAGGAAATAGCAACATGGAAATTCATAGACCCCAGAGCACAGTGCATGGGAGGCTTTTATGAACGCACAATCAGTTTAACCAAATCATGCCTGAAGAAGGTCTTGTGTAAGAAGAGAGTGACTTGGGAAGAGTTGGAAACAATTCTGTGGGAAGTACAAACGTGGTTGAACAATCGCCCATCAACCTACCTCAACGAAGAAGGACCCGTAGAATCCTTGACTCCTAATCACCTTTTGTATGGAAGAACCATAAATCCCTATCCACCACTGGTAACGTCGGATACATCTGAACCTGATTTCTTGAGACATACACAATTTAATTGCAAGACACAGTTGTCTATCATCAGTTATCAAACATTTTGAAAGAATTTGGAAAAAGGATTACTTGACTTCTCTGAGAGAAAAACATCATGGCTCCTCGAAACCAATGCAAATGAAATCACCCAAGGTGGGAGAAGTGGTGATAGTGGAGACGCTTGGATCACAACACGAGTGGCCATTAGGACGTATTGTTAAACTATACCAAGATGAAGAAGATAATGTACGCATTGTACATGTGTTATGCAAAGGGATGATTAGTAGAAGAACACTGGACAAATTAGTTCCCTTGGAAATTCATTCCCATGATGAAGAATCAATTGGTGAGGATGAGACACCTTCAGTACGTCCTATGAAACAAGAAGCTCGAAAGGCAGTTAGATTAAGGCAATCCCTGATTGACAATGCACAATTGTAATCAGACGTGCTCTTTTGCCGCCCGAAGGGTTTCGGGAATAAATCCCGAGAGGCATATTTTAGAGTAAACAAGCTATCATTACAAATATAGACATCTGTGGCTACGACCTCAGTTAATTTAGTGAAATGATAGCTGTAGAATTAGGATTTAAATTGAAATACGGCAATTAAGTATATAAAGCTGTATGAAATTTGTATTCTAGAAGCTTAGTATATGAAAACATGCATAGCAAATTATACAGCCTTACTTTTTCCATTTAGATAGAGTGGCCTACCATTTTTTTTTTATATATACGAAAACATTACATAAAGCATTAGGTAAAGGAATCGACAACGTACTTAACCAAGTATGGTTGACTACCCCCTCTCAGGAATGTCGCGTTACCGATATTTAATTTTATTATTAATCTTTTTGGTTACCACTTGGTGACTTCTCCGTTTTGAGAATTGGTTCTGGTGCATTACCCATCTCTAGTTCCCATGTATGGGTATTATATATGTATTGTGCAACATTTTCACTTCAGTTAAAGTGACGTTGTACCTCCCATAGACCCTTGGCAACGAGAGGTCAGAGGTCACTAAGCGTTCAGCGCCAAGAGGGGCCCCTATAAGGCAGCCAAGTCCAAGACAAGAGATGAAACTGACCAGAAGTGTTAGTGATTCATGACTGGAAAGTGATATGAATTTACCCCAATCACAGACCTCATATATACCCTATCGTGTGTAGTGCTTATACGACGAAGCGTGTGTTAAACCAATGAAGGGATTCTATGAAAGAACCATTCCCCTTAACACGTACCTCTATCCTTCTCTCCATTCCTATACTTATCCCCCATGCCACGCCCGAAGTCGTCGCACACATTACCGTCATTAACCAGAACAAAGACAAAGAAAATAACCAAGTGGCCCCTAGGCCATGGTAAGTTGCAACTTAACAGTTACCTGAAATATCCAAACCTGAATTATTGAAATTATTTCATATTCACAAAGATACATGATGCTTTGTGATGTCATTGTACTTTTCAGGGTTCGATGAGTCCCACCCGATCACTAGTATGTAGTGTTGTTGTTGCTGAAAGTCACTGGCGGATCCAGGGGGGGGGGGTTAACCCCCTCACCCCAAATTTTTGCTCTTAACATCCCATTGTTAGAACTATTTGCTCGATTTTTTTTTTTAAACCGACCCTCCTTTCAATATATATCTAACGTGTTTCGGATTTAATTGACACTGTCCGAAGGCCGAACCGGACCTGTAAGTATTCATATGACAGCGTCATGGTGGTGTTGGAGCGCAATTGGCTTTCGTCAGTTTCAGTTAGAGTATCGTGCGATGGCGTCACGATGGCAATGAATGCTGATTGGTCGAGGTGATCTCGTACGATGCTGTAGCGTAACGCTGGGAAAGAGGGATGGAAAAACTTGAAGCGGGAGTTTTACTTTTTGCCATACTTGTATTCTACTTTTCAGGAAGAGCCATGTATGTGCATGTGTATAAAGTTTTTTACCATTGCAATCTAATTTATTGACAAATTTCTCAATATACCTTTGCAAATAGCTTCAAAATACTTCTAAAATTATTCACATTTCAAATCCCCCAACTGATTCGGGTCGCTTCGCTCGCTTCCCACTCATACATAGTTTACCCCCCCCGCAATATATATATATATATATATATATATATATATATTAACAACCACAATGCACTTTAATTCTAAGCCATCAAAGGCCAGCATGCTGAAATTGAAATGTGGTACTGCCTAGGACTCGAACCCGGCATCCTCATGACAAGTGCGGCAGTGACTTACCAACTAGGCTACCTCTTGGTAAGTCACTTCGTGCAAATCGATTCTTGTGGTGGAGAGGTGTATAAATTAAACGCCGAGATGGATTGACTGAACTATGAAACAGCTTGGTAGATGATATAGCCTAGCTAACACCACATACTAATTTAAATCTAGATATGGCAGATGGAGAATAAGAGACACGGTTCAACGAACGTACTTTCGTTCATGTATACTAAAATTCGAGAAAATATATGGGCGAGACCAAGCTTGTATGGAGCAAGAATGTTTACTTAGACCTTGGTATGGAGGGTATCAGACAACGTAATTGTTTGTTTACGATAAGGAATAGGGCTAAGTTATGGTGACGTTGGGTAGGCTATAAGCGTTCAAAGTCAGGAAACTATGTCTACACTGACTGTATACATCAAACCAGACATCGTATAATAGAGGTTACCGTCGGAATTAGACGAAACTGCACAGGTGTGACTACATTTTTTAATATTGCAACTTTTACCTTACCCACTTTTCGAGTCACATGACATGGAAATGTTCACGTACGAAAAGCGAAGTACGCAGAAGCGATCTCTCGATTAAGAGGTGAAATTTTACTCTCAAGTCAGAAATCTTCCTTTGTGGAATAAACATTGAAAGCTATTGAAATATAGTCTACTTATAGGAAGTCTGGAAAAGGGTAACATGATACTGGAAAATGAATAAGTTGTTACTGTTTGACTAGTTCGAATATTTATATAATTTTGTAACATATATATATTTATATAACTTAAATATTTGTTCCACAAATACTGATGAATGGCTGTAATAGTCAGATTTCAAGAAGTAATTATAAATTATGCTAAAATTATGCCAACATCAATTAATACGGTAAAAATCTAGTTTCCATGTTTAATAAATCCTAGAATAAGAAAATAAATAATAAATAAATAAAATTATGTATGTAGATTAATATGTCTTGATGATGCACTTCAGCTGGTAATAGAATCAGGTTAATTTCATTCAGAATAATTTCTTAGAATTGCATGGTTAACTTTTAAGATTGAATGTTTAAGGAAATGCAGATAATTAAGTAATCTGTAAAGTTGGCTTTGCACTGTTTTCATGGATATATACGTTCTCTGGAAACCCATTTCTGGTATCCTGCTGAATATATATGGGATGTATGGGGACAGGCTCTTGGTTAGGTTATGTCTGGTCAACAATGAATGTAATTTTTTCTTTATAAAAAAAAAAAAAATGCAGTGTGTATGTGGTGGTCATATGATGTAGGTGTTGGAGAGAATTGTCTTTACATCACTTGTCTTCATAGTTTGTTAACATTTCCATTTTTTATCCAGAAGTACACATTCAGTCTCCAAAGTGGGCTGTTAGCTTCATGTATCGTTCCTCCACTTTTGCACATAAAGACTAAAAGAGTAACAGCTATTGACTGCTCCAGTCCAATTCCTCCCACCAGTGGGTGACGTAGAAGCATTCCTACACTTATACAACACCGACAACATTTCTTCCTGAAAGGACCCAAAGACAATTGGTGTAGGTGTCTAATCATTTAAAATAAAACAACAATTGTAATTATTAATAGAACATGAATACATGAATCTGGACAGATGTGGAAGGAAGTGCCAATGACAGTTTTATTTTCTCATGAAACACATTATACTATAGCCATGTCTATCTATATACCAAAAGGTTTCTTCCCCTTCATAAGGGAGTTCACTAACAAAGACTCACACCCACACTACCCACCCACATTTTTTTTTCTTCACTCCTTTTGGATGAAAGGTCATCCCAAACCCCATACACTGCCTGGATCAGAAGCAATGCAGTAAGGTGTAGCACTTCCACAGCAGGGCCCAACAGTCAAAGCTCATTTACTCTCATTGCTTCAGTTAAATGGTAACCCTCCCCACTTATCCACTCGTGAGTAAATACAGAAGACAAGGACAAATCCCTTCAGGCAGTGTCAGTATCAGCCATTCACAATCATTCTCCACTCATGCTTATTTCTTGCCCTCTCTTCTCCCTATTCAACAGATCTTCCTTTTACTCAAAGCCTCCTTCACCCCATTCTCAGTCCTCCCTTCAATTTCACCTCATCCACCTCTGCCCTCCAACTCTTTTGTTAGTCTTTTTTCACACCATGTACCCAAGCCATCCCAATATTCTCTGGTCTATCCTGTCTGCCAGTTCCCTTTCAGGCTATCTACAGTATTAGTATTTTGTCAGTAATAACTAGTGTTTCTATTCTTGGAGACAATATTACATTGAGGAGTTGGAATTATGGGGGTGCTAAAGAAACATAGCAGAATGGAAGGATAATAGAAGTTAAAATTGTTCAGCATTCTTTTTGAGAGTTGAAATGAGTCTCCAGTTATGCTGCATGATTCTGATCTATAGGGATCTCAGTAAGTCTTTAAAAATGTTGATTGCATCAAACTTGTGAAAATGGTACCCCATATGGGTACCATTAAAATAGCACAGCTAGCTACACCCAATACTATCCAGATATTCAATTGAGACAGCCAAGACTTGGAATATAATGACTTGATGATTTGGTGCACTCTTCTAAAATAAATAAAATAGATTGAACCCATAGAGAAGGGATTTATGTCTGATGAATTATTATTTTTTTTTTTAATACCCTGGGAAGAATAGTCACAATCAGGAACTAATTCATTTAGGTAGACCATATATAACAATAAATAGTGGGAAGTATTTGTTAAATGAATATAATTGTTTGGCAATAGACAGGAAAAATATGAAAGTGATCACCATCATCTATGGGCCAAAGAAGATGAGTTTCATTGAACCCTTGGCCTCTTCACTATGCAGGGTTTCCCTTGGCTGAGTAAAATCATCTGATGGTAACCATAACAAATACTTGAGTCATGAATCAAAATGGAAAGGTTGATTTTGATAGGTTTAATGCCATCACTGCACAGGAGGTAGCCAAAATTAAACTAGAAATTCCACCTGGTATGGGAGGGATTAAATGACTGGTGTTTTCTGTCAGTTGAATAAATTCACTTGGGACCAATAATGTGCACCATGCTCCCCATCTTCAGAACCTGTCAGCACCCTCATCTCCATCTGAGAGTGCAGCATTGAGAGCCTGGCACTCGGTCAACTATGACAGCATATCTTCCTTGTTTTTACATAAGAGTAGTCTTCACAGTAGGCAACTTCTCCCCTTCTACTAATGTAGGCTGGTGATATTAGAAAGAGTCCCATCCCACACTTGTACATTAAATAGTAGTCTGAGTTTTTGTCCCAGAGAAGTGTATGGGAAGGTCTGAGTACTGTTACTTGCCAGTTAGGGGCTTTGAGTATCAATTGAATGAAACTTGAGGCAACAACCATTGTTCAAGCAAGTACAATGTATGAAGCACTTCCAACTTCACAGTAACTTGATTTAGATTTGCCTCTGCCTATTCATGGATAAGAATAACAAATTGCTTGAGCATGTCATAGTGTATAAGTGTATAGCTAGTTTGAAGTTAATTTCTATACATACATATACCAAGGTCTTTTTCCCCCTTACAAGGGAGGTAGCCAAAGTCAAAGGCATAAATCCACTCCCATCCATTTCATCCCCACATACTCCACTTCCTTTCACCACCCCTCCCTCTTTTCTTGGCTCCTTCTGGATGATGGGTCATCCCTGCATCTTGCCCACTGCCCTGGGTGAGGTTATAATTTTTATAATTTTGTACATTTTCATATGAATCTAGCTGTGAGGTTGAAACCAAACCATTTTATAGATATACTTCTCACACACCCCTTACCACAAATACTTGATTGATGCAGCCTCATTCTTTTGTAAATTCACACTGTTCTTCCTCAATCACTCACTCTTTTCCTTTCTTAATAAGCACACATATACATATAAAGACAATAAGAAGAGAGGTAATAAATTGTTCAAGAACATAATAGTGACATTTCATTTTGAAAAATCTGATCTACCCCAAACTGGGATATTCAGCAGAGTTATGGTCATTACATAAAAAGGAAGGTAAGAAAATTTGAGATAATGGAAAGGGTGGCAACCAGAATAATCCCAAACCTAGTGGGTAAGACATGTAATGAAAGACTAGAAAAACTGGAATTGCCCACATTAGAAGAACAAGGAGAATTCAGTAACTGTTGCTGCATTTTTCAATAAGTGGAAAACCCACAACCCCACAGCAACTGTCAGTGGTCTTTCTAGGATTTATTATTATTATTTTTTTCCCTGTTTGTAAGTTACTGGTTGAAAATAGGAAAAAGGGAGTAGTTGCAGATTGTCACCTCAATGTGTGAAAAAGTATAAGAAATAGATGTTGATAGAAAAAGGTCTTTGGCAGAAAGGGATGGAAAAAGTTGACAGAGGAACTGTTAATAAAAGATGAAAGAACACCAAGAGGACATAGCAAAAAACTAAAGAAGCGAGATTGTTTGACATGTTAAGAAGCATAGAAGTGTTAATTTGTGGAACAATTTAGAAGAAACAATTCATGCAGACACCATTGATAAATTTATTGGAGGTATACAGACAGGACCCCATGAGTATACATCCAACCCCATATATTACAAATGGGTAAATACATCCATACACCTTATCAACCACAATAAAAAAATTAGACCTCACAAATATAGCTCCTTTACTGTATATTTCAAACTTATCACCAAACCTCCCACATTCATATTTATCTCCTTTCTGTAAGCTCAACCTAACATATTCTGATAACTGAATATATATGGCGAAAGTAAATCACTCATTGATACAAGCCCACCGCATCTCAGTTAGCACCCCTACATGGGCAAAATGGCATCACAGATAGAACCCTTTTCCAAAATCCCTCCATGAATTATGAGCCAGTCCCTAAATCGGCTAGCTCCACTGGGACGTTCATTAATATTAATAATAATGATGATACATGCATATACCAAAGCTTTTTCCCCCTTACAAGGGAGGTAGCCAAAAGGGAAAGGCATAAAATCATTTCCACCCATTCCATCCCTGAATACACTCCACACCCCTCCACCCTCCTTCTTATCTGAGCACCTCCTGGATGACGGGTCATCCCTGCACCTTGTCCACTGCCCTGGGTCAGAAGCAGTGTCGCAAGACACAGCACATCCACAGCAAGGCCGCTTCATTAAGTCGGCAACCCCCCATGCATAAAAGGAGAGGACGGGGAGAAATCCCTTCGGGCTGTGTCAAAATTTGCTCACACATACTACCTCACCACCTCATGCAATCACAACATCATCCATATACAACCATTCTCCATTCACCCCTGTCTTCTGTTCTCTCCCGTCCTTCCTCAACAGACATTCCCCTTTTCCCCAAAGCCCCTTTCACCCCATCCATCCACCTCATCCTAGGACATCCCCTCATGTTCACTCCCTCCACATCTGCCTTCCATACCTCTTTTACTAGTCTTTCTTCACTCATTCTTTCCATGTGTCCAAACCATTCTAATATTCTTTCATCAACCCTATCTCCCAGCTCCTTTTCCACCCCTGTTCTCCTCCTCACCTCCTCATTTCTCACTCTATCTAGCCTAGTAACCCCCATCATACTTCTCAGACACCTCATCTCTTCTTCTCAGACATCTCATCTCATCAGGGAGAAGGAAGAAAATTAAAAGTGGCCTATACCAACATTGACGGACTAATTTCGGGACTGAACGAACTCAATGATTATCTGTTAGAAGCAAAACCAGACATAATGGGAATTGTAGAGACTAAACTAAGAGGTGAAATACCTTCCACTGTTATCGGACAAGGTTTATACAACTACTGGATAAAAAACAGGGACAAGAAACAGGGAGGGGGAATCATGTTCTTGGCCAAGAAAGACCTAAAGGTGACAAAAATTGCAGAGGGCAAAGGCAATGTTGAATTGATCATGATAAAAGTCGAAGGCAAGAATATGAAAAGTAGAAAGTTTGTGGTGACTTATGTGCCTCCAAAAACAAGCGCTTGGAAAGAAAACAAACATACAAAAATGCTAGATGATACAAGAAAATCACTAAATGAGATACTAATGGGTAAGGGTAATCTGGTAATTATGGGGGACTTCAATTGCAAAGAAATTTGTTGGGACAGCATGACAGTGCAAGGAGGAGATGACTCGTGGGGCAATGTACTGCTAGATATGACCATGGAGTACACAATGACCCAATGGGTCCATGAAAACACAAGGTACAGAAATAATGAAGAGCCATCGAAACTAGATCTAATATTTACAACAGAACCTGAAATAGTGCATAAAATCCAGTATGAGACACCAATTGGAAAGAGTGACCATGTACTCATCGAAACTGTACTAAAGGAAGAAATAGACATAGAGAGGAACGAAAAGCATATGAAAGGAAGACTGATGTACAACAAAACAGACTTTACAAAACTAAAGACATTCTTCCGGAATGCAAACTGGGAAATATTTTACAGGGAAGAAACAACAGTGGAAGAGAAATGGAATATATTGATGGAAAACTACAATGAAGGTGTAAACAGGCATGTACCAAGACAAAAGCGAGAGAGAGAGTACATTAAATGTTGGTTCAACAAAAGATGCAGTGAGGCAAAAGACAGAAGGGACAAAGCTTGGAAAAAGTGGAGAAAAGACAAAAAACAAAGCAAATGGCAAATTTATGTTAACTATAGAAATGAGTATGTTAATGTGAGAAGAGAGGAAAAAAGGAACCATGAGAAGGATATTATAGACAAATGCAAAGAGCAACCCAAACTATTCTATCGGTATGTGAATGGTAAACTTAAAAACAAACAGGAAATGGTGAAACTATGCCAAGGAAACATAGAATACACAGAAGATTTAGAGATGGCCGAAGTCATGAACAATCACTTTAAATCTGTTTTCACCAGAGAGAAAATACCAAATTGTGACATAGATAAAAACAAGAAATCTCCCCTCATGAATGAGTTTACAGCATCACTAAAGGAAATATCAGAACATCTATCAAGGCTGGATGTCAGAAAATCACATGGCCCGGATGGTATTGCAAATTGGATTCTAAAGGAGTGCAAAGAAGAACTAACAGACAAAATACACATCTTGATAAACAGCTCACTCAAAGAAGGAAAGATACCCGAGGACTGGAAAAACGCTAACATTGTACCAATATACAAAGGAGGAAACAAAGAAGAACCCACCAACTATAGGCCAGTATCACTAACAAGCACCATAGCCAAAATTTGTGAGAAAATAATCAAGAATAGATGGGTAAAACATCTGGAAGACAATGACATATTAAACCCAAGACAATTCGGATTCAGACAAGGAAGATCATGCTCCACAAACTTAATATGCTTTTACTCAAGACTAATAGACATAGTGCAAGAAAGAAATGGATGGGCTGATTGTGCATTCCTAGACTTGCAAAAAGCCTTTGACAAAGTACCACACAGAAAACTACTAAAAAAACTGGAACACATAGGAGGAATACAAGGAAATCTACTAAAATGGATAGAGGACTTTCTGACTGGTAGAAAGATGAGAGTAGTGCTCAGAGAAAAATATTCAGATTGGAAAGAGGTGATCAGTGGAGTACCGCAAGGATCTGTGCTGGCACCAATAATGTTTGCTATCTATATGAATGACATGGACGAGGACGTGAACTGCTACATGAGCTTCTTTGCCGATGACGCCAAACTGCTAAGGAAAATAGAAACTGGTGAGGACTGTGAAGCACTGCAAGAAGACCTAAATAGGGTATGGAACTGGAGTCAGAAATGGGAAGTGGACTTTAATACTAAGAAGTGTAGCATAATGGAGTTTGGAAAAAGCAAAAACAGAATATCAGGAAAATATACAATTGGAACCAAAGAAGTAAAGAAAGTAGGATCCGAAAAAGATTTGGGAGTAATTATCACGAACGACTTGTCCTATGATATACAGATTAACAAAATTGTCGGGGAGACTTACAACTTGCTAAGATCAATAAAAGTGGCGTTTAAATACTTGGACGAAGACATGATAAAAAAAATATTGGTTACATTGATAAGGCCTAGATTAGAGTATGCGGCGACATTGTGGTCCCCCAGTACCAAAAAGAATATAAAGAAAATAGAAAGAATCCAAAGAGCAGCTACAAAAATGGCACCTGCACTTGCAAACCTATCATACGAGGAGAGATTGGCTAAACTGGAGTTACCGACACTGGAGCAAAGAAGAGAGAGAGGTGACCTATTGACCATCTACAGAATCATGAGAGGCACAGAGGTACTCGATAGAGAGAACTTACTTAACTGGGACAAAAGAAACACAAGAGGACATGGAAAGAAAATAAAAAAACATAGCTATAGAAGAGAACTGAAGAAAAACAGTTTTCCTCATAGAGTTTTGGACACTTGGAACAAACTGGACAATGAAATAGTATGCGCAAAAACCATTCATGAGTTTAAAAACAAACTAGACACTGCAAGATACAAAGGCGGGACATCACGAGCATAGCTCCCCTTCCCGCAAAATACAACTAGGTAAATACATTCAAACTCCTTCTCTCTTCTTCTCTTATGTTCCATGTTTCTGCCCCATACAGTGCTGTTGGCACAATCACTCCTTCATACAGTCTCCTCTTAGCATCCATTCCCAAATGTCTATTCCTCATTACACTCATTAATCCACCAAGGCATTTACTCGCTTCTCTCAATCTATATCCTACCTCCACCTTCACTCCACCTTTTCCTGCCACATTTGCACCCAAGTATCTAAAAGTATCCACTTCCTCCAGTTGCTCTCCCTTAATGCTCACTTCCAGTCTACTGCCACTTTCACCCCTTGTACATCTCATGACCTTACTTTTACCCACATTTATCTTTAGCTTTCTTCTATCACATACTCTCCCAAACTCTGCCACCAACTTCCTCAATCCCTCCTCCGATCCTGCCACAAGTGCAGTGTCGTCCACAAACAACAGCTGGCTCACCTCCCACTTTTCTCCATTTTCTTTAACCATCTCCAAACCCTTGCCCACTACCCTTGCATTTACCTCTCGCACCACCCCATCCATGTATGATGATAATAATAAAATCACTCCGTGATCACTGCTGAAGACTAAACAGACACTCTTACATAACACCAAGGAAAGATACATTAAAGACAACTTATCAAGGAAAAAATTGCAGTGGGGAAATATATCTTCATTGCATCTAATGTTGTTCAGTAAGCTATTCTAAAAAATTATTGGAGTTGGTTTTCAACCCTTAGTAGAATAGGGTACCTTTTTTATTGTTACACTCTGTTGAGGCCATGAAATCTGGTCTTCTACAGGCATGAAGACACTGGATATATAATATCCCTGAAGCCAGAGATAAATGATGTTCATGCGTGAACTGCTCCTGCATGACAGATGTACAAGAGGACCCTCTCTTTGTCGCCTGTTTCTGAAGTCTTTGAACACCTTCAGAAGGTGTAGTCTTAAGGGGGTAGGCACTGCCTCAGGAATAGCCAAAGATTTCTTATTCTGTTAGCATCAACCATTTTTCCTTGGGCTCTGCAATGGGTGGGAGAAAGAAATGCCCCTTCATCCACAAGGATATAAGATAAAAGAGAGAAAAAATGGGTGTGGGATGGGTGCATGCCTTGGCTGGTCACCTATCTTAAAAGTGGGAAGAGGCCTTCTGGTATATGTATTATTGTCATAGCATAGTCAGAAGTGAGGAGGTAAGAAGGAAAATGGGGATGGGAAGGGAGCTGGCAGATAGGGCTGCTGAAAGATTTTTGGAATGGTTTAGGAACATGGAAAGAATAAGTGAAGAAAGATGAAAGGGGCATTGAGCTGGAGGGAAATGTCTGTGGAATAGTGAAGAGAGAGGGTGGGGATAGGTGTGAGTGGAGAATGGTTGTGCATGGATGATAATTTGATAACCCAAAGGAATTTCTTCCTGTCTTATATATTTTTTGTATGAGGGGACAAAGAAGGAGGGTTGGTGTGTAAATGAAAAAGTCCTGTTGTGGGTGTGCTGTGTCTTGCTCCATTGCTCCAGGTAGTGGACAGGAGACAGGAATGACCCTGCATCCATGAGGAGCCAAGATGGGTGTTGGATGGGAATGGCTGGCTACCTTGTAAAGGGGAAGAGGCCCTTGATAAAGATAGATTGTTATTATTGTAAAGATGAAAATAGCTGGTATTTGGATACTTCTCTCCTCTTTCCTTACGTTTTCCAGTGAAATAGAAATAGCCCCCACACTTTAACAGCATAAATAGCATCCAATTTTTCCTATTATGGGTAGTTAAATCTGTGTAAAGGCCTGAGTAGGCTTGAGAATTTTTGCTATTTTTAAGGCCATGGGGCAGTAGGGCCCCATAGAGAAACTTGAGTTAACAGTCAATCAATTAATTTATTTCTAAAATTTCCTTGTATATTTTGAACTTTATATTAATACAAAATGCTCTTGCATTTGTAATACTGTTATTTGTATGTATTTCTTGAATGCTTAAAGAAGGGTTTCAGGTTTGAAATTAATTTTTTTTATAATAGCAATGGACAGGGTTTTATGAAATGAATATGTAGATAATTTTTTCTTTCTCTAACTGCAATTTCTATCTACTGTAATGGTATCTCTCCTGAAAGAAATGTTGGATTCCTTTCTTGTTCTTAAAACATGTAGCATTAAGTTAATTTCTCTCTTTCAGAAAAAGTAACATGTGTCTACTGTTTATTTTTACCAATCCAAGTGCCAAAGATGGAGAGTATAGTCTTATTTTGGTTAATAATCGCGATGAATTCTTCACCCGTCCAACCAAACCTCTACACAAATGGGCCTCAGGCATTTATGCTGGTAAAGCAAAGATTTGTATTTTCTTCTTCATTCATGACTCTTAAGATAAGGACTAATTTAGCTAAAGTATTTTCTTGCTGACATGTAACAAATGTTCAGACTTTGTAATGATTTCACGTGATATTTACTAATTTATTGATTTATCAACTCATATTTACTTATTTATTTTTAAATTTATTTTCAGGAATGGATGCTATGCCAGACCGAGAAGGTGGAACTTGGTTAGGGATTATAGATAAAGGGAGGATTGGATGTTTACTAAATATTCTTAAGCCAGTATCAGAATTTAAAGATTTAAAAGAAGTGCAGGGAAGAGGATATCTAGTCACAGACTTCCTTAATGGAAGTAAAGGAAGTCTTGGCTACTTGAATGACTTAGCAAATTCTCAAGCTATTTACAATGACTTTAGATTAGTGACATTGGAAAAATACTGTGGGGAAGTTAAAGCTCTTCATTATAATAATAGCGATAGAAATGTTGTCACCTTGCCACATGGAATTTATGCATTTGGAAATTCATACCCGAGTACATCTTTCAAGAAAATGGAAAGGGGTAAAAAATTATTTGAAGATGTGATTGGCAAGTATGGTTCTGTCAAGCAAGAGAGCGAACTTGTATCTTCACTGTTTTCAATGATGAAGGATAAAGAAAACACTCACCCAGACCCAGAGTTGATCAAGCAAAGTGGAGGTCATCATCCAGAAATGGTCAATGAAATGGGAAACATTTTTGTTTGTGGCAAGGAAGCAAATTATGGCACTAGGTTAGATATATTTATATTAGTAAGTTATGCATATACTTTTCCATGGGCCACTCCATGGATCTCTCTTTCTGTGTTGTATTTATCTACCTAATTGTAATATACAGGAAAGGAGCTATACTTATGGGGTTCCATATCTTTTTCTTCATCTCTCATACTTAACTTTGAATTTATTTATGGGTTTTGTTTGGGCTATATTATCTAGGCTATTCCAAGAGTAGATACATTTGTTCCAGAAACTGTGTTTGTATTTACCTAGTTGTATTTTACGGGACGGGAGCTATGCTCGCTGTGACCCGTTTTTGTATCTCTCCACATCTAATTTATTCTTGAACTCGTGTATAGTTCTGGCATTCATTGTTTCACTGTTTATTTTGTTCCAGACATTGATCACTCTGTGTGGGAAACTGTTCTTTTTCAGATCTCTTCTGTAACTGTCCTTCTTTAGCTTCTTATCGTGTCCTCTTATTTCTCTCTTGTCCCATTTCAATAGGTCATCTCTATCGAGAACTTCCATCCCTTTCATAATTCTGGAGATGGTCAACAGGTCGCCTCTTTCCCTTCTCTGCTCCAATGTTGACAGCTATAATTTCTCCAATCTGTGTTTATATGTCAAATTTGATAGTGTGGGTGCCATCTTTGTCGCCGCTCTTTAGATTCTTTCTAATTTCTTTGTGTTTTTCTTTGTGCTTGGTGCCCACATTGATATAGCATATTCTAGTTTCAGTCTTATCAATGTAGCAATTATTTTCTTAACCATCTCTTCATCCATGTAGTTGAAGGCCACTTTGATTGCTCTCAATAAGTTGTTGTTGTTGTTGTTGTCGTTCCCTAGACTGTCTGTCCGAGCAGTCCCGTCTCCCCAAGGAAGGCCACAGCCGAAACTGGGTTTTCCCACAAATCCTTTATAGAGTGTATGTTGTGTTGTTTGCGTGCATGATTGTGTATAATGCAGTCTTCCATTATGTGTTGTATGGTATGGGGTGAAGTGTTACATCCTGGGCAGCTGTTCACAACACGGTCGTCCAGCCTCTTCTGGTAGCTTAGAAGTGCTGGGTGGTGACCGCATCGCAGTCTGGCCAAGTGGACTCTGTCCTTACGTGGGAGAGAGGATTCAGAAGGGTGGATATCAGGGGGTCTGGCATGCAGCAGTGTGTTGTCTTTCAGTGTGTTAATGGAGCGGTGAGTGATATGATTATGAATATGTTTCCGGAGGCTGGTATTTGGTGGTTGTGGAGGAAGAGAAGAGAGTATCTGTGCGTAATAAAGGTCTTTGGGTGTAGTTTTAATGTTTCTTGGTGTGTGTGGGTGTTCTGCTATGTAGTGTAGCGGGTGTGATGTGTTTGTGGTGGCTGCAGCAAGTGTTTGTGTGCCTCTCATGTCGAGGTGGTCCTTGACTTTGAGGACTTTTGTTTCATGGTGTAAATGGTCTGTAGGTGATGTATTTGTGCAGCCTGTAATTGTTTTTAGGGCTTTGTTTTGTATGATTTGAAGGGTGTTGTGGTGTGTCTCACTGAGATTAGGAGCCCATGCAGGACTCGCATAATTCATCACTGAGCGTATGCATTGTTTGTATATTGTTATATTAGTTTCTTTGTTTTGTCCAAATGTTGTTCCTGTGATTGACTTAAGTGCGTTAAGTCTAGGTGTGCATTTGTTTTTTATGTTTGTGTGGTGTTGTTTGAAAGACATGGATGTATCGTATGTTACACCAAGAATTTTCGGTGTGTTTGTGTGTGGTATTAGAGTGTTGTTGATGTAGAGATGAGGTATGTATTTGTGTTCTTTTGTCCAGTTGGTGAGAAGTGTTGCTGTAGATTTGGTTGGAGCTATTTTGAGTCTGTTTGTGATGAACCATGTGTTGAGTGTGTCAAGGTAAGGCTGGATTATTTCTGCAGCTTTGTCTGTGTTACGATGTGTGCATGTGATTGTTATGTCGTCTGCGTAGGAAGAGATTTGTATTTCTGAGGTGTCTGGCGTGGGTAAGTCATGCATGTATAGATTAAATAATGTGGGGGATAGAACTGAGCCCTGTGGTACTCCGTTCTTAATGTTTCTGATGTGCGATGATTGGCCATTATATGACACATGAGCATTCCTGCCTGCCAGATAATTGGCCAGCCATCTTTTGGTGTTATTGTGCATGTCTGTGTTATATATTTTATTTGTTAGGTTGTGGCGGGGGATAGCATCAAAAGCTTTACTAATGTCCAATGTCTTAATAAGTTGTAAGTCTCTCCGAATAATTTATTTACATGTTTGTCAGGTGTCAAGTCACTTGAGATGATTACCCCTAGGTCCCTCCCTGAGTTTACTTTCTTTACTTCTTTGTTTCCAATTGTATATTTTCCCGAAACTGTTTTTGCCTCTTCCAAATTCCATTATGCTACATTTCTTGATGTTGAAGTTAATCTCGTATTTCTGGCTCCATTCCCATACTTTATCCAGATCATCTTGTAGTGCATAGGGTTGTATTTGTGTCACTTGTTAGTTGAAGGGGAACTTAAGCTGGTTGTCAGCTCTCCTTGTGTGATAAAGTACTGAAAAGATGGAAGTTTATTATAGAATAAAAATATATAGTACAAATTGGAATTGTACATGAATTTGGAGAGTAAGAGAGAGGACCCAATGAATGTTGCTCCTTTCCTATATAGTACAATTAGGTGAACATGGTTATTTTTATGCGCCACTGCTTCTGATGCAGCCCAAAGGGATTTCTCCCCATCTTCTCCTTTATGCATGGGGGGACGGAGAGGGTGGGTCGCCGATTTAGTGAAGCGGCCTTGCTGTGGATGTGCTGTGTCTTGCGACACTGCTTCTGACCCAGGGCAGTGGACAGGGTGCAGGGATGACCCGTCATCCAGGAGGTGCTAAGATGAGAGGGAGGGTGGAGGGGTGTGGAGTGTATTCAGGGATGGAATGGGTGGAAATGATTTTATGCCTTTTCCTTTTAGGCTACCTCCCTTGTAAGGGGGAAAAACCCTTGGTATATGTATGTACTGCTTCTGACCCGGGGCAGTGGACAGGATGCAGGGATGGCCAGTCATCCAGGAGGTGCCAAGATGAAAGGGATGGAGGAGGGGGGAGGAATATGTAGGGGATGGAATGGGTGGGAGTGGTTTCTATACCTTTTTCTTTTTGGCTACCCCCCGTGTAAGGGGGGGAAATCCTTTGGTATATGTATTTATGAATTTGGTCTTTTCTTTTTCAGGACAACAAGTATTATAACAGTGGAGTCAAATGGAAAAACCAGAGTCATTGAGTCAACAATGAAGGAACCAATTGATGTTGATAATGCTGTCTGGGAAACAAGAAATTTTGAATTTCATTTAAATTGTTGTATGGAATGCAAATGTAAAAATCTTGCTTAGAAAGTAGTGTGTCACAAAACTCTTAACATATGTAGCTGAGCAGCAGTGAAATAATGATTATAATAATTTTATTTGGCAAAGAATGAATATACATGAAGTGCAGATAATGACAGGAACACATAGTTCGAAATAATAATTGCAAATTGCCGAGGATAACACAAAAAAGCATGTACGCTTATTTCCACTGTGGTCCTCATTAGATTTTTATTCTACACTAAGTTACACAGACAACATACATAGGGGGTTAAGGGAACCAGAGACAATCATGAGTAATACCAGTCAGTACACATATGACACATAAACATTGTTATAGTTTTGCTAATATTACTAAAATGTTCGAAGCACACGATATTGAGATAAAAACAATTGAGAACCATCACAATAAGGAACATTGCATTAAGCAAAAGAACAAGAAAATAATGTTAAAAGGTAACAAAACGGTATGAGTGAGTACCATATCAGAGTAGTACCATCAATAATATACTACATTATTCTACAGCTGTATCAACATGTTATAGTGAATGCCACAATGCAGCTAGGGTCACCTATTAATTAATTCTAAAATATACCTGTATCTCAGGATGGAGTGGGCAATTATTATGAGCACTAGGAAGTAGTACATTATAACCTGAAGCACCAGAAGTAGGGTATAGGGGACCAGTACTCGTATGAGTAAAACAGCAAGGAGAACGAGGAAAAAGTCCAATTACCTTGTTGCCTGGTGCCCTGATTCACCAGGCTTGTATTATGGTCAGATCATAACTGTTCTTAGACCCTACCTGAGACATATACCATACTATGACTAACAAAACAAAGGTGGAAACCAATTTGTAACATCAAACATTGTTATACTAAACTAAACTTCTGAAGGACAAAAAAAAGGGGGGAGGTCAGAACAGTTATTAGTGAACACTGATTTGGATGGTATTACTCATGGAGTCAGGTATCCCTCACTAAGCTAGTAGTACATAAAATCAAGGCTGTTCTCTGTCCATAGCCGAGACGTATAGTAACCCTTGACTTTTTTCTTGAAGGTAACCTTGCTATTTGACTTCTTAATGAACACAGGTAGTGTGTTCCATAGTTGAGCACCTGTGAAGTGAAAGCTGTTTTCGGTGAAGGGACCTGCATGAGATACAATAAAAGACCCGAGACTGTTCCGGGTTCGGTTCTTAGCAGATAACATAAAATTACAGCGCACATATGAGGGAGCAGAATTATGAACGACATTGTAACCATGGTTTAGTTTCAGCTGCTGGACACAATATTTTACAGATAACATTCCTACCTTGCTAAATTCTTCTATACCAATATGACTACGTTGAGGTAAATTTAGCATGAATCTAATGATCTTATTTTGTGCAACCTGTAGCCGAGACTGGTTTTACTGTACCTAAGTCATTATTTTTAGTTACTCAAATTATTATATATAGATTCTTATTACTGAATTAAACTCAGATGTGTGAAATTGTTTAATTTTCCTGGTGCATGCTCTGACAGTACATCAGAGTCATAGATTTAGGTAGGCCAACAATGAATGGAAGCGGCAGGAGGGGCAAAGAACCCACCCTCCTTCCCCATAGGAAAGTTTAGCTAATTGTTTGAGGTGTAGGCCCAAAGAATTTGGCCCAATCAACGATGTCAAGTTAAAGCCCCTCCGACCTGATTTTTGTTCCTCCAATCAATGTACCCAGTTGTGGGACTGGATGTAGAGGAAAAAAAATGGTAAATTTTTTTATTTCTTTTTAACATAAAGGATCACAAAGGCGACAGGAGACCTTTTGGTCCATAACTAGGTCGGATGTGAAAAAATATATATAAATGATAAAAAAAAAAAAAAAAAAAAATGATAATATAAATAATAATAAATAAAATAAATAATACATAGGTATAGTTAAATAATAAACAAACCAGTAAATAGTAAATAATAATAAATGACAAATAAATGGAAATCAAGCAAATATTATATAAACAGACAAATAAACAATATGAAATAAATGTCAGTCAGAATCTTGCTTAAATGTTTTATCTAAATGAATCTTAAAGCTTCGAACTGAACTACATTGCACTGCCTCTGCAGGAAGTTTATTCCATTCATTAACTACATGGTTGGTGAAGTTGTTTCTACCCACTTCCAAATTAAATCTCTTTCCTGACAGTTTCAGACCATTTCTTGTCGGATTCTCATTAAGTGTAAGAATTTTGTCACTTTTGATGTCAATCCCCTTTAGAATCTTAAATACCTGTATCAAGTCCCCTCTGAGTCTACGCTTTTTTAGGGAAAACGGATTTATATGTTTTAGTCAATTTTCATACGATTTATTTTTTTATATTTGGAATCAGTTTTGTGGCTCGCCTTTGTACTTTTTCCAATCTGTCAATGTCTTTAATGAGATTCGGCGACCATACAGAAACAGCATATTCCAAATGTGGATGAATTAAGGATTTATACAGCTTGTTAATGAGAGATTAACTTTTGAAGTCAAAAGATTGTGCAATCAGTCCTAGAATCTTATTTGCTTTCTCAGAGGCTGAAATACACTGCTTAGATGATTTGAGATCATTACTGATAATTACCCCTAGATCCTTCTCACTATCCACTTTTGTTAATGAATTTCTAAATAACTTGTAATCGTTCTTACTGTTATTTTTACCTATGTGCATAACCTTGCATTTACTTTTGTTAAATTTCATTAGCCACTTTTTAGACCATTGCTGTAATTTATTTAAATCTTCTTGAATATCTAGTTGATTTAGGTGATCATTTGCTATTCCGCACAATTTTGTATCATCAGCAATATATATACTCTGAATAGAAGTGGCTCAAGAACGGAATCCTGAGGAACACCACTTGTAACATTTTTCCATCTAGAAGTTTTACCATTTAAAACTACTCTGTTTTCGATCATTCAACCAATTTCTAGTCCAACTTAATAGGCTGCCACTTACTCTGTGTGAAGCTAATTTAGTAAGTAGTCTTTCGTGGGAGACAGTATCAAAAGCTTTTGCTAAGTCTAAATATATTAAATCTATATTGTTTCTTTTGTCATAACTCGAGATGACATAGGAGGTCATGAAAGCAAGTTAAGAAAGTCTATGTCTAAAAGATATAAAAAAATTCAGTTTCCACACAGATGCTTAAACTCTTGGAAAAGCTTAGAAGCTGACATAGCATGAGGTAAAACTATATATTAATTTAAAATATGGTATGATAATTGAAGAATAAGTGACTAAATTATGTGAGAAATTTTGGTTATTCATATTGCTGTATAAATTCCTAGAATAGCCTAGGATATGGATCAGTACAAGCTGGAACCAAATATGAACTGAAAAAACAAGTTATAACAAATGGAGAGTAAAAGAAAGCCCACAAGTGTAGCTGCCTTCCTATATACTACAGTTAAGTTAATACCTAAGGGGATCAGGCTTTCCTTCCTGAAGGATGGTTTACTGACTCATCACCTGGTGCTTATTAAGATGATTTCTACAAGAGATGTCAATGCTAAGTTATTGGTGTCAGGTTGAACTTTGCAATTGGGATCACCTTGAATTTAGATTTATTCTATTTTATTTTATTTTATTTTCCATTGTTTTTCAAATTTCATGATCTTTGTGCTTCCTTTGAGATAATTTTGGTTCAGTTTTCTAGATAGGTTATACATACATATACCAACTATTTGTGAGCAAAACAAGAAGATATCTGACAAGACAACAGGGACAGTTTTATTGCAGATACATGAAGAAAGTATTCGACATCAGTGACGAAGTAAACTTAGAATATGATGCAGAATCAGGAGGGATTGTAAAAAGGGAACTGGTAGAAAACCAACACTTAATAAAACCACATGACCATGTAAATTTCACCTGATTGACAATTGACCACTACTTCATAGAACAATCACAGCCATTGAAGTGAAAGCAGTTATCAAAGAACAAATCCCCTAGAGAGAACAAAATCAACAAAAAATACACACACACCCATTATGAATGACATGGTCAATAGGTTAGCCTACACTCAACTAGTCTAGCCATAGGACACTTCCCCACACCATTCAAAAATGCCACAATTACCCTGATTCCAATATCAAGAAAAGCACTAAGTAGGATAGAACATATCAAACTGATTTCACTACTTGAAATACTAGCAAAGATACTAGAAAAAATCATCAACATAAGGCTAAGACAGCATCTCAAAGAACTATAAAACTCGGGGCAATATGGATTCCAACAACACCATACAATAACCAGCACCATTGTAAGAATGTATGAACAGATCACCAATGCAATGTCACACCAATGTACATTAGTACTTCATAACATCAGCAAAGTTTTTGACAAGGTGATATCCCTATCTATTCCTCAGTATGTATTTTATATATATAAAACACACAAATAGAACAAGAGTTCATTCCTGGACTAGTTTCACATTGGTACTTCTTCAGAAGGAATAATTTCACAACAGAAAAACTGGTTATAGATACAAAAAAATCTGTGGGGAATGAAAGGATACAAGGATAGGTCACAGGGTCAAATGTCTAAGGAGGCTTGAAATCCTGCAAGCTGGTCAGACTGGCACTCCATGGCAGGCTCTGATGTTCCTATTTCTTCCATTCTTTTGCTGTGTGCAATGCTGTTGACTTTGGCTTGTTCTAACCTGTCAATGACGTGTGTCATTATGCCTTGTAGTAACTTGTGAAACTTTCAGTATTCTATGGTTTCACTTCCTACTGTTATTGGTGTTGGGTTGACCTTTACAACTGGTATCACTTTGAATTTGGATTGTGGTGTGAATGGGGCGAGTTTGGGTGCAAAGTTGGCTCTCCTGGCATGGGAACAAAGGTCACCCGTAGAATGTGAAGACGTGGTGTATGGGGAAGGGGAGAGCAAAGGGGCGAGTGAGAAGTACAACAGAGGAAAAATAGAGGATAGCTAGGCCTGGTAATAGGATTGATAGGATTAGATAAGTATCATTAGTATGTGAGAAAGCAGTTAAAATTTATGTTGTCGGTCTGTCCTGTAACAGAGGAGCTGAAGGAGGGTCAGTGCTGAACTGAATTGTCCACTTTCACCCTACAGATTTATTGGTCTTTACTTTCCATTTCTTTTCATACTCTGTGGTTTGGTTCATTGCAATTTTCATTTGCTTTGCCATTATTTTTGTTCATCTTCCTGGGTAATGATGATTTGAGTTTCATCACCAGCATACATCACAAAGTCGCAGTTTGCTAGGAGAGGAGGGATATCTGCTGTGTACACCATGTTTAGTGTTGGTGACATAATCCCTGTGGTACACCACTGTTAAGAAGAAAGTGATCACATTGGTGTTCTTTTGATTTAATTCTTGCCGTGTGTTCCATTAGGAATCCGCATAGGAACCTCATTAGTTCTTCAGCTTACCTGTGATTGTGGAAATTCCTGTCAAATTCATCAAGCTGCTGGATTTTGTAGGTCTATATTGGGTTGCCTCCCTGCTTAATCACAGTTGTTGGTAATCATTACTAACATGTTCAGACTTATTGTGTTTCAATTCATGATCACCTGATCTTAAGTTTAAAAATAATCTCTCAAATAAGATATTGGAAGAAAACAAATTAATAGCAACAAATACCTTCAGAGATGATACTTCAAGCAATGATGATACTTCAAGCAGAAGAAGCTGCTTGTGGAGAGTGCCCCTTCAACCCTCCTCCCAAATAAAATAATAATAAAATGGCAAGGGAGGTCCAAGGGAAATGACAACATGTGAACCTTAATATCAATTATGAAATTCAACCTAATACCACTAACAATAGGAGATAAGATATCAAATACTTAAAAACTGGCGAACTACTGGAACTCAAAGTAACCAGTAGAGCATCCAGCAACAGATTAAAACAGGCAAAAGCCACTACAGCAAAACCAAGAAGACTTAAAGCAATGTCAGAGAATGTCAAAGTACACCTACAAAGCCTCTGCAAGACCAATAATACCCCCACATCCCTTTCAACACTATTGAAAAACCAACCACATAAACTATATCATGATTATTGTAGCCATACTTTTTTATACCAGAGATTTCCATCATATTTCAAAACAAAGTTAGGCAATATGATATTTTAACCCAAATAAAAGTCTCCATGCACAGCAAGATCTTTTATGGCCGATACAACTCATGTTTGCTCTGCACACAAATCCACAACAGGCGCATGAGAAATGGCCACCTCCCACACGATCTGGTTCAGTAGAGGGGTGGTGTCAATGCTGCCTTATCTCATGTTCCCTAACACATTTCACTTCTGCATACTACTCTATCCCTGCTTGAACAGCAGCTCTCCATCAGATTTATCCGCAGCCACCTCCTGCCACCAGCCTAAATCTATACAAAAATAATAATTTTGCGTGCTCTTACATACATCCCTGAATCATGGTTTTGATATTCCAACTGGGTCTGAACCCACAGATAACTCTCCATTGAGCATCTTCCTTGGCAATCTTTCCTCACCCATCTTACTGACATATTCCAATGAAGCCTCTTTTTCCTAAGCAATTCATACATGGATGGTATGCCATCACAATTCAAAACTTCCTCGTTTGTAATTTTGAATTATAAATACTAATAATAATGATGATAATAATAATGATAAGAATTATAACAATAATAAAAATAACAATAATAATGATAATTACTGTAACAATAATAATAATAATTCATAATGAACTATATGCAACAATCAACAACAGTGTGGAAATAACCATCATCCCACGACTACAGGATCACTCAAAATTGGAACTCTTAAAAGGTCAAAGACTAATCTGAGTCTACTATTCAAAAAGAACAAAAAACAGTGTAAAGATCCTAACCTTCCACACTACTGACCTTTGCCTGACCTCAACTCCCAACCATCCTTTACACAGTGGAAGTCAGCCATAATGGTCCATTACAGGACCAGCTTATCCCCTGAGGGACGATACAGCCTATGTACCTCACCACGATAGCTTTGTCTGGATTGATATGGATTCACCATGGTCTTGGATCATGTGTTGGACTTGTGATCGACAGCTATTTTCCCTCCCGGAAGAGAGCTCAGAGCTCATATATGACTGATCTATGGGTAATGCTATGACCTTACATGCACACACATCCCCAACTCCCTGCCCATGAGAGTTGGAGTAACGACTCGCAGCGCAGCGATACTAATATTTCAGCCATAGTGGCGTCCGCAAACGCTACCAATGCGCCGTCAAGTCGTAAAGTGCACGTGGATATATGGTATATTGGAATGGCTGTGTTTATGGCTCGAATTATTGATTAGGTGCTAGCACATCTTTATACGCGACAGATATACAGCACCTGATGGCCGCCATTGTAGAATGGCATTAGAAAGCCATGGCAGTGCGTTTTACATATCCGAGGATCGAACCCGGGCCTTCTGCATTCCGAGGCAGCAACGTTACCCGTTACTAATATCTATTGTTAGCAGTTCAACATGTATCACACAGGAATATTTTCCCTCCAACCTCCTCCGTAAAATTGCTCTGGCAAACTATTTTGTTTTCTCAATTTGCAAAGATTGTCATTTGTTATGCTGGAGGAAAGTTATTTCCCTCCAGCATATAAGATTCCTTCCCAAAAGCTGCGGAATGCAAGTCTTCTCCAACAGTCGGAGGAAAAATAGCCCAGTATGATATCAAATGTGGGCCTGAAGGTGAACTACCACCCAAGAAGAGGTAGCCTGTGCTATGTGAGGAGAACTGAGGGGACGTCACACAGCTTCACCTATATTGGGGCACGCCTCTTCAACTCTGTCCCACAGAAATTGCGAAACCAGACAGGCACTTCACCAGAGAGTTTCAAAAACAAACTGGATAAGTGGCTGGCCACAGTTATGGACCAACCACCTACACTGGGATACATCAGCTCCAAAAACAACTCCCTCCAGTCACTGACCTGTGACTCAGAGAGGAGGAGCTGCCTGAGTACAGCGGACGTCCACGTTAGCTGAATCGGTCAAGATTAAATCGGACAAAGGTAGACAAAGGTAGATAACGTCTTTAAATTTCTCCTGGTGACCTAATGCTATCTATGATTCTCGTTGCCGTTAGGCGATTCTATTCATGTCTGTGAAGTATGCGCACACACATGATTCGATGGCGCAGTGGTTAGAGTCTCCGGCTGCCACTACGGCGGTCCGGGTTCGAATCCCGTCCAGGGATGAAATAATTTTAGTTGCGCTGCGAGTCGTTACTCCAACTCTCATGGGCGGGGAGTTGGGTGTGTGTGCGTGTAAGGTCACAGCATTACCCATAGATCGGTCATACACGAACTCTGAGCTCTCTTCCGGGAGGGAAATAGCTGTCGATCACGAGTCCAACACGTGGTCCAAGACCATGGTGAATCACGCACCTTCCTCGCGAGTGCTATTTTTCCTTTTACACTCCAAGAGTCGGAGGAAAAATAGCCCAGTGTGATAACGCCTTCAGTGGTGAGACTACGGTAGTTTAGTGGCAAGTTGAGTAGTTGACAAGTCGCTTGTAGCACTAACGAGTACTAAACCAGCCCCGTGGCAAAGATCCTATACGATCTTGTCCCTGACGATCCTGTACTCTACTTTGAAGGACAACAACTTAAAACTAACTACAAAAGAAGCACGTGTGTGTGTGATTCACCATGGTCTTGGATCACGTGTTAGACTCGTGATCGACAGTTATCTCCCTCCCGTAAGAGAGCTCAGAGATCGTGTATGACCGGTCTATGGGTAATACTGTGACCTTACACGCACACACACATACCCAACTCCCCACCCATGAGTTGGAGTAACGACTCGCAGCGCAGCGATACTGAAATTATATCAGTACTGGGTGGGATTCGAACCCGGACCGCCGTAGTGGCGGCCGGGGACTCTACCAACTGCGCAACGAGTGTGCACGTGTGTATCTTCGTTGGCGATAACCAGCGTTTCTAGCCGAGATGGTTGAGTCCTAGTGGTAGTCAAGGAGAGTAATAGACATTAGAAAATACAAAATCGTCGACGCCATCTTTTAGTTGTATCAAGTCATACAAGTGCTTTGCGACTCTGGTCCGTAAGGGTGACATTAAAGTTAACTATATAGAATATATAGAGCAAATATCCCAGGCAGGTACGGTTTCTGGGAATCAAATGAATAAAAGAATAAATAGATAAAATAAATGAAACTAATGAATAGTTGTTGACATAACAGTAGATTGAGAGAAGAGGAGGAATGAGTGTTGGGAGAGAGAGAGAGAAAGAGAGAGAGAAGGTGATCAAGGGGAGAGCAAATGGGAGAGAATGGTTGGGGGAGGAGGAAGTTGATGGAGGTGGTGGGGGGGCGGAAGGGGGGGAGGCTTGTTCGGTAATTCATATCTTCGGCACTTAACTTCTGCTGACCCGATTCTTTCGACCACTTGTGGCATTCCCCCTCCCTTCCCTCCCTTCCCTCCCTCCCTCCCTTCCCCTCCCTCCCTCCCTCTCACCCTATATTCAGCCCTCTCCCCCCACCAATCCATAAAGAGGAATTTACCACATATATATTTTTTGAGTCAGCACGCTAGTTTAGGTGACTTGGTATAAACCCCTTTATAGGGCACAATCACGTAATATTCTTTGATGAATGGTTGGAACAAATTTCCATGAAATAGTAATAATAATAATAATGATAATAATAATAATAATAATAATAATAATAATAATAATAATGATAATAAAAATAATATATAATGTAAGCTATATCTTATTTCTACTGCTTTTCTTAATTCAAATCTCTCTTTTACCATCTCTGGAACTCCACTCCACTCCGTGGCGATATATTCCATAAGGATAGAAACGCTGGTTACTGGGAGCGAAGTACAATGCAGTCCTTGAGCTACTTCCTCCTTAGCCCCTTCTCCTTTATCCAACTTTTATTTTACTACTCCTCCTCCTCCTCCTCCTCCTCCTCCTCCTCTTCCTCCTTCGACCACGTTCCTTCTTAACCCTCCTTCCACTATCCTCTCCTTCCTCATCCACTTCCCTTCCTCCATTTCTACTCTTTCTCCCATTCTCCTCCTTCCTCCCCTCTCCTCCTATTTCCCCTCTCCTACAGTGTGTGTGTGTGTGTGTGTATTATAATATATATATATATATATATACATATATATTATATATATATATATATATGTGTGTGTGTGTGTGTATTTACCTATAAGTTGTATTATACGGCAAGGGAGCTATGCTCGTGGTGACCGTCTTTGTATCTCTCAGCATCAAGTTTTTTCTCAAAATCTTGAAAAGTGTTTGCACACACTGCTTCTTGGCCTTTTGTGCGTGTGTGTGTGTATTCACCTTGGTCTTTGGATCACGTGTTGGATTCGTGATCGACAGCTATTTCCCTCCCGGAAGAGAGCTCAGAGCTCGTATGATCGATCAATGGGTAATGCTATGACCTTACACACACGCGCACACAACTCCCCGCCCACGAGAGTCGGAGTAACGACCCGAAGCGCAGCGATACCGAAATATTTTCGGCCCTCGGCAGGATACAAACCAAGTACTGCCTGTGCTACCGTCCTGGCAGTCCTGTACTCTATCAACCGCGCCACTGTGTGTGTATGTACGTGAATGTGTAAGGAAGAACACAGAGAGAGACAAACCAGATGCCCAGAAGATAAGACACATCATGACCACAGACCAGAAAAATGAGACTTCCCACACTGGAGGAGGGAAGAAAGAGAGGTGATATTATGGTAATGGTACTTGGAGCAGTGAAAGGGACAGTAAAAATGGACAGAGGGGATCTGTCAGTGCGAGATGAAAAACGACGAGAGGTCTTGGCAAAGATAAAGGACACACACACACACACAAACAAACAAGTGTAGATACAATAGATATACACACGCAAGTGCACATATAAACACACGCAGGCACAAAAATACAAATTCCCCTAAATACACACGTGCGCACGCAATCGTGCCGCGCGCGCGCGTGCACACACACACACACACACACACACACACACACACACCCTCAGTCGCTTGCTCACTGACATTTTCATACACTCCCTCACTCCTTCTCATAGAGTCGCCGTTGCCTGCTCACCGCAGCGCACCTGGCTCCGATAACTCCCTTCGTCAGTGTGGCAAGTAACCCCCCACAGGTAGGAACATCTTCCTCGCGTTCCTTTTCTCTCCCTCTCTCTCTCTCCCACGCCACCAAAGCCCAGGTGGTCGCTGCGCTGTTTCGTTTGACAATGGGTCGTACTCTACCTTCTTGATTACTTTCTTAACATCAGTCCAATTCGTGGTGAGAATGAATTTTGTGTTTTGAGTTTTTCCAGTGACGTGAAGCTGAGTGTGTGTGTGTATACATACATACACACATACATTATATATATATATATGTGTGTGTGTGTGTATGTCTGAAGTGTAAAGTTTACAATCAGTGTATAAACCCAGCTATAATCTACGGATGCGAGACTTGGAAACCGACAACGACAAAACTCAGGAGTGCACAAAGGAGAATGAAGAGATCAGTGCTGGGATTAACGTTGGAAGACAGAGCCAGTTGGTTGAGAGAGAAGACTGTAGTGTAAAATATTGTGGAGGCGGTAAAGAGAGGAAGCAGGGTTGGACAGGAAAATTGGCGCGAAAGAATGATGGACGATGGAACAAGTGTGTTGCTGAGTGGACGCCGCGGGATGCGAAACGTGGAAGAGGGAGACCAGATAGGTGGACAGATAAGATAGGGAAGTATGCAGGAGTGACGTGGCAGAAATTTGCGTAGTTGTGCGAGTCATGGAATGGTATGAAAGAGGCCTTTGTCCACCAGTGGACGCGAAATGGCTAATATATATATATATATATACAATTCTATATATATATATATATATATATATGTATATATATATGTACATATTATATATATATACATATATATATATATATATATATATATATACATGTCTATATATATATATATATATACAGGTATATATATATATATATATACATGTATATATATATATATATATATACATGTATATATATATATACATGTATATATATATATATACATGTATATATATATATATACATGTATATATATATATAAATATATATATGTATATATATATATATACATGTATATATATATATATATATATATATATATACATGTATATATATATATATATATGTATATGTATATATATATATTATACATAAACATATATATATATACATATATGTATATATGTATATATGTATATATGTATATATATATATACATTCATCCTCGGTTAAGGGGTAGAGGGAAGTTTGGGGGGAGAAAATCATAAGAGGAAAGACAGGTGGAGAGTACAAAAGGGGACATCTGCTGTTTGGCTTCTTATTAAGAAAAGGGCTTTCACCTCTCGCTTTCTTATAATTATACATATATATAGTATATATATATATATATATATATATATACATATACATATATATATACATATATATATATACACACACATATATATATATATATATACATATATATATATATATATATATATATATAAATATATACATACATATTCCTATACTTATGGACTGTGTAGATGACGTCAGCGAAGTGACACGGGTGACTATAGATTGTTCCCCAATTTCTATGTCGTGAATATTGGTGATCCCTCTAGTGTAAACAAACCTAACACTATGATGGCATGATGGGGGTGCGGCAGATTTGTCATATCTTTGCTCTGGCTGATACCAGACGATTTTATTCAGCCGAGGGACTGCCCTAACAAAGTTCAGAGGATTAAGTCTAATAAAGTGACGTCATACACGCCATGTATGGTTATTATTACTACCAGGGTTGGATCCGAATGCAGGAGACTGTACGTAAGTCCAAATTCAAGTACCTGGTTATTTTTCAAGTACAAATACAAGCACATTCATTTTGCTATGTACTTAAGTCCAAGTATATGTCATTAAGTACAAGTACTTTATGTGGTAAAAAAGATCCTGTCACAGATTCGTAAAACATCATTAATACTTAATGTACGTATTTACTCAATGAAATTCGCTAGAGTCTATACACAGTATATACATACATATGCCAAAGGCTATTTTCCCCCTTTTCACGGGAAGTAACTAAAAAACAAAAGCATAGAAACCACTCCCACCCATTCCATCCCTAACATACTCCACTCCCTTCTACCCTTTTATCTTGGCACCTCCTGGATGACGGGTCCTCGCTGCATCCTGTTCACTGCCCTGGGTCAGAAGCAGTGTCGCAAGACACAGCAAGGCCGCTTCATTAATTCGGCGACCCCCCCCCCTCCCCTCATGCAGAAAAGGAGAAGACGGGGAGAAATCCCTTCGGGCTGCGGCAATTTATTTCTCATATATACTCCCTCACCCTCCATCCTCCACCCACTCCCCCTCATTCATCGCAACATCATCCATACACAACAGTATATAACCTTTGATTAAATACAATGTACTTGTTTATACTTGAATACACATCGTATTTTCCAAGTACTTTGGGGTCCAAATAAAAGTACAAGTACACGTATTTAGACACTACCTTGATTACTATTATTATTGTTATCATTATTGTTATGGTTACTATTATTATTATTAGAAGAAAAGTTTAAACGTTTTTGAGATAATATGTCCGAGAAGTATGATAGGGATTACAAGGTTAGATAGAGTGAGAAACGAGGAGGTGAGGAGGAGAGCGGGGATGGAAAAGAAGATGGCAGATGGGGCTTATGAAAGAGTATTAGGATGGTTTGGACACATGGAAGGAATGAGTGCAGAAAGATTAGTAAAAGAGGTGTGGAAGGCAGAGGTGGAGGGAGTGAACTTGAGGGGACGACCGAGGATGAGATAGATGGATGGGATAAAAGGGGCATTGGGGAGAAGGGGAATGTCTGTTGAGCAAAGAAGGGAGAAGCCAGGAGATAGGGGGCGAGTGGAGAATGGCTGTGTATAGATGACACTGTGACACAAGGAATGCAGGGGAGGAGGATGGGGAGGGGGAGTAGGGAGTGATTATGCGTAAATGATATTTTGACGCAGCCAGAAAGAATTTCTCCCCGTCTTCTCTTTTTCTGTAGGGGGGGGGGTCGCTAATTAAGTTAAGTGGCCTTGCTGTGGATGTACTGTGTCTTGCTACATTGCTTTTGACCTGGGCAGTGGGCGGGATACAGGGATGACCCGTCATCCATGAAGAGCTAAGACGATAGGGAGGAAGGGGTGATGGATGAGAGTGGAATGGGTGGGAAAGAAATGGATGGGGGCGGGTACTTGCATTTCTATTTTGATACTTAGGGATACTTGGTATATAGACAGATAATATTATTATTGTCATTATTATTATCATTACTATTACATACATACATATACCAAAGGCTTCCCCCTTACAAGGGAGGTAGCCAAACAACAAAGGCATAAAAACCATTCCCACCCATTCCATCCCTAATACACTCCACTCCCCTCCACCCTCCCTCTTATCTTGGCACCTCCTGGGTCAGATGTGCTGTGTCACAAGATACAGCATATCCACAGCAAGACACAGCACATCCACAGCAAGGCCGCTTCAGTAAATCGGCGACCCCCCATCTCCGTCCCCCATGTAGAAGAGAAGACGGGGAGAAATCCCTTCGGGCTGCGTCAAATTTTTCTCACATATACTACCTCACCCCCCACCCATTCCACCTCATGCATCACAACATCATCCATATACAACCATTCTCCATTCACCCCTGTCTTTTGTCCTCTCCTGTCCTTCCTCAACAGACATTCCCCTCTTCCCCAAAGCCCCTTTTACCCCATCCATCCATCTCATCCTAGGTCGCCCCCTCATGTTCACTCCTTCCACATCTGCCTTCCACACCTCTTTTACTAGTCTTCACTCATTCTTTCCATGTGTCCAAACCATCCCAATACTCTTTCATCAACCCTATCTCCCAACTCCCTTACCACTCCCGTTCTCCTCCTCACCTCCTCATTCTATCCAGCCTAGTAACCCCTATCATACTTCTCAGACACCTCATCTCAAACACATTCAAACTCCTCTCTTATGTTCCATGTTTCTGCCCCATACAGTGTTGTCGGCACAATCACTCCTTCATACAATCTCCTCTTAGCATCCATTCCCAAATGTCTATTTCTCATTACACTTTTTAATCCACCAAGGCATTTACTCGCTTCTCTCAATCTACATTCTACCTCCACCTCCACTCCTCCCTTTTCTGCCACATTTGCACCCAAGTATCTAAAACTATCCACTTCCTCCAGTCTCTCTCCCTTAATGCTCACTTCCAGTCTGCTGCCACTTTCACCCCTTGTACATCTCATCACCTTACTTTTACCCACATTTATCTTCAGCTTTCTTCTTTCACACACTCTCCCAAACTCTGTCACCAACTTCCTCAAACCCTCCTCTGATCCTGCTACAAGCGCAGTGTCATCCGCAAACAACAGCTGGCTCACCTCCCACTTTTCTCCATTTTCTTTAACCATCTCCAATCCCTGACCCACTACCCTTGCATTTACCTCTCGCACCACCCCATCCATGTGTAAGTTGAACAGCCAGGGCGACATAACACATCCCTGACGAAGTCCCACCTTCACCTCGAATCACTCGCTCTCTCCATATATAATCCTGAAACACGCTCTACTACTCTCGTAAAAACTCCTGACATCTCCTAAAAGCTTTCCTCCTATCCCATATATCTGCAAAACCTCCCACAGTGGCTTCCTATCTACCCTGTCATAAGCCTTTTCCAGATCCATAAAAGCCCAAAAAAACATCCTTACCTTTTCCTATAGCTTTCTCACATATCTGTCTTACCACAAAAATCTGATCTACGCAACCTCTACCTGTTCTAAATCCACACTGTTCCTCACCAATTACTCCCTCTGTTCCTCTCCTAATCCTCTCAATCAAGATCCTCCCATAAGCCTTCCTAACTACACTTAACAAGCTAATCCCTCTGAAACTACTACACTCACACTTGTACCCTTTTCCCTTGTAAAGTGGAACTATACAGGCACTCCTCCAGTCCTCCGGCACTCTACCCTCTCTCAAACAAACATTAAATAACTTCACCACCCAGTCCACCATCACTGTACCTCCTTTTTTCAGACGTTCTGCATGACATCCATCCAGACCAGGTGCCTTACCTGCTCTCATCATCTTAACAACTGCCTTCACTTCATCCTTCCTTATTTCTCCTCCATTTTCCTCTCTCATCACGGTCCTTTTTTTAGCACTTCCCACTGCAACTACCTTTCCCTCCCTATCCTCCTTCACATTTAGCAACTCCCTAAAATACTCTGCCCATCTTCCTCTTACTGCCTCCTTTATCTTGTGCTTTACTTCTCTTTTCTTTGTACCTCTCATACGATTCCGTCCTATTTTGTAACCAATCTGTGAAAGCTCATTACTATTACTACTACTATTATAACTGTTGTTGTTATTTTGTCATTTTATTATTATTGCAAATGTGATAAAAGGCATTTACGCTGGGTTTGGTTCACAGAAACCAAAGAATGAGGCAATCAAATGAAAACGATGAGGGAAGTCATGAAATGATCCAAGTCACAGCTCAAAGAAACGAGAATTATTTAGCTACAAAAGAGAGTGACCAAAACTACATTTTTATGGGAGATCAGAAGTAAAGAAAGAATTAGAATTGAAAAAAAAAATCATTAGCATTTTACTGGTTTGTTCATTTAATTATTTGTATAATCATTATTTATTAATTTCATTTACTTTGATGAGAACCTCCAGTTGACCTCATCATTCGGAAGTGGAACCCCGACGGGCTGGTACTCCCTCTCATGAATAGTTCCAAGATTTCTGTTAACACCGTGTGACACATTTTCTTTTCCAAGTTTCATTTCCTGGTTTGTTATATCCCATTATTATATATATAAAAAAAAATTAATCAGAAATTCGGGTTTGTGATCAGGACTTTGATATTTCGAAATTTTCATATAAAAATACGTATCAGTTCACAATTAGATCAACAGAGTATATATTTATTTTATGAAACAATCTTATCAAAACAAGTAAAAAACAAATGACGGTTATAAAGCAACTTAAACACGTCAGAAATGACTGGATTTCCTGGATTTGCGGTTGTAGTCCAGGTCGCACTCCCACACCAGCCCCCAGATATAGTCCCCCATCATTTTCTCATTGTAGTGGCCCTGGTACCTCCGCTCTATCTCCTTCACATCTTGGTGGAATCGCTCGCCTTGTTCTTCTGAGTACGCGCTCATGTTGTCCTCGAATTTGTCCTGGTGAGCGTCCAGCATATGAAGTTTAAGGGACATCCTGCATCCCATGGCACCAAAAGCCTTTACCAGATCCTGCACCAGCTGCTGCTGGTAGTTTTCAGCTCTGTGGTTGCCCAGGAAGCCCTTGGCAACTGCTATGAAACAGTTCCATGCTGTTCTCTCAATCCTACTGAGCTTACTGGAGAACTCGGTAGACAACAAAAATCCCACCTTTGATTTTGGCCTCAGATAACTTGGGAAAGAACTCAAGAAGGTACTTAAAAGTGGCCGATTCCTAGTCGAGAGCCTTCACGAACTGCAGTGGCGGCACGAGCACAATCCTGGGATCAACCAGTGGCTCCCACATGACATTCCGGGTCCCAACTACAATTTCTGTTCGCTGCTCCAAGTTCTTCCTGTTGTAGTGGTCAGAGGTGGCTCTGCTGTCCCAAAGGCAGAGGAAGCATTGGAATTTGATTAAGCCTCCCTGGAGACCAAGCAGGAAAGACATCACCTTAAAGTCTCTCAGGCGGATTGAATGGGCTAGGGGCAGCGTCGGGAATTTGTTTCCATTGAGGAGGAGGACAACCTTCAAGTTTGTGGTGGAGCTGTCTATGAAGAGCCGCCACTCCTTGGGCACAAACGGCATTCCAGTAACGCCAAAGAGTCCAGGCACATCATGACAGAAGCAGAGGCCATCCCTAAGAGTGTAAAAGCCTGAGAAAGGTTCGTGCCGACTTCTCTGACTTGTCACCTGCACCTCCTCCTTGACCAAGTTCCACTGCTTCATCCTGGAGATGAATAGCTCTGCATTGGACTTGGTCAGACCCATATCCCTGACCAAGTCATTTACTTCTTTTTGATTTGGGAAGTGAGGAACTTTCTCTGGTACCTCAGGCAGGTAAGCCAAGTCCTCAGCATCCATCTCCTCCTCTTCATCAAAATACTTGTCTTGGACTTCACCTGGAGCAGGTGGCACTGGCACGGGATATTTGGAGCAGTGAGGAATTGGAGCAATTGATGATGGGAGATCTGGGTAATGTGGAGTGGTCTGTTGGCTCTAGACAGACCCGTGGGTTGGAGAATTTCAGGGACCTTTTCTCACCTCGCAGCATCCACCCTTCCAGCGTCTTCTTAAGCCGCGTCCACACTTGCTTCATTTCCACGTATCGTATCATCTTTGCGTACCACCTAGTGACACGATACGGTGCAACTGGGTGTTGTACCCACTTGTTGCGTATATACAGCAGGCGGATACGCAACAAATGGGTACAACACCCTGTTGCACCGTATCGTATCACTAGGTGGTACGCAAAGATAATACGATACGTGGAAATGCAACAAGTGTGGACGCGGCTTTACAGTGCTCACAACAGTAGTGAGGGGCCCAGAGTTTGTCTTGGTAGGCATCACAAACCTTCACCGACGTTTCTAAGGAGAACTGTTTGCCTCTCTTCTTTATATACTCGCCGCATATATAACAGAAAGAGTCCGGGGGGGGGGGGGTGCTGGCACCCCCTTGAAGCCATACTGAAAATATAGAAATATATGCAATAAGAAAATATGGGTCTTATTGATCTGAAAGTATAAATAATGAACATGCTAAATGAACTTGTATAAGATAAGTAAGGTAATTCAGGCTATAGTCATAAAAAACAGTTTTAGCACCAAATTGCACCAACTGCTTTTACTGCAATTCTAAAATTTTATTAGGTTGAATGCTAGTGACTAGCTTAGAATTTTTACAAACCCAAACTTATAACTGCTTAATAGCATTTTTTATTTATTTGGGACCTAAGTAACATAGAAAAAGGGATTACAATCCAGGAACAGAGTATTTTTTTTTCTTTGTTACATGGTGTGATCAACACTATTTTCGAAGATTTTTTTATATCTACGAGGAGCTGATAACTGGCAACTAAACACCCCCACCTCTTCCTCCCCTCCTTCTTCTCTTCCACCTCACACGCTCACAAACACAGCACAATCTAACGTTTCGTCCTGGAGAGATAATTGGCAAGGATCGTTGCCGGTGGGGCAAGGGCCTCGGGCCTCGGTCAAGTAATACAACTGATTGATTGATTTATTGATGAAATCGTTGATTGATCTAGTTTGGGGGTCACAGGGTGACGTTGATTTTTCGCAAGTGTCCTTCCTGTCACTTAGATGTATATATGTGTACCGTATGTATATCCTGTGGATGTCAGTGACAAATGTTCCTTGTCACTGATGGATGATGAGGTGACCTGTCCGCTTTGGGGCTTCTGACGCACTTTCTACTCATCAATTTCTTGTCAATGCCTCTGAACTGGACTCAATCGGGAAATTAATCGATCAGCGTAGGGAGTACGTGGCTCTTTGCTTTCCTTCTTTATCTATCTCTGTTTCCACGTCTCTCTCTCTCTCTCTCCGTCTTCCTCTCCCTCTCTGACTCTTTCTCTCTCCGTCTCCTCCCCTCTCTTTCTCTCTTTCCCCCCCTATCTCTCTCTCTCTCCGTCTTATTCTCCCTCTTCGTCTCCTTCCCTCTCTCTCTTCCTCCCCCCTCTCTCTATCTCTCTTCTTCCCCCCCTTTCTCTCCCTCCCTCCCCCTATCTCTTTCCCTCCCTCCCCCCTCTCTCTCCCTCCCTCCCCCCCCCTCTCTCTCTCTCTCTCTCTCCCTCCCTCCCTCCCCCCCTCTCTCTCTCTAAGCATTCACATTCGTCATGCCAGACGACGCATCAAATTCAAACAGATATCCGAATAGAACACAGTACAAGTCTTATTCATAAACCTTAAGTGCTAGTAACTGAACGGTTTTATGGTATTTAAGATAAATCTAACTAACTGCGTGGACTGGTTCGTAATGTCCAAAATTGTCGTGGTCTTTTCCATGATTATGAAGTAAATATCTTGGGGCTCGTCAAAAAAAAAAAAAAAAAAAAAAAAAAAAAAATGAATAATAATAAATAAATGAATATAATTAATAGTAATAATAATGACAATAATAATAGCAATAACATTATCAATAACTAATAATAACAGTAATAACAACAATGATAAAAATAATGATAATAGTAATAATGATGACATTAATAACATTATTAATAACATTAATAATGATATTAATAATAACATTATTAATAATATTGATAATATATTAATATATAATATATAATAATATATCATATAATAATATATAATATAATATATAATAATATATGATATATGAATATATTATTAATAATATTGATAATTATATGTTATTAATTAATAACAATAATTGGAAAGCCCTGCTTCGGATCCCCGTTCTTAAGTCCCATGGCAACTGTATCTGTTTGCCTTTGGCTCTCTTTTTGATCGATGACGTGGCAAGCCATCATCGTTGAGTCACGGCGTCAGAACACATGTGAAAGGAAAAAAAAGGCATCTTGGAATGTTCTGGGATCTTTTGGATGTGCGTGTGTGTGTGTGTGTGTGTGTGTGTGTGTGTGTGTGTGTGTGTGTGTGTGTGTGTGTGTGTGTGTGTGTGTGTGTGTGTGTGTGTGTGTTTTCTTCTTTCCTTTTCCCTAGAGATTATCGACTTCATGCCTGTATCCTGGGACAAAGAGTGCTATCAAGTGTGGAGTAGGCGTTTCTCGGCTTTTTTTCTGGTAATAAGAGAAAAAGATGTCCTTGTCCCAACACTTCTACATCTGCATGGACTGGATATATTGGACAGAGTTATCGATCAACGTCACTTCGGAACATTTACTGGTAATGCTTTGATCACTGACTTCGCCTTTGCCGACGACGCTGCACTTCTTGCGGAGTCTTTGGAGGTCCTGATTCCAACCCTGGAGTCACTGCACAGAGAGTCCAAGACTCCAGGTCTTCAGGATCAACACCAGAGACCAGACGTTAGGCTACAATGGTTCTTAACCTTTTTCAGTGTCCTTAGTACCCCTTGATAGCTTAGAAAATTTCCTCGTACCCCCATCCAATACAAATACAATGCAAACATATGAAAAAGATTAGTGATACAAACCTTGGTGAGAAATTATTAGATATATTCGATTACTGAACAAAGGTACTTTTCATTTCAAATTAGAAATGTCAATTAGTAGGTTACAATGAATGCACATTATGCTTTCTTTTTATAAATATACAATACCATTGCACTGACTACCATGTCTCGTAACCCCCACATTCAATGTTTCATACCCCTTGGGGGTACAGGTACCCCAACTGCCTTAGAGGCTTTGTTAGATGACACAGTCTGTCCATACACGTGGCGAGAATATCAAGGTATTGGAAAATTTCGTTTATCTATGCTTATCTTCGTTTAGTTTTATCATCTTTCTTTTCACCGTCTTACACACCTTTTACTGCATAACAGTGGAGGTCATGTTAGACTCTTCTTCTTCAACCTTCATACGAATGGCGTGGTCCATGGTCGATAGATGTTTATGCAAGAGGACTAAAGTTCCAGTTACACCAAGCTTACAACCTGTTTCCGACCCCCTCCTTCGACGGTGGCATTTTTGTTTCTCTCACTCATGGTTAGCGCCAGGTGGCTATTTCGTATTCATCTTCATGACTGGGGAGGAGATTCGTTCCAATTGCATTACTGTCTTGAATTCTTTTCATGTTAAACAGAGGAACAGCACAAATCAGCCTGGTCGCCGGTGGTCGGAAAGAGGTCAGATTCTTCAAGTCGCTTCTGTTCCCTGTCTTGCTGTACGGTTGCGAGTCATGGACTATGGTGACCTGGGCAGGCGTCTACGTCTTTGGTATCAAATGCCTTCGGGAAATTATGAGGTATCGCTGGTATTGACTTCGAATCAAACCAGCGACTGCTCCGTGAAGGCATTATCACTGGTTTTTTTTTTCTTCCAACTGTTGGAGAAGATTTGCAGGAAGGATTCAGATAACCTGGAGGAAAAATAAAAATCCTCCAGCACACGAAATGACACTGTAATTTTATTGAGAAAACAAAATAGTTTGCCACAATTATCTTACGTCGGGAAAAAAGTTCTGGAGGTGGGTGGTATCGCCGATTAATCGTAGGTTGGAGAAAAAATAGCCCCAGTGTGATAACCCTTTGAGACTCAGTCAAGACCAGTTACCAGAAAAAAGTCGTGAATGTCAACAACGGTTGTATGGGAATGTGGCAAGTTTCTTTGATGCTGAACTCCCACCCTCCAGTCATAGGGTCGTCTTTTAAAAGGGGACAACCCTCAAAAGGGAAGACGAAGAAGATCAACCAAAGAATCCACAGTAGGAGCAAGTCGAACGATCCTGACGAAAGATTTTTGGGATGGGAAGGGCGACTGCATGGGAAACGGTGGAAAATGGCGTCAGTTGTACATGTAAATGAAGCGATACGTCCTTCGGCATATGGTCCAGTATAAATTATGACGATTTGCCTAATTGTAATATATATAGGAGTTATACTCATGGGGTCCCGTCTCCGTTTTGAGTTTATTTATGTCGTCCGGTTGGACTGGTTCTTGTAATTCCACAATTTTATTTGTGTGTGTGTGTGTGTGTGTGTGTGTGTGTGTGTGTGTGTGTGTGTGTGTGTGTGTGTGTGTGTGCGTGTTTTGAACAGTGCTGCATACTATCTACAAGCTCATAAGAAATCGCAACAACGGGTAATAAAATTCAGCCTTATTATTTCCCGCTGGGCCACAAAATGGCGTTACTTTTGCCCAGCGCCAGTTACTATCTACTCATCAATATAAAAGACTAAGAATGAAAAAATTATGAACAAGTAAATGACTATTCGTTACAGCAACAATGCCACATATAATTAATTTTCCACCATTTCTCTGAAAGTTTCATTCTCCAATATTTTCGCGCACGTGTATGTGTGCGTGCGTGTGTGTGTGTGTGTGTGTGTGTGTGTGTGTGTGTGTGTAGTGTGCACATGTATGTGTGTATTTGTGAAGTCATCAAGTGTTACACGTTCATGCTAGCGGTCATAAACAAGCTGTACCCTTTCATGTCATAAATCAAAATCGTAAAATTCTCCTGCCCTAATGTCATAAAACGTCATGGGACTTTCCCAGTTAAATTGGCCATGCCGCCGGGCGATTTTATTCATCTCCCACAGGAGAGGACCAAAACTTCACTTACAATGAAGAAAAAAATTGAGTTATTTTACATATATAAATGATATAGCGAGTGTCAGGCCATTGGTAAACAACTCAGGTACAATCACAACATAATTGGGGTGGAGGACTTGAGGCAAGCTCTCGAAAGCTGTTAGCTTCTTCAAATGATTCACCATTGTCTTGGATCACGTGTTGGACTCGTGATAGACAGCTATTACCCTCCCGAATGAGAGCTCAGAGCTCATATGTGCCCGATCTATGGGTAATGCTGTGACCTTACACACACACACACACACACACACACACACACACACACACACACACACACACACACACACATACATACACCTCCCCGCCCACGAAAATTGAAGTACCGGCTCGCAGCGCCTGGACGAGAATCGAACTCGGACAGCTGGAGTTACGGTTGTGAACGCTACCCCTGCGTCGTCGACACCAGTGCTGTGGTCTAATGGCACTGTAGGCTAAACAACAATTAAACCAACAACTCTTCGACGTTGACAGGAAGAAGAAGAAGAAGAAGAAGAAGAAGAAGAGGAAGAAGAAGAAGAAGAAGAAGACAAAAAAGATGAAAACAAAGAAGACGTAGAAGGCAAATAAGAAGAAGACAAAGAAGACAAAAAAGAAGAAGAAGAAGAAGAAGAAAAAGAAGGAACCGAAGAAGTAAGAAAAGACAAAGAAGAAGATGAAAAAGAAGGAAAAGAAGAAAGAAAAGAAAAGACAAAGAAGACGAAGAAGACAAAGGGGGATCATATGTGGCATGTCTGGACCGACAGAAACAGGTGTTCAGATGTTCACCACCATGTGGCTCGGTAGCGAGAAATCAACCCTTAGGTGATCAGACTCCCCCCCCTACCCCTCCCCAGCCCTCTTCCCAAAGCGTTGCCTCCCACACCTGAATAGAATCGTCTGCCGACAACCAGAATAAAATCAGAACTCGAAGCTTAGCGAAAGGGCTCATCAACCCGAAGCTGAACAAAACCTTAGTCCAGCGTTATCACACTGGGCTATTTTTCCTCCGATTGTTGGCGCAAATATGGAACTCACAGGTTACGGGAAGGAATCTAATATGCTGAAGGAAAATGATTTTCCCCCAGCATATCAAATTACTCTTTCTGTAAATTGATGGGAAGACAAAATTTGCCAGTGACTTTACGGCTGAAAATGTGCTGGAAGTGGGCGGAACCGCCGACAAATCGGAGGTTGCAGGAAAAACAATTCAGTGTGATAACCCCTTCAGATTATCTTGAACTTTTGACTGCTCAGGATGCATGTCATTCAGTTTGGGGTTTGCATCTGTTTGAAAGGGTTATCACATTGACCTCTATTCCTCCAACCTCCGATTCATCGGCGGTAGCGTCTACCTCCAGCGCTTTTCCCGCCGTAAAATTACTTTGGCTCCATATCTGCTCCAACAGTCGAAGGAAAAAAAGCCCAGTGTGATGACGCCTCGAGTCATACGCCCCGGGTGATTTTATTCAGCTGAGGAAATGTGCACAAGAATCCTTGGTGCTCTCCGGAGACGAACAAAACCGCCTGGCCTTCTAGCAAGACCCTTTAATCAAAGGGTCTATGTATTCTCCTCGTATAAAGGTGTCTGTGTCAGGTGTCATGGACACTGAACACTGAAAGGGAAGAGGGGGAGGGGGAGGAGGAGGAGGAGGAGGAGGAAGAGGATGAGCAGGATGAACCAGATGAGGAGGAGAAGGAGGAAGAGGATGAGCAGGATGAACAAGATGAGGAGGAGGAGGAAAAGGGGGAAGAGAAGGAAGAAAAGGAGGAGGAAAAGGAGAAGGAGGAAGAGGAGTAGGAGGAGGAAGAAGAGGAGGAAGAGGAGGAGAGTGTTACAACAAGGCACTGATACACACTTTTGCAGTCTTCAAACCCTTTGTAATAATTCCTGTGGGGAGGAAAGTCACGGGGAGGGGGTGCGGGAAGAGTGGG
>NC_134793.1:12471315-12516315 GCF_046742065.1 Oratosquilla oratoria | reverse complement strand
CGTATAATAGGTTTACAATCTCTCTTTGCAATATATGACGGAAAGATAATATATTTGGGGATTTGATAAATAAACATTGTCACCGAAGTCGTTTTCACTCAAACGAACTTTCAACTGTCATCGCTTGTGAAGCCCAGAGTGATGACCCCTTTAAGAATTTCCTCGACTTCTAGGACTCCATCTCCTTGGTGCAATATTGTCCTCAAGGATAGAAGCGCTAGTTTTCGTCACCGTACTCCCTATATACTCCCGTGGGAGTATAAGGACGAATACTTTACCAGTACATGCGGACAAGTAGGGGCAGTAACGGGTACCTGCATGGGAAGCTGCCCATTTTCAAATCCCGTCATCCCACTCGCCTCCATCAAGAGGTGCAACCTTGAGGGGCTGACACTCTGTCCCCGGACTGAGCTCCAATATTTCTATCTACTAACTTCAACTGTATTACACTTTTCCACGCATGGCACACTTAATGAAACTCAATGAATTGATTAATTGATTCTAGATGAGTACTTGAAATGATCAATCCCCACCCCGAAGATTCCTCCCAACTCCCCTACCATCTTGTTCCTGAAGAAGGTCAACAGAGTTCTTATCCTCCACAGGTGACGTAACGAATGACCCGTTGGGGCTCTGGAAGCCCCCAGCCGACTCCAAGAGAGACGACCCCGCGACGTTGGTTCGGTTGGAGCATGGCCCAGAAGCATCAATACAACCCGAACTCCATCGTTCTACTGATGGAGGAGGTGGACAAAGAACGGAGGTTCTTGGGTGAGTGGGGGGGTCAGAATGGGGGGGGGGAGTACACGCTACACACTCTCACTCTCTTCTCTTTCTTTACACTGTTTCGTCTATCTCTCTCTCTCCATCTGCTTTCCTCTCACTGCACTCTCTCTCCCTTCTCTTTCTTTACACTGTTTCCTCTCTCTCTCTCTCTCTCTCCATCTGCTTTCCTCTCATTGCACTCTCCCTTCCCTTTCTTTACAGTTTCATCTCTCTCTCGCTCCATCTGCTTTCCTTTCATGTAGAGCCTTGATCGGGGCAGATGGGTAGGGATGGGGGTGGGGGTGGGAGTTCGGAGAAGCCAGCCCAGGTCTGACGTCATTACTTAGACTCAGACATTTGGCCGAACGGACATATGGATAAACGAATATTTGGCCGAATGAAAATATTATTTTTTAGTTAAATTCCCAAAGAAATATTATATAATTATTCAAAGAAAAAAAGAAAAAACTGACAACTTACGGAATTCAAATGGAGTATTAGATTTTGTCATTCCATTGCCTCGGATCGTAGTTTCTTGCTTCCAAAGACGAGTGCTTGTGTGTGTGTGTGATCACAATGGTCTTGGATCACGTGTTCGACTCGTGATCGACAATTATTAACATCTCGGATGAGATCTCAGAGCTCGTATGACCGATCTATGTGTACTATTGTAACCTTACACGCACACACACCCCAACTCCTCGCCCACGAGAGTTGGAGTAACACCCCACAGCGCGGCGATACTGAAATTATTTCAGCCCTGGGCGGGAGTCGAACCCGGACCGCCGTAGTGGCAGGCGAGAACTAACCACAGGGCCACGAGGTAGGTGTGTGTGTGTGTGTGTGTGTGTGTGTGTGTGTGTGTGTGTGTGTGTGTGTGTGTGTGTGTGTGTGTGTGATGGGGCTTTTGATTCAGTGCAAGTAGGATCTCAATTATATACAATGTATGTTTAGGTGGCGGCACACGAGGCTAGCATGCTACTTGCTTTGAGTAGCAACGACTTCGGTTACCATATTCTAGACTAAGAACATCTCTTAAATGTGTCTAACATTCGTATTCTAGGTTTAACTTTTCTTAATTCGTTATTCAGCTTCTCACTGCATAACGCAAGAGCAATTTGACATTTGGAAATTTGAAAAACAAAATATCGTAACCGAAATAGTTTCTACTCAAACGAAGTAGCAATAGCAAGTAGCACGCTAGCGAGAAATGCCTAGTGTGCCGCCTTGATATACTGCATCGCAAGGAACAAAATTAGCATGTTGGGACTTGATTTAGAACACCCTCAGGCAAGACGAGATCTAAACCCAGTTTATCACCATTATCTAGAAAAGGGCGGTTCTTATATCACAACAGCATGTTTGCAGGAACCAAGCAAAGAGGGAGAGTGGGAGCAGTGGCGGCGCCAGGGGGGGGGGCTTTAGCCCCCCCAAAAAAGTGGCCAGCCCCCCATTAGCCCCCCAACTGAAATGAGCAAATTGAAAATTTAAAACACTCATTGAAATAATTTTATTAAGTGGAATTTTTAATTGCCAGGACTAAAGATTTGTCAGCCATCAGTGCTAGCCCAACCATTAACCCCCTCCCCTTCTGAAATGAGGATAATATATGTGTATTATCATATTACTATTGGCCCCCCCCAAAAAAAAAAATTGCTCAGCCCCCCCTTAGCCTCCCCAACTAAAAATTCCTGGCGCCGCCGCTGAGTGGGAGGGGTGGTGGGTGGGAGTGGAATTATGCCTTCTGACTTTGGCTGCCTCCCTTGTAAGAGAAGCCTTTGGTATATGTATGCATGTATTAATGGATACTTCTTCCATTTCGGCCTGTGCTTGTGGAGACAATTTCTGGGCTTAGGACGACATCACAAAATAAAATAAAAACTGTAACGAAAATATCGTAAATAAATATAAAACACTTTACACTTCACAATTTCTAAATAGCGACTGTTTCGGCGTCTACGCAAGCAAGTTCATGTTGGTTTCGTTTGGGCGGGGCTGAATAGTTCAAACAACCAACTGAGCAACGACTAATTTCAGTCAAATGGTCATTCACAGACATGACAGACAGATATTAGCACTTGACAGTAGAGGGGACTAATTTAAAATTGCTCATACAAGGCACAAAAAATCGAGATACGAAGATGGTTCTTCAGTGTAAGATGTATATCCGTTTGGAACTCCGTACCGGATCAAGTTGTATCTATCACAAATATGGAATCATTCAATACACAGACTTGGTAAATTTCTTTATGAGCTTTGCTAATTCTCCTCGTTACTTAGTAGAATATCAGCCTTATGTATTTTCCCTAGCTGCAATGATGCACTCTCCAGTCAATACTCAACCATTATTTGACGATTATTATTCCCTGTGGCTGGCGCATTTCCGGTATGCGTCTTCGTGGGCCCTTCCTGTACTCGAGTACAGACATGGGGAAGCTCATCAGGTACGAACAAAATCACTTCAGTAAACTTAAAAAAAATCATTGATCATATTTTTTAATCTTTAAATATATATTTTAAACTAGAAATAAAATAAGCAATTAGAAATTATTCGATCAAATGTCCGTCGGCCAAATTTCCGGGTACACAAAAATGTATGTATGCATTTATGCGAGTGGCACTGGTGATCTCTAAACAATAATACAAAATAATACTATCAATTAATATCAATAATACTAATATGATAATAATACAATACTTCTAATAAGGATAATACGGTTTAACGTCACACACTCCCCCTCTATTGGGTGGCTATAACGGTGCCCCTCACAGAGGGCTTTATAGCGTGGAATCTAATGAACCATGCCCTTCTTCCAATTTCACCAGTAGCAGGATTCGAACCACCCACACCACAACCTTCGCCCCAAGTTACGACGCCCTAACCCGCTCATCCAGCGAATTATTAGTTTAATATTATTGATAATAATAATAACAATAATGATAATAATAACGAAGGCACTATGGGAGGTTTTGCAGATATATGGGATAGGAGGAAAGCTGTTAAAAACAGTCAAGAGTTTTTACGAGAGTAGTAGAGCTTGTGTTAGGAATGGAAATGGAGATTGAGTGGTTTGAGGTAAAGGTGGGACTTCGTCAGGGATGTGTTATGTCGCCCTGGCTGTTCAACTTATACATGGATGGGGTGGTGCGAGAGGTAAATGCAAGGGTGGTGGGTCAGGGATTAGAGATGGTCAAAGAAAATGGAGAAAAATGGGAGATAAGCTAGTTGTTGTTTGCTGACGACACTGCGCTTGTAGCAGGGTCAGAGGAGGGATAGAGGAAGTTAGTGATATATCTTAGGAAGGTGTGCGAAAGAAGTTGAAGATAAATGTGGGTAAAAGCTGATGAGATGTAGAAGGGGAGAGAGTGGCAGCAGACTGGAAGTGAGTATCAAGGGAGAGAGACTGGAGGAAGCGGATAGTTTTAAATATTTGGGTGCGAATGTGGCAGAAAAGGGAGGAGTGGGGGTGGAGGTAGAATGTAGATTGAGAGAAGCGAGTAAATGCCTTGTGGATTAAAAAGTGTAATGAGAAATAGACATTTGGGAATGGATGCTAAGAGGAGATTGTATGAGATTGTAAGATTGTGCTGACAGCACTGTATGGGGCAGAAACGTGAAACATAAGAGAGGAAGAGAGAAGGAGTTTGAATGTGTTTGAGATGAAATGCCTGAGATGAAATGCCTGAGAAGTATGATAGGGGTTACTAGGCTGGATAGAGTGAGGAATGTGGAGGTGAGGAGGAGAATAGGGGTGGAAAGGGAGTTGTGAGATAGGGTTGATGAAAGAATATTGGGATGGTTTGGACACGTGGAAAGAATGAGTGAATAGATGTTAGCAAAAGAGGTGTGGAAGGCAGAGGTGGAAGGAGTGAACATGAGGGGTCGACCTAGGATGAGATGGATGGATGGGGTAAAAAGGGTTTTGGGAAAGAGGGGAATGTCTGTTGAGGAAGGACGGGAGAGGACAGAAGATAGGGGTGAATGGAGAATGATTGTGTATGGATGATGCTGTGATGCATGAGGGGGAGTGGGTAGGGGATGGGGGTTGAGGGAGTATGTATGAGAAATAAATTGACGCAGCCCGAAGGGATTCCTCCCTGTCTCCTTTCATGCAAGATCTAAGGATATAAGGTCTAACCACTTCCGACCGAATTTCGAGGGAGTTGGCGCAGCGGGCCCGTGAACGTCACCTGGTTGTTCAAAGTGGGGTTGGCGGGTCCTATAGCTGTCAGTTGAAGCTGGTCCGTCGTTCGAGAATGTCGTTGTTTTCGCTCGCACCGCTCCACGCAATTAGTTATATTCTGACAAATATTATATGAAATATATATATAAATATATATAAAATATTATAGTTCCTGTCTATATATATGAATATATAATATATATGATATATAATATATATATATAATATATAAAATATTATAGTTCCTGTCTTCCTTGGCGTTTCACAGTTTTCTTCAGTGTTTCACAAAGAGAAAACGGACCCAGCCTAATGACGTCAGAAGCTGCGCACAATAATTTAAACGGTCTGACCTGTATATTTAGACCTTGCTTTCATGCATGAGGGGACGGAGAGGGGGGGGGTTACCGAATTAATGAAGCGGCCTTACTGTGGATGTGCTGTGTCTTGCGACACTGCTTCTGACCCAGGGTAGTGGACAAGATGCTGGGATGACCCGTCATCCAGGAGGTGCCAAGATAAGGAGAGGAAGAGGGTAGAGGGGAGTGAAGTATGTAGGGGATGTAATGGGTTGGAGTGCTATGCCTTTGTCTTTTGACTACTCCCGTGTAAGGGGAAAAACCTTTGGTATAGGTATGTATGTAATAATAATAATAATAATAATAATAATAATAATAATAATAATAATAATAATAATAACAATAACAATGATAATAATAATAAATAATAATAATGATAATAATAATAACAATAACAATGATAATAATAATAAATAATAATAATAAAATAATAATAATAATAATAATAACAACAACAATAATGATAATAATAATAACAGTAATAATAACAATAATAATAATAATAAAAACAATAATAATTATGATGATGAAAATTATAATAACAATAGATATATTTGCTACGATTTCACATATGCTGCCCACTGTAATACTTGGAAGTGAAATACAGTGTTCTGATTACATAACACGTTGGTTTAGTATTAACACCGTGACCTCCTCCTACAGGCCTTTACCGTTTCCTTCGATGGGTCGTCGCCCTGATGTGCGTTGGGATGGCGGCTTTCCTCGTGGTCACTATGGTAACAGATGACGTCACACAGACAGCGAGGTCCTTGGTGGCCCGGTTCACGTCCTCAACAGGCGCTTTCTCCATCTTCAAGGCCAGGGGATTCCACGTGCCCGACCCCTGAGGAGGAACGGGTCTGCTGTGGGTGTGGCATGGCAGTTGATGGGTGATTGAATGGTGTGATAGTGAACTCCTTTGTCCCCCTCCCCCCCAAAAAAGTGACCTTGATTTTTATATATTTGTTTTTAGTGCCAGACCATTTTATTCATCTGAGAAGCGGAATTTGGCATAATGATAAATATTGTTATAAAGATATATGCTATATTATTGCTAAAATATATGCTGTAGCCTATATAACAGTGTTTGTCTAAAACGCACATTCTTCATTGGCCGGCAGAGGCGAAATCTCTGCGTATCTCAGTCGTATCAAGATCAGCATCGCTGAAGGATGCCAATGAGTGATTGCTAAAACCTACAAAACAAATAAATACATAAAATCATCAAATAAGTTAGCAAATGAATAAATATGTAAACAAACAAATAAAATAAAAAATATTAGCCATACCACCTCAATTATGAAGGGTTTGGAAGATTGGCAGGAAACCTCACCACCGTAAAATTGTCTGGCATTATTTGGAACAGAAATATTTGTAAAATGCGATGACACCGTGGAGTTCTAGTGTGCCATCCTCTCCAGATTTTACCCTAGCATATGACAGACGATACCATTCGGCTGAACAGGGGGTAGGGTGGAAGGAGTCGATTGGAGACATATGAAAGCTTTCATCAAGGCTACGTATCCCATAATTGACCCTTAAATCTCCTCCTCCCAGCTGAATAAAATCGCCTAGCATTAGATAGGATGATATATGTAGAGGGTGGCATAATTTACAGAGTTGATCCAAGTGTTAGCTGACGTAGACTGGCGAAGGGGTAGAGAGTGTGTTAGTTTTTATACAAGTATACGAATGTGTAGTAAGTGTTGCATATGATTGTACATTTCCATAATTTATATATTGGTTTATAGCTTCATGTGTATATTCTTGTAAAATGTATACTGGGCATGGAATTATTCTCTATGTCACTATTATACTTTGAGAAGAAAATAGGAGTTGAAATAATATCATAGCATATACCAAAGTTCTATAACAAATATTTAATATATGTATCTCATACAGTAATACAAACACCACGTAGCCATAAGCCTTGAGTCATGGGGGTTATGAAGAATGGGGGCGTAGAGCCCCAAAAGTCATTAACCCCCAAAAATAGCTAAAATGAAAATATACCAATAATAATAACAATGATCATATCAGTGCTTAATAAATAACGGAACAATAACACAATAAAACTTTATTGACGTCTGATCATGATTGACACTATCATGCAATAAAACTTAGTTAATTATATTGTGCACAAGAATTTCTAGTGAATATATACTGAAGAAGTCTAAAGAAGTGAACTCCCTTCCCTCTATGATAGAAATACCCCTCTCTTTAATGAATAAATAATAGAATAAAGTAAAGTTCTGGCTACAGGCCTATGTCCACTTTCCAAGCTTACTAAACAAGATATATTCTGCAGCAGGCTGCTTTGGGGGAATTGGTTTCAATTTCACTTTGCACAACCCAGGTCCTAGGTTCGCGGACAATTTATATGTTCACACAACGGCACAAGTTGATATATGGCCCATGTGTTCCTAGTGATAAATGTTGTGATATGAGTGATGGTGTACTTCATTTCCGTCGCAATGATTACCTCAGCTGTCCTGGCACATGAGTACTTGATAGTTTTGGCTGACTGGGCTATATGATATAGGAGTGTCTTCCGACTCGGCTACTTCCCTTATACAGGGGAAGTGCATTTGATGTGTGCATGCATGCAGCCATGCATGTGTGTGTGTACTGAGTAAAGGAAGATCTTTCTGAATGTAATGAATATTGCAGTAAATGGAGATGTAATATATATATATATATATATATATATATATATATATATATATACATATATGTATATATATATATATATATATACATATATATATATATATATATATATATATATATATATATATATATATATATATATGTCATTTGTACTATGAAATTCAGGTTGAGCCCATTAATGGTGAGATATTAGGCAAAGGGTTTTTCTTTACACACAACTGCTGTTATTATTTTATGCAAAATAATAAAATCACTTGCCACACTATGACAATTTTGTATTAATAAAATATTTCTAACCTTAATAATGTTTTGGAATCTAGTGGGAACTATGCCAGGTGATGGTCTTTCAAGACATACACCACATCATCATCTCCCTGCTGCACATCTTCAGAACCCATCAATGCCCTCATACTCATCTGGAAGTGCAACCCTGTGGACTGACACTTTATCTCTGAACCAGACCAAAGCTCAACTTAAACTATTTTTCCAACTTTTTATATGAGAGCTGACTGGCAACTGCACCACTTCTACTATTACGAGTCAGTGTCCTTGAAAGGGTCCAACATTAACAAGATGTGCTGTAGACAGTCGAACATTTCCCCCAAGAGAGATCTACGGGAGGGTCTAAGGACCATTATCAGCCACTGTGGAACTGTAGTCCCTACAGAGCTCTGACACATGGGCAACATGAGAACACAAATATCTTTTTCTAGACTTGGAATAGGCTTTGAAACGAATTAGCAACAGGAACCACAGATAGATTAGTGCTCCCAACTATTAAAGCTTAAGAAACAGGTTCATACCGAAATAAAAGTCTGGTAGGCCACATACTATACCAAAGAAAATTTTTGTAGGCCACATACTATATCAGCACATATATTGCTTTAATAGTTTGAGAGTGCTAACCGCGGCCAAAACTAAAGCAGAATGCACCGAGGAATGCGCCCAGCTCTGGCAACACTTGTGGGGTCCCATCACCTACTTCCCAATCTATTTACCTAGCTTCAAATTTATGGTTCCAAGTTTGTCTATATCATTGTTTCCAATTATCATAATCAGATGAGAGGAGGGAAAGGGTGGTAGAGGGGAGTGGAATGGGTGGAAGTGGGTACTGTATATGCCTTTGACTTGGCTACTTCCCTTATAAGGAAGAAAAAGCTTTTGGTATTTAGATAGATTTGAATTCAACTACACTTAACAAGCTAATCCCTCTGAAACTACTACATTCACACTTATCCCCTTTTCCCTTGTAAAGAGGAACTATACAGGCACTCCTCCAGCACTCTACCCTCTCTCCAGCAAACATTAAATAACCTCACCAGCCAGTCAACCATCACTGTACCTCCTTTTTTTATACATTCTGCATGGCATCCATCCAGACCAGGTGCCTTACCTGCTTTCATCATCTTAACAACTGCCTTCACTTCATCCTTCCTTATTTCTCCTCCATTTTCCTCACTCATCACGGTCATTTTCTTAGCATTTCCCACTGCAGGTATCTTTCCCTCCCTGCCCATCTTCCTCTTACTGCCTTCTCTTCCATTATCATCTCTCCATCTGCACCTTTTACCTTTTCTTCTCTACTTGATTCGCCTCCTCTTCCTCTCTTAATTTCTGTCCAAAACATCTTTTTATTACTTTCAAAATTTTCTGTCATACTCTTACCCCATTTCACATCTGCTCTCCTCTTTGCCTCCTTTACCTTTTGCTTTACTTCTCTTTTCTTTTCTTTGTACCTCTCATATGACTCCCTCGTCCTATTTTGTAACCAATCTGTGAAAGTTCGCTTCTTCTCTTCTACAACCTTCTTTGTTTCCTCATCCCACCATTCACTACCCTTCTATTTCCTCCTGTCCTTCTTGTTCCACACACCATCTTTGCACACTTTGTGACTCCCTCCTTGAACCATCCCCATTCCTCCTCCACACCTAGCTCTACTCTATCCTTCACTCCTCCTTCAGCTTCTTCTTGTACTCCTTCTCCTTTTCATTTAAAGAGTTCACTCTAAGCACCTCCCTACCTTTTGTCCCTTTCCTCTTTCTCCATCTATCCTCCACTCTCAACTTACCTTCCACCAAAAAATGATCTGATATTCCCCCACCCTCTCCCCTTAGCACATGTACATCCTTAACTCTTCCTATCATAATACTATTTACCACTACATAATCCATTAATGCTCTATCTACCACCCTCTCCCATGTGTACTTATGCTTGACTTTCTTCCGAAACACTGTATTTGCTATCATCAACTCTCTTTCTAGACACATTTCCACCATCAACTCTCCACTATGATTCTTTCCTGGGACTCCACATTTCCCAACCACTCCATCAATTGGACCATTTCCTACCCTATCATTGAGGTAGTTGGGAAGGCTTATGGAAGGATCTTGATTGAGAGGATTAGGAGAGGAAGAGGGAGTAATTGGTGAGGAACAGTGTGGATTTAGGACGGGTAGAGGTTGTGTAGATCAGATCTTTGTGGTAAGACAGATATGTGAGAAAGCTATAGGAAAGGGGAAGGATGTTTTTTGGGCTTTTATGGATCTGGAAAAGGCTTACGATAGGGTAGACAGAAAGGCACTGTGGGAGGTTATGCAGATATACGGGATAGGAGGAAAGCTTCTGGGAGCTGTCAAGAGTTTTTATGAGAGTAGTAGAGCTTGTGTCAGGATTAGAAATGGAGAGAGTGAGTGGTTTGAGGTAAAGGTGGGAATTTGTCAAGGATGCGTTATGTCACCCTGGCTGTTCAACTTATACATGGATGGGGTAGTGTGATAGTGGGTCAGGGATTGGAGACTATTAAAGAAAATGGAGAAATTTTGTAGGTGAGCCAGCTGTTGTTTGCGGACGACACTGCGCTTGTGGCAGGATCAGAGGAGGGATTGAGGAAGTTGGTGGCAGAGTTTGGGAGAGTATATGATAGAAGAAAGCTAAAGATAAATGTGGGTAAAAGTAAGGTGATGAGATGTACAAGGGGTGAAAGTGGCAGTAGACTGGAAGTGAGCATTAAGGGAGAGCGACTGGAGAAAGTGGATAGTTTTAGATACTTGGGTGCAAATGTGGCAGGAAAAGGTGGAGTGAAAGTGGAGGTAGAATGTAGATTGAGAGAAGCGAGTAAATGCCTTGGTGGATTAAAGAGTGTAATGAGGAATAGACATTTGGGAATGGATGCTAAGAGGAGACTGTATGAAGGAGTGATTGTGCCAACAGCACTGTATGGGGCAGAAACATGGAACATAAGAGAGGAAGGAGTTTGAATGTGTTTGAGATGAGGTGTCTGAGAAGTATGATGAGGGTTACTAGGCTAGATAGAGTGAGAAATGAGGAGGTGAGGAGAGCAGGGGTGGAAAGGGAGTTGGGAGATAGGGTTGATGAAAGAGTATTAGGATGGTTTGGACACATGGAAAGAATGAGTAAAGAAAGACTAGTAAAAGAGGTATGGAAGGCAGATGTGGAGGGAGTGAACATGAAGGGACGTTCTAGGATGAGGTGGATGGATGGGGTGAAGAAGCTTTGGGGAAGAGGGGAATGTCTGTTGAGGAAGGACAGGAGAGGGCAGAAGACAGGGGTGAATGGAGAATGGTTGTATATGGATGATGTTGTGATGCATGAAGTGGAATGGGCAGGGGGATGGGGGGTGAGGTAGCATGTGTGAGCAAAATTTGACGCAGTCCGAAGGGATTTCTCCCCGTCTTCTCCTTTTATGCAATGGGGGGACGGAGAGGGGGGGTCGCCAATTTAATGAAGCGGCCTTGCTGTGGATGCGCTGTGTCTTGTGACACTGCTTCTGACCCAGGGCAGTGGACAAGGTGCTAAGAAAAGAGGGAGGGTGGAGGGATGTGGTGTATTCAGGGATGGAATGGGTGGGAATGATTTTATGCCTTTTCCTTTTTGGCTACCTCCCTTGTAAGGGGGAAAAAGCCTTGGTATATGTAGGTATGAATTCAGGTATTGCTCCAGCTTGGGCATGTATTATTTCAGCTGCTTCTGACCCAGGGCAGTGGACAAGATGCAGGGATGACCCATCATCGAGGAGGTGCTAAGATAAGAGGGAGGGTGGAGGGGTGTGGAGTGTATTCAGGGATGAAATGGGTGGGAATGATTTTATGCCTTTTCCTTTTTGGCTACCTTTCTTGTAAGGGGAAAAAGTCTTGGTATATGTATGTATGTATGTGGCTATTCCACCTTGAACATTAATGAGTAACAGAAAGTAAGTATGTTGCCATTATAGTATAATGTTTGAGCCTTCCTTTAGTTTTATATATTCATTGTCATTTCTTTAAATTGCCTTTGCAGACAATACATATGCATCTCTTCCTACATCATGTTTGAATTTTCCTGATCTTTCACCATTTCTCCTAATTGTGGGTTAGTAATTACTAAAGATCTTAATTACTCTTTTATTTTAATGTAATTTCATAATTATAAATTACCTATGGCATAAAAATAATGTCAAATTCTTTTTACCCAATTGACCCAAAATCCCAAGAAGGTGCGACAAATTTCTCCTACTCCATCATAGGAGCTCCGTCACCCCCAGTTGCATCCTCTAAGACAAGGTCCTGCAACATTTCTTCAATGCCAACTGTGGGCAGTTCTCCCGCTTCACTTTCGTTGTCTGCTGCTAACTTGGCATCGTCTCTATATATATTGACATTCGCACGGAATTGTTCATCCTCCTCCAAATCTTCGAGGAAATCGGTGTAGTCCCTGTGGAAAGTAGAAATGTTCCTTACTAATGGTTCATGTTATGAACTTACTGGTACGCTGTTTTTGGTGTTAATCTTTTCAAACTTTCATTGTTAAATATAGCACTTTAGAAAATTTAATTTCGGTAGTGCAAATCTTACAAAAACCGATCATGAATACTCACTTGTTCTGACTGCTCGTTTCATCATCTAGACCAAGGTGTTTCAACTTCCACCTCCTGCGACGGTTACGGACAGATTTCTCCGCATAGACCTTCTTGACCAAAACAACATCTGGGATGCGATCTTTGTTCATCTTGTCCAGATTTGCATCATTCAAATTTGAATTGGAGAGGTCAAATCTGTGTAGCATGGGTAGATTTAACAAGTTAACATATGACCAAATGTAATAAAATTACAAAAGATAGGGGTGAGTGGACAATGGTTGTATATGGATGATGCTGTGATACAGGGAAGGGAGTGGGTGGGGAATGGGGGGGTTAGGGAGTGGTTATGTGTGAATGATATTTTGATGCAGCCTAAAGGATTTCTCCTTGTGTTCTTTTTTTCTGCATGAAGGACAGAGGGGGGGCACTGCCAATTAAATGAAGCAGCTTTGCTGTGGATATGCTGTGTCTTGTTGCATTGCTTCTAACCTAGGGCAATGGGCAAGACATAAGGGAATCATCTATATTTTTCTACCTATGATTCCACCTCGCAACAAAGGTGCCAGAATGTGCACCAGACTCGATGCCCAGTCCTACGCTTGGGGCATTCTGTGTTAACTTTTTTTATTGAATGGTTGCACACCTTTTTGGTGAAATAAACATTGTGAATATCTTACCAGACTATTTGTGTTTCACTTATCCAAGCAGAGTTCCTCTCACCACCATAGGAGATGCATCAGTAGTACTTACCCCATAACAGAATCGCCAGGTTTGAGTAAGTGCCCAAGATGGGTGCGGCAGAAGAACATGGCATCGGTGCCCAGGTCACTCATACGCTGAACCCAGACCTCAGCCACTTGATGCTGAAAAAATTGAAGCACTTAGTATTACTATGACACTGTTGAAAGTAATAAAGAATTGAGTCCATCAATTTGGGTGTTACTCGAGTTCTCTCTTGCACGAGACCTGCAGCTCCCACTGTCACTAGATTAGTTCATACATCACTCAGAGATTTTATGTTGCTGCCTAGAGTGGGTTGGTGTAGGGCAGTGCATTATGAGATGTCCTAGGTGAGGTAACTGTACCAGTGCAGGATGGCGACCTACAGCAGATATGCCAGTGTAATTCTTATTTGTCTTTTGCATGGTTTCTGCTGGGCTGATTTCTGGGGGACATTGGTTGTCTACTATGGAGTGCCTATGTGTGGAAACAATGTAGGGTAATAAGGCAGGTTACAGTGGATGTTTAAGTAGTAAGGTTATGGGTCTCTTGCAAGAAACCTGGGACAACAAACTAAGTGATTTCAGTATAATACTACTGTGGTTCCTGTCTGGAATTCTGCATCTGTGATAGTCTGTTCTTCCCCAACTACTCCCTCATGGGAGTGGGATGGTGAGTTTTAAGTTTATTCCCTTCCCAATCCTCTCAACATCCCATACATCTTACCAACTACAATAAATTGACTGATTCCTCTAAAGCTACTACCTGGGACTATTGATGGGTACCTGCTTGTGCTGGTCCAGCAAGACAGACAATTCATCAGCCAATTTTCAAAACCCAGGGACCAATGACAGGTATCTGCAAGTGGTGATTCCGCAAGATGGACACCAGATCTGCTTCCCATTTTCTAAACCCATCAACCACCTCACCTCCATCAGGAAGTGCAGCCCTGAGGGGCTGACACTCAACCTCCAGACTAGGCCCCAAAAATCTTTCTCTATCAACTTCAACTGTATGAAGGGATGGGGGTGTCACTGAGTAAGTGAAGTGGCCCTGCTGTGGATGTGCTATGTCTTGCTGCATTGCTTCTGACCTGGGCAGTGGGCGGGAGACAAAGATGACCCTTCATCCATTTGAGCTAACATGAGAGGTAAACAAGGGTGCTGGATGGTAGATTGATTTATGAAATTTTTGGCTTGAAGGCCAAGTGCCGGAGCTGGTGGGGTGCTGGATGGGAGTGGAATGGTGGGACTGGGTGAATGTCTTTGACTTGGCTACCTACCTTATAAGGGAGAAGAAGCCCTAGGTAAACAGATATATATATATATATATTATTAATTTATTACATTTTTTTCACACAAGGGGAGCTGACAACTAGCAATTACTCTCCTTATTATACCACTTTCAGGGTGACATAGAAACAGTCCCACACTCACACAACACAGACAGCAGTCCCAAACTTCTTCTTGGAGAGATCTATGGGAGGTTCTGAGGATCATTGCCAGCCACTACGGGATATGTGGGTTTTCCATTCTATGAAACTTGGGGCAAAAATTGATCAATTGATTCAAAACTCATCAAACCCCTCACTTTCATCAGTAGGTGCAACCCTGAGAGGCTGGCACTTGTCTCTGGACTGGGCCCAAAGATCTCTGTCAACTTGTGCTGCATTTCTTACACATTTTCACACACAGAGAGCTGATAGATGATGACAGCTTCCATCATTTAATACTTTCAAACATTGATATAGAAATAACCCAAAGTTTTCCTTGAAAGGCCTATGGGAAGGCCTGAGAACTGTGGGTTTTTCATTCTATGATCAGTCAATCCATTCCGCCAGGTCTCTGTTCCAGAAGACAAAAGGCCTCCAAGAATCCACCAACAGCCCCTGGTCAGGAGATCTGCACTGTGGAACTTGTGATGCCAGCAAGTTGGACCAAGGGCACGGTTTGTTATTTCCACACTACATCACCATCCTACCCTCCAGTTGGGGGAAGTTTGCAATGTCAAACTAAATCCTCATTACAACTGTCATTATGTCTCCTTTCTCCTTAAATGATTTGGTTTAATGTAGCAAAATTTGACCCTATCAGGAGGTTAGGATGGTGCCCCTTACAGAGGACTTTGTAGTATGGAATATAATGAACTATCCCCTTGGTTCAACTCGCCAGTGACAGGGTTCGAACTGCCACCACTTCACTCTCCGTCGCATTTATTGAAGCCATACATGCATTTGTCCAATACAAAGAAATACTTCCTTCCCTTAGACACACCTATCTTACTAGCCATTTTTATCTGTTATATTATATATACCAAGGGCTTCTTCCCCTTTATAAATGAGGTGTCCAGTCATGGCATGCATCCACTCCCACCCATGTCACTCACATCCACCACACTTTGTTTCCCTCTCATCTTAGCTCCTCGACACAGCCCAAGAAAAAAAAAAAAAAAAAAAAAAAAAAAAAAAAAAAAAAAAAAAAAAAAAAAAAAAAAAAAAAAAAAAAAAAAAAAAAAAAAAAAAAAAAAAAAAAATTATATATATATATATATATATGTTTGTATTAAATATCATACATTTCTAATCCAGGAGGTGGCAAGATAAGAGGGAGGGAAGAGGGCAGAGGGGAGTGGAGTATGTTAGGAATGGAATGGGTGGGAGTGGTTTTTATGCCTTTGTTTTTTGGTTACCTCCCTTATAAGGGGGGAAAAAGTCTTTGGTATATGTATGTAAATATATATGTATACATACAAAACAGTCATTTCCCTAAATGTTGCCCAAATGAAGAGGTTAATTCTATGATTCAATTATTCAAAACAGATCAAACCTACAACTTCACAAGCCCACCTTCTGTGATATTTGTCCTTGTCCTTTAAAAGTTCGAACATCTGCAATGTTGGCATCCATGACAATAAACTCTGTGAGGTGTTTTGAAGTACAGAGGGCTCCAAATGGTGTGCGCCAATACTGTTGACTACTAATTTCAGCCACTGAAACAAACAATACCTATAGTAGTAGTGTTTTCATGAGGAAAAATGGCTATTTGTTTATTGGTTAGGTTAGAGTAACATGATTTGCATTACTAAATACTGAAGATAGAATATAATACACAACCCAATAGAAAGCTTGGAGATGTGTACCCCACAGAATACAGTACCCTTTATTATATCTTCCTGCTGATAATCAATGTTTCTATCCTTGGGGACAATACATACATCCAGGGCTGTTTCCTTCTTACAAGGAAGGTAGCCAAAGTCAAAGGCATACATCCACTCCCATCTATTTCATCCCCACTTACTACACTCCCATTTACCACCCTCCTTCCCTCTTTTCTTGGCTCCTCCTGGATGACGGGTCATCCCTGCATCTCATCCTTTGCCCTGGGTGAGAAGCAATGCAGCAAGACACAGCACATCCATAGCAAGGCCGCTTCATTTAATCGGCGACACCCTCTCTCTGTCCCCTTATGCAGAAAAAGAGAAAATGCAGAGAAATCCCTTTGAGTGGTCTATCTATATACCAAGGGTTTTTTTCCCCCTTGTAAGGAGGTAGGCATGTATCCACTCCCATCCATCACCCTCTCATCTTTGCTTCTCGTGGATGATGGGTCATCCCTGCATCATGCCCACTGCTCTGAGTCAGAAGGAATGCAGCAAGACAATATATTCACAGCAAAGTCACTTCATTTAATTGGTGACCCCCTCTCCATCTCATGCAGAAAAAGAGGAGATGGGCGAGATATAAGAAGTGTAGTAGTGATAGGTATTCTTCAATGTTGATCATTATATTAACTGCCTTTATCATTTCTCAACTTACTTATTCCCACTTTTCTCCACAGCATTTGTGTAAACATGTCATTAACTATCTAGCTTCGTTTGATAATTTAACTACTCCTGAATTTAAATAAGAAAATCCTATTACATCACTACACTGCAGTGAAATAATATCTTAACCTGCTTCATATTCAAGAGAAGGAGGGGGGATGCTGCCATACTGCACATTGAGTTCATGCATGGTCCTAGCTTATATCCATTCTTAGGCTATTCCTGAAGTTTCAGCATCCACACACAAAATGAAAACCTGATCTAAACTGCCCCACAACACAATATTATTTCTTCTTTGAATGACCTATGGGACTGTCCAGTGGCTGTTTCTCGTTACTTGAAAACTGTGGTTCTATTGCAAGAGACCTGAAACAATAGATTGATTATATTTGTATTGATTGATACCAGTTTTCTTCTTAACCCTGTTTTCTACTTTTCATAGAATCTTTGGTATCTGAATACATTGACAGCTGGTGACATAGAAGAATGCTAACTGTATGCTTTGGAAAAGTTACCAACATGGTCTTCCTCTCATGCACCAACCCAGCGGCAGTTTAGGTTATCTGGAGGATGGGATTAGAACGAGGACACAGGAATAAAAAATAGTTATTTCATTCACCAAGGAAATCATTAACTAATACATTTGAAGAATATGATCCCATGAGCTCTAACCAATGTTTTTCTATCCCAAACCACCTATATATCAGCATGAACATTCCACAAAATTACACTGTTTCCACCTTTGATTTGATTGAGCAAGAGGAGAATGTCTGTTGAGCAAGGAGGGGAGGAGGCAGGAGATAGGGATGAGTGGAGAATGACTGTATGGATGATACTGTTATGCAAGGAAGGGAGGGATAGGGATGGAGGTAAGGGGTGCTTATGTGTGAATGATATTTTGACGCAGCCTGAGGGGATTTCGCCATGTCTTCTCTTTTTCTGGCAGAAGGGACAGAGAGGGACAGGGGGGTCGCTGATTAAGTGAAGTGGCCTTACTATGGATGTACTGTGTCTTGCTGCACTGTGTTTCACCCAGAGCAGTTGGTGGGTGCAGGGATGACCTGTTATCCATGAGGAGTTGAGATGGGAGGGGTGGAGGGGATAGTGCGAGTGAAATGGGAGGGGGGAGAAGCTTTCAGTATATACATACATACATATACCAAGGCTTTTTCCCCCTTACAAGGGAGGTAGCCAAAAAGGAAAAGGCATAAAATCATTCCCACCCATTCCATCCCTGAATACACTCCACACCCCTCCACCCTCCCTCTTATCTTAGCACCTCCCGGATGACGGGTCATCCCTGCACCTTGTCCACTACCCTGGGTCAGAAGCAGTGTCGCAAGACACAGCACATCCACAGCAAGGCCGCTTCATTAAATCGGCGACCCCCCCTCTCCGTCCCCCCATGCATAAAAGGAGAAGACGGGGAGAAATCCCTTCGGGCTGCGTCAAATTTTGCTCACACATACTACCTCACCCCCCATCCCCCCACCCATTCCACCTAATGCATCACAACATCATCCATATACAACCATTCTCCATTCACTCCTGTCTTCTGCCCTCTCCTGTCCTTCCTCAACAGACATTCCCCTCTTCCCCAAAGCCCCCTTCACCCCATCCATCCACCTTATCCTAGGACGTCCCTTCATGTTCACTCCCTCCACATCTGCCTTCCATACCTCTTTTACTAGTCTTTCTTCACTCATTCTTTCCATGTGTCCAAACCATCCTGATACTCTTTCATCAACCCTATCTCCCAACTCCCTTTCCACCCGTTCTCCTCCTCACCTCCTCATTTCTCATTCTATCTGGCCTAGTATATAGATAGGTTTAATGTCACAAACTCCCCCCTATCAGGAGGCTAGGACAGTGCCCCTTACATACAGAGGATTTTGTAGTGTGGAATTTAATGAACCTTAGTTTAACTTGCTGATGGCAGGGTTTGACCTGCCATCGCCTTGACCCCTGCCACAGAGTGATGCTTTTATCTGCTCAGCCAGCAAACATCCTGTTTCCATCTGGTTTATATGGTTTAACACTACAAATTCCCCCCTATCAGAAGGCTAGAAAGGTGCCCCTCACAGAGGACTTTGTAGCATGGTTCAACTTTACTGGTGGCATGATTCAAACCATCATCAACCTTCACCGCAAGTAACTATGTCCTAACCTGCTCAGCCAGTGAGCTTCCCACCTACTTTCTAAAAATACAAGTGAAGTACCCTTTCCACTCCAACATGAACCTCCGAGTTTTGGCCACCTGGTTATAAGTTCCATTGGAGTACAGGGAGCTCTGGCTACCATACCAGAATAATGGATCAACTCCCAAATAAAATTATTCTGAAAATTGTGAAACTTACACTGTCCTGTGTTGGGATCAATAACGCCTATGTGGTTGGTGATGCGGTGGAGGACGCACACTTGACTGATCCCACCAAGCTGATGTGCTAGCTTGGCTGGTAAGCAGATAATACTGTCTTTGCATACAGGCACAATCTCCACACTGTCAAAGAAAGAAGTACAAATATCTTTAGGAGTCAGCATATGAATAAATGAGAATAAAAATGAGAATGAATATGATGCAATGGCAATGACATACTTTTATTATATATATTTGCTTTTTGAATTGGATACCTCCCATATCACAGTATCATATATACACATCCATTTTCCAGGACAGTGGGCAGGATACAGGGATGACCCATTATTCATGAGGTTCTAAGATGAGAGGGTGGGAAGGGTGGTGAATGGGAGTGGAAAGGGTGAGAATGAAGTGGATGGATGTGGGTATGCCTTTGAACTTGGCTACCTCTCTGGTAAGGGGGAAAAAGCCCTTGGTATACATAAAATACACACACAAACCCCAAAGGTCCTTCCCCCTTATAAAGGGCTGGTTAAATCAAAAGCACACCTTCATATGATGAACCATCTCCCAGCTCAGCATCTTGTGTACGAAGGGTCCTCCGTGCCCTCCATCACACCACTTAGGTCAAGGGCAATGCACTGAGGCACCACTGTGCTTCTGAAGTAGGGTTCCAACAGCCAGAGCTGGTTAATCCTTACCATTTTATCACATGGCAGCCTCCCCTATTTGGCAGACTCTGCCAAATCTATTAAACACCATTAGTGGATGGAGCCCTTATTTGTACGACATTTTGCTTGTTTGAGCTTTATCAAAAACATCATGTACTTGATAAAGCTCTAACAAATGAAACATCAAACTAATAAAGACTCCATTCTCACATGGTGTTTATTTTGATAAATCTCCCCTAAACCACTTGTGAATCAACTTCTTCAACGAGTCAAATATTTGCGTGTACTTCAGGTTGACTGATGTATGATGATATATCACACTATTTACATTATAAAATACAAAGTTACTGCTGTTATACTTGTCCTCTTTCACCCTGAATATAGTATCACAGAAAATGTGATCAAGCCTGTTCACAGAATACGGGTTACAACTACAAAATAAATATTATCAGGATGTCGATGCTGGCATCCTCATATACCCAACTTGCAGCTCATGACACACATGTCATCATATTCAAGAGGTTAAACTTTGGGAGCAGATGAGAACAACACCCCTTCAGTCTATGTCACCCTTTAATCTATTCACAATCTCCCTTCAATCACTCCAACCCTTTACTCTTCACCCAGCCTCATAGACTTTCCCCTCACATCTAAGCCCCTCTTCACCTCATTCTTGGTGCTCTTTTCAAGTAAACTCATTTTTCTTTTCGCCAGTCTTTCTTCATTCTTTTCATATGCTCACACTACCTCCACACTCTTTGATCTACACAATCTTATAGTTCTTTCCATCCCTGCTTTGCACAGAATGGGGTAGGATTTTTTTTTATAAACAGTAGGATAAAAAGAAAAGAAAGAAATCTACATACATACATACATATACCAAGGCTTTTCCCCCCTTACAAGGGAGGTAGCCAAAAAGGAAAAGGCATAAAATCATTCCCACCCATTCCATCCCTGAATACACTCCACACCCCTCCACCCTCCCTCTTATCTTAGCACCTCCTGGATGACGGGTCATCCCTGCATCTTGTCCACTGCCCTGGGTCAGAAGCAGTGTCACAAGACACAGCACATCCACAGCAAGGCCACTTCATTAAATCGGCGACACCCCCTCTCCGTCCCCCCATGCATAAATGGAGAAAGACGGGAAGAAATCCCTTCGGGCTGCGTCAAATTTTGCTCACATATACTACCTCACCCAACATCCCCCTGCCCATTCTACCTCATGCATCACAACATCATCCATATACAACCATTCTCCATTTACCCCTGTCTTCTGTCCTCTCCTGTCCTTCCTCAACAGACATTCCCCTCTTCCCCAAAGCCCCCTTCACCCCATCCATCCGCCTCATCCTCGGACATCCCCTCATGTTCACTCCCTCCACATCTGCCTTCCATACCTCTTTACTTAGTCTTTCTTCACTCATTCTTTCCATGTGTCCAAACCATCCTAATACTCTTTCATCAACCCTATCTCCCAACTCCCTTTCCACCCCTGTTCTCCTCCTCACCTCCTCTCTCACTCCATACAGTTTAGTAACCCCTATCATACATCTCGGGCACTTTCTCAAACACATTCAAACTCCACTCTTCCTCTCTTATGGTCCATGTTTCTGTCCTATACATTGCTGTTGCCAAAATCACTCCTTCATACAATCTCCTTTTAGCATCCATTCCCAGATGTCTATTTCTCATTACACTTTTTAATCCCCCAAGGCATTTACTCGCTTCTCTCAATCAACATTCTACCTCCACTTTCACTCCACCTTTTCCTGCCACATTTGCACCCGAGTATCTAAAACTATCCACTTCCTCCAGTCGCTCTCCCTTAATGCTTACTTCCAGTCTACTGCCACTTTCACCCCTTGTACAACTCATCACCTTACTTTTACCCACATTTATCTTCAGCTTTCTTCTATCACATACTCTCCCAAAGTCTGTCACCAACTTCCTCAATCCTCCCTCCAATCCTGCCACAAGCGCAGTGTCGTCAGCAAACAACAGCTGGCTCACCTCCCACTTTTCTCCATTTTCTTTAACCATCTCCAATCCCTGACCCACTACCCTTGCACTACCCCATCCATGTATAAGTTGAACAGCCAGGGCAACATAATGCATCCTTAACAAAGTCCCACCTTTACCTCGAACCACTCACTCTCTCCATTTCTAATCCTGACACAAGCTCTACTACCCTCATAAAAACTCTTGACAGCTCCTAGAAGCTTTCCTCCTATCCCTTATATCTGCAAAACCTCCCACAGTGCCTTTCTATCTACCCTGTCGTAAGCCTTTTCCAAATCCATAAAAGCCCAAAAAACATCCTTCCCCTTTCCTATAGCTTTCTCACATATCTGTCTTACCACAAAAATCTGATCTACACAACCTCTACCTGTCCTAAATCCACATTGTTCCTCACCAATTACTCCATCTGTTCCTCTCCTAATACTCTCAATCAAGATCCTCCCATAAGCCTTCCCAACTACACTTAACAACCTAATACCTCTGAAACTACTACACTCACACTTGTCCCCTTTTCCCTTGTAAAGTGGAACTATACAGGCACTCCTCCAGTCCTCCGGCACTCTACCCTCTCTCCAGCAAACATTAAATAACCTCACCAGCCAGTCCAGCATCACTGTACCTCCTTTTTTTAGACATTCTGCATAGCATCCATCCAGACCAGGTGCCTTACCTGCTTTCATCATCTTAACAACTGCCTTCACTTCATCCTTCCTTATTTCTCCTCCATTTTCCTCACTCATCACTCTCATTTTCTTAGCATTTCCCACTGCAGCTATCTTTCCCTCCCTATCCTCTTTCACATTTAGCAACTCCCTAAAATATTCTGCCCATCTTCCCCTTACTGCCTTCTCTTCCATTATCATCTCTCCATCTGCACCTTTTACCTTTTCTTCTCTACTTGATTCGCCTCCTCTTCCTCTCTTTAATTTCTTTCCAAAACATCTTTTTATTACTTTCAAAATTTTCTGTCATACTCTTACCCCATTTCACATCTGCTCTCCTCTTTGCCTCCTTTACCTTTTGCTTTACTTCTCTTTTCTTTTGTACCTCTCATATGACTCCCTCGTCCTATTTTGTAACCAATCTGCGAAAGCTCGCTTCTTCTCTTCTACAACCTTCTTTGTTTCCTCATCCCACCATTCATTACCCTTCCTTCTATTTCCTCCTGCCCTTCTTGTTCCACACACCATCTTTGCACACTTTGTGACTCCCTCCTTGAACCATCCCCATTCCTCCTCCACACCTAGCTCTACTCTATCCTTCACTCCCTCCCACTCCTCCTTCAGCTTCTTGTACTCCTTCTCTTTTTCCTTTTCATTTAAAGAGTTCACTCTAAGCACCTCCCTACCTTTTGTCCCTTTCCACCTTTCTCCATCTATCCTCCACTCTCAACTTACCTTCCACCAGGAAATGATCTGAAATTCCCCCACCCTCTCCCCTTAGCACATGTACATCCTTAACTCTTCCTATCATAATCCTATTTACTACTACATAATCCATTAACGCTCTATCTACCACCCTTCCATCCACTACCCTCTCCCATGTGTACTTATGCTTGACTTTCTTCCGAAACACTGTATTTGCTATTATCAACTCTCTAGACACATTTCCACCATCAACTCTCCACTACAAAAGAAAACTAGATTGAGTAATTGCCAGATGATATAGCTGTAGATTTTACTAACTAATGCCAAGCAACTTGACAGTTTCAATCATTTGAGATCACATTCACCAAGGGCTGCCCCTTCACCTATCATGAAAGCAAAGGAGTTAACGAGGGACATGTGACTTACCTGAAGGTATACTTGTAATTATAGGTGTTGGAGTGAACATCATGCGAGATAAGTTTCTTTGAAGGTGTCCACCGACATGGTACAACAGACATGAAGAAGTCAACCATTCGCCGTGCACCTTGATCATTTGCGTAGAAGAAATCTAAGCCCTCTGTAAATATGGACTGAATTAATATAATCACTTCTAAGTTCCTTTACCAGTGCACCTAGGTCTCTTAACCTCTTCCATACGATAATACCTATGTAGGCATCATAAGATGCAAGAGTATATATGAGGATGCCAGCGTTGGTGTCTTGATTATATTTATTTTGTAGTTGTAGCTGAGTGACCCCCAAATTCTGTGAACTGGCTTGATCACATTTTCTGTGTTTATTATTACTCAGAGTGAAAGAGAACAAGTAATACAGCAGTGACTTTATATCTTACAACGGAAGAAGTACAATGCATTATCGAACCATCGTACACTAGGGATCCAATGCTGTGTCCAAGACTTTGACTCGTATTGAAGAGGTTACTCCAACACTTGCCAATTGTCACTTGTGCGGACGTTTGGGCCCAGGACATAAACCCACTTTGGGAATTGGCCCCGGACATAAAACAACACCAATTCCTGAAGTGGGTTTATGTCCTAGGGCCAAATGTCTGCAAAAGTGGTGGTTGGCGAGTGTGGGATTAAGAGACTTATTAGGTGTATTAAATAAAATTACAGCAAGAGTATATGGAAAATGTTGTGATGCATGAGGTTGATTGGACGGGGGAATGGGGGTGAGGTAGTGTGTGTGAGCAAAAATTTTTGACGCAGCCCGAAGGGATTTCTCCCCATCCTCTCCTTTATATGGGGGGACGGAGAGGGGGGGTCGCCGATTTAATGAAGCGGCCTTGCTGTGGATGTGCTGTGTCCTGCGACACTGCTTCTGACCCAGGGCAGTGGACAGGGTGCAGGGATGACCCGTCATCTAGGAGGTGCTAAGATGGGAGGGAGGGTGGAGGGGTGTGGAGTGTTTTCGGGGATGAAATGGGTGGTAATGTTTTTGTGCCTTGTCCTTTTTGGCTACCCCCCTGGTAAGGGGGAGAAAAGCCTTGGTATATGTATGTATGTATGTACAGCAAGAGAGTACAGGTCTCTCATGCTATGTGTCAGTTCAAGCATATGATCACTATATAACCTTACATTGCTATACATTTGGAAAGTTTCACTTTTATGATACATATAAAAAGCCCTCTTCCACCTTATGGGGGTGTCTGTGTGACTAAGTCAAAGTACACATCCACCCTACATCTATCCAAAACCAATTTATTGTTCTTCCCATCTCAGGATGAGGATGAAGAGTCATTCTTGTCCCCTGCCACAGAGAAAGGAGACAGAGATATGAAAATCAATGTATTCATGCTACACGGAATAAATATCCTCTGGGCTGTGATAAAAGTACAGATTGACCTCCCATTAACCCCTTCGTTACCGACCCGTCAACCTTACGTAAACAAACGTTTCAAACCGTCCCACAAATGGCTGGAGCCTTATGTTTGTAAACACAGACACTTGCCACCACGTGGGTAGAGATAACCCTGAAACCGAGGCCTTGAGAGCCCTCAATACACACAGCTTATAACTGTGACACGTGCGTATCACGGGGAGCACGCTCGGTTCCTGGCGGGTGCACTCAGCTGTGACACGCATGCGTCACATAACACACATCCGGTACTCAAGGGGTTAACGGATGTTAATTAGCTGTGTTTGCGGAGTTTTTGGTGCTGTTGTTAAGTGTGTGCAATCACTATGCCACCCAAAAACCACTCCAAATCAACGGATTATTCACATCAACGGACACCGTTACCCTCCTTTTAGTCCGTTAATGAGAGGTCAATCTGTAAATGAATAAGATGGAGTAGATAAAGGGTGATGCAGATTATACACCAGTAAACACCTAGTCATCACCTTTGGAATGTACGTTATGTGGACTGTTGGGGCAGATAACAGTCACTACTAGGAATCAGGGAAGCGTGGTACTTAAACCCATGACTATGCGGATGCAAGACCTAAATGCTTCTACTTGCACCAGCCACACACAAAGGATTATAAATAATCTAATGGCATTTTCCCCCTTTGAAGACTATATGAAGGGGTTGATTGTGTCTACAACACTGTACTGGGGCTGAGACTTGGATTTTAAGGGAGGCAGAAAAGAGAATTTTAAATGCATTTAAGATGAAGTGCTTGAAAAGAATGATGGCCATTACAAGGATGGATAGAGAAAAAAGGAAGCGAGGAGAGTGAGGGTAGAGGAGCTGGGAAAGATGAAAGAATACTAGGATGGTTTGGGATTTGGAAAGAATGAGTGAATAAATGCTAGCAAAAAGTGTGTGGAAGGTAGAGGTGGAGAGAACCTGATGGGTAGACCAAAAACGAGATTGATGGATGGGGTGATGGGGGCTTTGCATAAATGAAAATGTCTTTCAGGAGAGAAAGGAGTAAACATAAGATAGATGAGTGGAGAATGGTTATTAACAGAAAATAAATTGACACTGCCCTAAAAAATTTCTTCTCATCTTTTCTATTTTCACACAATGGACAAGGGCTACCATGTAAATGAAGCAGCTGGTCCTGCTGTGGATGTACTGTGTCTTACTGCTTTGCTTCTGACCTGGGCTTTGGGTTGGGGATGGAGATGACCCTTCATCCATAAGCAGTTATAATAAAAAAAAAAGGAAATGAATGATGGTTGGGAGTGGGAGTGGGGGTAGGTGCATGTCTTGGCTGGCTACCTCCCTTATAAGAGGGAAGAAACCTATTGATATAGTAAGTGGGGTGACGAAGAATGCTTCAACTCTTCACAGGAGAAAAATACAGATAAATGACATGGAGGAGAAGAAAAAAAAAAAAAAAAAAAAACTAATAATAATAATAATAATAAATAAATAAAATAATACTAATAATAAATCAATAAATAGAATAAAAAATAAAATAAAATAACAATATAGGCGAATAAGAAAAACTAACATAAAATCTAGTCAAACTTTAACTCACCATGTGTGGGTTTGATGCCAAGGGACTGGTCATGGGCTTTATGCTTCAGGATGAGCTGCTCAAGGTAGTAAAATGTCCTCTTGTGGTCGGTCTTTTGACGAACCTGTATGGACAGACATCAGCGAGATAAGAATGAACCCATAAAAATATATATAAATTATTTGGTTTAATGTAAGGGAACTCCCCTTCTTAAGAGGGATAAGATGGTGCCTCTTTACAAGGGACTTTTAGGAGCATGGAAATTCAATGTTGTCTGTCCTCATGATGAACTCGATTACTACTATACAACAGCTGCATACCATTTCTACTCCTGACCTCTCACCAAAGATGCTCACTCCACTAAACTTTCCTAGTTTAAGGCTCTCCACCCTACAAATTTTCAATTAACTACCTCAGTGATAATGTCTATCATGGAAGGGGTGGGCTGAGTATAAAATTCATGTATATGTAAATTGAGCATACAAATATAAGAAATTGTGCTCAACTTATATCCCTCTTGATAGGGCAATGGGTTAAGGCACTGTCCATTTGTTACATATCAGCTAGGCTCAGGCTCTAGCTTGACAGCGTATCAGTTTCTGAATATATGCTTCCATCAAGCTCCTTGTTAATCTCGATCGTGTTTCTGGGCAGAGAAACTGTTGGCAACTAAAGATTGTTGCTATCTACCAAAAAATGAGACAAAGATGAAGACAAGAACAAAGAAGACAAAGAAAAAGAAGACAAATATGGAACATAAGAAGAAGAAGAAGAAGATGAAGAAAGGAAGAACCAACTCCATACATATACCAATGGCTTTTTTCCCCCTTACAAGGGAGGAAGCCAAAGTCAAAAGCATAAATCCACTCCCACACATTTCATCCCCACATACTGTACTCCCAATCACCACCCCTCCCACCCTCTTTTATTGGCTCCTCCTGGATGACAGGTCATCCCTGTATCTCGCCCACATCCTGGGTCAAAAGCAATGTAGCAAGACTAACCAACGGTTAGTGATACTCACACCGTAAATTATAAAGTAAATTTATCAAAGCACAAACAGACGTGCGTACACTTCAGAGGCCGTAACAATACTGCCCCATGCCAAACCTTGAGTTGGCGTGAAAAAGCATGCATGAATTGCATTTGCGATTACAATAAAAAATGCTCACAGAAATATACAATAATAAATATATATTAATAAATAAGCAATACTGGAAATATGTACATACAAAACACAAGAAATATGTCACCATTACATTTATAATAATAAAATCGAACTCTTGTAAGAGTTGCACCACCTACCTGCACCAGTGCCCTCCAATAGTCTTTGGCTTCCACACGGTGGCAGTCATCACACATCTGGTGGTTGACAATGAACTCCACAATGAACTCCTGCTGCAGAACTGCCCCACTCTGGATCTCCTTCTGTATCACTAGCTTTACCTGTGGTACAGTTGCTATAAGTTAACTGATGGAAAAGTCGCCATTTGGGTTCATCTTCAAACATCAACAATTTTGGCTCCATTCATGTTAAAAACTTAACATATATCCAGTGTGTCACAGACAGAGTGAGAGATAGAGAGAAGGGGAAGGACAGAGAGAGTGGGGGGAGAGGGGAGAAACTGAATGGCATTTATACAGGCTCCTGTCAGGTTGTTTCATGCATCTCCATGTCACCACTGCTAGACAAAGGGAAAAACTTAACTCCCAGTGTACTTTATTTCATTCCTTTCATTCTGGTTGTTGTCAACATGTTATCTATGCACCTCAGTGTTACAGTATCTCGTCTTACCTTAATGCGTTTAGAGTGCGGTTCTGTCCAAGAAAATCCTGCATCGATCAGGCGAACTTTGTTGATTCCTTTGAGCTTCTTTAGGCAGAGTTTGAGAAGGTCCCGTGACTCCAGGGGTGCAAAGATCCATGCTGAGGGAGGGTCTAAATAACGCTCACATCCCCGGCAGAAGTACAAGGTACCCTGCTTGGGTATGCCTTGTGAGATGTCGTTCTTGACTCGCAGACAAGCAATGCATAAATTGGTTGGGTTAGGTTCTATTGATGTTCCACATTCACAACACAAGCTGTAGGTAAATCATTGCAATTATTTATCAATGTATTTAAAAAACGAATGCCCAGCACTCCCATACAAAAAAGTGGTCAATTTATAGTTTCACCCAACCAACGATTTTCTTATGTGGCTTACGTGTTTCTGATGAGATATGTTGTGTAGTGATTGATGGTGTACATCATTTCCGTTGCAAATGCGTAGTTTTCAAGTAATGAATAATTAAACTTATGCCTACATCTCCCCAACGATCTTTGGGGACCTGTGGGAAATCGGGGTTTTTGGGCGGGAAGCATTAAATTGAGTAATGCGTATTGCAAAACAGGTCTAAAATCAACAAGAACACAAGAAATATATGAAAATACATAAATTACACCTTTGATGGCGGCAGTGGCGGTGGCTGATGCGAGCATAGCCATGTTATTGCTGAGCAGTGTTACTGACGATTCGCAAAATTTCTCACTATCCGCTACATTTAGCAAAGCCCACTCGGCCTACGCAAGAGTTAACCCTAAATTAGGGAATAAATTCATGAAGCTTCGAGAGGACCGAGAGTTGTGATTTTGCGTACAACTAACCTAACCTAACCTAATGTAACCAAACCTCAACCTACCCTACCCTAACCAAACCTAACCTCAACCTAACCTAGCTGGGGGCCTTCCCCCAAACCCCACCAAAGCACTCTTAGTAACGTAACTTGAGCTCTCTTTAAAGTATAACTATTAGTATAAATGTGTTTATCTATTATAACTAATAGCTAATAAACTAAATGGTAACCATATTTGCCATAAATTAAAAACCACAATAGCATTAGCATTACCTTATGAGGAAGAGGTTGAGGGTTGTGGTGGGCTTCGCTAAATGTAGCGGATATAGCGAGATATTTTATGAATCATTGGTAACGCTGCTCAACAATAACATGGCTACGCTCGCATCAGCCGCCGCCACTGCCACCATCAAAGGTGTAATTCATGTATTTTCATATATTTTTTATGGGTTCTTGTTGATTTTAGACCTATTTTGCAACACGCATTACTCAATTTAATGCTCCCCACCCAAAAACCCTGATTTCCCACAGGTCCCCCAAGGTCGTTGGGAGATGTAGGCATAAGTTTAAATATTCATTACTTGAAAACTACGCATTTGCAACGGAAATGATGTACACCATCAATCAATCCACAACATATCTCACCAGAAACACATAAGCCACATACAAAAATCGTTGGTTGGGTGAAACTATAAATTGTCCAAAAAAGTGTATTTACCTAGTTGTATTTACCTAGTTGTATTTTGCGGGAAGGGGAGCTATGCTCGTGATGTCCCGCCTTTGTATCTTGCAGTGTCTAGTTTGTTTTTAAATTCATGAATGGTTTTTGCGCATACTATTTCATTGTCCAGTTTGTTCCAAGTGTCCAAAACTCTATGAGGAAAACTGTTTTTCTTCAGTTCTCTTCTATAGCTATGTTTTTTTATTTTCTTTCCATGTCCCCTTGTGTTTCTTTTGTCCCAGTTAAGTAAGTTCTCTCTATCGAGTACCTCTGTGCCTCTCATGATTCTGTAGATGGTCAATAGGTCACCTCTCTCTCTTCTTTGCTCCAGTGTCGGTAACTCCAGTTTAGCCAATTTCTCCTCGTATGATAGGTTTGCAAGTGCAGGTGCCATTTTTGTAGCTGCTCTTTGGATTCTTTCTATTTTCTTTATATTCTTTTTGGTACTGGGGGACCACAATGTCGCCGCATACTCTAATCTAGGCCTTATCAATGTAACCAATATTTTTTTTATCATGTCTTCGTCCAAGTATGTAAACGCCACTTTTATTGATCTTAGCAAGTTGTAAGTCTCCCCGACAATTTTGTTAATCTGTATATCATAGGACAAGTCGTTCGTGATAATTACTCCCAAATCTTTTTCGGATCCTACTTTCTTTACTTCTTTGGTTCCAATTGTATATTTTCCTGATATTCTGTTTTTGCTTTTTCCAAACTCCATTATGCTACACTTCTTAGTATTAAAGTCCACTTCCCATTTCTGACTCCAGTTCCATACCCTATTTAGGTCTTCTTGCAGTGTGTGTGTGTGTGTGTGTGTATATGTATAATATATATATATATATATATATATATATATATATATATATATATATATATATATATATATATGTGAGTGTGTGTGTGATTCACCATGGTCTTGGATCATGTATTGGACTCGTGATCGACAGTTATTAACCTCCGAGATGAGAGCTCAGAGCTTGTATGACTGATCTATGGGTAATACTGCCACCTTACACACACACACATCCCCAACTCCTTGCCCACAAGAGTTGGAGTAACACCCTGCAGCGCAGCAGTACTGAAATTACTTCAGCCCTGGGCGGGAGTCAAACCTGCACTGCTGCAGTGGCAGGCGAGAACTCTAACCACAGCACCACGAGGTGTGTGTATGTGTATTTACCTAATTATATTTTATGGGAAGGGGAGCTACGCTTATGGTGTCCCACCTTTGTATCTCGCAGTGTCTAGTTTGCTCTTAAATTCGTGAATGGTTTTTGCACACACTATTGTTTCGTCCAGTTTGTTCCAAGTGTCCACCACTCTGTGTGGAAAACTGTTCTTTTTCAGATCTTTTCTATAACAATCGTTTTTGAGTTTCTAACTTTCTTTCCATGTCCTCTTGTGTTTCTGAACTGCACACGAAAAGAGGTATGAAAATCACATCCAAAGCCTATGTAAAAAGCCTGGGCATTCACTTGAGTGATGATGCCACTTTCCAGCACCACATCATGCAGTCAGTGAAAAGAGCACAAGGGATGGCCAGCTGTCCTAAGGACTTTCTCCTCAAGAGAAGTTCAAGTGATGCTTACCCTCTGGAAGTAGCTTATTCAACCGATCCTGGACTATTGTAGCCAACTTTGGTCACCACACAAACGCAGAGACATCCAGATGCTTGACGCTGTCCAAAGGAACTACACCAGGCACATCAAAGGGATGCAAGATCTCAACTATTGGGATCGCCTGGGAGCACTAGGTCTATACTATCAACAAAGGAGGAGAGAAAGATACAGGGCCATTTACACATGGAAAATCCTTGAGGGACTTGTTCCAGACCCCACACCCTCAACAATCAAGCCATACCACAGTGTAAGGCATGGGCGTAAGTGTGAGAGAAACTCTCCCATCAAGAGCCCTGGAAAGGATTAAGACCCTACTGGCCGGTCTCACTAAACGTCGACCAAACCCAAACAATGACGGCTTTTGCTCAAATGCATAATCTTATATAGAAATTAGCATATGGTTGCATTATTTGACAAATTTTCTTTAAAATGTGTGATTTTCATGTAATTTGATCAAAGAGAAGTTACATTTTTATCGTCTGCAAAATGACCAAAGTCGACCACTGCCGACCAAACCCAAACAATGATGGCTTTTGCTCAAATGCATAATTTTATATAGAAATTAGCAAATGGTTGCATTATTTGACAAATTTTCTTAAAAAGGTGTGATTTTCATGTAATTTGATTAAAGAAAAGTTACGTTTTTATCCTCTGCAAAATTACCAAAGTCGACCAACGCCGACCAAACACAATGACGGCTTTTGCTCAAATGTATAATCTTATATAAAAATTAGCATATGGTTATATTATTTGACCTATTTTCTTTAAAATGTGTGATTTTCATGCAATTTGATCAAAGAAAAGTTACGCTTTTATCCTCTGCAAAATTACCATCCACAGCTACGAATGCCGTCTGTTATTGTTTGCTTTTGGTCGGCTTTGGTCAGCGTTGGTCGACTCTAGTCGACGTTTAGTGAGACCCCTACTGGCAACCAGCCTAGGCCATGAGGGTCCAAAAATCTTTAATGCCCTCCCAAAAGAGGTGAGAGAGAAAACTAAATGCTCGGTGGACAGCTTCAAACATGCACTGGACAGGTTCCTGCGGAAGGTGCCAGATTACACCGCCATCAGTAGGTTCTCTCCAAACTCACTACCAGACCAACTGACCCTCGTGAGGAGGGACAACAGGACTGGCAGCAGTGGTAGACCACTACGGCTGTGAGGATCGACCTCGGAACTTCACTAAGTAAACTAAGTAAGTAAGCGTTGTCCATGAAAAACTAGAGCATATGGATGTGAAGACCAAGATCATGGCATGTTTGTGATGTAATGTATCACTTAGATATAAAAACTTGTTATCACTCCTATTGACTTTTATTGTCTCTGATGGTTTTATATATTTAATATTATATAATACATAAGATCCTTTTTAGTTTTTATGGACAAACATGAAAAAATAAAATTATAAAAGATTACTATCCCAAAATAGTGACATATCAATTAAATATTGAAATTCAAGAAGTCATAAATATATTAAAAGCAAGAAATAAAAATAATGAACCTGATTTACATCGGAAACCTTTTTGGGACATTAATCTAACTTTATTGGTACCATGACGTAACATCGTAAAAATCCAGTTTTCTACATGAACATTATGCCAATCATAAATACAACATGTCTTCCGTATATACTTACATCATACCTTGAGTAACTTCAGGTTTTATATACTCCATTTTGGTGTCTGTCCTATTTAACTTGTCCCTAATCACCCCACACACACGACCATAGCCTCCTTGTCAGCCACATGGATAGTCGATTGTTTATATTTTAGTGACAAAATAGTGATCAATTATGTAAATAAAAATAATCTTAGTAAAAATAAAAATATAACTTATTATATACATGTTTTTACAGAATATCAAGAATGACCAAAATGTGGGAATATCATTTCTGACATGCCTAATATGTATAAAAACATTATGCCTACTTACTCCCTAAGACGTCACGCTAAGCAGCCGATACCAAGGCCAGGTGCGAGGACATATAGGCCTACGATTGAGTTGTATCTGTTCCATAATCTTCAGTTTTTTAATTTGCCTTCCATGCTCTCATTACGTTCCTGATTTGAGGGCCTAGCACTTTTTTTCTTTTCATTCTCACTTCTTTAATTTCACAGTTTTTTTGCGTTCTTGACAAATCTTGAAAATGAAGTGTAATGAGAAATAAGTATCGGTGAATGCACGCAAAGAGAATTTTTTATGGAAGGCCGACGAGAGAGGGGCACTGCTCCAGATGTCTAGGGGACCCAAGGAGAATAAGTTTAGTTCAGCATTATGTATTCATGTCTCGCCTCTTGAAGTGGGTGCTTCGGGCCCGCAATGGGTATAGTCAACCATGAGTAAGCTAGTGTCGAACAAGTGTAACTAAGATGTATATATAGAGAAAGGAGAGCGGGGATGGTGAGCATAAGGTAGATCAAGGGTGATGAAGTAGTCTGGGTACATGGAAAGAATGAGAGGGGAAAGACTAGAAAAAATGTGAACAGAGGAATTTGCTGGAGGGAACTTGAGGGGAAGATTAAGGATGAGGTGGATGGACTGGGTGTACGGGCATTGGATGCAACAGGAATGTTGAACAAGAAAGAGGGCAAACTGTAGTCATGAATGGTTGCAAATGGCTCAGTCCGAGGGGACATTTTTGTTTACTCAGTAAATTTCTCGATTGGGTGAAATGAGGGGGTGGGGGAGGAAAGCTGCCATATAACAACGAATAGGTAGGGAAGTTGGAATGGGGGGGGGTGTTGAATCAGCTCCAACTATCGGGCTGTGAAAGCGCTGGCAGAGAATGGGTTTTGGACTCACCATGGTCTTGGATCACGTGTTAGACTCGTGATCGACAGCTATTTCCCTCCCGAAAGAGAGCTCAGAGCTTGTTGTAAGGCAAGCCTTGGTTCCGCCATCCCTCTTGAGGAGAAGTAAAGTTTCTCAGTACACCTAGCCTATGTGCTTTCTAAATTCAAGTTCCTGGTTGCGCTTACATTATCCCCTTACAATGAGATAATATTCATTGTGCGGTCTCAACCTCAGGGTGGGAGCCGTCCTAACCTCTCAAAATACTCGCCCCCCAAAAAAAAAACAAAAAAAAAAAACAAGCAATATACGTTTTTTCAATATTCATATATCAGTATTCGGCATTATTATTGTTTATATGCACAATATATTATATAAAATTCCATTTATATGTCACTTCTATTTTGTTAATGAAGCTGCAAATATTATATAAATTATAATTTTTGTAATTATCGCCTCTACAATCTGGACAATTAATTCTTGGAATTGAGCTGTTTTAGTTGTTTTCCTTGTTTTCGTTATCGCTTTCGTCTCAAATATTATTTTGCAGAAAATGTCAAATAATAGCGTCGTTTTCAAAATAAGGCCACATATTTTATAGTATAAAAGGTAATGAAATAAAACTGCAGCAGTTTTAAAAAACAGATACTTTATTGTTGTACACTGTCACTGTGGTGCTAAGAAAAGGGAATAGCTGACAACGAGACTCTCTCCATTATTATTAATTTTGTGAGGTGGGGCAAAGGAGTTTTCAACACTATGACTTCAAGTCTTGCTGCAGCATGCATTGCTCTAAAATCATAACAGCTTTGAAGAAAGAATGTCTATATTCGTTCAAATTGGTACAAGCCTTTTGGAGGACCTACATCGTGCTTCTCCCACCCTGAGTCAGAGTTCCTGACTCAACCAGTGCCAAACACATCAACGAAGAACCCCTTATTTAGTGAAGAAAAAATGAAAATAATGATTTTCATCCGAAATTTAATATGGATCCAATATTTGGAAAGGACGCAGGGTGTACGGCGAAGGATTGCCGATGAAGTTCCGAGATGTTCCTTACATGCATTACTTAAACTATTAGTTGCACTTTGTGGTTGTTAATTTATATGAAGAAATATTCACTGTGTTAGAATTCTTTATGTCAAGCTACTAAAAAATTTTTTTGTTTAGGGTTTAGAATAAAACTGGACAAATGCGAACTGAGAAGAAATTATCTTGATTTTATTGATATAACTAAGGATCAACACAACGGTCCTAGAGGTCGGACGTCTCTGCACTCCAACTCTCTCAACAAACGCCCAGGAATCTTCGCCGGCCGGTGGTGGCGAGGAGATATATCTCCTTAGCTGCTGCCGGTCTGGCACAGGCCGACCTCTTCGTTGACGTCGGCAGGCGGGTTTACACCAAGACAAATACACACATTTCCCAAGTCACGTAATTCTCTGTTTTCAGAGTAGTGTTTGGAAGAAAAGAGGCACACACACACTTGCTCGTTGGTTTAGCAGAGGCCCAAACCGTCTCTCACTCAGAACCCTTAATCTGATCGCGGGCTGGTCGACGGAGATATTTGGGACACCTCTCTGTCCAAACGGCCCGCAACCTAACGCTGGCCTCTTCGCTGACGCTGGCGAGCGAGTTTACATTCTGACATTTTACACACAATTCCCAATCACGTAATTCTCTGCTTTCAGAGTTGTGATTGGAAGGAGAGAGATAATACAACACCCGCCCACCTGCCCCCCACCCCTCGCACCGCTACTGAATCAACTCTACAGGATCTCAAACCCAACCTGGGAAAAAGCAGGCTACCCAGGCCCCACCTGTGGCTTATCAGGAACGCGCTCTACACGCTCGCCGGTGGTGGCGAGGAGATATATCTCCTTTGCTGCTGCCGGCCGACCTCTTCGTTGACGTCGGCAGACGGGTTTACACCGCCCGCCTGCCCCCTCTCCCCCTCGCACCGCCACTGGATCAACTCTACAGGATCTCAAACCCAACCTGGGGAAAAGCAGGCTACTCAGGTCCCACCTGTGGCTTATCAGGAACGCGCTCTACACGCGGGAAGTGAACTCTACTCACTTCCCGTAAGATACACACACACACCTCTCACGAACATAGCCACGCCACACGCACAAACATCTACACTTACTTTTTCTTCGACTAAAATTCGCTTCCTTTCTAACTTTCTCTTCTACATCTCCTCATTTCAGTTTACCTCCCACTAAAGATTTTTCCGTTTTTCCACCTTTCTCTACTACTACGCCTCCTACCATTTTCTAAACTTTCGTTGGTGATCCTAATCCCGGCGTCGGCACCCCCGTCCAAGCTCCCAGTCCATTTCTCCCGAGCCACGACCACCAACTGCCCCAAATCGCTCGCTAATTCGCCCGGTGGCAATAGCCCTCTTTTATACGCTACTATCTTTTCATTTTCTTACAGACATTCTTCCCCTCCCACAGAAACCGATCCCGCGCAAGCGGGTGGTCTTTCCTAGGAATTCAGAATTCAGGGCTAAGGAATTTAGATACTAATGAAAAGAAAATGGAATATATTCTTCCTGGAAGGAAAGACCGGAGAAAGTTCTGGCACCCTTCCTGTTGCCTGGAGAATTAGGTGATACCACATATGCTATCCTTACCTAGCAATTTGTGAAAGCCGTTAAACTGTAGTTTGGGTAACTTGTCTTTCCCTGGGTTGGAGGAAAGGATAATGATTCATGGTGTAGTGTAAATGGTCTGAAGGTATTATATTTGTGCAGCCTGTAATTGTCTTTGGGGCTTTGTTTTTTATGGTCTGTAGGGTGTTGTATGTCTTAATGAGATTAGGCATAAGTCAACACTGAGTGTATACTTTGTATAATGTAGTAATTGTTATTTTGCTCTGTCCAAGTGTTATTCCTGTAATTTGGATATGTGGTTTACATGACTGGAGGTTGATTATAGTGTTTGTGTGTATCACTTGAAGGGATGAGGAGGTTACTTGGGTGTTGATTTGGAGGAAAGGGAAGGATATGGAAGAAATTTGTTAGAAAATTTCCAGAGTTTTAAGAGAAGGAAGTTCTCCAGGGTGAGTTGTTGTTGTTGTTGTCGTTCCCTAGACTGTCTGTCCGAGTTGTCCCGTCTCCCCATAGCCGAAACTGGGTTTTCCCACAAATCCTTTATAGAGCGTATGTTGTGTTGTTTGCGTGCATGATTGTGTATAATGCAGTCTTCCATTATGTGTTGTATGGTATGGGGTGAAGTGTTACATCCTGGGCAGCTGTTCACAATGCGGTCATCCAGCCTCTTCTGGTAGCTTAGAAGTGCTGGGTGGTGACCGCACCGCAGTCTGGCCAAGTGGACTCTGTCCTTTCGTGGGAGAGAGGATTCAGAAGGGTGGATATAGAAACATTAAAACAACACCCAAAGACCTTTTTCACGCACAGATACTCTCTTCTCTTCCTCCACAACCACCAAATACCAGCCTCCAGAAACATATTCATAATCATATCACTCACCGCTCCATTAACACACTGAAAGACAACACACTGCTGCATGCCAGACCCCCTGATATCCAGGGTGAGTTGTCTCTAGAGGTGGTGATAGGCTCCGTGAGGTGTAGTGTGACCTGTGTTCCACTGTAGGATCAAGCATTGAGGTGTAGAAGATGAAGACCTTGGAATTGAAAGGTCCTTTATCTGCATTCCCAGTGGTTGATTCTGACCTTGAGTTGTCCCATATTATTTTATTTTACTGTTCCTTCAACCTATTCCATGAATCAATAATCCTTCACTGCACTCCCAATAATCAATTCTGATACTAAGTTGTCCCATATTATTGACACTATTATTCCTTCTTTCATACTATTTGACGAATTAATAATCTTGTAAGGAAATTTAATTTTTTGTCCTTCAAACATTTCATTTCATGGTCTCTGGTTTTCCTTTGTTTCCACATTAAGAGGTCTTCTTTATTAAATACTGTATGTCCACACCTTTCATGGCTCTACACCTCTTTCTTCTCTCATATTCTAATGGTGGCAGCACCAGAATATTGTCTTTCTTTGTATGATTTATCAGCAAGACCTGGAACTATTTTATTTGCTGCTTTTTGGATTTTCCGATTTTGTTTTTATCTGTTTTTGTGTAACAGCTACACCACTGCAGCATATTCCATTCTAGGGAGAACAGAGTTTTCAATAATCACCATCATGCCTCTGTGTAGTAGAATGCTACTTTATGTTCTTCAGTATATCATGAGTAATTCTTTTGGTGTGTGTATCTGATGACAAGTTTTCCATTATCATCACTTCCAGTCTCTTCATCTACTTTGGTTGATTAATTATTAACCATTCTGTAGAGCAGCAATGGCCTCTTTATACTAAAATCCATTTCTGATATTTTGCATTCCTTTAAAACTGTTATGAAGGCTGTTTTCTGTCACCTGAAGGTTGCAGGTCTTCTACAAGAGACACCAGATTGATTGATCTTCACAACTGATATTAATTTTCCACTCCCAGCTCCATTCATATACTGTCATCCTCTTTATTCCTTGTTTTCCACACAATCTTTGTATCAACAGCTATTGAGTTAGCATAACTAGTCAAATTACCCATTACTAGTGTTGATAATGAACTCTGTTGTACTTCATTAGTAACTTCTCTTTATCCAGACATCCTGTCCTTCACTAGTACCCTCACTGCTGTTCTTCAGAAAATCTCACCCATTCCAGTAAATTCCCTTTAAAACTATGTTGTAACTTCCATATTTGTTTTTTGAAAGGTACCTTATCAAAAGCTTTTTCTAAGTGCAATACTTTCTACATATATTGTGCCTTTTGTACTGTTTCAGCTGGGGAGCAGGGTCTTTTCAGTGGACAGCAAGTAGTGGGATGGAGTGAAGAGGGCAGAGGGGGATGGGATGGGTCCACATTAGAATGACATAGTGGATTGGTGTGAGTTGGAGTTGGCTGTGATGGGGCAAGTAGGACTGGAGTGGGAGGTTGTGTGGCGAGTTCTTGTGTTGAGTTTTTGACCTTGCTTAGTGGGACTGTTGGAGAAGTGCTGGGGTGAGTGGGGTTGGAGGATTGGTTGTGCTTGGGTATTGGATCACAGTGCTCCTGCATATGTGATTTCAGTTACGAGTATACCCGTCTTGTACCTTACACAGTTTTGGGCCTCTTGAAAGACTTAACACTAGGTCTTGGATGCAGAGGATATAGTGTTGAAAGCTGCACGCTATAATGAGTGAGGAGGATGCCTTGTGGTCTTGACCACATTTGCCACATGTGCAGAGGTTGAATAGTTCATGCATGTGGCTGTCTGCATAGTGGAGACAGTTTTATGTCAAGAACATTGGTAACCAAAATGGCATGTGGGCATGAGTACTACTGTACCTTCATGTGTTTTATCTCGGGTGTCCCATGTAAAGATGTGTTAGAAGATATTGTCAGAGCAGTTGTGGTGTGAACATAGTATGTTTGAGAATCTGATATCCCTTATCAGTACTGGAGTGGCAGATAATGAACATGGCTTACTAGTATCTGCTCTTTTGTTTTGACAGAAGTAACTACTTTCCTCTCAGGGGAGGAGAGATACTTGCAGTGTGTCATCAAGTAAGACAGGTTGTGGGTACTGGGGGAGGTCTCATCAACCTGTTGATGGAGAGGTATTACTGTGCAGGGTGAGGATGCAGCAGGGGAACTCTAGTTGATTCAAGAATGGCTGCTGCTCTCCCCTTCTTCTGTGGTTTGCATTAGGATATATTTATGGTTGCAGAAAGGATACCTTTGCTTGGGGTGGCTCCCCAGCCAAGTGAAGATAGAGTGGTCTATGTTTGGGCTACCATTTGTAGACCCTTCCCTATATGGGATGAGCAGAGAGGATCCTGAATAGGGCTGCTCAGTTATATGGGCTACTGCCAAGCTGCACTGCCACCTATGTTCCCAGACAGGGCTACCACTGGGCCTATGTTATCCTATGGGTCATGACTGAGAGTTTCTTGAGATAATCATTTCCTGCCTATCAATGCTCAAGACATTAAAGATGAGAGAGAGAAAAAAAAAAAAAAAAAAAAAAAAAAAAAATTATATATATATATATATATATATATATATATATATATATATATATATATATATATATATATATAGCTTTCCTTATAGATGCATTAACACCTAGGATAGCTTAGAGGTTAATATTGCCCAAACTAAATCTGTATGCAACTTCAAAGCTAGAAATGAAAAAAAAAATGATTTCACAAATGTCAGCATATTACAATTAGGTAAATCCAGTTAAGTTAATACACTCTTGGCACTTGACACACAAGGTGGTGATGAAGTAGCAGTTAACCTGAAGAAGAGCTTTGTCCTCCTAGTCATCATTGGCTCCAGGTCCTCATGGTGTGAAGTACATTCAAAACCAACACAACATATGACTCGGTGGCATACCATACATACATACACATAGCAAAAGGCCCTTTCCCTTATAAGGGGGTGGCTGAGTTGAAGCTTACACCCGCCCTTCACCTATCCCATTATATAGGATAATAAAGCACAAAGTAAACACAAAATTGGTTTATTGTTGTTACGTCTTATGGTAAGACACTGATCTCTTACATAAAATATATATAGTGCAGTTGCTTTACTTCACAAAGACATTACATCTTGGATAGACTCCACACTTACAGTAAACAAGGTCTTCAAGCCTGTAGTTTGGTTTCCTTACTACAACAAATCATACCAGTGAAAGTAGCTCCCCTTAATCAGAGTTGACAATGGTATGAAGTGGTATTATATATATTGATTGGTATGGGGGTGGTAGAGGCTGGCACGAACGATATAGAGTTAGCAAAACATACTAGCGGTGAGTGGTAGCTCCCTTAGGCGCCCCAAAGTTCAAATTCTTTTGGGGTTTTCTTCCTTCCGTAAACGAAGCGAACATGTGAAATGAAAAGGTAACCAAGCCAGAAAAGCTCAGGTGTTTGTTTCTTTCTGTTTCACGTTGCAGGGTATCCCTCCTTTTCATTCACTTTCGTTCACGGTGACCCACCAAGTACAGTGCCACATTGGGCACTGCCTGGTGCGTGCGCTACGTCCGGGAACAGTACAAGACCATTGGAAACCATTAAGACTGTTACAGACCATTGAAGAGCAAGTGGGTGTAATCCATAAATAAATATATGCACGAGTTTCTTTATTCTCCGAAAAAATAAGTGATACACATTTGTGTTATGGAGTACAATTGCATGAAGTCTCGTTGGGTCCAATATTGACCTCTCTATGTACAAAGAGGTTTTTGATCCTCAAGTCTGAAAAGGACACTAATTAATTTTCTTAGAACTGATAGGCATAATTACTGATTAGCTTATCTACCTTTATTCAGGAGTAATGGATGGCTGTTTGGAAAATGAAACCTAAGGAACCTTTGATCCACTTACAAACTACCACTGACCCGATATGAACTTGACAGTGATTGCCATTTCTAGTCTGTTTTGGTCCTTTCTCTGACCCACCTCTCCCTGCATGGACCTCCAAAATCAGGCATACTATCCTTGTGAAAAAAACAATAATGATAATAAAAAATAAAGAACATAAATTGGTTTTATCTTTCCACTTGCTTTATTTCAACAGGGATGTGAGCTAGGCTCACTCTCCCCTCTCTTAGTTTTGGAGGTTGGATGGAACATTTGGTGATGGCTGGGTTGGCAACCCATTTCATAAGGAAATCTTCCACAGATGGGAACATATGCACACATTAAGTATACACTGTTTTGTGGTACAGGAAAAGCTGGGAGCAGAGAATAGAGGACTTCAAAACCATGCAAGTAGCCTGGTTAAGCACAATTCTTGGGCTTGAACACTGCACCAGAGAAACACAACAGGACATTTAACCTTTTCCCTGCAGTTTAGGTCACACGTACGCTACTCTGGCTGCCGCTAGACTATCTTATTCATTCGAAGGAAACCCCACAGCAGTCCGAGTATTGAATGCAGGAGCAAAGAAATTTTGTTGTTGAACCTTGGCAGCATAACATAACTAGTGTTCTTCTCTCAAACTATGGGCTGTCCCAGCAATACTGTCAATAATGAGTCCCATTTTATGGCAACACTTTCATCCTAACTATTTGATTGGATGTAGCACAGTGTGTTTAAGCACAACAGCCAATCAGGTACATTTATGACAAAAATGTTGCAATAACATGAGGTTTATTACTGATAAAGTTGCCTAGATACATTTACATTCTGACAATACCCTGTAGTACTATAGCCCTTATGAGGGGAAAGGGCCTTTGTGGTGTGTGGGTGTATGTATATTGCCAGGACACTTTTCCAAATCTTTTTGTTTTATGACAAAAACTAATGGGCACAATAGAGCTACTAAGTTATAATAAATATTTTAGACTGTGTAACCTTATCAGTAAAGATTTTTGTTGCCCTCTTTTGTCCTTAATTGTTATCATTCATTGCAAAGAGAAAATGAAAAACTGACCTGACAGTAATGAATAAGCTATAGTATCAACAAGTGTTAGTGGTATTTCAGTACTGGGATCATAAAATATAAATGTTTCATTGGTGAGATTGGTGCCAGTTTAGCTTTTCTGCTAGGGAAGGGGGGGAAGGCATGGAGGGACAGGAGCGGGCAGGAGCAGAGAGGGGCCCAAGATATTGCGGCAACTTGAGGGACTGAGTGATCTTGTCCTCCGTCAAACCTAAATGGATTGAAGAAGTGGTGGGATGAAGATGAGCATCAATCCGTCAACCCTTTGACTGCAATGCAATGCATTTTACCTACTGTGTTCTGGCCAAAACAGGCAGTTTTATTCACCTGTAAGGAAGGTCCTTGACCTTGTTTCAGTGAGATCCGAATAAAATTACCTGTAATTGACCCAAAAAACCACAAAGTATATGAATGATGATTTTTTTTTTAAATCCCTTCAGTCCTATAACACACAATATACATTTCATCAGAAGCACACACCAGAAAATTTCATCCAGCTGAAATGGACCCCAGATAGAATGCAACCCATTTCAGGGTCCGTCCCTCAGAGACACAGTAAGATTGTATGTTAGTATCTAGAAACAAAATCTTTTAAAGTGTAGCAGGGTACCCAAGAGACCCATGGAACAGGGGAAAGGAACATTGGAAGCTGCTGCGGCTGCAGTGTGGCAGAGAACCAGAGAGAGCAGACCAAGGGGGCAACCAGAAACATCGCAGGTGTGGTGACGCAAGCAATGGGATGCTTCCAAAGGACTTATGCAGGTACATAAGTATAAATATACATGTATGATTTTATGTATGTATCCATGTATACATATATATATATATATGTATTGTGTGTGTGTGTGTGTGTGTGCGTGTATTAGATATACACACATTTATATACATACACATAAAAAGATACCCCCCTTGTAAGGGGGTGGCCTAGTCAAGTCAAATGTATATGCATATAATATATATATATATATATATATATATATATATTATACATATAGGGGGTCCTTGAGTTATGATGGAGTTCGGTTCCTACCCAATGTTGTAAGCTGATTTTCGGCATAGGTCACCATCCTAAGTAAGAACCTTCCATTGTGAAAAAAAAAAAAAAAAAAAAATGGATGACGATGTATTCCTTCTCTGCGCTTACCAACTAGTTCTTTGTATCATAAAAAAGAGTAAAAGCATCAGCAAAAGGGTATGTACAGGGACAAACATTGCTAGTGTCATAACCACGAAATGGTATAAGTTGAAACTGTCATTAAACAAGGGCTCCCTGTATTTACCTAGTTGTATTTACCTAGTTGTAATATACGGGAGGAGAGCTATGCTCGTAGTGACCCGTCTTTGTATGTTTATGTGTCTGTGTGTATGTATGTGTGTGTGTGTATATATATATATATATATATATATATATATATATATATATATATATATATATATATAAATATAAATATAAATATATATATATATATATATATAGTCAGACCTCGCTATACATGAGTGTTAGGTTCCTTAGCCATTGTGCAGGATGAAATTCGTGTTGGGCAAATAACAGGTCTTA
>NC_134793.1:12436315-12466315 GCF_046742065.1 Oratosquilla oratoria | reverse complement strand
AATTCGAGGCTGATGTTGTCCAGGCCATCAGCGCCTGCAGGGAGGTCGAAGACGAAGGACTCGTTGAAAACTGGGTTCAGGGTCCTCTTCTTCACATGGGTCTTCTTTTTGGCCACACGCTGGCCGTTGTATAGCAGATAGATCTTCACGTAAGGGTCTGCAAGAGGAGGCAGAGGTCAGCATAGGTCAAGATGGGTCCAGTCAAACTAAGTAGCTGTCAATGGGTTTAATGGATCAACCCTTCTACTTCTATTCATGATCTATATTCATTCTTGTTGTTGCCAAGCAATTCTGTTTGTTCAAGGGAAGCCTCTTGATCAGGAATAAGTTTAAGACCAAAGGAACAGTTGTGATATTTAAAGATTTTATTCGTGATTCTGTTGGGCAATTTTATTTAGTTGAAGGAATTATCTGCTCGGTAAAAAGATTAAGTGTCCACATCTCTCTCTCTTCAAATTTAATTTAATTTTATCCTCATCACTGTATTTGCTGGTGTCAAAGGCACTCTGGACTTGACAATGTGTCCCAATTTTGACTGCCACACACGTGTGTGTGTGTGTGTGTGTGTGTATATATATATATATGGTATTAAAAAAAATCGTGGGTACCGGTATTTTGTAGGTGGCCTAGTGACATGTAAAGCTTTTTGATCACTTACTATCTTTTTTTTGTGTCTTGCAATATTGCAATTTAGTAAATTAACACCAAAGTTACTGGTAATTCCTAGCCACATCTTATTGCACACGACTCCCAAAACTGTGCAAAATACGATTAGAAACTTTACACCCTACAACATGTCATAAATGAGAAAAACACAATTGTCCTTCAAATATTTTAGGCACATTGTTAGCACTTGTCAAAACACTATTACTATTTACAGGGGAAGTCATTTCAGTCTTTAAAGCCTGAAAACTGTTTTCATCATCATCAAAACCAGAAAATTCACTGTTGTGTCCATATCAATGATATCACAGACATCATCAGTGTCACCAGTGGTGTCTGGAGTCACTATTTTCAAACAGAATATCATCTTCAGAGCCATCTAATGCAGCATTATTGATTTTAGAAAAAAAAAGTGCATTTTCATCATGAAAGGTGAATGCAGTTGCAATGTAGTTGTGCTGAATTTGAATTGTATATGAGCCATAAAATCAAGGTCATTTGAATTACTGCTACTGTAGTCTGTCTCCACCTCAGAATGTGTTATCAAAAATGAAATACACAGCTGTCCTAGGTCATCATAGGACACACATGTAAACATTAAACATCCAACTGAAATTTTGATTACCAGTATGTACAGTACACTCTTTATTCATTATTATATGTTTGGTTATTTATTATTCTATACTATGTATAATTTATACACTTCTTATGGGATTATATATAAGAGTTTAGGTGACTGTAATGTAGATTACCTTACTTAGGAGTTTCAATATGCCCATAAAAAATGCTACGTTTGGCATCCAAGATGCAGGGTAAATTTTAGAGATTATTATTATTATTTTATTTTTTATTTTTTCTTAAATGTGTGTCTTTGATGCTCGCTGGCTGAGAAGGTTAGGACATCGCTACTTGTGGTGGAGGTCAAGGGGATGGCTGTTTGAACTCTGCCACTGTCAAGTAGGACCAATGGCATGGTTTATTAAATTCCACACTACAAAATCCTCTGTAAGGGGTACCGTCCTAGCCTCCTGATAGGGGGAGTTCTGTGACTTTAAACCAAATTGATCAATCAGATGTGTCTTTGATCCTGGCAAATACAATGTAATTTTTCTCTTCCATGCTGAGAAAAAGAGAGAGAAGTAAACACCCTTATCCTGATGAAGAACCTCTTGCTTACCACATAGTCCAGTGATGTCCATCTTGGGGAGGTTCCTCGCCTTGAGTACGACCACGGTGAGTCTGTTGGCGGCAGGTTGGTGGCACAACGACACAAGCAGCTCCCCACGGCCCTGCGAACGGATCTGCGGGTAAGGTTGCGTCAATCGGGGGATCACAAGCCTGCTCCACCTACAGCCCTCTGTTTCCCCCTTCCCTTGTATTCCCGGTTGGTCAATCCTTGTCCTTTATGGATGACTCTCGAGTCCAAGTCCTATGGTTCCCGTTCCCCCCCTTTGTCCATTGTAGGTGTAACTGGTACACCAACTCTACCATCTCCTTCATCAGTAACCTGCCCACCCAGTCATTCTGTCAACAAGCTCTTCCCATGATTATCCTTGACTATTTCTCTCACTATGTTTTTCCAAAACTCCAGAACAGTTTTACCCTTCTTTCCTTGCTTGAACATCTCCTTTCTTTTCTCTCTTCTTCCTTTTTGCCTTCCTTTGGGCCTTTCCTTTGGTTCTTCCCCTTCTTCAGTACCTTTGCTTGGTGTGACATGGTTTCTAGATTTTTGCTCTAGCATCAATTGATTTTAATCATCCAAGGGGCAGATTTGGATTAAAATTGGGTCTTTGATCCAATTCCACCCTTCAGTTGAATAAAATTGTCTGGTACAGTAAACCCTCAATATAACAGATGATATGGGGACAGGGGTCTATTGTTATATCCGAAGATCCATTATAACCGAGGATCCGTTATATTTGATGGAAATACCGGACAGATCCGTTATATCCCTAAGTTTGTCTGGTATTAGAAATTAGTAGGATTAGGAATTATAGTAAACCCTCAATATAATGGATGATATGAGGTCAGGGGTCTGTCATTATATCTGAAGATCCGTTATAACAGGATCCCTCGCTATAACGATGAAAATCCGTTATAACGAGGGTTTGTCTGGTCAGATTTTTTTTGTCCGTTATATCCGATATCCGGTATATTGAGATCTATTATAGCAAGGATTTACTGTATTTGTAAGTAGAAAGGGGATTTTTAATCCCCTTGCTCCATTCCATTTCGTCACATGTACATACACACATGTATACATACATACACACATGTATACTAAAAAGCCTTCTCCCCCTTACAAGGGAGGTGGCCGGTTCATTTAGTTGCTAGAGCAAAAATCTAGAGAGCATAGCACCACGTTGAAGGGGTCAAGACTAGGTCTATATGTGGAGACCCCGTGAAGACTCGGTCCAACTAGTGAGAAGAAACTAGGTCTTGTTGTTCTAGAAGTGATGCTAGCAGGACTAGTTTATTTAATCTTGACAGGTATTTATTGGGAAAAATTACATTGGTTGCTGGAAGAAGAATCTCAATGAAATACAAAGTTGACATGAAAAAACAAAGTAGATGAAAAACTGAAAATTCAATACAAGTTGAGACTTACAGATAAACTATTCTTCACTAATAATGATGAAAATCTATACCGAGTTAGAGAAATGTGAGTATAAAATCAGTTCACATTTGCATTTTCTCTCAACCAACACCATAAATAAAGTGGATACTACTGATGAAGTTTCAAATGGACAACTATATATGTTGTGCCACAGTATGATAGGAGATTTGATGTAGTGTGGGAGTAGGGGTATGTAGCCTAGTCTTCAATGTCTAAGGCCAGGCCCATGAGCCGCTGTTTAACTTGCAACTATAATGCGTACATTTATGTGTGACAGAACTCCAACTTACTTACATCAATCAGATCTGCCTCCAACAAGATGTTGTAAGGAAGGATGCAGAAGTTTATTGCATTTCAATAACAATTTAATTATCATATACATACCAAAGGGCTTTCTCCCCTTTATAAAGTGGTAGCTATGTTAAAGTATACACCTGTTCAATACCCATTCATAGTTCCTCTCATCTTAGCAACATGTGGGTAAAGGGTCGTCCCTGTCTCCTGCCACAGTGCTCAAGCCATAGGCAATGCAGCATGATACAATGCTTCTAAAGCAGTTTTTTCCCTCCTTCTCCACCTTCCTCTCTTCCTTGCCTCCTTTTCTTCCTCTTTTCTCCTCCTCCTCCTCCCCTTCTATTCTTTATCTTTTCTTCCTCCCTCCTCCTTCCCCTTTCTTTGCTTGTCCTTTTCCCTTCCACTTCACCTCTTTTTTTCTTTCCCTCCTTCTTTCTTTACCCTTCTCTTCCTCTCCCTTCCCTCCTTCTATTTTTACCTTATTTCCTTTCCCTTCCCTCCTCTTCCTGCCTTTCTCTATCATGTTCTTCCCCTCCTTTCTTTAACTTTTCCCCCTCTCCTTTTCAACTTTTTCTTCCCTCCCTCCTTCCCCACCTTTCTCTCCTCCTTGCCTCCTTTTCTTCCTCTTTTCTCCTCCTCCTCTCCTCTTCCTCCTTCCCCCTTTCCCTTTCTTTCCCCTCCTCTTCCCTCCCAATCCACATCATTTCTATAACCCCTCTTTCACCTCCCTTCCCTTCTGTTCCCATTCCTTTTCTTTCTCTAGCCTCCTCTTCCTTTCCCCCTCCCATCCTCATTCCCATTCCCATTCCCCTTGGCCACAATGTACATACCTTTAGACTTCGCGGACTGATTTCCTTGCAGAGTGCCACGGAGTTCTCGGTGTTGGAGAGATCGAGCTGAGCCAGGGGCGCCACCACCTCACCGATGATATCGTCCCGCGAGTACCGGTCGAAGCTCAACACCACAAAGTGGAGGGTGATGTTCTGCAAGGGGTAAGGGTCAGGGGGGATGTCTTCTGCAGGTGGGTGGTCATGAATGAATACTGGGTCGGGAGAGGTGAGGAGGGTGTTGATCATTATGCGAAGGCGGGTCATGGGGGGTTCGTATGCTACCCAATGGTGACAAAGCAACTACAAATGCAGTCTTATTATTCCTATATTTGTGTAGAGTCACTGAATAAAATCTGTAAAGTGAGTCATAACAGGAATTCATCAAAATGAATTTCACCTTGCTGAAGTGATATCTACCTCAGCAGAATAGAATTGTCTAACACTAGCCATAATAAAGAGTATGAAAGGGTACATTTTGATTAAGAGGTTAATGCTCCTGGGAAAGCTATAAGCTAAAAGTGACTTCTCGCCAACTGTTGTGAGTCTATTTGAGTAGCAATGACTTTGGTAACAATCTTTTGCGTCATATACTGAGAAATTGAATGGCAGACTAAAAGAGGGCAAATCTTTACAAAAGTTAGACACAATGTTGAAATATTCTTTGGGAAGTCTAGAATACCAAAGTTTTCTTCTAGTTATTTAAATTCACAAAGGTTGGTAAGAATTGATCCAGTTACGTGAAGCAGCCTTAAGAGGTCCACTCCTCCAGAGAGTCTTGGTTCCTGTCCAAGGAACTGTCTGGAGGGAAACTCCTCTTCAAGCGGGCAAGTGGCATCAAAGGGGGCCCTCATTCTCTGTTTATCTTAACCTGTCAGAGATTTTAGTGATACAATTTTTTTTTTTTCAATCAGATTTAAAGATTTCTTTTCTTCTTGTGTATCTGGATATTTTGACAATGTTCATATCCTGCGGCTGATGTTACTGTTGTTTTCTTACAGTTCTCTGACATGCTAAAATGAACAGTCATACAGTGGTATTCTTAACAAAAAAAAATCCTTCCTTATATAAATCTTAAATAAATCCTTGGAAGGGAAAGATTGATAAGGAAAGATTTTTTTTATGAACACCATCATAAGATTCTTACAATGGTATTCTTAAAAAGAATTCTTTCCTTATATAAATCTTTCCCTTCCAAGGATTTATATAATATTTATATAAGGAAAGATTTTTTTTTTTTTCTAAATACCACTGATAGTCTCTGTCCTAACAGGAATCATGGAAAAGATTAACCTCTTTGATACAATGATGCCTATGTAAGCATGATAAGGTGTGAGTGCATTGGTGTCTTGATTATACTTATTTTGTACTTGTAGCTGAATGACCCCCAAATTCTGTTAAACTGGTTTGATCATGTTTTCTGCATTTATTATTACTCAGAGTGAAAGAGAATGAGTAATACATCAGTGACTTTATATTTTATAATGCCAGTAGTGTGATGCATCATACATTAGGCATCCGATGCTGTGCATGAGAATTTGACTCGTATTGAAGAGGTCAACTGGAAAAAGGTCGTGCAGTGATGGGATTCAGCCAGTTCTTATCAATTCATACGATCCTGTTCTTGGAATTTCATGAGCTCTGTCAACCGGTTATTAAAAATTGGCTTATACAGGCTATATTGGGCCTATACTGAGACAAACTGGCATGCTATTAGTGAGAGAACCTGTTGTTAAAAAATTTTAATCCCACCACTGGGGTCATGTACTCGTACTTGGTAACTGGGGCTCAGCCACAATAGGGTTACTGAATCCGAGAGCAAATGTGTGAGTGTTTGAGCAAGTTAATAAGTAAATATAGGTGTGTGTGGAAGTGAAGCATTTATTCCTGACATTTTGTCGACTGACTTTGAAAAAGTTAGTAGATAAAACATCAGGAATAAATGCCTCACTCAGTCCATGTTTCATGTGCCATGTTTAAGCATCTTGTTCATGTGGATATTAATTTTCAAATATAGGTGTATTCATGTGTGCATGCATGCGTATGGGTGTGCGTCTGCAAGCACAGCAGCAATGCTGAAATTATTTCAGCCCTGGGTGGGAATTGAACTCAGACTGCTGGAGTAGTGGCCATGAATGCTACCTCTGCATTGTTGAGCATGTGTATGTGTGTTAATGTGGTACATGTACAGACTGTAATATTTGACATGTGGACATGAAGTTAATGTGAAATGATTGTGTTTTAAAGTTAGTGTATATGCTTGCATGAGTTTTTGCAATGTAAATCAAAGTGCATGAGGAAGAATAAGGGTGAATAGGGAGGGTAGTAGGTCTAACAAGGGTGTTGTTGATAAGGGTGGATATAAGTTACAGAGGGGCTTGAGTGTGTAAGAGTCTCGATATATGTGAAAGAAATGGGTTCTTGGAATTGGGCATATACTAAGCCTGTATCCAGGATCTATGTCCAGAAGTCACAATAAATACCTTCATTAATCCAGAGACTGAATATAAAAAAAGACACAGGAATTGAAATGCGGGTACATACCTTCCCTACCCCTACACACACCCCACCCTCACACCCATTTCCATTACTGGTCTTTATCAACCGCTATCAATCAAGGCCCTCCTTCACCTTTCTTTCTTTCCCCTTACCTGTATCTGCGAGTAGTTGATGCGGTAGAAGGTGAAGTCCTCATCGTACACTGGATTCAGGGTCTTCCTCAGGACGCGTGTCTTGACCTTGTGCTGCTTGTCAGGAAGGAGCTGGAGCTTGACGTAGGGGTCTGAGGAAGTGAGGGCCGGATCCTTGGCTGGCAGGTCGGTGCATCGGACGATGGTCACCACAAGGGCATTCTTGTCGAAGTTGTATCTGCGGGAGAGAGCCTTCGTTAAGTGGCAGACTGAGGTAACAAAAGATGAAAGGAAGAAGAAGAAGAAGAAGAGGAAGAAGAAAAAGAAGAAGATGATGATAGCAGCGGCTCTGGACACTGAGCGTGGCCCAGCCCTGGCCACGTCACTTGGGGCTCGTGGCCTCAAAAGAGGAACCCAGCAGCAAGAGCGATCCTTGGTTTTGGACTCCCTGGGGACTCTGAGGCCAGACTCCCGACATGGAGAGTCTTTTCAACTGTGATGCAGCGAGAGGGGGAAGGAATGGAAGGAAAGGAAGATGGACCAGAACAGACATTTATACAAAAAGAGAGAGAAGAGATGAGAAACAAAGAGGAAGAAGAGATAAAGAGAGACACGAAAGGAGAGGGGAGGGGTTAGGTTGTATATTTTCCTTGAAACCAGCTCTTCTATCCTCGAGGACAATAACGTACCAAAGTTCGAGTCATAGAGGTAGTAAAGGATGACAAAAGAAGAGACCTTTTGGTACATAACCAGGAGAAGGGTAAGGAGCTGCAGAAAGAGGTCTGTGTTGTCGGGGGAGGGGGGGTCAGCAGACGTAGAAATGGGTCAACATTAACGAGTGGAGAATACCTCCAAATCATAAACGAATGCTACGTGACTCTTGTCCATAGAGGCGCCACTAAAACCCCTGAAATACTGACTGTATAAACATGTATAATAAATATCTCGCACAGAGAGATCTCTCGCTTCTCCCAAGGTCCTCCACACGGAACCAAAAACGATCTCCCAGCAGTCACTGATGCCTGCCACTTGTCCCAGCTGGCCGAACACATAAGGAGAAAGAGTGACGCCTTCGGCCACAGGTAAGCGCCTCCTAGCGTATGCTTCTCATAACACCTTATTCAAAAACTCCTCCTCCTCCTCTTCTTCCTCCTCCTCCTCCACTTCTGCCCTCCATTTTCATTTGGTCTCTCCTCTCCCCCTTCCGTTGTGGCGCCTTGGTTTCGATCTCAGCTCGCACGAAAGGACCCCGGTTCGAGTCCAGCAAATACCGGAGGCTACCACTTGGCCTGGCAGCTCGAGGGCGTAGGGCAAGGGTGACGGTGTCAGCTGCAGCTAGGCGTCTCCCGGCGTAGGCGCCTCCTCTTGCTAATCAATATGACTCCCATCTCTATTCCTGTAACTCTTTCACCTCTTTAACGCCTCCTCTTCCCTCCTCCTCTTTTTTTCCCCCTTTATACCTATCTCACCAACTCCATTCCCTAAGTCCTCTTCCTCCTCCTCCTCCTCCACTTCCTTTTCCTCCTCCACTTCCTCTATACCTTTCTCACCCTCTCCACCATTCCCTAAAGCCTCCTCCTCCTCCTCCTCCACTTCCTCTTCCACTTCCTTTATACCTCTCTCACCTTCTCCACTATTCCCTAAGGCCTCCTCCTCCTCCTCCTCCACTTCCTCTTCCACTTCCTTTATACCTCTCTCACCCTCTCCATTATTCCCCAAGCCCTCCTCCTCCTCCTCCACTTCTTTTTCCTCTTCCTCCTCCTCCTCCACTTCCACTTCCTTTATACCTCTCTCACCCTCTCCACCATTCCCTAAGGCCTCCTCCTCCTCTTCCTCCTCCTCCTCACCGATCTTCCTTTCATCTCCAGCAGCACCTACAGTGGAGGCCCTCTCCTTCGTCAGCGTTTCTGAAGAAGTACATTCTCCCTGTTCTCTCTCTCTCTTTCTCCCAGTTCTCTCTCTCTCTTTCTCCCTGCTCTCTCTCTCTCATTCTCCCTACTCTCTCTCTCTCTCTCTCCCTCTGCTCTCCTCCTCTCATTTCCTCCCTCTTTATCTTTCTTCATCTCCCCTTCCATCTCTCTCTCTCTCTTCCTCTCTCCCCCTCCCTCCCCCTCTCTCTCTCCTTGAACTCTTCCAACCCGTTTAACCCCTCAGGAAAAAAAAAAAAAAATCCTCTGCCTGAATCCTGTACACTTTTTAGGGAGTTAATATTTTAGGGACTTTAGTGATATCCCTACGGACCAGAGTCACGTAGCATACTTTTGAGTGGAGATTGGTCTCTATTAAAAATAATAATAAATCAATCGATAAACGAGTAAAATAGATAAGATAAAACAGAATAAGTAAAATATAATAAGTAAATGCTGATTTTATTTAATTCCACTCTGCCACCTTTCTCCTGTTCTCCTTTTATCACCTCTTTGTAGGATAGAAGAGCTGGCTCACCGCCGACTTACCGTAGCTTGAAGTGGAGCTTGCCCAGGCGGGTCGCGGGCGGTTCCTTGGAGAGGTTCCTTTCGTTGAGCTCGAGGTCCTCCTTGGAGGGCGTGCTCGGCTTGTCACGCTCGTTCTCGAAGGTCACCTTGTCCAGTTCGCGGTTACCGTCTAGGGGAGCGCGACGCCCCTGAGGCACCAGCAGAAGGAGGAAGAAGAAGAAACACAAGGTCATACACATTTTTTTTTTTTTTTTTTTTTTTTTTAAGCTGAAGGATGACGGGGTATGACCAGAAGGGGGTCTCGACCGTTTGAGACGAACTTCAGATCGTAGTCCGCCCCCCCACCCCTCAGCTGAATCGAATCGCATCATGTCCTTAGCCAGAATAAAATAGTTCAAGTACGCCACGATGGAGTAAAATGCCGAGAATAATAATAATAATAATAATAATAATAATAATAAACTCGCTTGTATAGTTGGGGTGATGGCCCTTACAGCGTCAATGCAGATGCTGTTTCTAGAGGATTTCATTCGTCTTAGGGAACCAAAGTTAAGGTAGTTACGCTCGGTGCGATGATGATAATTAGCTTACTATCACAGCCAATGGCGTGTGATGTGCTGTGTGATACTTGCTGGCATCATCATGTTTGGCTAAAAAAAAAAAAAAAAAAAAAAAAAAAAAAAAAAAAAAAAACAAAAAAAAAAAAAAAAAAAAAAAAAAAAAAAAAAAAAAAAAATGGGGTTCTAGATAATCGTCCGACGATTATCGTTGAGCCATTAACGATCATCGTTGAACGACAACATAATCGCACCGAACGAAAACGTACCTTTAAGCTATTACCAGTCAACGTGTGTTGCGTACACTTACCTCATCCGTGGGCGTGAGGGTTTTGGGCGTGTTGTTCCGTGGAGAGCGCCCACCGCCCAGGCCGCCCGAACTGCCGCCGCCGCCGCCTGGAGGTGTCCGCGTCCCCGTCGGAGTCTTGCCGCCGCCCGGAGACTTGCCTGAAGGGGGAGGCGTCGCCGGCGGTCGACCCGAATCGGCGGAGGCGAAGGAGGAAGAAAACGGGGCGGAATGTTAGTTAACAGTCCTCTCTCCCTTTCTCCCTCTCTCTCTTCTTTTCTCTCTATCCCCTCTTTTTCTCCCTCTCTCTCTTCTTTTCTCTCTCTCCCCTCTTTCTCTCTCTCTCTCTCTCTCTCTCTCTCTCCTCTGTCTTTCTCTCCCTCCTTCCGTCTCTCTCCTCCTATCCTATCCCCTCTCTTTCTCTCCCTCCTTCTGTCTCTCTCCTCTCCTCCTCTCCCCTTTCTCTCTCTCTCCCTCCTTCTGTCTCTCCTTCCCTCACCTCTCTCTCTCTCCTCTCTTTCTCTCTCTCTGCACCTCTATCCTTCTACCCCTCTATATTTATTCCTATCTCTATCCCTCTATCTATTTATCTATCTTGATTTATTCCTATCTCTATCCCTCTATATTCATCTATCTCTATCTTCATTTATCTCTAACTCTATCTTTATTTTCCTTTATCATTATCTCTACCTCTCTATCTCCCTTTATCTATCCGTATCTCTACCTATCTCCCTTTATCTATCCCTATCTCAACATCTCTGTCTCCCTTTATCTCTACCTCTCTATCTCTTAATCTCTTTCTCTATATACCTTTATCTCTACCTCCTTTCCTCTCATACGAGTATATACAAACGTATAAATACACACACAGGATTACAATGGAAATAAGTGTCACTTGATCTATTGTATTTTCATATGTGTATACGATTGCAAAATAAAACACATACACACACACTACATGGTCTTTCATGTATAAAACGTATTATGTTACAGTGAAAAGTGAGGGAAGTTTTCTATGTTCGGAACTGGTGAATTTCTAAAACTTGGAACTCCCCAATATTAAGAACTAAAACTTTTCAAATAATAATAATAATAATAAAAAAAAAAACTGATACCAGATTCGCTTTTTAGTAGTCTCTAATATTCTTGAAAACATTTTTTGTTCTAAATTTCAAAGGAACTTCCGAATTTTTGAGAATTCCAAAATAAGGAGAACCATTTAGAAAACGCACTGCAGGAGTCCGTCCGAGCGAGTGTCAATACTAAACCTCACGTTATGGCAACATCTCTCTCGTTACCGTGATTGGATGGCGCGGTCGAAGGCTCAACGCGCGGGCCAATCAGGTGGAGGTAGGATGAAGATGTTGCCATACACAGAGTTGCCGAGACGGACAAATCTGCATTATTTATTGATTCATTCACTTATTACTTGTGTATTTATTTATGTATTTATTTATTAGTTTGTAAGGGGTGGTAAGAGAAATGTGGTGTTGGAGAATGTTCATATATTACGAAAGAGGATGCTGGGGAGGGGAGCAATGTTCTAATGGATGTCAGAGAGTTAATGTTCGATAAGTGGTTGCTGAGAACGCAAGGCTCTAACAGGAAGATGATGTTCTTCAGGAAAGATGTCGAGGAATTGATATACCAACGGGAGGACTTTTTTTTTTTTTTTTTTTGAGGGAGTGGTATTCTGAAGGGAAGGTTTTGGAGGATGTGGTATTCTGAAGAGAGGGATTTTGAGGAAGTGGTATTCTGATTTTTTTAGTTGTATTCTAAAGGGAGGGTTTTGAGGAAGTGGTATTCTGAAGGGTTTTTTTTTGAGGAAGTGGTATTTTGAAGGGAGAACTTTTGAGGATATGGTATCCTGAAGAAAGAACTTTTGAGGAAGTGGTATTCTGAAGGGGGGATTTTTGAGGAAGTGGTATTTTGAAGGGAGAACTTTTGAGTATATGGTATCCTGAAGAAAGAACTTTTGAGGAAGTGGTATTCTGAAGTGAGGATTTTTGAGGAAGTGGTATTCTGAAGGGAGAACTTTTGAGGATATGGTATCCTGAAGAAAGAACTTTTGAGGAAGTGGTATTCTGAGGGGAGGACTTTTGAGGAAGTGGTATCCTGAAGTAATTTCTTTTAAAGTGGTATTCTTTTTTTTTAAGGAAGTGGTATTCTTTTTTTTAAGGAAGTGGTATTCTAATGGGAGAATGTTTGAGGAAGTATTCTAAAAGGAGGATTTTTGAAGAAGTGACATACTGAAGGGAGACTTCCCACCCAACCCCCCCCCCCCCCAAAAAAAAAAAAAAAAAAAAAAAAAAAGGATCCATCTCTTACCTCCTGGAGGCGATCCTGCTCCGGTAGGCGAGGGCGACTTCTTCAGGTAGTGGCTCTGCGGAGACGGGTTCTTGACGGCCGTCGGCCTGCGGAGGGTGACGGGGCGGTCGGTCAGTTTCTTGTGACCGCTCCTTCGTCGGTAGCACACGCAGGTGACCGACCCCACGAGCAGGAGGAAGAAGGCGGCCCCGAGGCTGACCCCGACTACTGCCGGCGTTGTCACTGTGGGGGCAGACAACAGGAGGAACTGGTGAAGAAGGTGTCGCTATCGTAGGGGGAAGAGGAGAAGGAGAGAGGGAAAGAGGGGAAAGGAAAGAGAGAGAGAGATGGGAAAGGAGAGAGAGAGGGGGGGAATGGAAAGAGAGAGAGAGAGGGGATGGAAAGAGAGAGAGAGAGAGAGAAAGAGGGGAAGGAAAGAGAGAGATGGAAGGAGAAAGAGAGAGATGATTTCATGGCCGATATTGCATAGAAAACGGAGTGTGTGCCGAGACGCCCGAGTTGGATCGCGCGATAAGACACGTGCGCGCACCCAAGACGAGGAGGCTCTTCCGCGTGAGGCTCGAGGACCACCTCCTTCCCTACCGGTTAGGTCCTGTTCACACTAGCGGTTTGAACCGTGCGGAAACCGCGGCGGTACCGCACGGTCAAGGAAAAAATGCGCGTTTGTGTGAACGCCTCCACTGATTTACATTGTCACTGACCCGCCGCGGTTGAAACCGCTAGTGTGAACAGGACCTTAGTCCTTTTGTAACCGCGTCCTTAGATTCTATTTAAGTCATGAGACTCATAACTGCATCACCACATACTTGCTCATACTCGGACAGGACATTCTAATATCACATAGCCACGTGCTACGGTTGTACAGGTTAACGCAAAACTGATGGTTGAGAAATCCAGACCTCGTGGTGGTAGTCGTCCTTTGTAGTACAAATGTAGTACAAGAGTTGTGTACATCGGGCTTCCGTTAGTAGCCCCTTTTAACTCTCGAAATGTAGCCCAACAAATGACGGTTCATCTTTGAGTTTAGCCTTACTACTTTTACTCTCCTCGGTAACTTCTCTCTTTCTCGCTCTCTCTCTCTCTCTCTCTCTCTCTCTCTCTCTCTGTCTCTCTCTCTCTCTCTGTCTCTATGGGCTCTTGAGTATGGATCATTCCTTCAGTGGTTAAGTGGTCAACTGGAGGAGAGTATGAAGGATACAAGTTAATCAATTCTGAGACGTGGGATTTCACCACTACCACTACCACCACCAATACCACCATCACCACGATCACCGCTACAGAGACGTATTGTCTTCAACTTTCTCTCTCTCTCTCTCTCTCTCTCTCTCTCTCTCTCTCTCTCTCTGTGTGTGTATGTTCGTGTGTGTGTGTGCGTTCAGCATGTGCACGTAAAGAGACATCCGAGAAAGCTTCCATCCTGGCCTCTATATAAAGTCTATCCAATAAATAGACGAGATGGAAAATCCTGTGCCATCCCCTCGCCCAACCCTGCACCAAATAAATCTTTACGAACCACAGACAGCTAGAGAGAGAGAGGGAGAGGGAGAGAGAGAGAGAGAGAGAGAGAGAGAGAGAGAGAGAGAGAGAGAGAGAGAGAGAGAGAGAGAGAGAGAGAGAGAGAGAGAGAGAGAGAGAGAGAGAGAGAGAGAGAGAGAGAGAGAGAGAGAGAGAGAGCAGAGCCAGTTACACATTGGGGCCAATCCATCCCTCCTTGTCGTGAAAATGTCACGGACAGCTGCCGTGGGGGCTGTCGACCACCGTTCAAGGAGAAGAGGAGGAGGAGGGGAAGGAGGAGAAAGAAGAGAGGGAAGAGGAAGAGGATGAAAGAGGAGAGGGGTGGGGAAGAAGAGGGAAGGGGAAGAGGAAAGAGGAGAGGGGAGGGGAAGAGGAGAAGAGGAGAGGGAGGAAGAAGAGGAGGGGGAGGAAGAAGAGGAGGGGGAAGGGGAAGAGGAGGAGAAGAGGAGAGGGAAGGGGAAGAGAAAGAGGAGAAGAGGGGGAAGGGGAAGAGGAGAGGGAGGGAGAGGAGGAGGTGGAGGAAGAGGAAGAATAAGAAAAGTTGGGGAAATTTCGTTCGTCTGCCGAGCTCAGCACATTTCTCCTCCTCTTCCTCTCCCTCTTCTACCCCTCCCCTCCCCCCACAGCCTTCTTCTTTACCCTGTCTCGCTATATCTGGTGGCGACTGTACATGCATGCCAATGGGTATTTTTCCTCCTTACAAGGGGGGGATAGCCAAGCACATAACTATCACAACATTTCGTGGATCAAGCATACAAGACTACTAGGGCAAATTGTAATCTTATATATATTGAATTTTTATAATTCGCGATTGGAATTTTGTATATTATTATTTTGGCTGTCATCCAGGCATTTTAAGCAGGTAAGATGATACACATACCTCTCAGATTCCCAAAAAATAAACGAACAAATAAATAAATAAATAAAGATGAGAGGATACGTAATATGTTGGATAAAAGGAATAGAAGAAGCAGAGAGATTACAAGAGAGAAGAGAAGAAGGACAGAACGAAAAGGAGAATAAGACGAAGAAAGGCAAAAGCGATAAAACAGGAAAGGGAGAGAAAGAGGAAAAGAAAAAGAAAAGAAGAAGACAGCCAGGAAGGGAGAGAGTATGAAGAACAAACAGCGAGGAAAGAAAATATGGAGAAGAAAAAAAAGATTGGAGGAAAAAAAGGTGAGAAGAATCAGAAAGGAAAAGACATGGAGGAAGAAGACAAAACGCACGTAGAACGATAACGAAAAAAAAAAAATGTATGGGGGAATAAAAAAAAATGTATGGGTGAATAAAAAAAACACAAAAAAAAACGAGAAGAATGAAGTCTTGAAAAAAAGGTGAGACAATAGGTTTGAATAAAAAGAAAAAAAAAACGTGGAGAATAGATCACGGAAGAACCGGGGCAAGGAGAATAAAAGAGGGAAGAGCCAAGACAGGGAGTATAAGACAGGGAGGAGAAGGTACAGGGGTAAGAAGACAGGCAGGCATTGTGTAACGCATGGGAGGGAGGGGGAGGGGGGAAGAGGGGGGAGAGGGGAGAAAAAAAGTTAAGGACACAGCACGGATTAAACCAGGGATATGGTAAGGAGAAGGAAGTAGGAAGGAGATTCAACGTAATAGAACAGAAATGGAGACAACCGTAGATTGAAGAAGCGGTGGATAAAGGTTAGGAAGAATAAGAGGAGGAGGAGGAGGAAGAGGAGAGAGAAGGAGGAGGAAATGGAAAAGGAGAAAGAGAACGAGGAGAGGAGGAGGAGGAAATGGAAGAGGAGAAGGAGGAAGAGTAGGAGGAGGTGCAGGGGAAAGAGAACGAGGAAGAGGAGGTGAGGAGAAAAAGAACGAGGAGGAGAAGGAAGAAGAGGAGGGAGGAGTAGGATCACCATCATTATAATCATTATCATCATCATCACCACCACCAATCCCCACCACTTAACCACCACCAATCTCCATCACCAACACCGATCCCCACCACCACTATCACCACCACCTAACCACCACCAATCTCCATCACCATCACCGATCCCCACCACCACCATCACCATCACCGACCCCCACCACCACCACTACCAATGCTAAACAAAGACCTGCAGAGGTCTGGGAAGGAAGCATAGGCGTCAGGGGTAAGACCTTAAACAGATCAGGTTTTCCGAAGAGGGAACTGCGAAACACACACACACACACACACACACACACACACACACACACACACACACACACACACACGCACACACACACAGGAGAGGTCATGTGCCACAAATTTGATCTATTTCTATTCAAGACTAACATATATAGTACAAGAAAGGAATGGTTGGGCTGATTGTGCTTTCCTAGATTTACAAAAAGCTTTTGATAACGTTTCACACAAAAAATATTAAGAAAAATAGAAATCATAGGAGGGATACAAAGAAAACTATCAAAATGGATGGAGGATTTCTTGTATGAAAGAAAAATTAGAGTGATACTCAGAGATAAGAGTTCTACTTGGGAAGAAGCGATTAGTGGTGCCCCACAGGGATCAGTATTGGATCCAATAATGTTTGCTATTAATATTAATGACATGGATGAGGGTGTAGAATGTTACATGAGCTTCTTTGCAGACGACGCAAAACTTTGAGGAAAGTAAGTACAGAAAAGGGCTACGAGGCGCTACAGAGAGGCCTAAACAGGGTTTGGGAATGAAGTGGGAAGTGGATCTCAACATAAAGAAATGTAGCGTAATGGATTTTGGAAAAAGTAAAAAAAAAAAAAAAAAAAATCAGGACAATATAAAATCGGTACAAAGGAAGTAAAGAAAGTGAGTTCTGAAAAAGACCTGGAAGTGATTATCACAAAGGACAAGACACTTGATAAACATATGAATAAAATTGTCGGAGAAACCTACAACTTGCTAAGATCAATAAAGGTGTCCTTTAGCTACTTGGACGAAGAAATGGCAAAGATAAATACTAATCACACTGATAAGGCCAAAACTGGGGTACGCAGCGACATTATGGACACCCAGTACTTAAAGAATATGAAGAAAATTGAAAGAATCCAAAGAGCAATTACGAAGATGGCCCCAACACTTTCCAAACTGTCATATGAAGAGAGATTGTCAAAGTTGGAATTACCGGCTCTGGAACAAAGAAGAGAAAGAGGTGACCTATTGACCATCTATAGAATCATGAGAGGAATGGAAGTCCTTGATAGAGAAGACTTACTAAATTGGAATAAGAGAAACACAAGAGGATATGAAAAGAAACTCAAAAAGGACAGTTAGAAGGGACCTGAAAAAGAACAGCTTTCCATATATAGTGATGGATGCCTGGAACAAATTGGACGAAGCAATAGTGTGTGCAAAAACCATATATGAATTTAAGAGCAAACTAGATACTGCGAGATACAAAGACGGGACACTACGAGCGTAGCTCCCCTTCCCGTAAGATAGAACTATATAAATACAGAGAGAGAGGAGGGAGAAAGGAGAGAGAGAGAGAGAGAGAGAGAGAGAGAGAGAGAGAGAGAGAGAGAGAGAGAGAGAGAGAGAGAGAGAGAGAGAGAGAGAGAGAGAGAGAGAGAGAGAGAGAGAGAGAGAGAGAGAGAAATAGGAGAGACACTGAGAGGAGAGAGAGAGAGAGAGAGAGAGAGAGAGAGAGAGAGAGAGAGAGAGAGAGAGAGAGAGAGAGAGAGAGAGAGAGAGAGAGAGAGAGAGAGAGAGAGACGGAGAGAGAGAGAGAGAGAGAGAGAGAGAGAGAGAGAGAGAGAGAGAGAGAGAGAGAGAGAGGAGAGAGAGAGAGAAAGAGAGAGAGAGGAGAGGGAGGGAGAGAGTTAGTTTGGGCCAAGTAATCAATAGGGATCCACCCTTGACCTTGTGGCTCTCTCTCTCTCTCTCTCTCTCTCTCTCTCTCTCTCTCTCTCTCTCTCTCTCTCTCACGGGAGAAGGGGCAGGGGGAAGAGATAGAAGGAAGAGAGAAGGAAGAGAGAAGGGCAGGAGGGAGGGGAAAGGGGGGAAGGTGGAAGGGACGAAAGAAGAAAGGCAATAAATGGAAGGGAGGAAGGGAAGAGGAGAGTGAGAGGAGGAGGAGGAGGCTGGAGGGGAGGAGGAGGAGGAGGTAAGGGAGGAATTGAGGGAGGGGGTTGACTACTGCTGCTGCTTCCTGACTCTGAAGTGGTTTGGTTTGAAGCTGTGGAGACATTGTCACGAGTGGTTGCCCTCACTTGGGGGACCAAGGCTCCTCCTCCTCCTCCTCCTCCTCCTCCTCCTGCTCCTGTTGTCGTCGTCATTATTGTAGGGGATAGGGTGGAGGTGGTGGTGATGATGATGACGATGGTGGTTATGATGATGATGATGATGATCATGATGATAATGATGATCATGATGATGATGACGACGTCGACGACGATGATATGATGATGACGACGATGATGATGATGATGATGACGACGACGTCGATGACGACTATGATGATGATGATGATGATGATGATGATGATGATGATGATGATGACGACGACGATGATGATGATGACGACGATGATGATCCTACTCTTCCCTCCGACCTGACACTACTCTGAGGAAAATAGGCCTTTTTCCCGTAACTATTCCTACAGTCCGGTCAGACAGCTCAAATCATGGCCAGTTTGGAAGTTCTGGTTCCTCACCTCCATACTGGAGGCCCTGTTCACACTAGCGGTCTGAACCGCGCGGAAACCGCGGCGGTACCGTATAGACAAGGAGAAACTGCGCAGTTGTATGTGAACGTCTCCATGGACCTGCATTGTAATTGAGCCGCCGAGGATGAAACCGTGGCGGTTGAAACCGCTAGTGTGAACATGACCTGAAGGACCCATGCTGGATCGCCGGTCTACCCCTTGGGGGTACAATACAGCCTCTGGCTTGGTACGGTTGGATGACTGGCGCCAAGGTTGTCAACATCATCACCGTCGTTACTGTAATTACTGTCGTCACCATCATCATCACCATCATCATCATCACCATCATCGTCATCACCACCACCATCATCATCATTATCATCACCGTCACCACCACCACCACCATCATCATCATCACCGTCATCATCATCACCATCATCATCATTATTATTATCTGTTTCAATATGTGCCAATGGTATTTCAAAAGATGTCAACCTCTTAGCTTGGGAAAACAGAACAAAGAAATTATAATTGTAATAGTAGTGACTATTTATATTATTAATTAATCAACTCATTTCTGTTTGATTTACCCATCTATTTCTATTTATTTCTATTTATTTATCGATTATATTTTCAATCTTATTTTATCTTTATTTCATTATTATTAGTTTTTCACATGTCCACCATCTGGGAATCTACAGCCATATATTCATAAGAACATAGGAATTAAAGAGACTGCAAGGGACCATATGACCTACACTAGATAGTTCCCTGAAAGTTAATGTAATGATGATCTTGTGTGAGTCAACTCCGGGAGGAGGGCAGGGCGAGGACCTCGCGAGGAGGAGGAGGAGGAGGAGGAAGAGGAGGAGGACGAGGAGGAGGAGGAAGAGAAGTCAAGAGCGCTCCAATGGCATATCATTCGGACCTCGGTTCGATTCCACTGCCGGGTGCTCATTCATTCAGTCTGAATTACACACACGCGAACAGGCACACACACACGCATATACATACATGCATACATACATACATACATACATACATACACATACTGATAAATATGTATATATATTTGGTATTTAAAAGAGTAAATTTCTTTGTGGAGGAGTAAAGTTTTAAATTAAATTATATATATATGTGTATATATATATATATATATGTATATATATAATATATATATAAATATATATATATATATATATATATATATATGCAAAATAACCACAGGAGAAGGGAAACTTGTAGACTACTGTCTATAAGTTTCCCTTCTCCTGTGGTTACTTTGCATTTTTTGTATCACGGTGATGTGATTGCTTGCATATATATATATATATATATATATATATATATATATATATATATATATATATATATATATACACATTTTTTCTTTTACCCATTCTCCTTGTATTTAGAAGTTTCTCCATATCTTTATTTGAAAGGAATCATCGACAACCTTCCTGAAGCTAGTCTGTTCTGGCCCTGCTTTATACATTTACATTTCTGGATGGTTTCCTCTACTTGATCCATGATTTTCCTCTTGTCATATATACATACATAATATATATACATATATATATATATATATATATATATATATATATATATACACATATAATATGTAATGTCTCACCAACCAACCCCCTCCGTCCTCGGTTGATTAAAATCATGTGTCACTCACCAGAATAAAATCAGTCAAGTTCGCCACTGTGGAGAGATGGATTCCTCCACCCTGAAACATCTTCCTTTGATTTCGAGGTTAACCTTCGCGTGTATTACGGCCCTCGCCCTCGACGCTGTCAGCCCCTGATACGTCTTACCCTTGATGGAGTTGGACCTCGACCCAGCTCACCCTCGATACACCTCGCCCTTGACCTACTTCACCCTTGACCTAGTTCAACTTAAACGCTTTTCGCAATGGGTGGATCTTGACATCGCCCAGCCTCGTCGTATCTCGTCCTCGATCCCACTCACCCTTTACGCAGGTCACACTCGAGTTCACTCACCCTTGACATCGCTCAAAGACGCAGTTCGACTTTGATGACGCTCACCCTCCAGGCAGCTCACCCTTGACCCAGCTCGCCCTCGACACTCGGTGGCCTCCTCCTCCAGCCAGAGCAAACACTTGTCACCTCAGTCGTTGCTCCTCACTTGCGCAATCCGATCCTCTCTTGTTTCAGACGCCATCGATCCTCACCTCTAACTACACCTCCTCCTCCTCCTCCTACTCCCACTAATTATCCTTCTGCTCCTTCTCGTCCCCATACTCACCTCTAACTACTACGCCTCCTCCTCCTCCCACTAATTATCCTCCTCCTGCTCACTCTCGTCCCCATCCTCCCCCTCATCCTCACCCTCATCATTCTTCTCCCACTCATCCTCTCTCACACACTCATCCTCTTCCTCCTCTTCCTCCTCATTTTCTCTCCATCTCATTATCTCCTCCACCTCCTCCTCCTCCTCATCATCCTTTTCACTATCATTCTCCACTTCATCCTCACTCTTCCACACTTCATCTTCTCCCTCTCCCCCTCCTGATTGCCCTCCTCATTATCATCCTCATCCTTCCCCTTCTCCTCTTCCTCCCCTCCTTCTCCTCACCCGATTCTTCCCCCTTTTGTTCATCCTCCCGCTCCTCCTCTTCCTCACTTCTCCTCTCCCTCCTTCTTATCTTCTCCATTCTCCACATCTCCCTTCTCCTTCTCCTCCTCCTCCTCCTCCTCCTCTTCTCCCTTCTCCCCTTCATCCTCAGCAAAAAAATAAATAAATAAAAATAAATAAATAAAATAAATAAATACAAATAAAATAAAATAAATAAAAAATAAACAAACATATAAACAACAGTATTAATAATACGAATTTCAATAAGAATAAAAAAAAATCGATTTCAGGCGCCAAATTATAAATGGAGATAGACTTCCTCTGACATCTGTAGAGGTTTCACTCGGCTGAAAAAAAAAAAAAAAAATCACCTTCAGGCATCCAAAACAAACACGAAGTTCGCCAAAGGAAACGAGACGACATCTTAGCGCCCCCACCCCCACCCCCCACCGTCCCCAGGCTGTCGTGCACTCTTTCAAAAACCTCTTTCTAGTTGACGCCTAAAGATTTTATTCAGCAGAAGGCTTTTGTCTCCGTAGCGAAGGCGTTGCAAGGTACAACTGAGAGTCAAAGAAAAAGAGAAGAAAGGAGAAAGGAGATAAAAGTAAAAAAGAGGAAAAGAAAGAACGAACGAGGAAAATAAAGAGAAAGAGCTAAGAAAAAGAAAGAGGAAAATAAAAAGAGCGAAAAAGAAAGAAAAAATAACGAGAAAAAATAAAAAGGACACACTGAGAGAAAGAGAAGAGAAGAGAGAATCAAAATGAAGAAAAAGAAAAATGGGAAAAGAGAGGGAAAGAAAAAAGAAAAAGAAAAAAAAAGAGGAGAGGGAAAGAGAAAGATAAAAAACGAAAGACAGAGGGAAAGGCAGAGAGAAAAAAATGAAAGACAGAGGGAAAAGAGAGAGAGAGAGAGAGAGAGAGAGAGAAAGAGAGAGAGAGAGAGAGGAAGGGAAAGAGAGTGTTGTAGACTTGATTTATGGTGACAACAAAATGTGTAGAAAACTGCTGTAGAGTAGTTTGTCACGAGCGCGCGCACATTTTCTTTGTTCACTTCTGTTCCTGAGAGGAATGGGGTCCACACCTTCCCCCAAAACCACGCGTAGACTGGAGTCCGAACAACAAAGTCCAATAATTCGTCTTCTCAACTGTATAACTGCTGGCAACTGTACACGCGTGATTTAAAAAAAAATTACTTTTTGAGACATTTGGCCCTTTTGGTTTTGTCAGTTGACGGGATTTCATTCGGTTGAGGGAGGGGAGAGGGGATAGAGCGGAGAGGGGGAGAGCGGGGGAGGGGAAAGAGGGGAGGGGGAGAGGGGAGGGGGTGGTGAGAATAGATCACAGACTGAAGGAGCGGGCTTCTTTCAGCCAATGGTAACGAAAACGTTGTTGTTGTTGTTGTTGTTGTTGTTGTTGTTGTTGTTGTTGTTGTTGTTGGTGGTGGTGGTGGTGTAGTTATATATGTCGTGTGTGGTGGTGATGGCGTTAGGTGTTGATATTGTTGTTGGTGATTTTGTTGTTGCTGTTATTGTTGTTGGTGCAGTTATATATGTTGTGTGTGGTGTTGTTGATGTTGTTGTTTTTGTTGTTATTTGTGCTAATATACGTGTCGTTGTAGATGCTACTGTTGTTATTGCTACGCTGCTACTAGCGCAGATAATGCTGGAAGGCGACTTTCTAGCTTCTGCTGGGTCTGTAATTACGTCCCGGAAGGCGGAAGGAAGGAAGGAAGATCCTAGCTGGGAGTATTTTTTTTTTCTCAATATAGTACCGCACTGTCTGCTTTTCATGATTCAATTAACATTATCTTATCTTTTAGCTACACACACATACACATGCAGACAAGCACATGCAGACCCACACCAACACACACACACACACACACACACACACACACACACACACACACACACACACACACACACACACACACACACACACTGTATATATACACACATATGCGCACATGCAGACCCACACCAACACACACACACACACACACACACACAAATACGAGCAAACACACACGAACGAAAGCACACACATACACACACAAACAAATACACAAATACGAGCAAACACACACATGCAAACCAAAACACACACACAAACATAACCACTCACCCAAGACACGCAGACACACATATACAGACATGCACAGATACGATACAAGAATGATGCTGCGAGTTTCTCCAAAGTCGCAGAAGCGGTCGTTTTGTATCGTATCTGTCGCCTGGCGATTTTAATCAATTGAGGGAGAACTCTCACCCTCCCCCCCAAATAAAAAACAAAAAAACTTCATGATCACTAATTCTCGATGTCGCCAGACGATTTTAGTCATCTGGGTGGATAGCCCCCCCCCCTAACCTCCCACAGGGAGTGTGTCATGTGCCAACAGTGTGGGTGCGAAGATAACGACCTCGGGTGAAGTCCTGAAGGGGCCCTCCATTAATTACCACCCCGATCCGCCATGATGCCTGAGCACTCCCATCTCCCACACCCACCCACCCGCCCACTACGGTGACGCACTCTACAGACTTTATTCTGGCTAGCGCCGGATTGAGGTGTGGTAGAGTTCACTTCTTGGTGGTATAGGGGTCCGGGCTGACACTTCTGTGATGATGATGATGATGATGATGATGATGATGATGATGATGATGATGATGATGATGATGATGATGATGATGATGATGATGATGATGATGATGATGATGATGATGATGATGATGATGATGATGATGATGATGATGGTGGTGATGATGATGATGATGATGATGATGATGATGATAATGGTGGTGGTGATGATGAGAATGATGATGATGATGATGACATGTTTTTTTTATACCGCGCTGAAGAAGAGGCGGGGAGGTTAACAGAAAGGAGTGGTTGTATAAAGAAAATAATAACAAATAGATAAATCAATAAATTATAAAAAAAATGAGCGTAGATTCAAAGATGTAATTTCAGGGGGACAAGGGGGTTGTGGCCCCCCTATATTTTCGCAAATTTTTACATTCTTTGATCCATAATTCTTATTATAAATCGTGTAACTATGAAGTGCCACCCTCTCCCCCCCCCACAGAAACTCTGGTCCGTAGGGGTGTCACTAAGTACAGTACAGGGCTGGGGAAGAGACCCAACGTCGGTAATCAATGCTCCAAAGGTGACATTTATCCTGGGTGTTACAGAGTTCAAAACAAATGCGCAATTGACAGAAAAAAATACAATAAAAACTTAATTTCATAATATGTGGCTAAGTGAATCACACATACATACACATGTACACACATATACACATGCGCACACACGTACACACAATCAGCGGCTTAGCATCGGCCAGCGGCGACAGAATTACCGTCCTCCCCCCCACCTCCGTTCCTCAATTCATCTTTTAATTCCCCACATTCAACACATATACATATATCAAATCCAACGACACTGTATGAATTAAACCGGGAAGTGATTTAAACTCACTTCCGCTCTGTATCTGGGGCACGCAAACACCAGACACACACACACACACACACACACACACACACACACGCACGCACGCACGCACACAGGAGATCGTTTGGTCCATAACGAAGGAGTCGGAAAAAAAAAAAAATAATAATTATATGTATATATATATATATATATATATATATATATATACATACATATACACATATAGTGGAAAGGGGCAAAAGTACAGAGGCCATTGGTTATGTACTCAATGCATGTACTCAATGTACTCAAAAGTTGGTTATCACACTGGGCTTCCACGATCTTCATCAGCGCCGACCTTTGCGAGTTCGTTCGAGTAAAAACGACTTCGGTTACAATATTCTATTTTTCAAATTTCCAAACATCAAAATGTTTTTCCGTCATATGTGGTAAAGCTGAATGATGAACTAAGAGATTGTAGATTTCTGTAAACGAAGAAATATGAATAATAAAAAAAGACAACAACAATAATAATAAGAATAAGAATAATAAATAAAAGAGAATTTTATCCGACCCATATTGGAATCAATATGTAGTATAAAGGTTAGATCGAGAGAATACAAAGAACACAAACCAATTTGGCCTCTCAAGCGTAGCAGACAGACTGTATTAGGATTAGAAAATCTGGATTTTTCCCTTATTGGAAGAAAAGAAGAGAAAGACGCTACATGTCTGCTCTCTGTTCAGAACATTGAAAGGAACGGGCAAAAGTTCCAGATATGATCTCTTTGAGATGGGGAAAAAAATCCTATTAAAACGATTCCTTTAGCTTTAAACAAGTATGTCACTCAGGTGAATGTGTTATCTAGTATCTAGATGCCGCCAGACGATTTTATTCAGTTCAGAGAAACGCCTCCTCAGATAAGGATTAGTAGTCCATCTTTGTTGGAAAATTTCTTGCAGTCGACATGACGTCACAGAGGCCCCGCCCACCTGCGCGCGCAGAGACTTCGAATGGTGAGCGATTATTTATTTATCTGGTATTTGTAACTCTCAGACTTGATTAAATTCGGATCGTCATTTAATATTTCCATTACCAAACTTTTGATTTGATGAAATATGACAATCACAAACAAAATAATAAATTCTATTTTTCTTTTATGAAATTGTAATTGCGCAGTATTAAACCAATAACTGCATTTTATTTTACTTAAAAATCATAAAATATTACATTTACGAACCAAAATTAATATAAGGTTGAAAATTAAAATCTTCGTTTCACTGAGAAAAACGGGAAATTGCTTTGGCAACTGCGTGTACTCACACTTGCGCGCACATAGCGCGCATGCGCAGAGGCATGATGGTGGAGAAAGCGTCTCCAATAACGACACCAACACTTACGTCCGGCTGAAAAAAGAAAAGAGGAAAAAAATTAGTTTACAAATACCAAAATGTCATTTTATTTATTGTATCTAATATTATTATTTTGTATTTAATATAATTATTATTACTTATTATTTATTATTATTATTTATTATATTTATTCATTCAAGTCATTGGCACCTCTACGTTTGCTTCCCTCATTTTCTTATTTTATTTCATCTTAATTCTATTTTATTCTATTTCTTATTTTCATTTTATTTTCGTCCTCGTTTCATTTTCATTCCCCGTTACCCTCTCGGCAGTAAAGGGGATTCACCATTTGTACTGAAAATCTTGTTACTGCAAAGAACCCAGTTTCCAACACCAGCCCCCGTCGTCTCTGAAAGCTCCTGGAACCCAGGTCGGAAAAAGTGGAATTTTCAGGCCCGCCGGAGATAGGGACGCAGGGAGTGAGGGAGGGCGTGAGTGAGTGAGGGAGGTCAAATGAATAAAGGAAGAGGGGGGAGTGGTGGAGGAAAGGGAGGGAGGGAGGGAGGGAGGAAGGGGAGGGAGGGCAGTAGAGGTGGAGGGAAATGGTAAGATTTTGAGGGAGAGACGGAGGATGAGGAGAGGAAGGTAAGACTAAACAAAGGAGGAATGCAGGTGGGGGAGGGGGGGAGAGGGGGAGGGGGAAGGGGGGGACGAGCCACGAAGAGATAATTAGGAGATCCCTACGGAGGTGGGAGAAAGAAAAAGAGGAAAATTGGCTGACGGAAAAGCCGAGGGGGAGAGGGGGGGAGAGGGGGAAGAGAGAGGGGAAAAGGGGAGGGTTAGGACAATGTAAGAAGTGACGTTGAGAAGACGACGAAGGGGAATTAGGAGGGCGGGGAGGTTGGGAGGTGGGGAAGGGAGGTGGGGAAGGGAGGTGGGGAAGGGAGGTGGGGAAGGGAGGTGGGGAAGGGAGGTGGGGAAGGGAGATGGGGAAGGGAAGTGGGGAAGGGAGGTGGGGAAGGGAAGTGGGGAAGGGAGGTGGGGAAGGGAAGTGGGGAAGGGAAGTGGGGAAGGGGAGGTGAGGAGGGGAGGTGGGGGAAGGGAGTTGGGGAAGGGGAGGTGAGGAGGGGAGGAGGGGAGGTGAGGAGGGGAGGGGAGGAGGGGAGGTGAGGAGGGGAGGTAGGGGAGGTGAGGTGAGGAGAGAAGTGATAAAAAAGCGGAAGGATGATGATGATGAGAAATAGTAGTCGTCGTTTCATTACTAATAGTCGTACTAGTGTTGGTAGTAGTAGCAGTGGTGATAGTAGTAGTAGTAGCAGCAATAAAGGTGATGTTGTAGTGGTAGTTTTTGTTATTTCTGCTGTTGTAGTTGTAGTTCTTCCATCTTCAAACACATCGAGTGACGTTCGAGTGGATGTCAGCGTAAGAGGTTTCTGGACATATATATATATATATATATATATATATATACATATTATATAACCTCAACAGGGGTTATCACACTGAGCTTCTACGAGCTTCGCCAGCACCGACAGTTCGTTTGAGTTAAAACGATTTTGGTAACAATATTCTAGTTTTCAAATTTTCAAATATCAAAATTATCTTTCCGTCATGTATAGCAAAGCTGAATGATAATCTAAGATATTATAAACCTATAAGAATGTTAGACATACTGTAAGCGAAGTCATATTCTAATTATTCAAATGGAGGTTGGAGGTAGGATGTCGGAGGAAAAATAGCCTAGTGTGACAACCCCTAAAGACTCGACCTTCGAGGTGGAAATGGGCGTGAGCAGATGAGAACCAACGAAGAACAGAATATGAATCCGCGGCCCATCAAGAGGGGGGAAGGAGGGGGAGAGGGGAAGGAGGGGATGGACGGGGAGGAGGAGGAGGAGGAGGAAAGGAGGGAAAGGGGGGAGGAGAGGGGGGGAAGTCCAAGATCAAGGACATTTTACGCTCCATTTGCAAAAGCTATGGCTAAGAAACTGCGTCCATCAAGGACGCCGTATTGTGGTGCGGATGAAGTGTAGACTCAGTCACTCCAGGGAGAGAGGTGGCGGGTGGGGGGGGGGGGAGGCTCGTGTTGATGTGGGATGGGCAGTCCGACTGGGAGTGGGAGGAGGAGTGGGGAGGAGGAGGGGGAGGGGAGGGGAGATGGATGGGGAGAGGGAGAGGAGGGGAGAAGAGTAACCTAACTAGATTTAGGGGAAGACCTGTGTCGAAAATGTCGAGTGAGTAAACGTGCCGCAATGGTGTCAATATATATATATATATATATATATATATATATATATATATATATATATATATATATATATATATGTATATATGTATATGTATGTATATGTATATATATATATATATATTATATATGTATATATAGATATTATATATGTGTATATATATATATATATATGTGTGTGTGTGTGTGTGTGTGTGTGTGTGTGTGTGTGTGTGTGTGTGTGAGAGAGAGAGAGAGAGAGAGAGAGAGAGAGAGAGGGGGGGAGGAAGGGTAGGGAGATGTGAAGATGATGGGAGGAAGTGTAGGGAAATAGGAACATGATGGAAAAGTAGGGAGGTGGGAGAGTAAGGAGATGGGAGAGTAGGAAGGTGGGAGGATGACGGGAAGATAAATGGACGGAGTGTTGGGGGCGGGAGTAGGGAATTAGGGGGGCGGGGGGGAAACAGGACCTTAACTTTGGGAGAAGATGCAGAGCGAGGAGGAGGAGGAGGAGGAGGAGGAGGAGGGCGACGAAGAAAGAAAACGAAAGAGAAGGGAAAGATAAAAAGAGAGAAAGGGGAGGAAGGAAATGAGGAAAACGAAGAAGAAAACCAGTAAGAAGAGGAAACGGAGGAGGAGGAGGAGGTGCAGAAGGAGGCGGAGTAGGAGGAAGAGGAGGAGGAAGAAGAGATGCAGCAGCAGATGTAGTAAAAGGAGAAGGAAGAGCAGAGGACAATTGGAGTAGGAGGAAAAAGAGGAAGAGAGGAAGTGGAGGAAGAGGAGGAGGAGGAGGTGAAGAGGAGTAGCAAGAGTACATGGAGGACGGGCAAGAGGACTAGAAGCAAAAAAAGGATCTGGAGGAGGAGGAGAGGAGGAAGAGGAGGAGGAGAAGGAGGAGGAGGAGGAGGGAGGGTGGAGACAAAGGAGAAAAAAATACTTGGGAGAGAAAAGAAAGGAGAAAGAGAATAAAGGAGAAAAAAAGAGGAGAAAGATCCAAATTTGATTGAGATGGCAAATAACGCAGAGGTCAAGTTGACAAAAGGGACAATAAAGAAAAGCGAGGACAAGGAACGAAAGAAGAGAAAAAGAGAAATGAAATGAAAGACGTATCGGGGGAGGAGAAGTTAGAGGGAAAGGAAGAAGAATGAAAAAAAAGGAGGAGGAAAGGGAGGAGAGGAAAGTAAAGGTAAAGGGGAATATGGGGAATATGGGGAAGAGGGAGTGGAGGGAAAAGGGGGAGAAGAGGAAGGAGGAGGAGGAGGGAGAGGGGGAGGAGGAAGAGAGGGGTGGGGACAGATGGAGTCGGAAGAGGAGGGAGAGGAGGAGGAGCCGCAAGAGGAAGAGAGGGAGGAGGGAGAGGAGGAGGAGCCGCAAGAGGAAGAGAGGGAGGAGGAAGAGGAGTAGGAAGAGGAGGAGGAAGAGGCGGTGGAGTGTTGGAGGAGGAGGAGTAGGAGGAGGAGGAGTAGGAGGAGGAGGCGGTGGAGTGTTGGAGGAGGAAGAGGAGGAATGGCGGGGGCAGCGATGCGATGAAGGAGATCGTTTGGGAAGCTGCCTTCTAGAGGGCAATTAGGGAGGGAATGAGGGAGGATGGAGGGTGGAGGGCGGAAAAAGGAGGGTG
>NC_134793.1:12396315-12431315 GCF_046742065.1 Oratosquilla oratoria | reverse complement strand
TGTGTGTGTGTGTGTGTGTGTGTGTGTGTGTGTGTGTGTGTGTGTGTGTGTGTGTGTGTGTGTGTGTGTGTGTGTAAACACATGCGACTGAAGCTGTTAGGGATCGACCTCAAGTCCACGGCATTAGGTGGTGAGCGCGAAGCCCAATGCAACCTGATAGCGCACGCGCGCGCGCACGCACGCACACGTATGATTAATGGTTAGCAATTGCATTTAGAGCGACATAGGCATCAGCCATTGCATCGACTCATTGTAATAATAATAATAACAATTACACCTGCGTATTGTTCTATCATAGGAAGGGAGAGTGGTTGTGGTGGTTATGATTGTAGTTATGATGGTGGTTGTGATGGTGATGGTTGTGACGGTAGTGGTGGTTGTGATGGTAGCTCTGGTATTGGTGGTAGCTGTGGTATGAACAATGGTGATAGTATTGGTGGATAAGGTTACACTGACAGCTGTGGTAGTAATGTTGGTGGTAGCACGATGGTGGTAGTGGTATTTGGAATGGTAGTGGTATAATGGCGGTAGTGGTGGTATTAGTGATAGTATTTGTGGTGAGTCAAGTAATGATAATTACGTTAATAGTGAAGATTGTGATGATGACAACGATGATTGTGTTAAATGTGGTGATTATGGTAACTGACGTCTGTGGTGGTGATTGTGATGGTTTGGGTAACTGCTTGCAATGCACGAGCTGAGCTCTGCAGGATTCGAACTAAATCTCATCATCCCGGCCACTTCTTTTCCTGGAGATACACTATATATATACATTGGCATATGCATGCATACATACATACATTTACACACACACACATACACACAGACAGACACACACACACACACACAGACACACATACACACACACACACACACACACACACACACACACACACACACACACACACACACACACTCGGTGGTGCGGTTGGTAGAGTCCCCGACTGTCACTACGGCGGTCCGGGTTCGAAACCTGCCCAGGGCTGAAATAATTTCAGTATCGCTGCGCTTCGAGTCGTTACTCCAACATTCGAGGGCGGGAAGTTGGGTGTGTGTGTGCGTGTAAGGTCACAGTATTACCCATAGATCGGTCATACGAGTTCTGAGCTCTCATCCGGGAGGTTAATGTTAATAACTGTTGATCACGAGTTCAACACGTGATCTAAGACCATAGTGAATCAAACACACACACACACACACACACACACACACACACACACACACACACACACACACACACACACACACACACACACACACACACACACACACACACACACACACATATATATATATATATATATATATATATATATATATATATATATACACATACATGAAGTGGGTGGGAAGAGGAAAGACTGGAGTCTTAATCCGAGTTTCATTACTGACTAGTTTCGCTATAAGCTTTTTCAAAAGAATAAAACTCGGACTAAGACTCCAGGCTTTCCTCTTCCCACCCATTTCAACTTGTCAGAATATCTTAACATGTATACATATATATATACTATATATATATGTATATGTATGTGTGTGTGTGGGTGTGTGTGTGTATGTGTGTGTGTGTGTGTATGTGTGTGTGTGTGTGTGTTAAACTATTTGTATTTACCTAATTGTAGTACAAAGGAAAGGAGCAACACTCGTTGGGCCCCGTCTCCTATCATATGTGTGTGTGTGTGTGTGTGTGTGTGTGTGTGTGTGTGTGTGTGTGTGTGTGTGTGTGTGTGTGTGTGTGTGTGTGTGTGTGTGTGTGTGTGTGTGTGTGTGTGTGTGTGTGTGTGCGCGTGTGTCCTGCTTTCCCCCACGTCGTCACATTTTGTTTGCTTGAAGGCCTAATGTCCGCCCAGCAGAAACCCGTTTTCATATTTTGATTTCCCCGCAAAATGGGAAGAGAGGCCACCTTTGCTGCAAGAGGAGGAAGAGGAGGAAGAGAGGAAGAGAGCAGGGACGATGAAGAGGCGAGGAGAAAGAAGAGGAGGAAGAGGAGAGGGAGGAGGAAGAGGAGAGAGAGGAGGAAGAGGAGAGGGAGGAGGAAGAGGAAAGTAAAAGCCGAGGGGAGGGAGGAGAAAGAGGAGAGGGAGGAGAAAGAGGAGAGGGAGGAGGAAGAGGAGAGGGAGGGGGAAGAGGAGAGGGAGGAGGTAAGAGGGAAGAATGGAAGGAGAGGGCAGAGAACGGGGAGGATGAAGAGGCTGAGGAAGATACGGAAGAGGACGAGGAAAGGAAGGGGGAGAATGAGGAGGACAAAGAGGAGGACGAAGAGGAGGAGGAGGAGGAGGAAGAGGTGGACGAGGTGGAGGAGGAAGAGGTGGACGAGGAAGAGGTGGACGAGGAAGAGGTGGACGAGGTGGACGAGGAAGAGGTGGACGAGGAAGAGGTGGACGAGGTGGAGGAGGAAGAGGTGGACGAGGAAGAGGTGGACGAGGTGGAGGAGAAAGAGGTGTACAAGGTGGGTAAGGATGAGGGGGTGGATGGTGAGGAGGAAGAGGTGGACAAAGAGGAGTTGGATGAAGACGTTGATGACAGGAATAAAGAAAAGAAAAAAAATGGGAATAGGATGAAGAGGAACAAGAGGAGAAAAAAAATGAGAATAAAAATAAAATAAAACCAAATAAAAAGGAAGATAAGGTCTACGGCCTCAATTCACGAGACTCCTGAAGTACAAAATGGAAGAAGGCCATCTTGAGGAGGAAGGTGAACCGAGAGGGGGACGGGGGGGAGGGGATAGGGGGAGGGGGGAGAGGGAATGGGGAGAGGAGAGGGGATGGGATGGGGAGAGGAGACGGGATGGGATGGGGAGAGGGGAGGGCTTGGGAGAAGGGGGAGAGGGGAGGGGCAGGGGGGGAGAGGGGACAGGGGAGAGGGGAGGGGCAGGGGGGAAGAGGGGAACAGGGGAGAGGGGAGTGGGAGGGAAGGGGAAAGGAAGAGGCTTGGGTAGGGGAAGGCGAAGGGAGAGGGAAAGGAGTGGGATTGGTGTAGGGGAAAGGGAGGAGGAGGGAGGGGGTAGGCGGGGAAGGGAAGGGAAAGGAAGAGGGAGGGGAAAAGGAGGGAAAGGAGGGGAACGGTAGGGGAGAGTATAGTATTTGGGGAGTAGGGGAGAGGCGTGGGGATAAGGGTTTCTGGAAAGGTAACAAGACCTTACCCAGAAGGGCTCTAAGGGCCTGGAAGACAAAGGCGTAAGGGTATTAAAGAGCTCGAAGAACTGATTGGGAGGATTTAGGTAGTAAGGCTGGAAGGACTCAGCGACTGGAAGGTCCGAAAGTCTCGAAAAGCTGGAAGGACTGAATCCTCAAGGTGCTTGAAAAGAGAGAAGACAACAGAAAGAGATAACCGAATAAAAGCTAAAGGGAAAAAAAATGAAATAAAATCAAACAAAATAAAATAAAGTAAAATAAAACAAGATTAAAAGAACAATAAACAACGAAGAGCTACGAGAACTTCAAACGCTGTACTTGTAAAGTTTCAATAACTACCCGAGGTGCTGAAGGGGCTGGAAAAAACCGAAGGAAAAAAAAAAAAAAAAATTGGAGAGTTGCAAGGACTGGAAAGAAGCGTTGTAAAGATTTGCATAAACAGCGGAGATGCTGGAAGAGTTCATAATGACCTTTGAGGCAGCTGGAGGTCCATCAAAATCTTTAACGTCTGAAGAGTTTCCAGGTACTGGAAAATGCTGAAGAAACCAAAATAATGAACAGGAGCTGACGAAAAATAACCACATGGCGATGAAAAAAATAAATATAAGGAAATGAAGATATCAGAATTTGGAAACGCTTAGGTATATAAGAATTAGCACATTGGAAGGACTTAGGAGTTTCCAGGTACTGGAAAATACTGGAAAAGAAATTTAAAAAGACCGGAAAGGTTGAAGAAAGTTTAAAAGGGTTAGCAGAGATTTTGTAAGAGCTGACAGGACCTTCGAAATCCTCCGCAAGACCCTTGGAAGGTCCCTGGAAATCTCTTGGTAGGCCCCTGGAATTCTCTTGGAAAGCGTGGAAGGCACTTGTAAATTCCTTGGAAATCTCTTGGAAGGCTTGGAAGACCCCTGGAAGGCCCCTGGAAATCTCTTGGTATGCCCCTGGAATTCTCTTGGAAGGTGTGGAAGGCCCTTGGAAGGTCCCTGGAAATCTCTTGGAAGGCGTGGAAGGCCCTTGAAAGGTCCCTGGATATCCCTTGAAAGGCGTGGAAAGCCCTTGAAAGGCCTTTGGAAGGCCTCCAGAAGTCTCTTGGATGGCCTAGAAAGTCTGGAAGGCCTGGAAAGTCTGGAAGGCCTGGAAAGTCTGGAAGGCCCGGCCGACGGGGACAAACACAATCGACTAGTAATTTGGTTACGAAACCAATACAGCGGCAAACTTACCTTTCCCCTTCGCCTCTCTTCCCTTCTCCTTTCCGTTCCCCTTTTTCCTTCCCGCTCAAGAAGTGTCAAGTATTTAAAGGAGAGAGATTTAAGGAGGGCACAAGAAAGGAGGTGATCATTTTGAAGTTAAAAGTGAGCCGTGTATCTCTGGTCCGTAGGGGTGTCACTAAATTCCCTATAATGTGGAGTGCATAAAATTTAGGCAATCAGTACCCTCCACCAGAGGGGAGAAGGGAAGGAAAAGGAAGGGAGAAAGGATGGAGAAGGGAGGGAGATGGGAAGAAGACGGGATGGAGAAGAGAGGGAGATGGGAGGGAGAAAGGAGGGAGAAGGGAGGGAGAAGGGGGGAGGAGAAATGGGGAGAAGGGGGGAGGAGAAATGGGGAGAAGGGGGGAGGAGAAATGGGGAGAAGGGAGGGAGAAGGGAGAAGGGAGAAGGGAGGGAGAATGGGAATTGGAAGGGGGAAATGGAAGAGGAAGGGGAGAAATGGGGAGAAGGGAGGGAGAAGGGGAGAAATGGGGGAGGGGGGGAGAAGGGGGGAGAAGGGGGGAGTGAGAAGGGAGGGCACCATATGTGTGTGTGTGTGTGTGTTGGGGGTGGTTGCGTGCGTTCATGCGTGTGCCACTGCCCCCCTTGCTCTTCTCCTCCTCCTCCTTCGTGTCGATGCGGTTTGCACGCCCACCCGCACGCCCGAATATCTCCTCAGAGTCTTGGTACCAGTGCCCATTTCCACCTCGACTCTGGCTGCTGCATTTATATATATATATATATATATAAACAAATAAATAAATAAATAAATAGATAAAATAAATAAAATAAATAAAATATAAATAAATAAATATATAATAAATAAAATAAATAAATAATAATAAAAAAATAATAAATAGTGAATTGAATAATAAAATACATACATAAATGAGTAAATAAAAAACAAAAAATTATCATTTTGGTCTAAAATGTCTTTTCTTCCTCCCTTTATGATATTTGAGCTTTATTTTCTAATTATCATTATTCATTCTATCATTTCCTCTTCTCACTCGTTTGTAGCCCGCTTCTCCTCTTTTAAAGAGAGTTGGTGCGAAATATTGTGAACCGAAGTTAGGAGAAGGAGGAGGAAGAGGAAGAAGAGAACCAGGAAGAAGAGGAGGAAGTGGAAGAGGAGGAGGAGGAGGAGGAGGAGGAGGAGGTAGATAAGGAGGAAGAGGAGGAAGTGGAAGAGGAGGAAGAAAAGGAGGTAGTAGAGGAAGAAGAGGTAGAAGATGAAGATGAGGAGGTAGAGGAGGAAGAGGAAGAAGATGAGGAAGAGGACGAAACTGGTAGCTAAAGTATACATATTTTTTCTTATATCTGTTTGTTTCTAAATGTAGACTATCTTCACTCATGACATGTAAGTCTCTGGGCCGTAGGGGCGTATTGAGAATCCCTATAGTAATGTTGCAGCAATGACGACGACGATGATCGTATTAACCAATTATACTAACATTAATGAATTCAATGATGATAAAATTAAACAATCATATTACTAATAATAATGAAGATAATGGGTGACAAATGATGACGATAATAATAATAGTAATAATAATAATGATAATAGTAATAATAATAAAAAAGAAAATAATAAAATTAAAAATAATAATAGTAATAATAACACTAATAATAATAAAAATAATAATAAAATAATAAAAAATAATAATAGCAACAATAATACAATATTAATAATAATAATAATGATAATAATAACAATAATTATAATTATGATAATAATGATAATAGTAATAATAATAACAATAATTATAGCAATAATAATTAGGATAATATAAATGATAATGATAATAGCAATAATAATAATGATAATAATAATAACAATAAAATAATACTAACAATAATATGAATGACCGTCAAAAGGACATTTATAAGTATTTCCATCACAAATCGGGAGAGAGAATTTGACAGAGCGACATCCGGGCAACGGAGATGATCCTGGAACGTTCCCCCCCTCCCCCCATTACGCCATCCCCCTCATCCTCCCTCCCCCCAGCCATCGCCGAGTTCGGAGTGACAGTCCTCCCGTCTCCTCCTCCCTTCCCCCCCTCCCCCGGGGAAGGGGGAGAAAGGGGGGAAATTTCATGGTTGGGGTGTATCAGTACTCCCAGCTGTAGTATCAAACCTAACTTCCCCCACACTCCCTCCCCGTCACTCACGCTCTCCCTCAGTCTTTGTCTGTGTATATCTTTGGATGAGTCTGTGTCTACCTGTATCTGTCTTTGGGTTTGTCTGTGTTGATCTGTCTCTCTGTCTGTTTGGCTTTGTCTGTCTTAACTTTGTCTTTATTCCCATCTTATTCCTTCGTATGTAAGTGTATATATGTGTGGTGTGCATGTGTGTGTGTGTGTGTGTGTGTGTGTGTGTGTGTGTGTGCGTATATACATGTGTATGCAATATTCTATTTATTCTCTCTCTCTCTCTCTCTCTCTCTCTCTCTCTCTCTCTCTCTCTCTCTCTCTCTCTCTCTCTCCCTTTTTCTGTTGTCCCTTCTTGGCGCCAAACGGTTTTACACAATGAGAATTTCATTTTTCAGGTATGTATTCTTTGAACAGGAATTTCAAAAACGTTTCGACAGAATTGACGAATATAAAAAAATAAAAATTGACTAATTTCACTCGCCACAATTATGATCATCATTAATAGATGCTATGGATAAGTCAGTTTGTCAGATTAACTTTCAGAAAATCCCTTAAAATATGACGTAGGAAGAGAATGAAGACAATATGATGTAATAAGAGTCAAGACGACATGACGTCAGAAGCGAGTCAAAACAACATGACGTCAGAAGCGAATTAAGGCGACAAAACGTCAAAAGGGGTGACGAATACGACGTAATAATCAAATTTAAATGGAATGACGTTATAAAGAAATAAAATCTACTACGTGTTAGCGAAAAGCCTAAAATTGTGACATAAAGAACAAATCAAAACGACATGACGTCAGGTATAGAATAAAAAATGTACGACACGAGAAGAATACTAAGTTAAGGTATTATTGAACGAAGACTATCAAACCAAATCGAACAAATCTGAAACATAAATAAAAAAAAAGAAAACAAGACATCAGAAAGGAATCAAAACATAACGAGGAAAGAAAGTGAAAAGTTGTATCATGAAGTTAGAATTGAATTAGGACGCCATGACTTGGGGGAAAGATTTGAAAAGTATACGACGGTTAAAACGTATCAAGACGACATGACGTCAGGAAAAAAAATCTGAAACGAACCAAGACCTGCACAGTGGAAAATATAAACATACGACAGTGACATATGTAGGCGATAAATAAAAAGAAGAAGAAAAAGAGGAGGAAGAGGAAATGGAAGGAAGAAAAGAAGAAGAAGAAGAAGATGAAGAAGACAAAAAAGAAGATGATGAAGAAGAAGAAGAAGACGAAGAAGAAGATGAAGAAGAAGATGAAGACGATGGTGAAGAAGAAGAAGATGAAGACGATGGTAAAGAAGAAGAAGAAAAAATGACAATGAAGTAGATTGGAGACGATGGATATGCCAGACAAACTTAGAAAATAAACAAACAAATAAATGAATGAATAAATAAACACATTAATAGATAAATAACGAATAAATAAAGCTATGAAACATGGAGATAGAAATAGAGAGAGAGAGAGAGAGAGAGAGAGAGAGAGAGAGAGAGAGAGAGGGGGACTATGGAAGGCTCTGGGTACAATACAAGGCAGAGAAAAGAAATCTGGTTTGAGACGTATTCAGGTGTAAAGGAAAAAGATTAACACAGAAAGAAAAAAAAATGGTCGCCCCCCTTTTCTCGTATTCTTCAGCCACTCTGAGGGGAAGAGGGGGGAGAAGGGGAAAAGGGGAAAAGGGGGGAGAGGGGGAGAGGGGGAATGTCAACGTTTGTCTGTCAGTCTCATAACAGAGACACCAATCATCACGGCTTTCTCCTTCTGAAGGAGGGAGGAGGAGGGAGGAGGGAGGAGGAAGAGGAGGAGGAGGGAAAGAAAACGGGTTGTGGGGAGGTGGGAGGGTGAAGGGAGGTGAGGGGAAAGACGGTGGATAAGAGAGGGGGAAAAGAGGGGAGGAGAAAGAAGGGGAAGGATAATGGAAAAGAGGGGAAGAGGAGAGAGGGTATGAAAGGAGAAGGGAAAAAGAGGGGAAGTGAGGGGGGAGATGAGGAGAGGGGAGGGGAGGAGAAATGATGGGACAGGATTAAGAGGGGAAAGGGGGGAGGTGTCCCTTCAAGCAAAGACAGAATTGACTGACACGCGGGGGGGGAGGGGGAGTGGAAGGGAGAGTAAGTGAGGGCGAGAAGAGGAGGGGAGAGCGGAAGGACATGGGGGGGAACTAGCAGGAGGAGACGGGTCGGGGGGAGACACATGGGGGAGAGTTACGAGTAAAAGAGGGGAGAGGAAGAGGGGAGAAAGAATAGGGTGAAATCAGGAGAAAAAAGAGGAGGAGGAGGAGGAGGAGGAAGAGGAGGAAGAGCAAGAGGAAGAGTAGAAGGAAGAGTATGAGGAAGAAGGGGAGGAGGGGTAGGAAGCGGAGGAGGAAGGGGAGGTGGAAGAAGAGCAGGAGGAGGAAGAGGGGAAAAGAAGAGGAGAAGGGGAGGAGGAGAAAGGTGGGGAGGAGGAAGAGCATGAGGAGAAAGATGATGGTGATGATGAGGAGGAGGAGGATGAGGAGGAGTAGAAGAAGAAGGGGAGGAAGAGGAGGAGGAGGAGGAGGAGGAGGAGATGTTATCCTCCTTCGGGAATCCTTGTTAATGGCGTCTTATTGAAGGAAAAGCGAAGAGGGGAAGGAGGAGGAGATGTGAGGGAAGAGGAGAGGAAGAGGAGGGGGACATGTGATGAAGAGGAAGGAAGAGGAAGAACAGGAAGAGGGGAGGAAAAAGGAAGATGAGGAGGAAGAGCAGGAGGAGGGGGAGAAGATAAAGAGGAAGGAGGAGGAAGAGGAGAAGGGGAAAAATTGAGGAGGAAGAGCAGGAGGAGGAGGAGGGGGAAATGAGGAAGAAGAGGAAAAGGATAATGGGGAGGAGAAAGATGTAGGAAGAGAGATGTACAAGCTGGAGGCAAAATAGAGAGAGAGAGAGAGAGAGAGAGAGAGAGAGAGAGAGAGAGAGAGAGAGAGAGAGAGAGAGAGAGAGAGAGAGAGACAGAGAGAGAAGGTAAGAGGAAGGGAAGAAGGAGGAAAGGGAGGAAGGAATGGAGGAAGAATAATAGGAAGACTAGGAAGAAGAGGAAGAAGAAGGAGGAAGAGGAAGAGGAAGAGGGAGAAGAGCAAGAGAGGGAGGAGGAGAAAGGAGGGAAGAAGAAAAGGAGGAGGAGGAGGAGGAGGAGGAGGAGGAGGAGGAGGAGGAGGAGGAGGAGGAGGAGGAGGAGGAAGCCAGAGTTAGGGAGTAAAAAAAAAAAGTCGAGGTAATACTTGGCAACCCTCGCGTCTCTTGTACACGTACGAGTAAGCCCCCCTATTAGTGCGGAGCGAAGGGGACGAGGGGAGGGGGGGAGAGATGGAGAGGGAGAGGGGGGAGAGAGAGGGAGAGAGGAAGGGTACAGGGAGGGGGAGGGAGACTGTGAGGGGGAGGAGGAAGGGTACAGGGTGGGAAGAGGACGGGGTGGGGAAGGACGGGGAGGGGGAGAGGGACGGGGGAGAGAGGAGAGGGAGAGGGGAGGGGGGCTAGGGAAGAGGAAGGGGAAGGGGGAAAGGGTGGTGGTAGGGTGGGGTTGAGGATGAGGTGGGGATTGCGTAGACAGAGAGGAGGAGGAGGAGGAGGAGGAAGAGGAGGAGGAGGAGGAGGAGAAGGAGGAGGAGGAGGGTATGGGAGTAGGGTGAGGGATCCCTGAAGTAGGGTGGAAAGGTAAGATAGGGTGAGGCTAAGGTGATAGGGGGTGAGGGTAGGGTGAGGGTAGGGTGAAGGATGTGGGGGAAAGTTGGGGAGGGGGAGGGGAGGATAATAAGTAGGAGAGATCACTGGGAAGAATAAAAACCAATCGGTTTTATTCAGTTTAAAAAGAGACCTTCCCCCCCCCATGCTTTCGTGTGTAGAGGGGAAGGGAGGGAGGGGGAGGGGGAAGGGGAAAGGGGTGAGAGGGAGGGAGAGGAAGGGGGAGGGGTGGGAAGGGTGGGAGGGTGGGAAGGGTGGTTATGTATAAAGCTTCTATTTGCTCTTGGGAATGTCTGGAGATGGGAACTCTTCTCCTCCTCCTCCAGTATTCGGGAGAACCCGCTTCCGAATATTGGGAACAATTGCGAATACCAGAAGCAGCCGGAGGAGAGATCTAGTTCTGCAAGACGATTCCACGATTCGCTTTTCAAGTTAAGAGTGACCCTTCCGTGATCTCGTGTTTTTTTTATCAGAGAGAGAGAGAGAGAGAGAGAGAGAGAGAGAGAGAGAGAGAGAGAGAGAGAGAGAGAGAGAGAGAGTTGAGAGAGAGGGAGAGAGGTTGAGAGAGAATGAGAGAGTGAGAGAGGGAGAGAGGGAGAGAAAGAGAGAGAGAGAGAGAGAGAGAGAGAGAGGGGGGGGGGTTGAGAGAGAGGGGGGTTGAGAGTGAGGTTAAGAGAGAGAGAGAGGGGGGTTGAGAGTGAGGTTAAGAGAGAGAGAGAGAGAGAGAGATATAGATAGAGAGAGAGAGAGAGAGAGAGAGAGAGAGAGAGAGAGAGAGAGAGAGTGAGCGGAGAGAAAGGTTGAGAGTGTGAGAGAGTGTGTGTACATACATGATTAGTATATAATCACTACTGAAGCAATGATAATCGGGGACGAGGTGATTGGGGGGAGGGAGAGGGGGAGGGGGAGGGGGAGGGGGGGCTGATGCCTGCGAGACGACGAGGAAACGAAGAGGTAATTAGTGGCAGCAGGTGTGTGCGCTCACAAGAAGACAAGACAAGTCTGGGTAAGGTAATGAGGAGGTAATGAAGAGGTAATGAGAGGTTCAGACAGAGAGACACAGGGAGGAGGAGGAGGAGAAGGAGGTGGAGGAGTAGGAAGAGGAGGAGGAAGAGGAGGAGAGGGAGGAGGAACAGGAAGAAGAGGAGGAAGAGGAACAGGAGGAGGAAAAGGAGGAGGAACAGAAGGAGGAAGAGGATGAGGGAGAACAGGAAGAGAAAGAGGAGGAGGAAAAGGAGGAAAAGCTGGAGGAGGAAGAGGAGGAGAAAGTGAAGGAGGAGGAACAGGAGGAGGAGGAGGAGGAGGAGAAGAAGGAAGAAGGAGAGGGAGGAACAGGAGGAGGTGAAAGAGGAGGAACAGGAGGAGGAGGAGGAGGAAGAGGAAAAGGTGAATGAGGAAGAAGAGGAGGAGGAGCAGGAGGAAGAGGAGGAGCAGGAGGAAGAGGAGGAGGAGCAGGAGGAAGAGGAGGAGCAGGAGGAGGAGGTGGAGCAGGAGGAGGAGGAGAAGGAGGAAGAGGCAACGAGAGAAGAGCCACAAGGTCGTGTTCGGACCCACTACTGCAGGCCTGTATTACCCCCTCCACCCCTGCGGACCAGAGTTACGTATTATTATTTCATGATTGAAAAAAAAAATCCATTATCTTTCCTTTCTCACACTCCCACCCGAACTAAACCTCCCCCCCCAAAAAAAAAAAAAAAGAGAGAGAGAGAGAGAGAGAGAGAGAGAGAGAGAGAGAGAGAGAGAGAGATAGAGAGAGAGAGAGAGAGAGAGAGAGAGAGAGAGAGAGAGAGAGAGAGAGAGAGAGAGAGAGAGAGAGAGAGAGAGAGAGAGAGAGAGAGAGGTCAGAACTCAGCAAAACTCCTTCTCCCCCCCTCCCTCATTCAAATACAATCGTCCGGCGGCACCCCCTAATAACAAAGACAGCATTGGGATGCTGAGGCGGAGGAGGAGGAGGAGGAGGAGGAGGAGGAGGAGGAGGAGGAGGAGGAGGAGGAGGAGGAGGTGGAGGTGGAGGAGGAGGCGGCGACGCCGATCCCGAGGGCGTCAAGAGGCAGGGAGGCCATTAAGAGGAAATGAGGCTCCAAATGGGATAAATGAAGCAGCGCAGGACTCCTCCTCCTCTTCCTCCTCCTCCTCCTCGGGCAGGAGGAGGACCCTCCCTCTCTCTATCTCTATCTCTCTCTCTATCTCCTCTTCCTCTTCCTCCTCCTCCTCTTCCTCCTCGGGCAGGAGGACCCTCCCTCTCTCTCTATCTCCTCTTCTTCCTCCTTCTCCTCCTCCTCCTCCTCGGGCAGGAGGACCCTCCCTCTCTATCTCTATCTCTATCTCCTCTTCCTCCTCTCTCCGTCACTCTCTACCTCCCCTTCTCCATCTCCATATCTCTCTTGGATATGGTATGGAAGGGGAGAGGGGAACGGGAAGGAAGCGGGAGAGAGGAAGAGAAGAGGTGGAGGGGGAAGAGGAGGGGAAGGAAGAAGAGGGAAGAGGAGGGAAGGGGAGGTGACGGTTAGGGAGGGAAGGGAAGGGGAAGCGAAGGAAGAAGAGGTAATGGAATAGAATGGGAGGGGAGGGGCGGAAGGCGATGGAAAGGGAGAGAGAGGGCGATGGAAAAAGGGGGAGAGGGCGATGGAAAGGGGGATAGGGCAATGGAAAAGGGGAGAGAGGGCGATGGAAAGGGGGAGAGGGCGATGGAAAGGGGGAGAGAGGGCGATGGAAAGGGGGGAGAGGGCGATGGAAAGGGGGGAGAGGGCGATGGAAAGGGGGGAGAGGCCGATGGAAAGGGGGAGAGGACGATGGAAAGGGGGAGAGGACGATGGAAAGGGGGAGAGGACGATGGAAAGGGGGAGAGAAGACGATGGAAAGGGGGGAGAGAGGGCGATGGAAAGGGGGAGAGGGAGATGGAATGGGAGAGAGAACGATGGAGAGGGGGAGAGAGGGCGATGGAAAGGGGGGAGAGAGCGATAGAAAGGGGGAGAGAAAGCGATGGAAAGGGGAACGAGATAGGAGGAAATGACGTCATCAAGGGACAAGTGCACACTTTAAAGTCTTAATTCTGGCTAACGCCAGTTTTTTTTCTGACCTAACTTGACCCTTTCTAAACGGTGTGGAGCTTCTATGCTCGCGGGGCCCCGTGACGGTGTTATAAAAGGCGATATGTCAGAAGGGTAGCAATCGCAATAGAACGCTGGGTACCTCTGGTCCGTAGGGGTGTCAGGAGAGTCGCTAGCGTGTGATTAGTGTGAGATTAGTGTCTGAAGGGTGAAAGGTGATTGGTTATGGGATTGGGGCCCGAAGGGTGACGGAGGGAGGGAGGAGAGGGAGGGACAAATGCTGGTGAATAGCGAAGACATACTGGATGAGGGATTTTGGGATTAGAAAGGGAGTGGGTGAGGGTGGGAGGGAGTGTGGAGGAGATGGATGAATGGATGGATGGAGGGATGGGGGGAGGGAGACTGAAAGGCTGGAGTGAGTTATGGTGGGAGGAGTGAGGTGGGAGTTACTGTGGGAGAGATGGAGGAAGGGAGGGAGGGGGGAGGGGAGAGAGAGGGAGTTAGAGTGGGAGTCGGGATGGGGTGGGGGAGTTACGGAGAGGTGGAAGAAGTGAGGGAGGAAGAAGAGACAGAGGGAGGGAGGGAGGGAGGGAGGTGGGAGTTAGTGTGGGAGAGATGGAGGGAGGTATGAGGGGAGGGAGGGGGGGAGAGAGGGAGTTAGGGTGGGGGAGTGGGGGAGAGATGAAGAGGTGGAAGAAGTGAGGGTGGAAGAAGTGAGGGAGGGAGAGGAGACGGAGGAAGAGAGGACGGAGGGAGGGAGGGAGGGAGGGAGAGAGGGTAAGAGATGAAGAATGGATAAGAAGAGAATGGGAATGGGGGAGGGAAGGAAGAGTGAGGGAGGAGACATGGGAGGGGGGATAAGCGGGAAGGTTAGGGAGCGGGTAAAGGAAAGGGGGTGGGGGAGGGAAGTGTGGGAGGACTGTGGGAGTATTGGTAGGGGCGCGGACCAGCCAATTCTCCGTCAATGCTTGGCTGGCAACGAAGATGGATGAAGACCAACAGAGACGAAGAGACAAGAGGCAAGAGACAGAGAGAGAGAGAGAGAGGGGGGGGGTGGAGGAGAAGAAACAGAAGGAGGAAGAAGGAGGCGGAAGAAGGGGGAGAAAGTGGAGGAGAAACAGGAGGGAGAAACAGGAGGATAAAGAAGAGGAGAAAGAAGAGGAGAAAATCGAGAAGAAAGAGGAGGGAGAAAGAGGAGGAGAAAGAAGGGAAAGGGAGGAGAAAAAGAAGAGAGGGAAGAGGAGGAGGAGGAGAAAGAAGAGAATAAGAAAGAGGAAGAAGAGGAGAAAGAAGAGAAGGACAAAGAGCAGGGGAAGAAGAAAAAAAAGAACAGAAGAAAGAGGAGAAGAAAGAGGGGGAATAGGATGAGGAGGAAGAGGAGAAATGAGGAGAAAAGGAAGAGAAATAGAAACGAAAATGAAGAGGAAGTGGAGGAGAAAGAGAAGGAGTAGAAGTGAAGGAGGAAGTGGAGAAAGAGAAAGAGGAGGAGAAAGGAGGAGGAGAAAGAGGAGAAAGAGGAGGAGAAAGGAGGAGAAAGAGGAGGAGAAAGAGGGGGAAGAGAAAGAGAAATGCGAATGAGAAGGAGGACGAGGAATAGGAGGATGAAGAGGAGGAGGAGGAAGAGAAGTATGGAGGAGAAAGAGAAGTAGGAGGAGGAAGAGGAGGAAGAGGAGAAGAGGAGTAGGAGAAGGAAGAGGAGAAGGAAGAGTAGTAGGAGGAAGAGGGGAAGGAAGAGGAGTAGGAAGAGGAAGAGGAGGAGGGAGGAGGAAGAGTAGGAGGAAGACGAGGAAAAGGTGAACGAAGAGAAGAGGAGGAGGAAGAGGAGGAGGAGGGGAAGAGGAGGGGAAGAGGAGGAGGAAGAATAGGAGGAAGAGGAGTAGGAGGAGGAGGAGAAAGAGGAGTAGGGGGAAAATGAAGAGGAGGAAGAGGAAGAGGAAGAGGAGTAGGAGGAGGAAGACGAGAAGGAAGACGAGGAGTAGAAGGAAGAGGAAGAAGAGGAGGAAGAGGAGTAGGAGGAGGGAGAAAGAGGAAAAGAGGAGAAAGAGGAAGAGAAGAGGAGGAAGAATGAAGAAGAGGAAGAAGGAAGAGGAGGAAGAGGAGGAGAAGAGGAGAAGATGAGGAGAAGAGGAGAAGAGGAGGAGAGAGTAGGAGGAAGAGGAGGAAGAGGAAGAAGAGGGGGAAGAGGAGGAGGAAGAGGAGTAATAGGAAGAGGAGAAGAAAGAGGAGTAGGAGGAAGAGGAGGAAGAAGAGGATTAGGAGGAAGAGGAATAGGAGGAAGAAGAGGAGGAGGAGGAGGAAAAGGAGTAGGAGGAAGTTGAAGAGGAAGTTGAAGAGGAAGAGGAGGAAGAGGAGGAGGAAGTGGAGGAAGAAGAGTAGGAAGAGGAGGAGGAGGAAGAGGAAGAAGATGAAGAGGAGTAGGAGGAAGGAGGAAGAGGAGAAGAGGAGGAAGGAGAAGGAAGAGGAGGACGAGGAGTAGGAGAAGAGGAGGAAGAGGAGGAGGAAGAGTAGAAGAGGAGGAAGAGGAGGAGGAAGAGGAGTAGGAAGGGGAGTAGGAGGAAGAGGAGGAAGAAGAGGAAGAAGAGGAATAGGAAGAGGAAGAGGAGGTGGAAGAGGAGGAAATGGAGAAGGAAGAGGAGGAAGAAGAGGAGGAAGAAGAGGAGGAGTAGGAATAGGAGATAGAGTAGTGTAGTATATATTAATCATTATAAATTATGTTAGCATTGTGTGAAAAATGTACGAAATAAAAGTGATGTGTAATGGTATGTGTGTGTATGTGCGTACGTGTACCAAGTATGGAAGTTTCTCGAAGAAAGCATAATTACCATTTCTGTTTGCATGATTATTATTTCTATTTCTTTGTAAATGCGAAAATTGAATGAATGGAAAATAGATTATTAATATCATTAAAATTAAATTATCATATTAGTTTGAGTGTATGTTATTTTCTGTGTGCACGAGAATAATTATAAAATTGGGTGAAAGCAACTGTCGGGCACGCCATTCCATAACTAGGGTGACGCACATTATTCATTCGGAGGCGAGTCCTTGAGGTGTGTACAAGTGGGCTAGTGTGTTATAAATATATAAATATATTCCTGTGAAAAAAACACTGTGAACGCTTCATCAACTATTATTTACCATTGTAGCACAACCAACAGTAGGAGGAAGAGGAAGAGGAGGAGGAAGAAGAGGAAGAAGAGGAGAATGAGTAGGAAGAGGAGATAGAGTAGGAGGAAGAAGAGGAGGAAGAGGAGTAGGAAGAGGAGGAAGAGGAGGAAGAGGAGGAGGAAGAGGAGGAGGAAGAGGAGGAGGCGGATTAGCTATTGATGGTGGCAGAAGAAAAGAAGCCTACGTGCGGAAGAGGGGAGAGAGAAAGAGGGGAAGATCAAAGAGGAAGAAAAGAGAAAAGAGGATGGAGGAAGGGGACTATGAAAAGAGAAACAAAGAGCGAAGGAGAGGGGTAAGATGGAGAGGAAGAGAGAGCAAAAGAGAAAAGGAAAAGAGAAAAGGAAAAGAGTAAAGGAAAAGAGAAAAGATCACCTCTCCATCTCTTCTTTCTCCTCCTCTTTCTCTTCCTCTTCTTCTCTCTCGTCTCTCTCCTAATCTTCCTCTACCTCCCTCAATTCTTCCTCCTTTTTCCTCCACCTATTATTTCCCTTATACCACCTATTCTTCCTCTTTCCCCTCACCTCCACCTCCTTCTTCTCCTCCTCCACTTCCACCTCCTCCTCCTCCTCCACCCATCACCCTCCGCGCCGGGCTCTTAATGTTTCAGGTAGCGATGGGGGTGGGCCCAACCTGCTAAATGTCACGTTTCTGTTTTGGTGATGGAGGTGGAGGTGGAGCTGGTGGTGGGTGCTGGTGGGTGGATGGTGGTAGTGGAGGTAGAGCTGGAGGTGGTGCTGGTGGATGGTAGTGGATTGGTAGTGGTTGTGGGTTAGTGGTGGTGATAGTGGTGGTTGTAGGTGGATGGTGGTAATGTTGGTTGTGGTGGAGGTCGTGGATGGTGGTGATGGTGATGGATGGTGGTGATACGGTAGTTGTGGGTGATAGTAGTGGCGGTAGTGGTGGTTGTAGAGTTGGGTGGTAGAGTGTGGTGGTGACAATATTAGTGTTGGTCACGTGACCTTGGTGACAATGTTGTGACGTGGTCGTGACAAGCTTCCATCATCACGTACCTGACGTGATGCTGTGGCTTGATGTGATGACGTGAGTCTGGGTGATAAGTCACAGTGTGATGTGTGTGACGTGGCAATTCGTTTGATGTGGTGTGACGTGTGATGTCATGTGATGTGACAGAAGCAATAAATATGTGACGAAGCTCAGACAACTGTGAGGACAAATGGGGGAAAGGATGGACGACTGAGGCGAAGAAAAAACATAAAAAGGGAAGAGGGAAGAGGGGAGAGGAAAGATGGGAGAGGAGAGAGGGCAGAGGAGAGAGGGGAGAGGAGAGAGGGAAGAGGAGAGAGGGGAGGGGAGAGAGGGAAGAGGGGAGAGGAGAGGGGGGAGAGGGAAGAGGGAAGAGGGGAGAGGAGGAGAGGGGGAAGAGGAGAGAGGGGAGGGGAGAGAGGGAAGAGGGGAGAGGAGAGAGGGGAGAGGAGAGGAGAGAGGGGAGGGGGGAGAGAGAGGAGGGAGGGAAGAGGGGAGGGGAGAGATAGGGAAGGGAAGAGGAGAGGAGGGAAGGAAGAGGGAAGAGGGGAGAGGGAAGGTGAGGGAGAGAAGAGAGAAGAAAGAAGGGAGAGGGGAGAGGAAAGAAAGGAGAGAGGGGACTGGAAAGAGAGGATAGGAGAGAGGGGAGTGGGGGGAAGGAAGAAGGGAGAGGGAAAAGGGAGAGGGGAGAAAGAAGAGGGGAGAGGGAAGAGGGGAGAGGGAAGAGGGGAGAGGGAAGAGGGGAGGGGGGCGTGTCTGGAACAAAACAGTTTCTCGAGTCACCCTCCACCCGTTGGGTGAATAAAATCGCCTGGAGACAGATCGGAGAGAAATGGTCAAGGACATCACCTATGGAGTATGTGACATGGAGAAGTTTGCAGGAGTGACGTGGCGGGTTGTTGGTACAGTTATGCGAGTTATGGAAGTGTTTGGGGGTCTTTGTTCAGCACTGGACTGGAAATGGCTAATTGAAACATATATATATATATATATATATATATATATATATATATATATATATAATTATAATCTATGCATATATTACCACCCTGGCCTCCATGTGGGTAGTCTACCTGTTTACACAAAGACAAAAAAAGAAAAGGAACAAGAAACAGAAGCACAAGAATGAAAAGAAAAGAAAAAAAAATAACGGCGAAGAAGAAAGAGAAGGTGATGAGGAGGGAAAGAAAGAAAGAAAAAATGGAGAAGGATATAAAAGATGAATTGAAGAAATAAAAAATATATTGAAAAAAGGCGAAGTTGATGAAGGTGAGGGAAATGGAGACAAAATATTGAAGACGAAAAAAAGAGAGAATAACAAATACAAGAAGAAAAAAGAAAATGGTAACTCGAAGAAAACAAGAGGAGAGGAAAGGAAAGGAAGAAGAAGACTCAGAAGAAGAAAACTCAGAAGACTCAGAAGAAGAAGACTCATAAGAAGATTTGGAAGAAGAGGACACAGAAGAAGACTCAGAAGAAGAAGACTCGGAAGAAGAAGACTCAGAAGAAGAAGAAGAAGACTCAGAGGTCTCAGATGAAGGTCAAGCAAGGCTACTCAGTGTTGCAAGAGCGACTTTCAATCTCAATTTTCTCCAAAGAAACGAAGCTGAAGACCAAAGAAGACTTGCCCCTCCCCCCATCTCTCTCTCTCTCACTGTCGCCTCTTATTCTCTCTCACGGTCTCGATGCCCTCACGTCCTTCGTCCAAGTCGGGCGAAAACATTATCTCTCACGGAATTGCCTCCTCCTCCTCCTCCTCTTCCTTATCTCCTTTGCCACCTCCCTCCTCCTACCCTCCTTCCTCTACAGCTTCCTCCTACTCCTACTCCTCCTCCTCTCCTTTGCCACCTCCCTCGTTCTACCCTTCTTCCTCCAGAGCCTCCATCTCCTAGTCTTCATTCTATCCCTCTTCCTCCTCCTCCTCCTTTACCACCTCCCTCCTTTCTCTACCTCCTTCGAGTATTCATCCTCTCCATCTTCTTCCTCCTAATCCTTGTCTCCCTCTTCCTCTCCTTCACCATCTCCCTCCTTCTACACTTCTTCCTCTTCCTCCTCTTCGTCCTCCTCTGGTGCCAGGATGCCAAGGTGCCAGGGTGCCAGAGGGGGGGGGGAGGGAGACAGCGGGTCTGGCGAAACAATTCATTTTCTTTTGTAATAAGAGGAGAATTGGGCAAAAATGACAGAGGCAGCAGCAGCGGCACCACACACCGCCTCCGTAGACCCGGAGGCGAAAACCACGGGCTGTCAGGTCCCCCCCCCTTTACGCCCCCCAGAGTGGGGGGAGGGGGGGAAAGGGGCTATTTCCAAACTAAAGGGACGTGTCTCAATCCATTTAGACCCCCATCCCCTTTTGTGCCGACGACCGTTCCCTTCCCCTTTCCTTTTAGTTATATAAAAATGTCTGTCTCCAACCCAAACTAAACTTAAACAAATGCCATTGCATTGGAAGGAGTCATTGATAATACAACAAATAAACAAATAAATGATAATAATAAAAAAACAAAACGAAAACCCTACATACATCAAACTTCAAAATTACTTAAACTAGTGAGTTAAACTTCTACATTGGGTTGCATTCTCATATTCCAGATGGCGCCAAGCATTTTCATTCATCTCCATTCGTCCCCAATGCCCCACCTTGCGAGAAGAGGATAAAAAAATATATATAAAAAATTAAATAATCATAAGCAAGTTTGCGTGATGTGCTGCATGTCATAAATCGCGTCTCCGCAAATTCTACAGATGACCACAAAAGACTAAGATTATTTGCTTGTTATTATTTGTTTGTTTACTATTATTTGCTTGATTTTAATTTATTATTAGTTACATGTCATTTCATTAGTATTTACTATTTACCTGTTTGTTTATTATTTAATTAAACGTATGCATTTATCTATTTTATTTGTTATTATTTATATTTCATAATTTTTATTGATTTATTAATTTATCATTACTACATTTTTTCGCATCCGACTAGTTATGGACCAAATGGTCTCCTGTAGGCATGCTCCTCCTTTATAATCCTTTGAGTTTCGGTATCTATTAGAATGTCTTTGTCACCGCCACCCCCCCCCCCCCAATGGATGCCAATCTCTTCTTTTACCAACACAATCCTTCACGCTCTTGGCGCCAACGGAAGCATACTGGTCGGTCTCGTAATTCGTTTAGTTCTGGGTTCGAGTCTCGCACTCCCTTCCGATTCCTATCAGTGACTGTCACTTGCCCCAACAGTCCCCATAAGACAAAGTTGGCTTCGGCCGCAGCAGCTACTCAGCGCCTCCTGGCGTAGGCTCCTTACCTTTTTTCTTCTTCCCAACACACACACACACACACGCGCACACACACACACACACACACACACACACACACACACACACACACACACACACAGTCACTTATATATGCACGCACACACGACTCGATGGCGCAGTTGGTAGAGTTCCCGGCTGCCACTACGGCGGTCCGGGTTCGGATCCCGCCCAGGGCTGAAATAATTTCAGTATCACTACGTTGCGAGTCATTACTCCAACTCTCTTGGGCGGGGAGTTGGGTGTGTGTGTGTGTGCGAGTAAGGTCATAGCATTACCCGTACATCGGTCATATAATTATGAGCTCTGAGCTCTTTTCCAGGAGAGAAATAGCTATAGATCACGAGTACAACACGTGATCCAAGACCATGGTGAACCACACATATTTCAAAAAACGTATCATGCAATTTTATTCAGATCAAACTGAGGGTCCCATCTGAAAAGTACCGAGACCCCAATCCCTATAGGAAGACTGTATGCATTAGATAGTCCCTACTCTTGCCACGAGCGCGGCGATCCAATATCTATGACGTCACAGGTGGTCCTGATGTCGCTAGAGCGGCCTGAAGAGCGGCAGTCTGACAATGATGGACAACCAATGAAAGGGGGACAGAAGAGAGAAAGAGAGAATAGGTCAAAGAGAAAGACAAACAGCGGAGAGAGAAGAGAGGGGAGAAAGGAGAGTGAAGGTGTTTAGAAATGAAATGGGAAACGGAAGAGAAATGGCAGCGAGGAGAAAGAGGAGAGAGAAGACGAGAAAAGACGAGAGAGGACAGAGAAGAGTCGAGGGGAATGGTGGGAGAGAGGAGAATGGAGAGGGGGAGAGAGGAGAATGGAGATGGGGAGAAATGGGAGAGAGGAGAGGAGGGAGGGGAAGAGGAGAGAGGGGATAGAAGAGAGGGGCGAGAGGAGAGGGGAGAGAAGAGAGGGATGAGAAGAGAGAGGAGAGGGGAGGCAGGAGAGAGATAGAGAACAGATGGGAAAAGGGAGAGGGGTGAGAGGAGAGAGGAGAGGGGAGAAAAGAGAGGGGAGATAGAGGAGAGGAGAGAGGAGAGATGAGGGGAAGAGAGAAGTTACATGGAGGACAAACGAACATCAAGAGTCCTATTGGTCCTTACATGGTTGTTTCGGAGGATAGAGAGGGGATAGGGAGGAAGGACGAAAAGAGATTGTATTCTATCTTGTTATTGATCATTCACCAACGCTTCTATCCTTATCTATCGTTCTATCCTACCAAGGGGAATTCTATGTTCGTAGTGAGGAGTCAGCTAGTAGGGTGTGGGTGTGTGTATATATATATATATATATATATATATATATATATATATATATATATATAGAGAGAGAGATAAAGAGACAGAGAGGAGAGAGAGAGAGAGAGAGAGAGAGGAAGGGGAGAGAGAGAGGAGAGAAAGAAAGAGACAAAGATAGAGAGAAAGAGCGAGGGGGAGCAGAGAGAGAGAGAGAGAGAGAAAGAGAGAGAGAGAGAGAGAGAGAGAGAGAGAGAGAAAGAGCGAGAGAGAGAGAGAGAGAGAGAGAGAGAGAGAGAGAGAGAGAGAGAGAGAGAGAGAGAGAGACAAAGATAGAGAGAGAGAGAGGGGGGAAGAGGCAGAGAGAGAGAGGGGGGAAGAGAGAGAGAGAGAGAGGAAGGGGAGAGGAAGAGAGAAAGAGAGAGAGGCATGTCCTAAGGATGCTTTGGCAGAATAAATCACGACGTCTGCCACTCCGTGACGGACTCTTTGTAGCGCACGCACACACTCTCGTGACAGCCAACTCACCGAAGAGACGAAGAGATATATAAATTTGGGTTTAGACGGCGAGTTCGTGGACCGGAAGAAGATATTCTCGCGATGCCGAAGAACGATGGATGTCTGAAGGGGGAGAATATCCGTTTTCGGGATTCGAACTTCCCTTTCTGGGTACTGTGGAAGGCTTCCGCCGCGAGGCCCTATAGTGTCTAATATTCCAAAGGCAGAGGGGAAAGAAAGAGGGGAAAGGAGGGGAGAATGGAGAGGGGAGAGGATAGGAGAATGGATATGAGAATAGGAAGGAGAATGAAGAGGAGCAAGGAGAAGAGGGGAGTGAAGGGAAGGGAGAGGAGGGCAATAAAAAGAGGGGTGAATAAGCGAGGGTAAAAGAGGGGAGAGAGGAGAGAAGATAGGGGAAAAACAGGATAAAAAAGAGAAAAGAGGAAAACAGAGGAAAATAGAAGGGGAGACGAGAGATGAGACGAGGAGAAGGTGAGGAGGAAAGAGGGAGGAAGAATGGGGTGAAGAGGAGAGATGATTGGAAGAAGTGAGGGGAGAAGTGAGGGGAGAAGAGAGAAGAGAAGCTATAGGAGATAAGAGGGGAGAGAAGAGGGGAGAGGAGAGGGGAGAGAAGAGGGAAGAAGAATGAGGTGAAGAGGAGAGATGATGGGAAGAAGTGAGGGGAGAAGAGAGGAGAGAAGCTATGGGAGAGAAGACGGTACAGGAGAGGGGACAAAAGAGGAAAGAAAAATGGGGTGAAGATAGGAGAGAGGACGGGGAGAAATGAGGGGAGAAGAGAGGAGAGAAGCTATGGGAGATAAGAGAGGAGAGGAGAGGGGAGAAAAGAGGGAAGAAGAATGAGGTGAAGATAGGAGAGAGGATGGGGAGAAGTGAGGGGAGAAGGGCGGAAAGATAAGAGGGGAGATGAGAGGGGAAAATGTATGGGGGAAATGTGGAGAAAGGAGGGTAGAAGAGAGTGAAAAGAATGAGTTGAAGATGGGAGAAAGGATAGGAAGAAAGTGTGGGGAGAAGGGAGGGGAAAAGGGAGGGAAGATGAGAGGGGAGAAACGAGGACAAAAGAGAGGTGAGGAAGGGGGAGGAGAGGGGAGAGGAGTGGAGAGAGGAGAGGGGGGCAGGGATGAGAAATGGAGCGAGGAGAGGAGAGAGGAAATTGAAGAAGAGAGGGGAGAAATGACAGGAGGGGAGGGGAGAGAAAAAAAAAAGAGGGTACGAGATGGAGACAGACAGACAGAGAGAGCGAGAGAGAGGTTAGAGGAGAGGGGAAAGAGGGAGGAGAGGACAGGGGAGAAGAGAGTGGTGAGGAGAGGAGTGAGAAGAGGGGAGATATTAGGAGAGGGTGAGGGAGAGTGACAGTATGGGGAAGTGTGAGGGGAAAAGAGGGAAGGTTAGAGGGAGTGGAAGAGGGAGAGAGGAGAAGAGGGAAGGGGAGAGGGCGGGGGAGAGGGAAGGGGAGAGAGTAGAGGGGGAAGAGGGAGGGGAAGAGGGAGGGGAGAGAGTAGAGAGGAAGAGTGAGGGGAAAAGGGAGGGGAAGAGGGAGGGGAAAAGGGAAGAGAAGGCCAAATGTGAGGGTAAGGTAGGAAGGGACGGTGGAGGAGGAGGAGGAAGACAACAGAAGAGGGGAGAGGGGAGGGGATGGGAAGTGGGAGGGTGAGGGGAAGTGGGAGAGGGGAGTGAGGAGGGGAGTGAGGTGTGAGGAGTGGTGAAATATGATGATGCGCATAATGGGGAGGTATGGAGTCAGAAAATAAGGAAGAAATTGAATCATACGAGGATGGGCGGGGGAGGGCGGCGTGGGCGGGGTGTGGGCGCCGTGGGCGGGCTGTTGGGCATCGGAAATGAGGAAGAAGCTAATCAACTGTTTCAACTTTCCAGACGCTGTTTCCTCCTCTTATTTGGTTGTAGCTCATTATAGTTCTACGGGTCTAGAATAATACATTCAAGCGTTTTGCATATGTCCCTGAGGGGAAAGGGGAGAGGGGAAAGGGGAGAGGGGAGAGGAGACGGGAGGGGAAGGGAGAAGGAAGGGGAGAGGAGACGGGAGGGGAAGGGAGAAGGAAGGGGAGAGGGGAAGCGGGAGGGGAGAGAGAGGGGATGGGAGGGGAGAGAGAGAGGGGAAGGGAGAGGGGAAGGAGGGATTGAGGGGAAATGGGATTAGGATGGGAGGTGAGAAGAGAGGGAGGGAGAGAAAAGGAGAGAGGGGAGAGGAGAGATGATAAAAGAGAGACGAGAGGCAAGAGAGGAGAGCACGAGAGGGGGGGAGAGGCAAAATTATATTAAGTGATGAAGGACTGGGGAAGAAGAAAAGATGGACTGGAGGTGGGATAAGAGAGAGAGAGAGAGAGAGAGAGAGAGGGAGAGGGAGAGGGAGAGAGAGAGAGAGAGAGAGAGAGAGAGAGAGAGAGAGAGAGAGAGAGAGAGAGAGAGAGAGAGAGAGAGAGAGAGAGAGAGAGAGAGAGAGAGAGAGAGAGAGAGAGAGAGAGATTGGAGCTAGTGAGAAAAAGGAAGGTGAAGGACAAAGATACATGTGGCAAAGGTGGGCGAGGGAGAGGAGGGCGAGAGAGAGGAGGGCGAGGGAGAGGAGGGCGAGAGAGAGGAGGGCGAGGGAGAGGAGGGCGAGGGAGAAGAGGGGGAGGGAGAGGTGGGCGAGGAAGAGGAGGACGAGGGAGAGGTGGACGAAAGGAGAGAGGGCGAGGGAGAGGTGGGCGAGAAAGAGGAGGACGAGGGAGAGGTGGGCGAGGAAGAGGAGGACGAGGGAGAGGTGGGGGAAAGGAGAGAGGGCGAGGGAGAGGTGGGCGAGAAAGAGGAGGACGAGGGAGAGGTGGGCGAAAGGAGAGAGGGCGAAGGAGAGGTGGGCGAGGGAGAGGTGGACGAGGGAGAGGAGGGCGAGGGAGATGAGGGCGAAGGAGATGAGGGCGAGGGAGAGGTGGGCGAGGAAGAGGATGGCAACGGAAAGGAGGGCGAGGGAGAAGAGGGTAAGGGAGAGGAGAAGGGCGAAGGAGAGGTGGGCGAGGGAGAAGAGGGCGAGGGAGAGGAGGGAGAGGAAGGCGAGGAAGAGGAGGACGAGGGAGAGGTGGGAGAGGAGGACGAAGGAGAGGTGGGTGAGGGAGAGGAGGACGAGGAGGGGAGGGCGAAGGATAGGAGGGCGAAGGATAGGAGGGCGAGGGAGAAGAGGGCGAGGGAGAAGAGGGCGAGGGAGAAGAAGGCGAGGGAGAGGTGGGTGAGGGAGAGGAGGGCGAGGGATAGGAGGGCGAGGGAGAAGAGGGCGAGGGAGAAGAGGGCGAGGGAGAGGTGGGTGAGGGAGAGGTGGGCGAGGGAGAGGTGGGCGAGGGAAGAGGCCGTGGATAAATCCTGATGTCTCCCAACCACATATAAGGAAGGTCAGAAGGCTGGAGGATCGATGGAGATATAGCATCTGTGTGTTGAAATTTCACTGAAGACGCTCATTACTGTATGCAAACAGAGGCGCTGGGGTCACTACACTGGATACGGTATAAGTACACACACACGTGCACACACGTGCGCACACACACACACACACACACACACACACACACACACACACACACACACACACACACACACACACACACACACAAACTTGATGCTGTAAGATACAAGGACGGGCACTACGAGCATAGGTAAATACGACTAGGAAAACACACACAAATGTATATACATATATCATAAGAAGGTTGTATTTATAACTATGGAGATGGGCGGAAGGTACAAAAATAAAACTAAATACTTATTAATCCCCCGTGTAGGGGGAAAAAGCCTTTGGTATATGTATGTATGTATGTATGTATGTATGTATGTATGTATGTATGTATTTTGGATACGATTCTATCAGGCCTTCTACAAGTTAAACATGGCGGAAGTGTGCCGTAGATTTTAACACTTGTTTGTACGTATGTTACGTGTGCGCGCGTGTTTGTGTATGTTTGTATGTGTGTGTGTGTATGAATCTAAAAGATTGAATATTTCCATTATTTCTACATTTGTATATTCTAAACCCTTATTGGTCAACTTATCTTCTACAAGTCAGCTCATCTTTGAGAAGACAAACATGAAATTTTCATTATATCAACCCGAGCAGAAGCTCCCTCAAATAGCTCACTTCCTGCTATCAACTCTGCAGTTCCTTCCCTGTGTCTGTTTGCAATTGATTAACCTGTAAGAAAGTTTTGATTCCTCTCTGTATTTATCTCCGATACCTTTATCAATACTTTTTCCCTTCTCTGTATAAGTTCTGTGGAATTGCTTCTAGGTCGTTTGTATGTGCGTCGTTACTTGCGGCAAAGGGATGGCGGTTCGAACCCTGCCACCGGCGAAGTTGGATCAAGGGCATGGTTCATTAAATTCCACGCTACAAAGTCCTCTGTAAGGGGCACCGTCCTAGCCTCCCGATAGGAGGGAGTTTGTGACGTTAAAACAAATTATCATATCTCTTTTTTCACCCTAACCATGTCCCAGGATGTCTTACAAACGAAGCCGTTTTCACTTCGTCCTTTCACTAATCCTTGAGGATGATTCGGTTTAGGATCGCAAACTCCCTCTATCAGGAGGCTAGGACGGTGCCCCTTACTGAGGACTTTGCACCATGGAACCTAATGAACCATACCGTTGGTCCAACTCGCCAGCGGGAATGTTCGAACTACCACCACCTCGACCCACGCCGCAAGTAGCGACGCTCTAACCCCCTCGGCCAGCGAGGACCCTAATAAGTCGTAAATGAAAAGAAAGATTTCCCCATTTCCTCTTAGTTCCAGCGGTGTTCATTAATTTCTCCCAGTCTCCTTCTTCCAAGCATTTCTCCAAGCCTGAGCGGTCTCTGCCGTCCCGAAATTGGATCTGCCTTGCCGTTGCCCTCCTTGGCTTAATTTCCTGCACGTTCAAAATGAAATTCAATTGTTACATGGCCACTTTTTCCTTTACAGGGGCAAAGATAATTTCAATGAGCGAATAATGGCTGGGTCCTTGGTAAGTAGCAAGTCAAGATTCGTGGGAATGTCATACTCTCTTATTCTTGTCATATCTTTCACCCATTGTGTCACTTTATTTATACTCGAGATATATTATATATGTATATGTATATATATATATATATATATATATATATATATATATATATATATATATATACAGTATATATATATATCTCAATATATATATATATATATCTATATATATATATATATATAAATATATATATAAAACAGGGTATTAACCCAAGGAATTCGCTCTACCACTTGCTTCCCATTCCTCCTAATTGACTTCCCTGCAATTGAAGTCTCCCACAAGGAAGATACTATTATTTTGTTGGACATAAACATATCTTAAAGAGGGTCGTGTCTAATAACATTTCGTAATATATAGACTCAATTCCAAGCTCTCATCTTGGGGAAGGGAGGGGGGGGGGAATGCCACCATGAGATCTCTTCTATTTAGTTCTTTGTTTCTAGTTACCAGGACGATTTCGTCTACCTCGCCCTCACCCAGATCTACTTCCCCCACACTTATGTCGTTTCTCATAACACTCATCAACCCGCCATCTATTTCATCTTCCCTATCTCTTCACTAGATAGAGTGCCTATTATTCCCCCAGCTGTAGATCAACATTTGATGAGATCTTGGTCTCTACTAATCACAATATATCAGGTTCATTTATCATCAAGTACTCATTAATCTCCAACCTGGCCGATAACAACCTATCTACGTACGTGTGTGTGCGTGTGTGTGTGCGTGCGTGCGTGTGTGTGTGTGTGTGTGTGTGTGTGTGTGTGTGTGTGTGTGTGTGTGTGTGTGTGTGTGTGTGTGTGTGTGTGTGTGTGTGTGTGTGTTGCAGAGGCGTCCCGCCTTATAATGAAAGCATCTCAGCATCGCAGACACTGTCAGGGAGCGAAGCGAGCGAGACCTGAAGAGGAGAAGCTGATAAGGTGAGTCTGCGACGATGACGACGCCGACGACAGCCGTGAGGGAGTCACCCTCCCCCAAGATAAATATCCCCCCCACCTTCCACCTCCAAAGGGGGGGGGGCAGAGAAGGCGAGAAGGAAAGGGGTGGGGCGGTAAGAAAGTAACGAAAAACTATAGAAGACGAATGAGGAAAATCAAAAGTAAGGATGATGGGTAAGGAAGATGTAAAGAGATGAAAAGGGAAGAAGATGACAAGGGAAGAGGAGGAGGACGAAAGGAAAGAAAAGGGAAAAATAGAAGAAGCAAAAAGATAAAAAAAGACGAGAAAGGGAGGGCAAAAAATAAGTTGAAGGGAAGGAAAATGAGTTGGAAGAAGCAGAGGGGGAAAAGTTGTTGGAAAACATGATAGGAGAGAAGAGGGGAGGGGAAAGAAATGGAGACGGGGGAGAGGAGGGAGGAGAGAGGAGAAAGGGGGAGGAGAGAGGAGAAAGGGAGGAGAGGGGCAGTATAAGGGGAAGATATGGGGAGTACGGGAAGGAAAGAGAAAGGAAGGGCAAGGGAGGGTAAGGAAGTGGACCTTTGGGGAGGGAAGTAGGGTGGAGGAGAGGGGAGGGAAGGAGACGGGCGAGGGGAAAGGGGAAGAAAACGGGGAAGTGGAAGGGAGAAGGGGATAGAGTGGAAGGGGGAGGGGGAGGAGAGGGTAAGGAGGAGGAGAGGGTAAGGGGGAGGAGAGGGTAAGGGGGAGGAGAGGGTAAAGGGGAGGAGGGGGAAGGGGGTAGAGTGGAAAGGGGAGGGGGAGGAGAGGGGGAGGGGGAGAAGAGGGTAAGGGGGAGGAGAGGGTAAGGAGGAGGGTAAGGGGGAGGAGAGGGTAAGGAGAAGGTAAAGGGGAGGAGAGGGTAAGGGGGAGGAGAAGGTAAGGGGGAGGAGAGGATAATGGGGATGGAAAGGGTAAGGGGGAGGAGAGGTAAGGGAGAGGAGAGGGTAAGGGGGAGGAGAGGGAAGGGGAAGGAAAGGGTAAGGGGAAGAAGGTAAAGAGGACGAGAGGGGAAGGGGAAGAAGAGGGTAAGGAGTAAGAGAGGGGAAGGGTGAGGATAGGGGAAGGGGAGGATGGGTAAAGGGGAAGAGAGGGGAAGGAAGAGGAGGAGAGGGTAAAGGGGAGGATAGGGTAAAGGGGCAGAGAGGGTAAGGAAGAGGAGGAGAGGGTAAGGAAGAGGAGGAGAGGGTAAGGAAGAGGAGGAGAGGGTAAGGAAGAGGAGGAGAGGGTAAGGAAGAGGAGAGGGTAAGAAGGAGGATATGGTAAAGGGGAAGAGAGGGGAAAGAGGGGAAGGGAAGACTGGAGAGGTGACGGGGAGGGTAATAAAGCCAGGGAGAGAAGAAAGACGAAGGAGGGCAAGAAGTGGAAGTGATAGCAAAAATGACAACCATAAATCCTCCACCCACCTCCACATCCACATTCTCCTCCACCTGTCTTCCTCCTGATATCATATATATTTGTTAAGTCCTATCTCTCCTTTAACGCGTTATCTTATCGGTACCTCCATTTCTTTCCTTGTTTCCTCTCCCTCTCTCTCACCTTGTGAAACTTTATTACTGTAGTGCGCCATATTGGTGTTGTTTTAGTGGACAAGACGATTTTATTCAGGTGAAAAAGCGCCACTGATTCTCCTGTTCAGGTCATTCGTTGGAAATAATATAACAAGTTAAATTCGTTATAACCGTTAAGTTCGTTAAAAACCGTTGAATTCGTTAAAACCGTTACATGTTCAAAAAAATTGTCTCCGTTTTCGAGGGCCGCCGGGATTTTTCAATTTTGTTGACGACTTGTCAACGACTTGTTGATGAACTGTCGACGACTTTTTGACGTCTTGCCGATGACTTTTTGACGTCTTGTCGACGACTTTTTGACGTCTTGTCGACGTATTACCGACACTGACGCCAAAAACATTCATTCAGCAGAGGGAAGATCCCAAAATTGAATGGAACATGGCGACTCTATTCTTCTCCCATACCTTAACTAAATCATATAAAAAGGCAGATATTCAATAGTATTCAGTAAACCCTTTTATTTCGCATTTCGTTTTGAAAAGATTTGAGATGAAAGGCTTTTGTCAAAGAGACACGCACACACGCGCCCACGCACACACACAAAGTTGAAATTGAGTCAATAAGTGGAATTTTATTCACAGAAAAATTTGAATATATATATATATATATATATATACATATATATTATATATATACGTATATATATATATATATATATATATATATATGGTATATAAACACCAAACTAATAAACTAAAATTGAAGAGGAACAAAGATCACCATTTCGCCCTCATCTCCTCCTCTCCGCTTCTCTAAAATTCATTTTCACTCCACTCCACCAGGAGACGTTCACCTCCATTCTCTGCAGCAGGAGGAACTGCATGCAGCACCGCCCAATCGTCCCGTCGAATCCCAGAAGCTCCTGGCGAAGGGGATCATGGGCTTCCGATTTTGTCACTCTTCTTCCTCCCTTCTGTTTGTAAAAAAAAAAAAAAAAAAAAAAAAAAAAAAAAATAAAAAATCGATCCCCAGCACCTACTGATAACTGCCACTCGTCCAAGCTATCCGAACACAAGGGTCACAGGTAACGATTTTTAGTTATTGCAAGACACCTCAGGGCGTAAGAAACTTGTTTTTCTATAACTATATTAAATTCTTTAACTATAATGACGTCATCATTTAATTCTATTCTGGCTGGCACCAGAGAATGATACATCCTAACAAACCATCTATGTAGAAAGCGTTTGGGGTTCGAATCCTGACCTGTGCTGACGTAATCACAAAGCCAAGACGCTAGCAACTGAGCCACGAACGTGGCTTCAAAAGAACTCGTCGGGTCCCTGAGTTCATTTGCTAGCGTCTTGGGTTCGTGACGATGTCGGAATAGGTTCGAGTCCCGGGCGGATCTTCTAAAGTCCATTTGTCCTAAAAATACACAAATTTTTGGTTAATCTTTTAAAGGGTTTCTCCGTAGCCATTTGTTCTGGGTGCCGCTGGGCGATTTTATTCAGGTGCGAAATAATCTCAAACTACCCCACCTTCCTCCCTCCTCCCCCTCCACCCCTCCCTTCCCCACTCCACCTCCCCTTTCCTCCCCTTTTTTCCTTCTTCTTCCTTACATCCTCTCCATTCCTCCCTTCCCTTCCATTTTCCCTTTCCTCTCCCCTACTCTCCATTTTCCCCTTCCTTCTCCTCCTCCCCTCCTCCCCTTCTTCTTCCACTTCCCCCTCTCCCCCTTTCCTTCTCCGTTTCTCCCCTCCTCCCCTTCCTCCTTCTCCTCCTCCCCTCCTCCCCTTCTTCTTCCACTTCCCCCTCTCCCCCTTTCCTTCTCCGTTTCTCCCCTCCTCCCCCTCCCCCTTCCTCACCCCTTCCCCCTTCCTTCTCCGTTTCCCCTCCTCCCCTTCCTCCTTCATCACCCCTTCCCCCTTCCTTCTTCCATTCCCCCCTCCTCCCTTTCCTCCTTCATCACCCTTCCCCCTCCTCCCCTTCCCCCTTCATTACCCCTTCCCCCCCTTCCTTCTGTCATCTGATTCGTACTGATTAGACGTCTCCCCCTCTCCCCCGCAACCATCCCACGAATTCCCCAGTCACCGGGCGGTGCCTCCTAATTCTTGATGATTATTATGGTTCTCCTCCTCCTCCTCCTCCTTCTCCTCCTCTTCTTCTTCCTCCTCCTCCTCCTCCTCCCCCTCGCGTCTCTCGTCTTCGCCCGGGCACTTGGAGGGATCGGGAGGTTCCTGTGAGGAGGGAAATGGGGAGGATATGAAGGGAAATGAGGAGGAGGAGGGGAGAAGGGGGAGGAAAGAGAGGACGTGAAAAGATGATGATGATGATGAGGAGGAGGAGGAGGAAAAGTGGAAGATAATGATAGTGATGATGATGAGGATAATGATGGTGGTGGGAATAATGATGAGGAAGAGACAAGAGAGGAAAGAGAGGAAGAGAGGAAGGGAAGAGGAGGAGGAGAGTGGAAAAAGGAAGATAGGAAAGAGGAGGCGAAGAAGATGAGGTGTAAAAGGGAGAGAGGGAGAAGAGGAGAAAAGGGGAGGTGAGGGAGAAGAGGAGGAAAGGAGAGGTGAAGGAGATGAGGGAGGACGTGAGAGGAAGAAGAGGAAAAGGGGAGAGGGAGAAGATGAGGAAAGAGAGAAGAGAGGGGGTAAGGAGAAGATGGGAATGGGGGAAGAGGAAGGATAAAGAGTAGAAGAAGGGAAGGGGAAAGCGGGAAGGAGGAAGAGGGAGAAGAGTGGGGAAAGGGAGAGAGTGAGAAGACGTGAAAAAAGGGGAGAAGGAGAAGAGGGGGAAATAGGGAGAGGGAGGAGGGGGAGAGGGAGGAGGGGGAGAGGGAAGGGGGAGAAAGAGGAGAGGGGGAGGAAGGGGAGAAGGAGAGGGGAGGAAAGGGAGGGGAAGAGGGGGAGGAAGGGGATGGGAAGAGGGGGAGGAAGGGCAAGGGGAAGAAGGAGGGAGAGGAAGGGGAGGGGGAGAGGGGAAGGTGAGGGGGAGAGGGGAAGGTGAGGGGGAGAGGGGAAGGTGAGGGGGAGAGGGGGAGGAAGGGGAGGAGGAAATGCGTCCGCTTACGTCATCGACAATCTTTAATCGAATTTCGGGACGCGGCGGCGGGGGCAGTTACGTCATCAGCGGGCCATCGCAAGTTAAACCAAGTCAACGATTCTTCTTCCGCGGGTTTTCCGCAACCGCGAGGACTCTGCAACCGCAGGTTCTCCGCAACCGCGTGGTCTCCGCAACCGTGGGATATCCGCAACCGCGGGGTTTCCGCAATAGCGGGTTTCCGCAACCGCGGGTTATCAGCAACCGCGGGGTTTCCGCAATAACGGGTTTCCGCAACCGCGGGTTATCAGCAACCGCGGGGTTTCCGCAACCGTGGGTTTCCGCAACCGCGGGTTATCAGCAACCGCGGGGTTTCCGCAACCGCGGGGTCTCTGCAACCGCGGGGTTTCCGCAACCGCGGGGTTTCCGCAACCGCGGATTTCCGAAACCACGGGGTCTCCACAACCGCGGGATCTTCGCAACCGCAGGTTCTCCCCAACCGCGGGTTATCCGCATCACCTTGCAGTTCCACCTTCTTACACTGTCGCCCAGATTACGTCGATATTATCATCCATTATTTATCCTAATCCTTTCTATCACCACCACAGCGGCCATTTCCACCACGACACTGACCACCATTACATCTATCATCAATATATCGTCCACTATCCCATCAATTTCCACCCCCCCAACCACTATCACATCCATCATCAGATCCATTATCATCACATTCATCATCAATCCATCAATTACATCTTCCCTATTCACTACCACACTTATCATCACATCAACTATCATCACATCCATCACCATCAATCCATCAATTACTACCACATCTCCCCAATCCACTTCGACCATATTCACAACTATATCCACCACCAAATTTGTCACCACAATCACCAAAGCCATCGCGTCTATCACCACGGTATGTCATCACCATCAATTACACTTGATGCACAATGAGGACACTAACGGCCCGAGACACTAAGCCACTAACGATCTCACCCACTAAGTCCCCCACGTCGAGTTTCCAGTGACGTAATCAGGCAAGAACCAGTTCACTAAATCAGGACACTAATTTATCAAGATTTACAACCACATCAATGTCAACCCCTAAAGGGACTTAGACAAGGCCTAAGACATATTGAAGGTTACGTAATCACCTCAACCCCTAAATGGACTTAGACAAGGCCTAAGACATACTCAAAGTTACGTAATCACCTCAACCCCTAAATGGACTTTACAAGCTCTAAGACATACTCAAGGTTACGTAATTACCTCAACCCCTAAATGGACTTAGACAAGGCCTAAGACATACTCAAAAGTACGTAATCATCTCAACCCCTATATGGACTTAGACAAGGCCTAAGACATATTCAAGATTACGTAATTACCTCAACTCCTAAATGGACTTAGACAAGGCCTAAGACATACTCGAAGTTACATAATCATTTCAACCCCTAAATGGACTTAGACAAGGCCTAAGATATACTCAAGATTACGTAATCATCTCAATCCCTAAATGGACTTAGACAAGGCCTAAGACATTCTCAAATTTACATAATCATTTCAACCCCTAAATGGACTTAGATAAGGCTTAAGATATACTTTAGGCTACTAAATCATCTAACCCTTTCGTTCCTGTTGTGTACTTTAATGACTATATTCTTGTTAATACCAGACGCTTCTGCTTATCCAAGTCCAAGACGAGAGAAAACCGAGACTAATGAATGTTGCTATGGCAACAACAGGCGGTGTTGCCATACAGAGGGACACAATAAAACAGATGAGCACTCAGGTCAAGGCACCGGGGGTTGACTGGCTGTGGAGTATATGTGCTACGAGGAAATTGGGAGAAAGTTACAGGAGATTACAAACACACGACCTCACGGAATTCGGCAACGGTTCTCGAGTTTGTATCTACGGGTAGAAGTGAAGGTGATGGGGTTTAGAGAAAGGTGGTGGGGA
>NC_134793.1:12381315-12393815 GCF_046742065.1 Oratosquilla oratoria | reverse complement strand
GACCATGATGAACAACACACACACACGCGCGCGTACACAAATGCCAGGCACACATACACAAATGGACACATATATACACATACACGCGCACAAACACACACATACACAATGTATACAAAAGCGCACATATGTAGGCATACACACGCGCACATAAACTACCTAACTACCTCCTGGTTACAACAACGACACCAATTTGCATAATGGAGGCCAAATAAGATCTCATAGAAGACCTGACCTACCTCTGTGCGTCGTCATTACCGCAATATACGATATCGTAACGCAGATCATAAATTTACGACACCGAGGGGCAAGATAATGAGATCTCGTAATATACAATGTCGTAGTCTGTGTCACCACCGAAATTTCACATTATCGTAGTGTAACAACATTTGGTATCGTAATGCGATGTCGTAATATATCGTTCGAATAATTGAATATTGCGCAAACAGTTCCCCCCACCCCATCCCCTCACCCCCACACTCTCTTGTAATGGCGTGACGTCACGAGGGGAGATGTTCCTGTGGAAGGGGAAACAGAGATGCCATGAGGGGAGAAAAGGGTTTCCCCTCTACTTCCCCTCCTTCCAACAATGGACTGTTACTATTACTATTACTATTAATGGAATTATGCCTTTTGACTTTGGCTACCTCCCTTGTATGGGGGGAAAAAACCCTGGGTATATGAATGTTGGTATTAACTTGCGGTTTGGTGTTTGTAGTTTTGTTTAGTGGTTCCCAAAATGGGGCCCATTATCATTATTATCATTAATCATCATCACCATCATCATTATTATCATTATTATTATTATCACTTAACAATTATTATTATTACTATTATTATAATTATCAATATTACTATCATTATTAGTCACCTCCGCCGCAAGTCGCGACGCTCTAAACCGCTCGGCCAGCTTCTTTGTACATAAATCGCTTGTTTGCGAAAACGTCGTCATAACTCAAAATATCGAATTTTTCAGGAGAGGCATTTTAAAGTTTCAAAAACGCTCTCAATATTATAAAAACCCCTCAAACACCACAGGTGGAACATTTTTTGGAGCATCAAATACGCCTCTAAAGTTTATAGAAGTTGAAACAATCATAATCTTTACTAAGTTCTAAAATATTTGTTGGAACAAGTTGGAACATGTAAAGTTATGTCGTTGGGACATTTAGCACTCCCTAGCGGTCAGTTTTTGAGCTACAGATATGGACACTGTTACCAAAAAAATCCGTGTTTGAAGATGAATATGTCTGTATAGATAACTCAAAAATTCAGTTTTTTGAGTTATGACGACGTTTTCGCAAACAAGCGAAATAAGGCAATTTGACGAACATTACCTTGTTATTATTATAAACAAGAAACCAAAACATTGAATGTGAGATCTCTGAGGAGCCAAGTCGTGACCTGACATCTAGTGACGTCATCCAGTGACGTCACAAGCTGACGTCATCCAGTGACGTCATCCGGTCGCGGGGAGAAGAACGGAACTGCGGAACTGTGAAACGCCGGAACATGCTACTTCGGACTAGTAGTTACTGTCATTGTTATTGTTGTTGTTAACGTCTTATGAGAGATCATTCACTCATTCATCATTTGATTGCTCATCACTATTCAATCACTATCATCAAAGTTTATGTATTCAACATCCTTTCATCATTCACTATTATCATCAACTATTACTTTCATCATCAACTATCACTCTTACTACCACCCACTCAATCACTATCCACTGTATCACAATCACTGTCTACTATTCATCCAGTTGCAACTATCATAATTCAGTCACTATCATCACTATCCATTCAGTCCCTGTAATCACTCACCATTCACTAACTCCGTAATCAACATCTATCACTATCCACTCAATCACTATGATAACCATACCTCAACCACTATCACCATTCACAGTCAATATATCAACCATTCTCTCAATCATTATCACCACTATCCATTTGGTCATTATTTTCACCACGTACACTATTCACACAACTATTCGTTCCATGGTGCAAGACACGGTGATAATAATAACTATCACCCAAAAGACATAAAGGGATGATAAATCTGATGACACCACGAGCTGTCACAAACACAAACACCAACAGCAACATCAGCATCATAAACGACACTAGCAGCATCACCATCATCACAAATAACACCAGCATTATAAACATCACCGATATCACAAACACCACCACCATCACTACCATTACAAAGAGTAGCATGACGAATGCCAACAACGAAAAAGAGTAAATAAGAGCAAGGCACTGAGTCGGTACTCGGTGCTGCGTGAGCCCCTCCCCCCCTTTCCTTACCCCCCCCCACGAGGGTGCCACCGTTGCTCGCTACTCGCCGCTTCTCATACGTGAAATACGACTTCCGCCACTCGCTCCGTCCGAAGAGACGGCCCACCCTCGGCTGAATGGAATTGCCTGGGGGCTTGGAAGAATGATGTCTGTAGAGTATATGTCATAAGGCTAGAGTGAGAGAGAGGGGGGAGGAGAAAGAAACAGAGAGAGGAGACAAGAGAGAGAGAGAGAGAGAGAGAGAGAGAGAGAGAGAGAGAGAGAGAGAGAGAGAGAGAGAGAGAGAGAGAGAGAGAGAGGAGAGAGAGGAGAGAGAGGAGAGAGGAGAGAGAGGAGAGAAAGGAGAGAGAGGAGAGAGAGGAGAGAAAGGAGAGGAGAGAAAGGAGAGAGAGGAAAGGAGAGAGAAAGGAGAGATAAAGAGAGAGGAAAGGAGAGAGGGAGAGAGAAAGGAGAGAGAAAAGGAGAGAGATAGAAAGAGGAGAGAAAGGAGAGAGAGGGAGAGAGAAATATAGAGAGAGAAAGAATGGGGATCCCCCCTCCTCAGCTGAATAAATTCGTGTGGCGACACAAGCTGAAGTGGTTCAACATTTTTATTCATTTATTTATTCATAATTTTCTACTGCGTCTGCTATTTACGCCGAGCCTGTCCTTCTATTAAAAAAATCTGTTTTTCAGTGCCCAAATATGAAAAGATAAAAAGACTATAAAACATATAAAAAATCATAAAACGAAATGAAAGAATATACACAACAGACAAAATAAATAAATAAACAAATGGATAAAAGAAAACGACACCACAGAAAACGAATCGCCGAAACTAGAGTGTGGTTCATTACTATTCAGTTTCGTTTGTGTGTTTGTTTGTTTGTTTGCGTTGCGCTTATTAGACCGTGTTCTGACGTTGTATAACACCAACAAACAAAATCTTTTTTCTCTACGTCTCTCTCTCTCGCACGTAGCCAAGGGACCGTGGAAGAGTGTTAATTGTGTGGTAGTGGTGGTATGGTGGTGGTAGTGATGGTATGGTGATGGTGGTATGGTGGTGGCAGTAAATTAGTGGTATGATGGTATGGTGGTGGTGGTATGGTGATGGTGGTATGGTGATGGTGGTATGGTGGTGGTATGGTGGCGGTGGTATGGTGATGGTGGTATGGTGATGGTGGTATGGTGGTGGTGTGGTAGTAGTGGTATGATGGTGGTGGTATGGAAGTGGCGCTAAGGTAGTGGTGATATGGTAGTGGTTGTATGGTTGTGGGGGCAAGGTAATGATGGTATGGTAGTAGTGGTATAGTGGTAATGGTATGGTAGTATGGTGGTGGTATGGTGGAGGTAGTATGTTGGAGGTGGTATGGTGGAAGTGGTATGGTGCTGGTGGTATGATGGTGGTGATATGGTCGTACTAATATGGCAGAGGTGGTATGATAGTGATGGTATGGTGGTGGTATGGTGATGGTAGTATGGCGGTGGTGGTACGGTGGTGGTGATATGGTAGTGGTGGTATGGTAGTGGTGGTATGATGGTAGTGGTTTGGTAGTGATGGTATGGTGGTGGTGGTATAGTAGTGATGGTATGGTGGTGGTGGTATAGAAGTGATGGTATGGTAGTGGTGGTATAATAGTAGTGGTATAGTATTGGTGGTATAGTAGTAGTATGGTAGTAGTAGTATGGTAGTGGTGGTATGGTAGTAGTGGTATGGTAATGGTGGTTTAGAAGTGTTGATTTAGTAGTGGTGGTATGATAATGATGGTATAGTAGTGGTGGTATGGTAGATGATATGGTAGTGGTGGTATGGTAATGGTGGTGTGATAGTGGTATGGTAATGGTGGTATAGTAGTAGTGGTGGCGATATATACCATAATGGTGTGCACCAATAGTAATGGTATATGTTGGTGGTGGTAGGCACATGTAGCCCACCTAGTAATGGTATATACTAGTGGGATGCACGGGGAATGACGGCAATGATGGTATATACAAGTATTAAACCCTCTTAGTGATGGTATATATTGTACGGGGAATTGTGGTATGAGTGGTATGCATTAGTGGTTCCAGTGAGCACCTTATACTGGTCTTGGTATGCAGAGGTATTGGTGGTATTAATGGTATACAGAGTTGTAGTATGTATTGGTTTTTGGTATGTAATGGTATCGCAAGCATGTGATAGTGGTTTACACGATTGTTGGTGGTTGTATTGGTGGTGGTATGCAGTGGTATTTTTGTTGTTATGCATTGGTTTTAATGGTGGTATGTAGTGGTAGTATAGTTGTATGCAGTGGTATTAATAGTGGTATGCAATGGTGTTTGTGTTGTTATGCATAGGTATTAATGGTGGTATGCAGTGGTATTAGTGGTGGTATGGAGTGGTATTAGTGGTGGTATGTCGTGGTATATGTGCTGGTATGCACTAGTATGTAGTGATATTAATGCATTGCTCTGTATTAGTACAAATGGTGATATGGTATTGGTATATACAAGTAATGGTATGCGATAGTGGTAGATTGTGCAGTAACAATAATGACATACACTCACAATCACGTAAATTTGTAATTTCACAAAATTATCTCAATTGGCCCTTACACATTGGCATTGCACAATAACCTCTTATGAATGATTGCAAAAGTATTGTGGCAAAAAATATTGTGAAAAAAGTATTGTGGTAAAAATATTGTGGCGAAAGTATCGTGGCAAAAATATTGTGGCAAAAAATATTGTGGCAAAAGTATTGTGGCAAAAATATTGTGAAAAAAGTATCGTGGCAAAAATATTGTGGCGAAAGTATCGTGGCAAAAATATTGTGGCAAAAGTATCGTGGCAAAAATATTGTGGCGAAAGTATCGTGGCAAAAATATTGTGGCAAAAGTATTGTGGCAAAAATATTGTGAACAAAATTATCGTGGCAAAAATATTGTGAAAAAAATTATCGTGGCAAAAATATTGTGGCAAAAGTATTGTCAATATTGACGGGTAAGGACAAATAAAACCGGCTGGCGACACACAGGAATCATGTCTGTTCCGGCGCCGGTATTTTATGGATTGATTAGATGATTGATTGGTTGACCGAATGATTGATTTACCATCATCACCATAATTTTCATCATCATCATCATTCTCATTCCCATTATCATCATCATCGTCATTATTATTCTTTATATACCAAGATACTTCTTCCTTATAAGGCAATTAGCCACAATATCGATAAATCGGTTTAACGTCGCTAACTCACACCTATCAGGAGGCTAGGACGGTAACCCCTACAGAAGGTTTTGTAGCGTGAGATTTAACGTTACTGTCATTACTAATATCATTATAATTACTTTAATCATGATATATATATATATATATATATATATATATATGTATATATATATACACTCGTATATATATTAAGGTAAAGAACGACCACATTCTGTACTCTCATATCGTCAGTGACATCTTTAAAGACTTTATTCTGGCTAAATCCAGGCGATTTCATTCATCTCAGAAGAGGCCTATGGATGCTGGAGGACTGGAAACTGCGAGGGGCGATGCGGCTTCCAGCATCTCACTGCTGCAAGCTCAGGACGTTCGGAGTCTCCCGCCGTGTGTCTTTGTCTCCGTTGCAATTAGGACATCGAGAGAAAAAGGAAAAAGGTTAAAGGATGAGGAGGAGGACATAGAGGTGGAGGGGGGGGAGTGTAGAGGGGGAAATGGGGAGGAGGAAGAGGAGGAGAAGGGGGTGGGGAGAAAGTACGGGAGGAGGAGGAGGAGAAAGGATTGGGGAGAAAGTACATGAGGAAGAGGATGTGGAGGAGGAAGGAGGAGGAAGGGGAAGGAATAAGAGGAAGAGGAAGAGAAGAAAGAGGAGGAGGAGTAGGAGGAATATGATGAAGAGCAGAAGGACGAGGATGAAGAGGAAGAGGAAGAGGATGAAGAGGAGGATGAAGGAGAGGAGGAGTAGGAGGAGGAGGAAGAGGATGACGAGAAGGAGGATGAAGAGGAAGAGGAGGAAGATGCGGATTGGGTTGAGGATGAGGGAGGAAAAAAACTGGAAAACGGAGTTGATCAGACGAGAAGAGAAAAACTTAGGAGGAGGAGGAGGAGGAGGATATTGGGGAGGAAGAGCTGGAGGAGGAGAGGGACGAAGAGGAGGAGGAGGAGGAAAATGAAGAAGAGAAGGACGACGAAGAGGAAGAGGAAAAGGAGAAAGAGGAGGGGGAAAATGAGGAGAAATGAGGAAGAAGAGGAGGAGGAGGAAGAGAGGGAGGAGGACAAAAAGGAAGACGAGGAAGAGGAAAACATTCCAACTCAGCACCTGAAGACGACGACGACGACGAGGACGAAGACGAAGAAGACGAAGAAGGAGGCAGACAGTGAAGATTGAGGCATAATGTATGACTCAATTGGAATCTGGAGTTGAAGAAGTCTTGAAGTGGAGACGGAGGAGGCTGGAGTCCAGGTGGAGGGGGAAGGAGAGGAGGTGTGGAGTGCGCTCAGGTGGAGTGGGGCGCGCTGGGAAGAGATGGAGGCCTTATGAATGTGGAAGTTGGAGTGGAGGAGGAGGAAGGAGAGGAGGAAGGAGTGAAAGAGGAGGGATAGGAGGAAGAGGAATAGGAGGAGGAGGGAGAGGAGAAGGAATAGGAAGAGGAGGAATAAATGGAGGAGGAGGAGGAGGAAGAATAGGAAAAGGAGGGAGAGGAGTAGGTGGAGGAGGGAAAGGAGGAGGAGGAATAGGAGAAGCAGGGAGAGGAGGAGGAGGAATAGGAGAAGGAGGGGGAAAAGGAATAGGAGGGAGAGGAGGGGGAAGAGGAAAAGGAGAAGGTATAGTAAAGGAGGGAGAGGAGGAGGAGGAGGAGGAGGAATAGAAGGAGAAAAGGAATAGCAGAAAACAAGAGAAGAGGAGGAAGAGGAGGAAGAGAAGGTATGGGAAAAGAAGGGAGAGGGGGAGTGGAGTCAGGTGGAAGAAGATGGAGTAGAGGGAGTACGGTTGGAGAATTACTTAAACGTGGAGGTCGAAGTGGAGTTGTGAGTTAAAGTGGAGGTGGACAGGGCTGGGGTGGAATTAAGTGGAGTGGAATGGGTCGACCGAGACCCACTTTCAGCCTGGGGTCCGCCCCCCTCTCCCCCTCTCCCCTTCCTCCCCCCTCAGCTACCCAAAATCGTCTCCTTAACCAAAAGAAAATCAAACAGGAAGGTCCCTGGGCTGAAGGTCAAGGACAAAGGGCAAAGGGGAAAGGGGAAAGGAAAAGAAGAAGGAGAGAGTAAGAAAGGGAAGGTTAAGGGGAAGAGAAAGGAAAGAAGGGGAAGTGAAAAGGGAAGGAGGTGGAGAGTTGGAAAGGGAAGGGGAATGGGGAAGAGAGAAGGGAAAGGAGATGGCGAGTAGGAAAGGGAAGTAGAAAGGGAAGGGGCTGGGATGGGTAAGGAGATGGAAAGCAAAAGAGGGAAGGGGAAGAAGAGGGGGAAGGGGAAGAAGGGGAAGGGGAAGGAGAGTAGGAGAGGGAAGAGGACGAGGTAGGGAAGGAGAAAGATAAGGCAGAGGTGGAGGAGGAAGGAGAAGGAGGAGGGGAAGGAGGAGGGGAAGGAGGAGGGGACGGGAGGGGAGGGGAAGGAGGAGAGGAGGGGAAGAGGGGAAGAGACGATTTGTGACAAAGGAGAAGACAAAGAAAAGACAAAGGAAGTCGAAAGGGAGGGAATGACAAACGATGAAAAGAGGGAGAGTAGAAAGAGGGGGAGCAGGACGAGGAGGAGGAAGAGGAAGAGCAGGGCGAGGAGGACGAAAAGGAGGACGAAGAGGAGGACGAGGAGGAGGACGATGACGAGGAGGAGGAGGAGGAGGAGGAGGAGGACGAAGAGTAGGACGAGGAGGAGGACGATGACGAGGAGGAGGAGGAGGAGGAGGACGAAGAGGAGGACGAAGATAATTACGAGGAGGAGCAGCACGAGGAGGAGGAGGAGGAGGAGGGGGACGATGACGAGGAGGAGGAAGAGGAGGACGAAGAGTAGAAAGAGGAAGAGTAGGACGAGGAGGAGCAGGACAAGAGGAGGAAGAAGAGGAGGAGTAGGAGGAGGAGGACGAGGAGGAGGAGGAGGACGAGAAAGGAAATGAGAAATTGGTTGGAGGTGACTCGGAAAAAGAGGAGAAGCGAGAGAGAGAAAGAGAGATATATGGTGGCCTGGGAGGCAACCCCGATCAATCAAGAGGGGGGGAGGGGGGAGGGGGGACGAGAGATGGCGAAGAAAGAACTACAGGTGGGGGGAATGGGGAGAAGAAACGGGGGGGGGGTGAAGACAGGGCATGAGAGACAGAAGAGATGGGAGAGAAAAGACAGGAGAAAACACAAGGGTGAAGAGACAGCACGGAAGAGACAGCAAGGAAGAGACAGCAAGGAAGAGACACAGGAGGAAGAGACAGGGGAAGAAGAGACGGTAGAAAGAGACGGGAAAAAGAGACAAGGAGAAGAGACAGGAGAGGAAGAGACAGGTGAGGCTAGACAGGAGAGGAGAGACAGGAGAGGAGAGACAGGAGAGGAAGAGACAGGTGAGGCTAGACAGGGGAGGAGAGACAGGAAAAGAGGAAGAATAAAGAAGGGATGAGAGAAGGGAGGAGAGACGGGGGAAAAGAGACAGAGGAGGACAGAAAGAAGAGGAGGAAGGCGACAGAGAGAGAGGAAGAAAGATGAGGAGAGAGGGGATGAGAGAGGAGATGAGAGAGGGGTGATAAGAAAGTGGATGAGAGAGGGGATGAGAAAGTGGATGAGAGAGTGGATGAGAGAGGGGACGAGAGAGTGGATGAGAGAGATAATGAGAGAGAGAGAACGAGAGAGTGGATGAGAGTGGTGGTGAGAGAGAATGAGAGAGTGGATGAGAGAAGGGTGGTAAGAGAGAGAATGAGAGAGTGGATGAGAGAGAGAATGATGAGAGAGTGGATCAGAGAGGGGTGTTAAGAGAGGGAATGAGTGGATGAGAAAGTGGACGAGAGGGGAGGAATATTGAGTATTTCGTCAGCAATAATCAACCATCCATTTCCATCGCTGAGGACAGCATCCCTGTTGGACCAATTGTTAGATGGGTTGATGGGGCTTCATCAATCCCCAATATTCAATCTCTATCAAGAGTCTTCTTCCCCCTTACTAGAAGGGTAGCCAGACAAGGGATGCACCCACTCCCACATCCATCCCACTCCCATCCATCATCCATTGGATTCCCTCTCCCATCTTAGCTCCTTGTGGATGAGGAGTCATCCATGTCTCCCGACCAACGCTCGGGTCAGAAGCAATGCAGCAAGGCACAGCACATCCAGAGCAGCGTGACAGGGTTCTCGGTCCCACGGAAGGGTTTTCATGGTTACATTACACATAGGTAGCAGCGCTCCACTCTATCGATCCTCGGCGAGGGGAGAGAATGGGGATGGAATGGGGTGAGAGAGTGAAGGGAGAGAATGGGGGAGAGAATTGCGGGGAGGGGAGAATGGGGGAGAAAATGGCGGAGGGGATAGTAGATATCTATCGAGGATTTCACCCCGGCAGGCATGAGCGGCAAAGGGAAAGGAAGAAGAAAAAAAAAAAAAAAAAAAAAAAATATATATATATATATATATATATATATATATAATAATAATAAATAAATAAAGGGGAAACAAGACATAGAGGTAATAAAAGTAGCAATAAACAAATGGAAGGAAGGGGAGAACAGATCCAAGCGGGGAGAACAATTGTGTGTGCAAAGGATGAGACGCCTTCCTGGGTACAGACCCATAAATATATACATATATATATATATATACATATATATATGTATATATATATATATATATGTATATATATATATATATATATATATATATAAAACATAACGGGAGTAGATTAAACATAAATGGACACGATGAAGAAACAAATGGATTAACATTAACAAATAAATAATTGAATAATAAAATAAGAATAAACAGGTATATAAACAAAGGAATATGATATACAAATAGATAAAATGGGAACAACGTAAACAGAAATAAACAGTCTAGTACGAAGGTCACCTGACTGAAATTGTGTGGTTTTGGTAAAAGGAGGAGGAGGAGGAGGCTGAGGAGGAAGATGAGGAAGAGGAACACGACGAGGAGGATGAGGAGGAATGAGAGGAAGAGGAGAAGGAGAATGGGAAGGAGGGAAGGAGGAGGAGGGAAGGAGGAGGAGGAGGAGGAGGAGGAGGAGGAGGAGGAGAAGGGGAAGGAGAAGGAGAAGGAGGAGGAGGATGAGGAGGAGGAGGAGAAGGAGGAGAAGGAGGAGGAGAAGGAGGAGGAGAAAGAGGAGAGTCGGCCAGTCGTGTGTTGTCAACGCTGTTTATGCGAAAAAGGTTTGAGTCAAATTAGAATTAGATTAAGTTTTTCGTCAAGAAAATTCGAAAAATCGGGTTTGGTCTTTCCCTAAAACTTCAAGTGCACATGTACCTGGAAGTACATGTCAGTGTGTGTGTGTGTAAGCGTGTTTGTACGTGCCTATGTACGTGTACATGTCTGTCAAAATGTACTTGTACGTAATTTTGTGGTGTGTGTGTGTGTGTGTGTGTGTGTGTGTGTGTGTGTGTGTGTGTGTGTGTGTGTGCGCGTGTGTGTATGTGGTTATGTACGTATACATGTCTGAAAATGTACTTGTATGTAATTTTGTGATTGTGTGTGTGTGTGTGTGTGTGTGTGTGTGTGTGTGTGTGTGTGTGTGTGTGTGTGTGTGTGTGTGTACGTGCCTATGTACGTGTACATATCTGAAAATTTACTTGTATGTAATTTTGTGATTGTGTGTGCGTGTGTGTGTGTGTGTGTGTGTGTGTGTGTGTGTGTGTGTGTGTGTGTGTGTGTGTGTGTGTGTGTGTGTGTGTGTGTGTGTGTGTGTGTGTACGTGCCTATGTACGTGTACATGTCTGAAAATTTACTTGTATGTAATTTTGTGATTGTGTGTGTGTGTGTGTGTGTGTGTGTGTGTGTGTCTGCACGTATGTGTGTGTGCGTGTGTACACTCATCCTACGCCCACATCCACGCCCACAAGAAAATGGAGGACAGTCATGCACGCAACTCCATGGAGGCTAAACAGAAAGTATTACGATGGTTGGGAAGGGGAGGAGGAGGAGGGGGAGGAGGAGGAGGGGAAGGGGGGGAATGCGGAGGAGGGAGGAAAGGATGCAGGGAAGGTAAGAAGGAGGGAAGGAGGGAAAGAGGTAGGAAAGGAAAGGGGGAAGATGAAAGGGTAGGAAGGAGGGATGGAGGGAAAGAGGAGAAGGAGGACGAGGGGAAGGGGGCAAATGGGGAGGAGGAAGAAAAGGATAGAGGGAAGGTAAGAGGAAGGGAAGGAGGGAAAGTGGTAAGAAATAAAGGTAGGAAGATGAGAGGGCAGGAAGGAGGGATGGAGGGAAGAGGGAGGGAGGAGGAGGGGCAAGGGGAGGAGCATGGAGAGGAGAAAGGAGAAGAGGAAGGAGAAGGAAGGGGAGGAGCAAGAGGAGGAGAAAGGAGAGGGGAGAGGAGAAACAAGAGGAGAAAGGAGAGAAAGAAATGGACGAGGAAGGAGAGGAGAAAAGGGAGGAGGAAGAAGAGAAGGAAACATAGGAGGATGGGGAGGAGGAGGGGGAGGAGGAGGGAGAGGAGAAAGGGGAAGAGGAAGGTGAGGAGGAAGGAGGAAGGGGAGGAGGAAGGAGGAAGAGGAGGAAGGGGAGGAAGGGGAGTGAGGGGAGGAAGAAGGGGGAGGGGAGCCGAGGAAAGTAGGCATATAAATTCAAACAAAAATGGAAAGGGATAAAAAAAAAAAACCGCAAATAGCCTTCGACTTGCGTAACACACACATACACACACACACACACACACACACACACACACACACACACACACACGTTAAAACTTCACTGATTACCGCTCGATGACAACACGCCACGAGGCCCTGCCAAGGTGATACTCCAAAATGTGCAGATCTGTCGCCCTCCAACAGCTGCATCTGTCACACCAGCTGCAGTTTCAGCTCTAATTACGTCAGCTGGGAGTCCCCCCCCCACCGCCCAGCACCCCCCTTCCCCCCATGACTACAGAAAAGCTGGTTACACAGGGAACATTCCCCCTAAGCCGGCATATCCAACACACACACACGTATATACATATATACATACATACACACACACACAATGTAAATAAATCTATATAGATAAATATACATATGAATACATATATATACGAATATATATATATATATATA
>NC_134793.1:12371315-12378815 GCF_046742065.1 Oratosquilla oratoria | reverse complement strand
TAAATAAGGATATCATATTAACAAAGGCACGTGACAATATATTTCATTAACATCAAATTAGCACAACAAAATCCATAAAATAACACCGAATTGGTGAACCAAACAATTAGAGGGTCCCCTTGACGTGTATTTCAGGAATAATAATGTCACCCCTACGGACCAGAACCACGGAGCATTCTTTATGGTTGGAGACTAATTTCCACTCAAAAAAAGTACTGATGACTTTTATCTCTTAAATTTGATTAAATCTCTCCTTATATACCGCCTCTACAACGCCATCTCTTCGGCGCAATATTGTCCCCAAGGGATAGAAACGCTGGTTACTGACGACATAGTAATAGTCTGGGGAAAGGGGGAAGAGGGTGTGTGTGTGTGTGTGTGTGTGTGTGTGTGTGTGTGTGTGTGTGTGTGTGTGTGTGTGTGTGTGTGTGTGTGTGTGTGTGTGTGTGTGTGTGTGTGTGTGAGTGTGTGTGTGTGTGTGTGTGTGATTCTCTTGGTCTTTGGCTCCCGTGTGTGTCTCGTGATCGACAGCTATTTCCCTCCCGGTAGTGTGTGTGTGTGTGTGTGTGTGTGTGTGTGTGTGTGTGTGTGTGTGTGTGTGTGTGTGTGTGTGTGTGTGTGTGTGTGTGTGTGTGTGATTCACCTTAGTCTTTGGATCACGTGTTGCACTTGTGATCGACAGCTATTTCCCTCCCGGTAGAGAGCTCAGAGCTCGTATGACCGATCTATGGGTAATGCTATGACCTTACACGCACACACACACCCAACTCCCCGCCCACGAGGAGAAAGAGGGGAAGAGGGTGTGTGTGTGAGTGTGAGTGTGAGTGTGTGTGTGTGTTTGTGTGTGTGTGTGTGTGTGTGTGAGTGTGAGTGTGAGTGTGTGTGTGTGTTTGTGTGTCTGGACCCCAGATTTTGGACTCTTGTTCTACTGAACATGAACGAGAACAAGAACAACCAGACTCTCCTAAGACCCCAGACTAGAAAACCTTGTCTTCGTGGACAACATACACGCGAGTTCGCCTTTCTGGTGAGTTCTAATCTAATTCTGAGCTCCCTCGGGGCCACTATTAGGACAAATACCCACGCTACTATTTACTAAAAACACCTCCATTTATTTCACTTGAAACTCCCAACCCTCTCCCCCAAGACCCCTTCACAAACCCCACCACTCCCCACATCTCCGGAAACGCTAAAGAACGAACCCCGGACAAGAGCTACTGACCTTGAAGACAGGCGACAGTTTCCCAACCCACCGGACAGTTTCCCACCCCCACAGGACTGTTTCCCACTCCACCGGACAATATCCCACCATCACAGGACACTTTCCCACCTCACAGGACAATATCCCCTCACCGGACATTTCCCCCACACAAACAGGACAGATTCCCACACACCACCGGACATTTCCTCACACCCACCGGACAGTTTCGCGCCCCCCCAGTGGACAGTTTCCCCACATGCCCCGGAAGGCCCGTCCCTGGCTTCTACTCGCCTGAAACGTGAAGAGTTTCGACCCGGAGCCTTTGGAGACTACTAGACAAAACTTTAGGACTCAATTGTCCGGTGCTGACCACCTCCGGAGGTGAACGCGGGTCTGAACTCCACTGCGGAGGAGGGAAGCGGTGGAGGATAAGAGGAAGAAGAAAAGGGTGAGGAGGAAAGAAGATGGTGAGGAAGGAAAACAAATGAGGAGATGATGAAGTAGATGATGGAAGGGATGAAGAGATGTGGAACAAGAGGAAGAGGAAAACGAGGGGGAAGAGGACGAAGAGGAGGGGAAGAGGAGGATGAGGAAGAGGACGAAGAGGAGGGGAAGAGGAGGATGAGGAAGAGGACGAAGAGGAGGGAAAGAGGAAGAAGCGGAAGAGGATGGGGAAGAGGAGTAAGAGGAAGGACAAAAAGAAGGAAGAGAGAGAAGAGGAAGTGGTGGAAGAGAAGGAAGAGGAAGAGGAGGGGGAAAAGAATAGGAGGACGATGAAGAGGACGAGGATCGAGAGTGAGAGAAGGAAGAGGGGAAGAAGAGGGGAGGTGGAGTGGGAACAGGGAAGAGGGGAGGAAGAGGGGAAGAAAAGGGTTTCCACTGAATGAAACTCGACCAGGTTAGAGCGTCGCTACTTGCGGCGGAGGTCGAGGTGACGGTAGTTCGAGCCCTGCCGCCAGCGCGTTGGACCAATGGCATGATCTATTAAATTCCGCGCTCCAAAGTCCTCTGTAAGGGGCACCGTCCTAGCCTACTGATGATTTGGTTTAACGTCGCAAACTTTCCCCTTATCAGGAGGCTAGGACTTTGTACCGTGGAATTTAATGTACCATTCCCTTGGTCCAACTCGCCGGTGGTAGAGTTCGAACCATCGCGCTGACCTTCCCATATTCTTACACTCACCAGGGGATTTCATTCAGTTGTGTGGAACTCCGGTATCCAAGTGGTAACGGGTAAAAAATACTCTGATACCCATCCAGCTCAGTGACGGCAGACGTGGAGGCGACTGTACAATACAGAGATCCGAAGGCAAAAATTGAATGATTGATGGATTGATTGATTGATTGATTGACAACTCGGGTAGAGCTATTGGTCGTGTGGGGGGAGAGGGGGGTCGTTGACGTGGGCAATCCACGTACACACATATGTACACATACACACACATGTACACATACACACACATGTACACATACACACATGTACTCATACACACATGTACACATACACGTACACACATATACAGATACACATATGTACACATACACATACACACATGTACATATACACAAGGTGACAAAAGAGCTTTCAGTTCCCCCTTCCCCCCCTTGGGGAGTGCCAACCGGGGCGGAGGGGGGTCTCGCCCCCCCCCCACACACACACGCAGGAACAAGGAACCCAACTGTAACAGTCGTCATCACACGCCCGGGATTCGAACTGAAGCCCGATCGTTCGTATTTCCGAGTCACACACTTCCTATAATCGACACACACACACACACACACACACACACACACACACACACACACACACCTCGTGGCGCAGTTTGTAGAGTTCCCAGCTACCATTACGGCGGTCCGGGTTCGAATCCCGTCCAGGGTTGAAATAATTTCAGTATCGCTGCGCTGCGGATTGTTACTCCAACTCTTGTGGGCGGGGGAGTTAGGTGTTGTGTGCGTGTAAGGTCAGCATTACCTATAGATCGGTCATATATGAGCTCTCTTCCAGGAGGGAAATAGTTGTCGGTCACGAGTCCAACACGTGATCCAAGACAATGGTAGTGAATCACACACAAGGGTGGGGAGGTGGTGAGGGGCTTACGCCAGGAGGCGCTGAATAGCAATAATCATTATCATAATATTTTCATCACTTTTAATTATCACCAGAATCTCATAATCACCATCTTTGTCAATATCATCATAATCATTGTCATCATCATCAATATTATCATTATCATCATTCATCAATATTATCATAATCATTATCATCATCAATAGCATCAGTCATTGTCATCATTCATCAATATTATCATAATCATTGTAATTATTCAATCATCGTCATCATCAATAGAATCATATTGTCATTATCATAATCATCGTCTTTATTGTTATTGTCATTATCATATTATCATCGTAATTAGTCATCATCAATTTCAATATCATCAGTGTCATTATCATCATTATCAATATTATCATTGTCATTACTTGTCATCAATAAAATATCTATTGTCATTGTCATTATCATCGTCTTTATTGTTATTATCATTATCATCATCATTATCATTATCATCGTATTCTACGTTTTCAAGTATCTTCTTGTTCTTACGGAAGTAAAATATCCAGAAAACTCAAATATTTCTCGCTTTGTTCTTCTGAAAACCACAAAAGACTTCTATAAAGAATAAGAGAAAGAAATTGCGAGAGACAATGGGAAATTAATAGAGAGAAGAACGTGATGGCAGGAGAAAACGAAGGATAAAAGAAAACGGATTGCGGTAAGGGAAAAAGAAAACGAAGGTATAATCGGGATCGTTCTCAAAATTGAAGAAATATTCCCATGGGATGACAGCTACAACGTGCTTCTTCTGTCTGCCGTCAGGCGATTTTATGCAATACAGGGTACAAATGAGTACAAATGTGGTTCTTTTGTTTCCAGTAAAATAAATAAATAAACAATTAATAAAAAAATAATAAAAAAATAATAAAATAAATAATGATAACTAATAATAATAATAATAACAACAGCAACAACAAGAAGTAGTAGTAACAGTAATAACAACAATAATAAAGGTAACCAAATAAACAAAAATAAATAAAATAAATGAATAAATAAACAAAAATAAACTTATAAACAAATAAAATAAATAAATTTACAAATGACAAAAACGAATAGAATGAAAAAAAGAGAAAATAAGTTATAATGATAATAACAATAATAATGATAATCTGTGTCAATATACCAAAGGCTTTCCCCCCCTTTATAAAGGAGGGTAGCCAAGCACATAGGCACGCACCTCCTCCCACCCCATTTTTTTTAAATTACCATTTCATCCTGGTTATGCTTATTATAATCATGAAAATTATAACAATGATGATAATAAAAATAATTATAAACACAACTAAGATAAAAACAATAATGAAATACACAAAGACTTGGTTCTTTTCTCAATCCCTTTCTCTCCATTTTTTCCTTATTTTCTCCCTCTCATCCTCCCAATCCCACTTCTCTGCCTCCCACACTCACCACAAAGACAAAAATATAATCCCAAAAGACAATACAAGCTCTTCAACACAGACTCGCTCACTCTCTCTCTCTCTCTCTCTCCCCGCCTCCTCTCCTCCCTCTTCCCTCCCCCCTCAACCCCCTCCCACTCGCCTCCCAATCAAAATCGCACCATCATGGACCTGCCTCTCGGACAACCACAAAAAATCTAATCACGGCATCGCAGATGGCCAAAATTACAGTCGAGTTAATTAAAAATAAGACGAAGAAAAAGAAGACGAAAAGGAAGAAGTCGAAGAGAGAGAGAGAGGGAAAGGGAGATAAGGAGGGACATGAAAACAACAAAGAGGAAGAGAATAAAAATGTGAGAAAGAGGAGAAAGAGAGAATTTCATACACACACACACACACACACACACACACACACACAAATATATATATATATATAAACAAAGAGAGTGTTTGTGCCTAAATACGCGTTGTGTTTCTCTCTTCTTTAATTTCGTCCTCTTCCCCTTCCCCTTCCTCCTCCTCCTCCTCAAAGCTTAATGTCGCATATCATCCACTTCCTCCACTGTTCTCCTTCTCTCCAACCCTCCTTCTCCTCCACCTGCTCCCCCACGTTCCTTCTCCTTCCCTACATCCCTCTTTCCCCCTCCCCCTCCCCCTCCTCTTCCTTCTCCTCCTCCTCCACCTCCTCCCCTGCTTCGGATCCTTTGCCCGTCTTAGGCCCCAAGGAGGCGATCGTGACCGGTTATCACAGGGCGGCGAAACAAAGCCCCCCCCCCATCCTCCCAAATCCAGTTAACTTTTGTGTCACGTGACGGGGAGGGAGTGGGTGAGTGGGAGTGGGTGAATGGGAGCGGGAGTGGGTGTGGGGGAGGGAGAGAGAGAGCGGGTGGGGAAAGATAAGGCAGGGCTGAGGAATGAGGAAGGGAAAGGAAGGGAAGGAATGGTATGTATATAAATATATATATATATACATATATATATATATATATATATATATATATATATATAGATACACACACAGTACGGTATATCAACAGTTTCGACCCATTTCGTTTAACGTCTGTTGTGGTGTGATTGGAAGCGTCGTTGGCTGGTGATAAAACGACACACAATCAAAGATTCGAGTCCCACTGGTATAGTTGTTTAATATCTTACACACACACAAATATATATATATATATAATATATATATATATATATACATATATATATATATATATATATATATATATGTGTGTATATACGTACATACATGTGAATAAACTGAATATCCCACTATCGGAGAAAAAAAATATTTATATGAAGGTACGTACAATATTGCGATCACCGTGAGGATCATATATATATATATATATATATATATATATATATATATATATATATATATATATATATATATATATATATTATATATATATATATATATATATTACAAGTGAAAAATGTAATCACACATTTGTCAAGTACGTTAAAACCACAGTTAGAGTAGAAAAGACTGTAGACGGGGAATCGATATATTTCGATTGCAAACTGCAATCTTCAGTAGATACTGAAGAGGATTGCAGTTTGCAATCGAAATATATAGATTCTCCGTTTCCAGTCTTTTCTACTCCAACAGTAAATATTATATAATATATATATATATATATATATATATATATATATATATATATATATATATATATATATATATATATATATAATATATATATATGCATGTTGAATTAAATATGACAGCATTCTGACAGTTCAACTTTTTCTTAATGTTTTCTATTTTTCTTATCAACTTTTTTCCAGTTGTAGGGTGAGCTGTCGTATTCAATTCAACATGCATCAAAGAAAACCTGCTTCCTTACTTCACGAATATATATATATGTATATATATATATGTAGTTAGAAGTCGAAGGAGAAGCTTCCTGTGCAGAAAGCAGAACTGATGGGTCAAAGTGTCCAGTAAGGCAAGAAAGGTATTATTGGCCTTCCATTCCCCTCTCATTGCCCAGAAAATCTGATCTTTTTTCAATATAGGCTATCCAATCCTCTTCTTTTTTTTGCCACCAGAGGAGAGAATTGGATTCTCTTTTCCATTATCACAATCAGATCCTCTTTTCCCGCATTTATAGACATTCGAATCCTACTCTTCCGCGGACGGATCCCATCCTGTGCTTCTAGAGCATAAGATCAAATCCTCTTTCAAATACGGGCGATCCGATTATCTCCTCGTATAGGGTATTGACGGCATAAGTTTTATACATTTAATATTTCAACGACTTTAGCGAAGCCTCTACGGACCACAGTCACGACTTTTTTGTGGTTGGAGAGTAGTCTCTACTTAAAAAAGAAAAAATATATATATATTCCTTAGCGCTGAAACTATCGTCTGTTTTAAGAAAAGGTTACACAACTTTATGGATGGGGATAACAGGTGGTCATGGACATGGAACTGCTTAGCGTAGGTCATATGGTCTCTTGCAGTCTCCTCCATTCTTATGCTCTTATTCCCCAAGGAAAGAAGCGCTTATTATGTCTGTATCAAAATACTTAATACTCCTGTTTGTGATATCAATTATTCATGTTAATATTATAAATTTTTAGCTGTTATTTTTATCATTATTTTATTATTATTTTTATTATTATTATTATTTTTACTGTTATCATTATTTTACTATTATTTTATTATTATTATTTTTATTATTATTATTATTTTTACTATTATCATTATTTTACTATTATCACTGTTATTATTATTTCTATATATTTTCATTCTAAGTTACAAAATCAACCGATATT
>NC_134793.1:12331315-12361315 GCF_046742065.1 Oratosquilla oratoria | reverse complement strand
CGAGACTGTGATGTATATGGCTGTGGTGGAGATGGTGGTGGTGGAGATGGTGTTGAAGGTGGAGACGGTGGTGGTTATGTCGGTGGTGTTGGTGAAGGTATTGGTGAAGGTGGTGGTGATGCTGGTGTTGGAGACGATGGTGGTGATGATGTTGGTGGAGGAGACGGTGATGGTGCTTTGGCGCACGAAAAAAAAAATATCAAGAAAACGCGAATGAGAGAGATCGAGAGAAAATAGGGAAAGAGAGGGAGGGAAGGAGAGAGAATGAGGTAGCGAGGGAGAGAGAAAGAGAATGAAGGAGAGAGAATGAGAGATAAAAAGAGAGAATGAGAACGAGAGAAAGATAGAATGAGATAGATAGAGAGAGAGACTGAGAGATAGAAAGAGAGAATGAGAACGAGAGAATGAGAACGAGAGAAAGAGAGAGAGAGAGAGAGAGAGAGAGAGAGAGAGAGAGAGAGAGAGAGAGAGAGAGAATGATAGAGAGAATGAGAACGAGAGAAATATGGAATGAGAGAGAGATAGAGAGAGAGAGAGAGAGAGAATGAGAACGAAAGATGGAATGAAAGAGAGAGAGAGAAGAAATGGAGAATAAGAGAACAGGGAAATAGAGGAAATGAAGAAGGAAGGGACGGAAGACGAGGTAATGGAAGAAGGAGAAGAAGAAGAAGAATGAAGAAGAAGAAGAATGAAGCTCGGAATAAAGGGAGAGATGGAGAAACCCTACGTTGCGTCAAGGCCTGGACGAGCATCGGGGGGGGGTGAAGAGACAAAGACCATAGAGAGGAAGGGAGAAGAGGAGGACGAGGAAGAGGAGGGGGAAGGGAGGAGGAGTAGGAGGAGAAGGGGGAAGGGAAGAGGAGGAGGAGGAGGAGGGGGAAGGGAAGAGGAGTAGGGGAGTGTAGGGGGAGAGTGGAGGGGGAGTGGAGGAGTGGGGGTATGGAGAGAGAGGGAAGGAGGAGAAGTGGGAGGAGGAGGAGTGGGAGGAGGAGGAGTGGGAGGAGCAAGAGGAATGGAAGGAGGAGGAGGAGGAGGAGGCGGGAGTGTAAGGGGAGTGGAGGAGTGGGGATATGGAGAGAGAGGAGAGGAGGAGGAGTGGGAGGAAAAGGAGTGGGAGGAGGAGGAGTGGGAGGAGGAAGAAGAATGGAAGGAGGAGGAGGAGGGGAGGGAGTGGAGAAGAGGGGATATGGATAGAGAGGATGGAAGAAGAGTAAGGAGGGGAAGGGAGTGGAGGAGAGGGAATATGAGGAGAGGAGGAGAGGAAAGGAGGAGGGTGAGGAAGGACGGAGGGGGAGGAGGGAGAGGAGGGGAGGAGGGAGAGGAGAGAAGGAGGGAGAGGAGGGTAGGAGGAAGAGGAGGAAGAGGAGGGGAGGAGGGAGAGGAGGGTAGGAGGAAGAGGAGGAAGAGGAGGGGAGGAGGGAGAGGAAGGGAAGAAGATGGAGACATGTTGGAGGGCATGGAGGGGAGAAGGGGCATGGAGGAGGAGGAGGAGGAGGAGGAGGAGGAGGAGGAGGAGGAGGAGGAGAAGGAGGTGGACATGGATAGAATGGAATGGTAGGGGAGGTATGGTAGGAAGAGGAATGGTAGGGGGAAGAATGGTAGGGCCATGCAGGAGGGGGGGAGGAGGGAAGGGGAGGAGGGAGGGGAGATGAGAGGAGGAGGAAGAGGAGGAGAAGGAAGACAAGATAGGAGAGGGAGGAAAACCAAAACAACATATAGGAAGGAAGGAAGGAAGGAAAGGAGAAGACAGAAAAAAAAGATAAATTAACCGAAATTAGCCAGAATAAAATACGCAAAGACCTTCACCAAAGTAAGTAACGCCTCCTCCTCTTCTTCCTCTCCCTCCTCCTCCTCTTCTTCCTCTCCCTCCCCTCCTCCTCTTCTTCCTCCTCCGCTTCTTCCTCTCCCTCCTCCTCTTCTTCCTCCTCTTTTTCTTCCTCATCCTCCTTTTCCTCTACCACCTCCTCTTATACATCCTCCTCTTCCTCCTTTTCCTCTCCTTCCTCCTCCACCTCTAAATCCCCCTCCTTCTCTTCCTCCTCCTCAGTCGAAAGAAATCGCTCGTTACGAGCCAGAATAAATTATGCAAAGTGGGAAAAGTGTGTTCTCTTCGCTTTGAAACGCTTGTGATGTTCTGCAGAACAGCTGTGCCACGAATTTGTTCTTCATTTGTTCTGCATCCGGTCCTGTTCTTCATCGAAACACAATTTCTTCAATTCCGGGTCTTGAGTGTTCTCCAACTCATTCCACGCGCGTGCACACACATGTACGTACACATGTACACACACACGCATACACACACACATGTACAGACAGATACATACACGTTTGTACACACACACACACATACAAGCATACACATATGCATGTACACACGCATACACACACAAGCATACACACACGCATGTGTACACATACACACAAGCATACACACACGCATACGCACACACACACACACACACACACACACACACACACACACACACACACACAAGCATACACATACGCACACATACACAAGCATAAACACACGCATGTACACACACACACACACACACACACACACACACACAAGCATACACATACGCATACACACACACAAACATACACACACGCATGTGGACACGCATACACACGCACACACATGTACACACGCACGCACACACACAAAATGAAATGCCAAACAGACCTGAATGGCGGTAATGAAGTTGGGGAGGGAGTGGGAGAGAGGGAGGGAGGGAGGGAGGGGAAGATGGAGAAAAGGAGACGGAGAGGAAAGGGAGGAGGAAAGGGAGGAGCTTGGGGGGCATGTACTGAGGAAGGCTGAAAGCAGGTTGCAGGTTGCAGGATCCTTTCAATGAAACCAAAACAATTTTGCTCGTAGGTGCACCTCCCCACCCCCACCCCAACACAAAGGGAGAAGGGGAAGAGGGAAAAGGGGGAAGAGGATGAGGAGGGTGAGAAAGGGTGATAAGAAGAGGGATTATATTATATATATTATATATATATATATGTATATATATAAATATGTATATATATATATATATATATATATATATATATATATATATATACACACACATATATATATATATATACACACACACAATCAGTCATGGGCAGCGTGCATGTGGATGCGTGTGTGCACATGATTGTGTATGTCTGTGTGTGTGTGTGTGTGTGTGTGTGTGTGTGTGTGTGTGTGTGTGTGTGTGTGTGTGTGTGTGTGTGTGTGTGTGTGTGTGTGTGTGTGTGTGTTCGTGTATGTGCTTGTGTGTGTGTGTGTGTGTGTGTGTGTGTGTGTGTGTGTGTGTGTGTGTGTGTGTGTGTGTGTGTGTGTGTGTGTGTGTATGTGTGTGTAATGTGTGTGTGTGTGTGTGTGTGTGTGTGTGTGTGTGTGTGTGTGTGTGTGTGTGTGTGTGTGTGTGTATGTATGTGCTTGTGTGTGTGTGTGTGTGTGTGTGTGTGTGTGTGTGTGTGTGTGTGTGTGTGTGTCTCTGTGTCTCTCTGTGTGTGTGTGTGTGTGTGTGTGTGTGTGTGTGTGTGTGTGTGTGTGTGTGTGTGTGTGTGTGTGTGTGTGTGTGTGTGTGTGTGCGCGCGTGTGTGTATGTGTGCGTGCGCGCCTGTATGTGTCTATGTGTGTGCCTAAATCATTGAAATATCATTCAACACGGGAGAAACAGAAAACGGGGAGTGGGGGCGGTGGGAGAAAACGGACTGAGTAAACAAGATAAAAAAAAAAAAACGGGAACAGAAGCGAGTGTTGGAGAGGAGGTGTTGGGGGAGGGAGGAAGGGGTGAAGAGAAGAATAGAGAAGAGGAGGGAGAGGCAGGGGGATGGTGGAGAGGGGGTTACTGGTGAAAGGGGGGAATATCATGGGGGGGAAAGCAGTGGCAAGACTAAGAAAGGGAAGACGGTAATAAGGAATAAGAAGAGGAGAGGGCAGGTTAAGGGAGAGGCGGGGAGAGGGAAGGAGGGAACTGGGAGGGACGGGAAGGGGAGAGAACTGGAAGGGAGGGGAGGGGAAGGGAGAGGACTGGAAGGTAGGGGGGGAAAGGGAAAGGACTGGAAGGGAGGGGAGGGGAAAGAAGGGGAGGGGGAGGGGAAGGGAAGGGAGGGGAAGGGAGGAGGATGGAAGAGAGGGGAGGGGAGGGGAAGGGAGGAGAATGGAAGAGAGGGGAGGGTAGGGGAGGGGAGGAGAATGGAAGGGAGGGGAGGGGAAGGGAGGAGAATGGAAGGGAGGGGAGGGGAAGGGAGGAGAATGGAAGGGAGGGGAGGGGAGGGGAGGGGAGGGGAAGGGAGGAGAATGGAAGGGAGGAAAAGGGAGGGGAAGGAGGGAAGGGAGGGAAGGGGATGTGAAGGGAAGGGATGGTACTAGAAGGGAGGAGAAAGGAGGGGGATGGAAGGGAGGGGACTAGAAGGGAGGGGATTGGAAGGTAGGGGAGGGGAAGAGAGGGGGAAGGAAAGGGAGGGGACTGGAAGGGAGGAGACTGGAGGGGACTGGAAGGGAGGGGAAGGGAGGGGAGGGGAGGAGAATGGAAAGGAGGGAAGGGAAAAAAACAATGGAAAAGAAAAGGAGGGAAGGAAGGGGAAAGGAATGGAAGGGAAAGGGAAGAGAATGGAAGAGAGGGGGCAGACCGACACACAGAAAGAGAGAGAAAGAGAGATTTAGAGAGCGTTAGAGAGAAATAGTTTGTGTATTTTGGGCTTTGTCTTCCAGTATTGACTCTGACCGACCTACCGGCCGGCCGAGGGGGGGCAAAAGGGAGGAAAGGGGGGAAAGGGGGGAAAGGGGGGAAAGGGGGGGAAAGCTTTGTTCCGGTCTTCTGGTTTGTGGAAAACCCAAACCTTTCCGGTTTCTCGGGAAGGGACGAGGCGGGAAAGGGGTGGGGGGTGGGGGGGAGAGCGGGGGGGAAGGGAAGGGGAGGAAGGGGAGGAAGAGAGGAGAGGAGGAAGGGAGAAGGCGGGACGAGGGGAGGCGGGAAAAGAGGGGAGAGGGAACGGGGGATAGCGGGGGAAGGGGAAGGGGGGAAGGCAGGAAGGGGGAAGAGGAGGGAGGGATAAGGAGGGACGGGGGGGAAAGGGGAACGGGAGAGGTAAAGGGGAAACGGAGAGGGGAAAGGGAAGAGGGGAAAAGGGAAATAGGAAGAGAAAGGAGAAGAGAAAAGAGAAAGGTAAGGAGGAACAGAGAGGGGAAGGGGGAGAGGGAAGGGAAAAGGGAAGGGGAGAGGAAAGGGGAGGTGGAAGGAGGGAAGATCAAAAAGAGGGAGAAGGGGGAAGGGAGGGAGAATGAGGGGAAAGGTGAAGAATGGCGGGGAGATGAAAAATGGAGAGAGGGGAAATGGAAACGAGATAAATAGAATAGAGAACGGGAAATGGAGAGAGCGGGAGAGGGGGAGACGGGTAAGTGGGACAGCGTTTAAGTGGGACAAGGGGAAAGTGGGAGAGGGGAGAGTAAGAGAGGGAGTGTGTAAGAGAGGGAGTGTGTAAGAGAGGGAGTGTGTAAGAGAGGGAGTGTGTAAGAGAGGGAGTGTGTAAGAGAGGGAGTGTGTAAGAGAGGGAGTGTGTAAGAGAGGGAGTGTGTAAGAGAGGGAGTGTGTAAGAGAGGGAGTGTGTAAGAGGGGGAGAGTAAGAGGGGGGTAAGAGGGGGGAAAGGGGATGGAGGGGAAAGTGGGAGAGGGGGAGAGTGGGAGAGGGGGAAAGTGGGAGAGGGGGAAAGTGGGAGAGGGGGAAAGTGGGAGAGGGGGAAAGTGGGGGTTGGGGAAAGTGGGAGAGGGGGAGAGCAAGAGAGAAGGGGGAATAAGAGAGGAGAAAAGGGAGAGTGGGGGAAAGTGGGAGAGGGGAAGAGTAAGAGAGGAAGGAAATGGGGGAGAGAGGGACAGTGGGAGAGGTAAATCAAAATGACATAAGCAAAACGAGGGAAAACGAAAGGAAATGAGGGAAAACGAAGGGAAATGAGGGGAAACGAAGGGAAATGAGGGGAAATGACACCCTCCCGTGTGAAGTGAGACAAAGCAGAACAAAGTGACACGAAACGGAACAGAGTGAAACAAAGTGAAATGAGGCCGAAATAAAGTGGAAGGAAGTGGAACGAAGTGGAGAGCTCTCGGCCCTGCAAGCTGAGTGACATCACGGTCGATATTCTCGGCGCTCTCTCTCTCTCTCTCACACACACACACAAAACTCTCTCTTTCTCTCTCTAACAAACACATACACTAAAGAGATGGAGGAGGAGAATAAACAACAGTAGAGGAAGAAGACGAAGATGACGAAGAAGAAGATGACGAAGAAGATGACGAATAAGAAGAAGAAGAAGACGAAGAAGATGACGAAGAAGATGACGAATAAGAAGAAGAAGAAGACGAAGAAGAAGAGAGCCAGAGGGCACCGGGATGCCAATGCAACCTCTGCCCTACGTGCCCTATCATCCTTTGTTGCGGGTTCGAGTCCCGCACTCTTCTCTGATTCCCAGCATTGAGCGATTGTTACTTCCTCCAACAGTCCCCGCAACTACTCAGCGCCTCCTGGCGTAGTTGGCTCCTCACCTTGGTATCATTGTCACCCTTACAACATTATCTTTCAGGTTCGTTTCACACGTATCGACTTTTCGCCGTGCGCCGTCCACGACACGACGTCGTGCTCTCAAATAACCACGGATACCTATTGACATTTTCACTCGTCACGACCTGGATCACATGTGAAAGTGTCCATAGACACTCCATGGTTAAATGAGAGCACGACGTCGTGTCGTGGACGGCGCACGGCGAAAAGTCGATACGTGTGAAACGGGCTTCAGCGCCATTTCATTTCGAAGTGATTCGCTCTTACTTCGTTTGTTTTTGAATTTACAGTCTTGTATTTTTTCTTATCTTTGAAATATATAGAAAGCGCACACACAGACACACACACACACATACACACACACACTTATATGAGCTCTGAGTTCTCATCTGGGAGGCTAATAGATGTCGATCACGAGTCCAACACATGACCATGGTGACTCATACACACACACACACGGTCTTAAACGAGCTCTGAGCTCTCATTCGAGAGGTTAATAGCTGTCGATCACGAGTCCAACACGTCGTCTAAGACCATGGTAACTCACATCCACACCCATGGGTTTATATGAACTCTGGGCTCTCATCCGGGAGGGTAATAGCTGTCGATCACGAGTCCAACACGTGGTCCAAGACCATGGTAACTCACATCCACACCCATGGGCTTATATGAACTCTGGGCTCTCATCCGGGAGGGTAATAGCTGTCGATCACGAGTCCAACACGTGGTCCAAGACCATGGTGAATCATACACACACACACACATAGAGGATTTCACTTGTTACTCCGCACGGTGTTAAAAGCTTATTCTTCTTCGTGGCACTGCCATCGGGTGGCACTCCCTGTAAAGTTTCGCCACTCTCGTCCGTGCAGCGTTAAAAAAAAAAAAAAAAAAAAAAAAAAAAAAAAAAAAAAAAAAAAAAAAATCCCTACCAACCTGGTTTCGTGTCAATTCGCAGACACGGTCTACGTCACACGTACCTGCAAAAAGAAAAATAATAATGATAAAAATGATTTAATTAATAATAATAATAGTGATAATAATAATATCGATAATAACAATAATAAAATAGTAATAATACAATAATGATAGTAACGATAACATCATTAATAATATCAGTATTAATAATAACATTAATAATATTAACAATTATGATAACAGCGACAACGACGACGACGATGATGTAATGATGATGATGATGATGATGATGATAATGATAATATTACTAACAATGATACTCAAAATATGAAAATCAGTATTTAGCCTCCGACGTGTATACTTGGGCCGTGTTTATCATGGTTGTCGCAATGAAACCAAAGAATTTGATTCTAATTAGTTAAATTAAATCTAATCATCGCGTCTATGATGGTTGCCAAGTTATTTCATTCAGTCGACATGGGCCGGGATCGAATGCCAGCCTACAGGGTTGCAATCTCCAGAGGACACTTTAAACTTCTATTCTGGCTGCCGCCTAGCGATTTTATTCACCAATAACAACCCCTCTGTGGCCAAAAGGTTATTAACAGGAATACTGATAATGATAACATTAACATTAATGATAACATGTAACACATGTTAAAAGACAATACGAACAAAAAAGGATAAAAAATTGGAAAATAACTTGGCCATATCTATATCAAATTTCGTGACACCCCCATCAATGCTGTCACCACAGCAGACAAGACACAACTGCGCACACAGATGCCAAAGCAGATGTGCCTTCTGCAAACATCTGCCATGGCTTTTATGGTCGGCACTCACTGACACTCGCTTTCTTATTTCTCGGTGATTTTCTTTGGCAAATGCTGCAGAGTTATTTTTGTATTTACGTCCTTCTACAATATCAGAATTTTTTTTATCCTAACTAATTGAATATACTTTTGTTTTCTAGATAAATCTACTTCTATTCGTGTGGCTTCTACCAAGTGATTTTATTCGTCTCGAGTCCTCAAAAGAGTGAAATGGACATCCAACAGTCATCCTTTTATACCGTACATCCAGGATCTCCTCTCCCTCCTCCTTCTCCTCTTCCTCCTCCTTTCCTCCCTTCTCTCTTTCTCCCCTTCCCCTCCCCTTTCCTTTCTCCTTCCCTCACTCACTTTCTCCCTCCTCCTCCTCTTCCTTTCCTCCCTTTTCTCTTTCTCCCCTTCCCCTCTCCCTTCCTTTCCTCCCTTTTCTCTTTTCCCCTTCCCCTCTCCCTTCCTTTCTTCTTCCCTCACTCTACTTTCTTCCTCTCCTCTCCTTTCTCCTCTAGCTCTTCCTCCTTCTTTCCTTCCCTTTCCTCTTCCCCTCCCCTTCCTTTCTCCTTCCTTCAATCTACTTTCTTCCTCTCCTCTCCTCTCCCTCCCTCTACACATCTTCCACTCCTCTCTCTTCCCTCCCTCCCTTTCATTTTCTCACATCAACCTCTTCCTCCTCCTTCCTTCCACTCTCCTCGTCTTCTTCCTCTTCCCTCATTTTCCTCTTCTTCCTTCACGTCCTCCTTCTATGCCTCCTCCCTCCCTACCTACCCCTCCTCTTCTACCTCATCTTTCACTTCCCCTCGTTCTCCTCTTTCTCTTCCTGCTCCCCTCCTTTCCCTTCTCTTCCCTTCCCTTACTCCACCTCCTTCTTCCCTTCCCCTCCCCCACCTCCTTCTCTTCCCACTCCTCCACCTCTTTCCCTTCCCCTCCTCCACCTCCTCCTTCCCTTCCCCCTCCTCCACCTCCTTCCCTTCCCTCTCCTCCTCCTTTTCTTCCTTTCTTTCATCTGCTTCCTTTCTCCTCCTCCACCTCCTCTTTCCCTTCACCTTGTCCCCCGTACTCCAACCCCTCTTCCTTTTGCCTCCTCCTCCTCCTCCTCCTCCTCCTCCTCCTCCTCCTCCTCCTCCTCCTCTTCCCTCCGGCCTGTCAGAGCCACACGGCGGTAAGAGCCCTCTCTTGCCGCCCTTTTCCGCCAACTCCGCTACTTTTGCCACCTCGACTTTGTAAATGGTGGCAAGGATAGAAACGGTGGTGTTAATGGCGGTGGTAATAGTAATAGTAATAGTTGGTGATAGGATAGCGAAAAAAGCGATGACAGTGTTGGTGATAATGATGATAGTGCTCGATATGGTGAAAAGTGTGGTTAAAAGTATGGTGAAAGTTTTGGTGCAAATACTGGTGCAAGTGACTGTGTGAAAATTATTGTCGTTACTAGGGATGTTGGTGCGAGCGTTGTGTTGGTGAAACCGCTGGTGAGAAATACGTTGGTGTTACTGGTGAAAATGTTGGTACAAGCGTTGGTGCAAGGGTTGGCGAGATCCAGTTGAAGGGGTTATCACACTGGGCAATTTTTCCTTCGACATTCTACCTTCAACCTTCATTTGAACAACTAGAATATGGCTTCGCTTGCATAAATCTAGACTTGTCTAAGAACATTCTAACAGTATGTCTAACATTCGTATAGTTTTACAAACTCTTAGTTCATCATTTACCTTTGCTATATATAACGGAGAGATAATTTCAGTTATTTGGAAATTTGAAAATTCAAATATTGTAACCGAAACCGTTTTCACTCAAACGAACTCTCAACTGTCGGCGCTGGTAAATCCCAGTATGATAACCCTGTTGCACCAAGAGTCGGTTAGCTGTGACCTTCCCCTGTGTGCTTGGGCTTCTAGGGTGAGGAGACATCACCGGTGGTTGCGGGATTCGAACTCGGATCCGCTTCGTACCAGGCCCGACTGAAAGCAACGGGGACAGTGGAGGCTGCGTCGGTGGGCTTGAAAAGGGGCTTTGAGGCGGCTGAAGGCGGTTTTGTGGGGGCTCAAGGGGGGCTTAGGCTGAGTGGCGGTTGGCCAGTGTAAAAAAAAAAAAAAAGATGATTTAACCGAAAACCAGAAGCTTGAACAAGAGTATGAAGGTCCACGACCCCCTTACTCTATCCCAAATATCTTAATCCTTTTTTTTTTTTTTTTTTTTTTTTTTTTTACCATATTTTCCTGCAACACAATGATGGTCTTCAGCGACCTGTTATGGTTTTTTTTTTTTCTTCTTTTTTCTTTTGACGAAGTAAGTTGCCCGTTAACAGAAAAAAGTGAACTAATTACTATCTTTTTTTATTGCGTAGTAGATCATAGAGAGAGTGTGGGAGGAGGGGGGAGTAGACGGGGGAGGGGGAGAAAGGGGACGTAGAGAAGAGGGGAGGGGAGTGAGGGGGAGGAGGGGGTGATAGGGAGAAGAAGTGAGGGAATGAAGGGGATGAGGGGGAGAAGGGGGAGCGGGGGAGAATGGGGTGAGGGAGAGAAGGGGGTGAGGGAGAGAAGGGGGTGATGGGGAAAAGGGGGAGAAGAGTGAGGGGGAGAAGGGGTGATGGGGAAAAGGGGGAGAAGAGTGAGGGGGAGAAGGGGTGATTGGGAAAAGGGGGAGAAGAGTGAGGGGGAGAAGGGGTGAAGAGGAGAAGGGGGTGAGAGGAAGAAGAGGTGGGGGAGAGGAGGTGAGGGGGAAAAGGGGTAAGGGGAGAAGGGGGTAAGGGGGAGAAGGGGGTAAGGGGGAGAAAGGGGGTGATGGGGTGAGGGGAAGAGGAGAAGGAAGAGAAGAGGAATAGCGAAAGAATCTGGTAGTACAATAGCAGCGTTACCAAAAAGCCGGTAATTTCCTCCTCCTCCTCCTCCTCTTCTTCGTCAGACCTTTCCTCTCCTCTCCTCTCCCCCTTTCCTCCTCCCTCAACCCTTCTCTCATCTTCCTCTCCTACTCCTCTTCCTCCTCCTCCTCCTCTTCTCCCTTCTCTGCAATGCAGCTGCTGAAGAGCATAGCATGACGTCACACAACCCCACTCTTCTTCATCTCGCCTCTGCGTGACGTCACACAGCAACACTCTTCATCTCGCCTCTGTGTGACGTCACGCAGCCCATATCTCATCACTTCTTCCCATGACGTCACTCCTACGTCACACCTTATGTGACGTCACTTCTTGGTCGTCTTTGTCTGTCCCTCAACTTTGAGTTGTTGAAAGTGGACGAACGAACGAACGCACGAACGAACGAACGAACGAACGCACACACATACAAAAAAAAAAAAAAAAAAAAATCTTGGATTAACCTGACTTGTTCCCAGATTAACTTGACCAAGTCCAACCCACCTCTAAAGGTCCAACAACAACCTTTGTTATCCTTAGTCCCTAATAGATGGCCTTTTAGTCCCTTTGCCCTTAGCCACGTTGCCAGAAATGGGGCAGGGAGGGGGGGCTCCTTCCGGTTTACCTTTGTCAAGGAGGTTATGCTTTCGGTCATATTCGTCCGTCCGTTTGTTTGTTGACAGCTTTATGCAGTACACGCACACGCACACACACACACACACACATATATATATATATATATATATATATTATATATATATATATATATATATATATATATATATATATATATATACATATATTCTCTTCTTCCGTCCTCCACTTTCTTCTTCTTCTCTTCCCTTTTCCTCCACCCTCCTCCTCCTCCTTCCCCTCTTCCTCCGTCCTCCACTTTCTTCTCTTCCCTTTTCCTCCCTCCTCTTCCCCATCCTTCTATCTCCTCTTCTTCCATTCTCCACTTTCTTCTCCTCTTCCCTTTTCCTCAACCCTCCTCCTCCTCCTCCTCCGTCCTCCACATTCTTCTCCTCTTCCCGTTTCTTCCCTCCACCTCCTCTTCCTCCATCCTCCACATTCTTCTTCTCCTCTTCCCTTTTCCTCAACCCTCCATCTCCTCTTCCTCCCCGTCCTCCACTTTCTTCTCCTCCTCCTCCTCTTCCTCCTGACTCCGCACTCCAAATATATCCCGCCCGACCTCCACTCCTCCACAAACACATCCTCCTCCACATGAAGGCGCCTCCCGCCCCAATCTTCTTCTTCCTCCTCCTCCTCCTCTTCCTCCTCCTCCTCTTTGTTTGTTTCCGATTTTTCTTTCTTACTCCCCTCTTCCTTCCTTCCCCTTATCCTTCTCCCCTCCTCGCGCTCCTCCCCTTCCCCTCCACCTCCTCCACTTTTGCGATCTTCCTCTTCCTCTTCTACTAAACCAATTCCATCACTTCTATTGTCTCTTCTCTCCTTTTCTCTCTTCTCTTCTCTCTTCCCTTCTCCTTTTCTCTCTCCTCATCTCCTCTCTTCTCTTCCCTCCTCTCTTTTCCCCTCTTTTTCTTCTCTACTATCCTCTCTTTCCCTCTCCTTTTCTTCTCTCCCCTCTCTTTCCCTCTCATTCTCTTCTCTCCTCTTCTCTCCCCCTTCCCTCTTCTTTTCTTTTCTTCTCCTGTCCGCTTCTCTCCTCTCTTACTCTCTCCTCATCTTACCTCTCTTTTCCCTCCCCTCCTCTTTTTCCCTCTCCTCATCTCCCTTCTCTTCCCCCTCCCTTCCTCGCTTCCCTCTCCTCCTCTTTCCCCTCTTCTCGCTTCTCCTCCTTTTGTCATACATTCGTATGCTCTCCCTCTCTCTCTCTCTCTCGTCCTCTCTTCCCTTTCTCGAACTGTCCAATGCAATCATATTTCTTCTCTTTTAATGTCGTCTCTTCACTTTTATCAAGCCTTTCTCTTTTCCTGTGCTCTTTTTCCTCCACCCCCAAACCTCGGTCTTTTCACACTATAATCTCTCTCTCTCTCTCCCTTTTCCCCTTCTCTCTTTCTCTCTCCCTCACTCTCTTTCCCCCCCTCTCTTTCTCTCTTTCTATTAATACTATCGTTCTCCTTTCAAAGTTCCCCCTCTCCACTTCTTCATCCCAATCCACCTCCATTTCCCCAATCCACTTCAATTTCCCCTCTCCTCTTCTTTCACCTTCATTTTACAGACCTAGTGACACCCATACGGGCCAGGGGCACGCATGTTTTTTTGGTGATTAGAAGACTATTCCTCACAAAAAATAAAATAAAATAAAATAGAATAAATAAAAACATTATCGTATTGAATGCCTATTCTCCTTCTTTAAACCTTTATCCTCCTTTATCTTCCCTTTAAGTGCGATATTGTCATAAAAGTATAGAAACGCTGGTTATTGCGTACAAAATACTCCTCTCCTCCTCCACCTCCACCACTTGTTCTATCTTCCCTTTCTCCTCCACCTCTTATTCCACCACCACCAAAATGTCCGCCTCCTCCTCCTCCCTCTGTACGTGGTCAGCCTGCCATCCTTCCCTTTCTTCTCCAACACCACCTCCACCACCACCTATTCCTCCTCCTCCTTCTCCTCCTCCACCACCTCTTCCTCCTTCTCCTACTCCACCTCTTCCTCCCACTCCTCCATCACCATCACTATCACTTCCTCCTTTACCACCATCACCACCTCTTCCTTATCCTCCTCCACCTCTTCCCTCTTCTCCACCTCTTCCTTCCTCTCCTCCTCCACCAACATCACCATCTCTTCCTCCAACAGTACCTCCTTCACCACCATCACCACCTCTTCCTTCTCCTCCTCGACATCTTCTTCCCTCTTCTCCACCTCTTCCTTCCTCCTCCTCCTCTGTAGAGGATCAAGGTGCCCTGAGTCCTATGAGCCAGTGGCGAACTTTATATATTTTTTCGTTCCCTTCCCGCCTCTCCCACTCTCTCCCACACGCCCACATTTCCACGCCTGCAAACACCCACCCACCCCCATCTCAACCAAGTACATTTTCCTCGGTACGATTATGGTCCAACGATGATCGTTCATGGCTCAACGATGATCGTCAGACGATTATATAGAACACTGATTATTTGTTTTTGAATGATGGGGCTGTTTTGCTTCGAGGTGCGAAGTACGAGGCTGACCATTTCATCAACCGAACCTACAATCAACGCGCTTACCCAGTTATAGGATGCCAGTTAGTAGGAAGCGCGTCACACGTAATTTAAGGCTTCAATTCCTTCCCTACCGGGTGTCACTTTCCCCTTTCGTCCTCCCTGCTGCCGACATGTGATTTAAGTCAAATCCGTGGCACTCTTTCCTCGACTGAGGGGAAGAAGTGACACTTGTTCGAGGACGAGGGGAAAGGGAGATCGCCTAGGCACCTCCACCCTGTCATCACCCTACCACGGGGTCCCCAAAGTGACCTCACTCGATGGTGAAGGTGTCAAACGAGGTAATAAACGCCTCACTTGTGTAATTCTGTTCTAGAACATACAAGGGGATCCTTTCAAACATGAATAAAATATTTTGGTCTCCGGCCTGCGGACCCTCTTGGAGGCTCCTGCGGTCTCTTTTGGAGGCTTCTGTGGACCTTCTTGGAGGCTCCTGCGGACCTTCTTGGAGGCTCCTGCGGACCTTCTTGGAAGCTCCTGCGGACCTTCTTAGAGGCTCCTGCAGACCTTCTTGGAGGCTTCTGCGGACCTTCTTGGAGGCTTCTGCGGACCTTCTTGGAGGCTCCTGCGGACCTTCTTGGAGGCTCCTGCGGTCCCTCTTGGAGATATCCTGCGGACCCTCTTGAATGCTCCTATGGACCTTCTTGGAGGCTCCTGTGAACCCTCATGAAGGCTCCTGCGGACCCACTTGCAGGCTCCTGTGGACCCTTTTGGAGTTTCCTGTTTACCCTCTTGGAGGTCCTGCGGTCCCTCTTGCAGGCTCCTGCGGATATAGACCCATCACGACCCTAGAAATCCTATGGCATTCAAAGAGGCACTAACGAGACCTCCACGTGACGTCACACAAGGATGCCAAACGAGGAGAGGAAGAAGATCTAAGGTGCCAAGACATCTTGACCCCAGTGGCACCCCATTATGGGATCTCTGCGGCACTCCAGGAGGCACTGGGTAGGGTGCCACCCCCCCCCACACCCGTCCCCTCGTGGGGGGACAGTCACATCAATACCCGCAGCTGACGTCAAGTGTGTCAAGGTGATGAACCGATGGTCTGTTACCTTAGCGTCCTTTAGGAAAGGTTTGACGAGGACTGCCCCCTCCCCCCTCCCTCCCTCCATCACTCACACACACTCACACACACACACACATATATACACCCGCACGCACACACTCAAATAAGGTGAGTGTGCGTGTGTGTGTGTGCGTGTATGTGTATGTGTATGTGTATGTGTGTGTGTGTGTGTGTGTGTGTGTGTGTGTGTGTGTGTGTGTGTGTGTGTGTGTGTGTGTGTGTGTGTGTGCGTAAGGTGACATTATTACCCACAGATCGAGCAATATTTGCTTTGAGCTCTCATCCGGAAGGGTTATAGCTGTTGATCACGAGACCAACATGTGATCCAAGACCTTGGTTAAGATTGGGCATCTTTGTTTACCTTAAAGGGGTGGTTGGGGAGTCAGACCAAAGCTATATTATCTCCCTTCTTTCAATCACTCTCTTCCTTCTCCTCTTCCTCCTCCATTTCCCTTACTTCCATCCCTTACTTTTCCATTCCTACCGTCTTCTTTCCTTCTACTTCCACTCTATCTCCCTCAGTTCCATTCTCTCCATCTCTCTCACATGTCCCTCCCCTTCCCTTTCCATTCTACTCTCTCTCCTGTGCTGGTCTCTCTCCCTTCACCCACTCAAACTTCTCCCCTTCTCCCATCCCTCTTTCCACTCTCTCTTTCCATTCCATTCTATCTCTCTCACCTGTCCCTCTCCCCTCTCTTCCCCTCCCACTCTCCCTCCTGTGCGGGTCTCTCTCCCTTCACCTACTGTTTCTTCTCCCCTCTTCCCTCTTTCCACTCTCTCACTCTCACCTGTCCCTCCCACTCTCTCTCCTGTGCGGGTCTCTCTCCGTTCACCCACTCTTTCTTCTCCCCTCCCTCTCCCTCTTTCCACTCTCTCTTTCCATTCCATTCTCTCTCACCTGTCCCTCCCACTCTCTCTCCTGTGTGGGTCTCTCTCCGTTCACCCACTCTTTCTTCTCCCCTCCCTCTCCCTCTTTCCACTCTCTCTTTCCATTCCATTCTCTCTCACCTGTCCCTCCCACTCTCTCTCTTGTGCGGGTCTCTCTCCCTTCACCCACTCTTTCTTCTCCCCTCCCTCTCCCTCTTTCCACTCTCTCTTTCCATTCCATTCTCTCTCACCTGTCCCTCCCACTCTCTCTCCTGTGCGGGTCTCTCTCCCTTCACCCACTCTTTCTTCTCCCCTTCCCCTCCCTCTTTCCACTTTCTCTTTCCATTCCATTCTCTCTCACCTGTCCCTCCCACTTTCTCTCCTGTGCGGGTCTCTCTCCCTTCACCCACTCTTTCGTCTCCCCTCTTCTTCCCTCTTTCCACTTTCTCTTTCCATTCCATTCTCTCTCACCTGTCCCTCCCACTCTCTCTCCTGTGTGGGTCTCTCTCCGTTCACCCACTCTTTCTTCTCCCCTTCCCCTCCCTCTTTCCACTTTCTCTTTCCATTCCATTCTCTCTCACCTGTCCCTCCCACTCTCTCTCCTGTGTGGGTCTCTCTCCGTTCACCCACTCTTTCTTCTCCCCTCCCTCTCCCTCTTTCCACTCTCTCTTTCCATTCCATTCTCTCTCACCTGTCCCTCCCACTCTCTCTCCTGTGCGGGTCTCTCTCCGTTCACCCTTTCTTCTCCCCTCCCTCTCCCTCTTTCCACTCTCTCTTTCCATTCCATTCTCTCTCACCTGTCCCTCCCACTCTCTCTCCTGTGCGGGTCTCTCTCCATTCCACTCTTTCTTCTCCCCTTCCCCTCCCTCTTTCCACTCTCTCTTTCCATTCCATTCTCTCTCACCTGTCCCTCCCACTCTCTCTCCTGTGTGGGTCTCTCTCCCTTCACCCACTCTTTCTTCTCCCCCTCCCTCTCCCTCTTTCCACTTTCTCTTTCCATTCCATTCTCTCTCACCTGTCCCTCCCACTCTCTCTCCTGTGTGGGTCTCTCTCCCTTCACCCACTCTTTTTTCTCCCCTTCCCCTCCCTCTTTCCACTTTCTCTTTCCATTCCATTCTCTCTCACCTGTCCCTCCCACTCTTCCTCTTCCTTCACCCTCTCTTTCTTCTCCCCTTTCTCTCCCTCTCTTTCCATTCCATTCTCTCTCACCTGTCCCTCCCACTCTCTCTCCTGTGTGGGTCTCTCTCCGTTCACCCACTCTTTCTTCTCCCCCTCCCGCCTCCCACTTTCCTGGTTCATCTCATCTCCCAGCCCCTGCAGAAGACGCTCGACCCCGCCCCGCCCCGCCCGGCAAGTCCAAATGAATTAAACATTTCCTCTGAGTTTCTTGGCCATTCGAAGCAGTAATGGCTTCGTCTTCTTAGCAGAGATTCAGAATTCACCACACCACCATAGTCACCACACTACCTGAGTCATCACACTATTGTTACCTACATCATAGTCACCATATCGTCATATAGTCACCATACTATTATAATCAATTCTATTTAGTCATCACTACCATTGCCACCGCATCATCACACTGTCACCATTCCCTCACTATCACCATAATGCCACGGTCATCTACTATCACCACGTTACTATTATCACCATACATCCACTAACACAACCACACCTCAGTCACCACACAAATAATCCCTTTAAAGACAGTGACACGCATTATATACTTCATGCAGTCTGCTAGCAGACGATTTTTGTCAGATCAAGGTAAGTGGACCCCAAACTTGAACGGGGGTTGGCGTGATCGGGACCCCCAGTTCATGCCATTATTAGCTCTTCTGGAGCGTTATAAAATAGATTGTCACTAGGCATAATGTAATGTATAAAGGATGACACACACACACACACACACACACACACACACACACACACACACACACACACACACATAATGTGAACATAGGTTTCCTATGTCTATAAATCTCAACCTGGTAAACACACACATACAATGTGAATATAGGAAATTAAGGCACGATATCAATTACCTATGTCTATAGATATCAACCTGGTAAGCACACACACACACACACACACACACACACACACACAATATGAATATAGAAAATTAAAGCACAATATTAGTTATCTGTCTAAAAATCTCAACCTGGTAAACACACACACACACACACACACACACACACACACACACACACACACACACACACAAGGGCCCCAACTTTTGCCAGATGCACCTTGCAATAAAGAACCTGCACAAGGAAGTTCATCGGATCAGTAAGGCTGATAATGCCATCCCCCAGGAGGCACGCTTGGTCCCTTCGGACATATTCGCAGAGGTCCCAGCCAGGTCACGTCAGGTCAAATTGCTTTATTGGGTCAATTGGCCCCCACTTCGGGTCAAGTTGTCCGGGGTGTGGGGAGACGAAGGGTTGGGGGGGTTGTGGGGGGAACTTTGCGGGGCGGACTTGGGCAGTTAATTGAATTATAAAGATAATGATGAAATTGTCCGTTGAAGCGGAAAACAATTTAAAGTTCTTGAGCAAAGAGAAGAGGCTGACGATGGCGACCGAGGCGTTAAGGGCGATAGAAGCGACGACGACGACGACGACGATGAAGACGACGACGACAAAGATGAAGAAGACGACGATGACAAAGATGAAGACAACGATGGTAACGAAGACGACGACGAAGACGATGAAGATGACGATGATAACAAAGACAACGACGACGACAAAGACGACGAAGACGACGACTATGAAGAAGACAAAGAGGACGACGACGAGGAAGACAAAGGCGATGACGACGACGAGGAAGGCGAAGGCGAAGACGACGACGAAGAAGACAACGAAGACGAAAAAAAGACGGCTAAGACAAAATCGAAGACGAAGACAAAGACAAAAACAACGACGAGGACAAAAGAGAACGATGAGGAAAAGGACAACGATATACGGCAAGAGGACATCTGCTAAAGAAAAAAAAAAAAAGGAAATGACACACTTTATGAAACGTCACTCAGAATTAATTAATACGATAAGACCACGAGGAAAACTAATTAAGTAGTGCCAATTTTTAATTATTCCATCAACCATGCCAACTGGTGCCCACCATTTACCAGTAAGTGGGTAAGCCTAATTATTTGCCTTTATGATAACTGCTCGCTGCTCGAGCGGGCTAGAGCGTCTCGTCTTGCGGCGGAGGTTGACCATTCAATTCTGCGTGACAAAAGTTCTCTGTGAGGGGTACCGTCCTAGCCTCCTGATAGGGGAATTCGCGACATTATTTTTTTCCACAAAATTATTATTTAGCCATGCAATTGATATTCATTGTTCATTATTACACTTATTTTCATCAACGGTTACTATTTTAGACATATTTTTGTTGAATATGAAGGCTCTTGGCAATACTGTTTATTTATTCTTTGTATAATCTTCTTTCTATCAGGTTCATGCATTAAAAATAATTAAATATATAAACGAATAAACAGAAATAAATAAATGAACGAATTATATATTTGAAGACTAAGATACAAAATTAAATAAATGAAAATCTAAATGAATAATAAATACACTAAACAATAAACAACTTTATATATATAACCGAAAATATATAAATAATAAAAAAGGGAATAATTAGACATTAATATAAAAAAATCTATGTATTTACCAAGAATCTTTTTCCCCTTTGTAAGAGGGGTAGCTAAGTCAAAAGGCATATACCCACTCCCATCCACCACCCTTTCCCCCTTTTCCATCTTAGCTCCTCATGGATGACGGGTCATATCTGTATCACGCCAACACACAGATGTAGACTTCGTGTAGTTTCAGCGCTCAGAAGATGGTTTCCAAGTCAATTCCACTCGTTAGCCACTCTATTGATAAACAAGCTCTTGTCTATTTCCTTCATACACCGAAATTTGCCCAATTTATACCATTACTACGAGTTCTGCTTTGTCTTAATATGATGACCTTGCCTACATCACCCTTGTTGATTCCTTCTTAAATCTAAATTTGTCCAATCTAAACCATTACTACGAGTCCTGCATTGTCTTAATATGATGACCTTGCCTACATCACCCTTGTTGATCCCTTCTTAAATCTAAATTTGTCCAATCTAAACCATTACTACGATTCCTGCTTTGTTGTCTTAATATGATGACCTTGCCTACATCACTCTTGTTGATTCCTTCTTAAATCTAAATTTGTCCAATCTAAACCATTACTACGAGTCCTCCCCTGCTGTCTTAATATGATGACCTTGCCTACATCACCCTTGTTAAAGCCCCCGACCCATTTGAATACCTCTGTTAGATCACTCCGCTCTCTAAGTCTTTCCTAAGACTTGAGCTTAGATTCTCTTTAATCGCAGAAGCTTAAGCGGCTGGTTTGGTTGAGATGACCCTAATCCTTATATTTACCTTACAACCCTTATTATTTTTTATTTATTTATTATTTCTGTTTATTATTATTTGCTTGATTTTCATTTATTATTTTTATCTATCAATTTATTATTATTTACTATTTACCTGTTTATTATTTAACTATACCTATGTATTTATTTGGTTTATTATTTATATTATATTTCTTATCTATTAATTTATCATTATTATTTCTTTTCGCATCCGACATAGTTATGGACCAAAAGGTCTCCTGTAGGCATGCTCCGCCTTTGTAATCCTTTGTAATGTTCGCTGAAGAAACCTATGGGGAGAGAGAGAGAGAGAGAGAGAGAGAGAGAGAGAGAGAGAGAGAGAGAGAGAGAGAGAGAGAGAGAGAGAGAGAGCGTTGCTTCACTCACACGCCGACGCTAGTTCCTATGGTCTTTTCGAGCAAGCTCTCAGGCAGACACCCTTCCATCCTTCCTACTCCAAACAACTCTATACAGGTTCAATCCCCATGCCCCAGCAGCCATGAATTCTGTGGGCGCCGCCCCCTTCCTCTCCTCCACCATCGAGAGAGAGAGAGGAGGGAAGTCTGAAAGGTGGATAAGGAGGAGGAGGAGGAGGAGAAGGTGAAGGAGGAGAAGGTGAAGGAGAAGGTAAAGGTGAAGGAGGAGAAGGAGAAGGAGGACAAGAAGGAGAAGAAAGAGGAGAAGGAGGAGAAGGAGGAGAAGGAGGAGAAGGAGGAGAAAGTGAAGGAGGAGGTGAAGGTGGGTAAGGAGAAGGAGAAGGAGGAGGAGGAAGAGGAGGAGGAGGAGAAGAGGCAAGAGGAGGAAAAGGTGAAGGAGAAGGAGAAGGAGAAGGATAAGGAAAAGAAGGAGAAGGATAAGGAGAAGAAGGTGAAGGAGGAGGAGGAGGAGGAGAAGGACAAGAAGGAAAAGAAAAGGAAGAAAAAGAGGAAGAAAAAGAAGACGAAGAAGACGAAGACGAAGAAGACGAAGACGATGAAGAAGAAGACCAAATCAGAAAAAGAGCCAATGCTACCTCCTTATCAGCATGAAGCATGACTACCTATGGAGACGTCACTGCCAGAATTGAAGAAGAAAACAGATCATAAGAGGGACAGAAGGCTTTATAATGCAGAATTTGTCATCACGTCCAACAACATATGTAAAATAAATAGATAAACAAACAAATAAAAAATACAATAAACAAATAAAAAATACAATAAATACAAAATACAAAAAAAAAAAAAAAAAAAAATTATATATATATAATATATATATATATATATATATATATATATATATATATAAATAAAAATACAATAAATCTACGGTCTTTATATGCTCATCTTCATCTTCATTATTCACTGTCTACTATCATTTTTTGTATGATTTTTCATTATCATTGTTATTCCGATCGTTTTTTATACGTTGGGGGACGCGCAGTACCTCAGTGGATACCGTGTCGAACTCGTGAGGTGGTGGTCGTGAGTTCGATTCCCTGGATTCGCCCAACAACCCTAGCAAGGCGGGGAGGCGACCCGAACGTCATAAAAAAAAAAAAAAAAAGAGAGAGAGAAAGAGAGAGAGAGAGAAAGAAAGTGAGGCTTGCAGCAACTGACAGGGTTTGCCCTACTAGGGGTTTTTCACTTCCCACTTCGTGGGAGTAGGATGATGAGTTAAAGGTGAGCTTATATGTTTATACACTGGAGTAGGGGAGGCAGGGTCGGGGTGGGGGTCGGAGAGGGCCGCGTCCCTCTTCCTCTTCATTATTCATTGCCCTTTCAATATTTTTCTTCAAGAACGGAGCAAACTTTTTCCAAAACTTCTCCATTTCGGGAAACCCAAAATATTTCGTCCTTTTTTTTTTTTTTCTTCGTTGGCGCATTTAACATATTTTGTTATGACTACAGTGAGATTTCTTATCATTCATCAGTAGTAGTAGTAGTAATAGAAGTAGTGATAATATTTATGACTAGTTATTGATGATAATGGTAAAAGTAGTGTTGCCAGTAATAGTAGTAGTAGCAGTAATAGTAGTGCTGGTGGTAGTAATCGTAGTAGTAGTAGTAAAAGTATAAGTACTACTACTACTACTATTAGTAGTAGTGGGTGGTTATGGACTGTAGTATACTAGCACTTTGGTAGTAGTAAAGCTGTTAGTAGTAATCATGGTAGCAGCAGTGGTGGTTGTAGAAGTAGAAGTAGTAGTAGTAGTAGTAGTATATTATTGATAGTAGTAGTATATTAGTGATAGTAGTATTGGCTATGGGCTGAGGATTATAAGCGCTTTGGTACTGGTAGTTGTAACAGTAGTGGTATTAGTAGTAGTAGGAGTATTAGAGACTTATAAATCGTCAACAAGTGTCAAGATTTATTGTTATACGTTAAATAAATAAATAAATGAACAAATGAATAAATTTATCGGGAAACAATTTGTTCAGAATCAATCTTGATAACAAACCAATTACTTAATGGGTCAATGAACATAACTTTAGTACGAGATTAATCCGTAGGCTCGTGTACACACACACACACACACACACACACACACACACACACACACACACACACACACACACACACACACACACACACACACACACACACACACACACACACTAGGAACTGCTGCTTTCAACACAATGAACGCCGGTACGGCTCCCCCTGGGCAACCCACCGTTGCCACGCTTCAGGTAGAAGAAGCGAGAGTGTGGATTGTGAAAAACACACACACACAAACACACACACACATATATACATAAGCATATACATATATACACACGCACATATATATACGCATATATACGTATGCATACACACACATATATACACACACATACACACACATATACATAAGCATATACATATATACATACACACACATATATATACGCATACATACACACATATACACACATATATATATACATACACATACATACATACACACACACACATATACATACACACACATACATATACATACATGCATGCATGCACACACACACACGAGCGTAGGAAGGGAGAGAGAAAATAGGGAGAGGGAAGTAGAAAAAGATGAGGGAGGTGGAAAATGGAGAGTGAAAAAAGAAGGAAGAGTGAGCTGCTAGAAGGAGAAAATGAGAAGAAGAAAGAAGAAAGAAAAGAAGTGTGAAAAAAAGGAAGAGGGAGGAGGGATAGGAAGAGAACGGGGAGAGGAGGATATTAAATTCGAGAAGAGAAGAAGGAACAAGATGAAGACGCAACGACAAGAAAGGGAGAGATACTTATAATCAAACACACACACACACACACACACATACACATACACACACACACACACACACACACCTTATCACCACTGATAAGGACCCGAACACCCGATCGCTGCAAAGACACCATTATATGTGAACAACAACGCGAAGCACATTATGTACTCAAATTAGATTAGTTAATTTAGATAAATTGTATATTGTCAGTTCATCTCTGTTAACTCAATAAGCAGATTATCATTATTATTGTCATCCTGCCTATGGCTGAAATAATTTCAGTATCGCTGCGCTGCGAGTCGTTACTCTACCTCTCGTGGGCGGGGAGCTGGGTGTGTGTGTGTGCGTGCAGTCACAACATTACCCATAGATCGGTCATACATGAGTTCTGAGCTCTCTTTCGGGAAACAGCTGTCGATCACGAGTCCAACACGTGATCCAATACAATGGTGAATCACACAGAAACACGAATTCTCCAGCTACATACACATTTCAGGGAATCAGATTTTTTTTTTTTTTTTTTTTTTTTTTTCTTTAAGCGTTGAGGTATCTACACCGTCCCCCAACCTTTCTTGGAATTCCCTCTACATCCAAGACAGACCAGAGCCAATTGTGCTGAGGGAGAGGTGAAGGACAAGACGGAATTGGCCTATTATTACAATCGAGGTGACAGAGGACAACGCTGGACAATCACAGACGAGAGCGTAGCACACGAAAGACTGAACGGGTATCCGTTTATTTCGACCACTAACTGTGATCCTCTTCAGCAGACAACAGTTAATGGCCGAAATATACGGACATCTCTGTGCTTCTGCTCTTATTTCTATCCGGGACACAGGAAATAAATAAATATTGAAGGACTAAAATAGGGACAAGGACTGAAAAAAACAGGACAAAAAATGACAAAAACACAAAACAAAAACGACGACAAGAAGAGAACAAACAAAAACAAAACGACAATCGACAATCAACAAAAACACAACGACAATCGAGGAAATCTCACAAACTAAAACACTGAATCACAAGACGTAATAAAAAACACGCGGCAACTGTGCAAAAATCTAAACACCGAAGAAACACGCGAGGGCCAAAAGTGCCAAAACACAAAACATAGAACAAAACACAAAGAACACAAGAGAGAAACTGGAACCAGTGGAACTGGAGGCGCTGAGATCAGCAGGTGACAAGCTTCTCTAGCTGTCTGCTGCAGACAGAACACCTGCTGGGAGGAGGAGGAAGAGGAGGAAGAGGAGGAGGAGGAACATGAGTAAGAGGAGGAGGAACATGAGGAAGAGGAGGAGTAGGAACATGAGGAAGAGGAGGAGGCGGAACATGAGGAAGAGGAGGAGGAACAAGAGGAAGAGGAGGAGGAGAAGCGACAAAGGAAGAAGAGGAAGCAGAAGAGGAATGACAAGAGGAAGAAGAGGAAGAGGAGGAGCGACAAGAGGAACAAGAGGAAGAGGAGGAACAAGAGGAAGAGAAAGATGAGGTGGAGCGACATAAAGAAGAGGAGGAGGAACAAGAGGAAGAGGAAGAAGAGAAGGTGTAGAAGGATGACATGAAGATGATAAGAGATGCGGGCGAGGATAAGAAAAAGCTATAGGAAGAAAAAAGAGGAGGAGGAGGAGGAGGAGGAGGAGAGGTAGCCAGTAGAGGAGACTCAAGAAGAGCAGGAGGTACAGGAGTCAGGGAGAAGTGGAGGAGGAGGAGAAGAGGTGCGGAGAACGGGGAGGGAGAGGAGTGTGTGTGAAAGAGAGAGTTTGGGGGTCATAGAAGTCTGTGTGTGCGTGTGTGTGTGTGTGTGTGTGTGTGTGTGTGTGTGTGTGTGTGTGTGTGTGTGTGTGTGTGTGTGTGTGTGTGTGTGAGAGAGAGAGAGAGAGAGAGAGAGAGAGAGAGAGAGAGAGAGAGAGAGAGAGAGAGAGAGAGGGAGAGAAAAGAGAGAGAAGAGAAAGAGAGAGAGAGAGAGAGAGAGAGAGAGAGAGAGAGAGAGAGAGGGGGGAGTGAAAGGAGAAAAAGAGAGAGATAGAGAGAGGGAGGAAGAGAGAGAGAGGGAGATAGGAGAGAGAGAGAGAGAGATAGAGAGGGAGAGAGATAGAGAGGGAGAGAGAGAGGGAGAGAGAGGAAGGGAGGAAGAGAGAGAGGGAGAGAGAGAGAGGGAGAGAGAGAGAGGGAGAGAGATAGGGGGAGAGAGAGATAGGGGGAGAGAGAGAGAGAGAGAGAGAGAGAGAGAGAGAGAGAGAGAGAGAGAGAGAGAGAGAGAGAGAGAGAGAAAAGAGAGGGACGAGGAGAAATGAAAGGTGGAGAACGGAAAAAAAGAGAGAGAATAAGAAAAAAAGAGTTAGACTACGATTAGTTACGGGGGCAATGGCCGAGAGCGACAATTGACACGGAGGGAATGATTGGAGAGGAGGCAAATGAAGAATTCGTGATTTGGGCCAATCACGGCTGCTCAGCGGAGGAATGGGACGTGGATTAGGTGCACGCACACATGCACACGCATGCACGCACACACACACACACACACACACATCGGACCTACGAGCTCTGAGCTCTCTTCCAGGAGGGAAATAGCTGTCGATCACGAGTCGAACACGTGATCCAAAAGACCAAGTGAATACACACACACACACACACACACACACACACACACACACACACACACACACACATTAAATGTTGGTATAACAAGAGGTGTAGTTAGGCTACAGGAGAGACAAAGACTGGAAAAGATGAAAAAAAAAAAAAATCCAAATGGCAAACATATATAAAACTTAGGAATGATTATGTGAATATACGCAGGAAAGAAAAAATAAATTATGAAAAAGATAGTATAGACAAATGTAAGAATCAACCTAAACTCTTTTACAGATATATAAATGAAAAACTAAAGGATAAACACGAAATAGTGAAATTGCGTGAAGAAGATAAAGAATATATAGATGGCACTGAAATGGCAGAAGTCATGATCAGACATTTCAGGTCAGTTTTTACAATTGAGAGCTCACAATTTTGGGAAGATAGAAAACAAGAAGTCACCCAAATTGAAAGAAATAAAGGTAATACAAAAATAAATTAGAGATCAAATAAAAAACCTAGATGTCAGAAAATCGCATGGACCAGACGGAATTGCAAATTGGATACTAAATGAGTGTATAGACGAACTGACAGACAAACTATACAAGATAATAGACTCCTCACTCAAAGAAGGAAGGTACCGCAAGATTGGAAAGATGCAAACATAGTACCAATATATAAAGGAGGAAATAGGGAAGATCCTACAAATTTCAGACCGGTATCCCTTACAAGCACAGTAGCAAAAAAATATGTGAAAAATCATTAGAAATAAATGGCCCAAACACTTGGAAGAAAATAAAATAGTAAACCCTAAACAATTTGGCTGTAGAAGTGGAAGATCGTGTACCACAAACCTAATTTGCTTTTACTCGATATTAATTGAGATAATACAAGAAAGAGATGGCTGGGTAGATTGCGCCTTCTTGGATTTGCAGAAGACATTCGATAAGGTACCACATAAAAAAATAATAAAAACTGAATAGGAGGAATACAAGGAAAGCTGCTGGAATGGATGAGGGATTTCTTAATTGGAAGAAAAATGAGAGTGGTACTTATAGACAAGAATTCAAACCGGGAGTATGTGAAAAGTGGCGTCCCACAGGGCTCTGTATTGGCTCCTTTAAATGTTTGCCATATATATAAATGATATGGATGAGGGAGTTACATGAACTTCTTTGCTGACGATGCCAAATTACCCATGAGAGTAAAAACGAAAGACTGTACATCACTACAAGAAGACCTAGAAAAAATATAGGAATGGAGTCAAAAATGTGAGATGAACTTCAACATCAAGAAATGTAGCAAATGGAATTTGAAAAAAAAAGAGTATCGGGTCAATATAAAATTGGAAACAAAGAATTCAAAAAAGCCAATTCAGAAAGGGACCTGGAAGTAAGCATCTCAAGCGACTTGACACCTGATAAACATGCCAATAATATATTTGGAGAGACTTTTAACCTTCTAACATCAATGAAAGTGGCCTTTGACTACACAGATGAGGAGATGGTTAAAAAAATAATGGTTACACTGATAAGACCTTAACTAGAATATGCCGCAACATTGTGGGCACCCAGCACAAAGAAGAACATAAGAAAATTAGAAAGAATCCAAAGAGCAGCGACAAAAATGGCACCTACACTGTCAAAACTGACATATGAACAAAGATTGGAGAAATTACATCTGTCAACACTGGAACAGAGAAGAGAAAGAGGTGATTTATTGACCATTTATAGAACTATGAAAGGAATGGAAATCCTCGACATAGATGACTTATCAAAGTGGGACAGAAGAGAAACAAGAGGACACGAAAATAAACTAAAGAAGGACACTCATAGAAGAGACCTGAAAAAGAATAGCTTCCCACATAGAGTGACTAATGTCTGGAACAAACTAAACGGAGAAACAGTGAATGCCAAAACTATACACGATATTAAGAATAAACTGGTTGCGGAAATATACGAAAACGGGTTACTACGAGCATAGCTCTCGTCCCGTAAAATACAACAAGGTAAATACAACTAGGTAAATACACACATAGTTACGTACATGTAAACGACCATTTTATATATACATACATACATACATACATATATATATATATATATATTATATATATATATATATATATATATATACATATATATATATTGGTGTTATCACCAAACTATTTGCATGCAGGTGTATCACAGCACCAAACGGAAACAGTGAATCTATCACCATACAAGATAGAAAAAAATATCACCAAATATATAAAGACAAACAAACAAAAATAATCGACTAAACAAACACATAATTACACAAATCATTACACAAACGAACGAACCTATACAAGACTGCACAAACATACAAACAACGAATACATTCATAGACTACTTAATAACATTGCGGACCCCCACATGAAAAGACTGAACGTGGGTCGCGGTCCTGAGCGTCCTCTCAGCTGAATAAAATCGCCTGGCGAAGGTTAAAAACAGTGGAATGACCAAACACCTCAAGTTAAACCTCTTACGGGACCTCAAGGGTTAAAGAAGATGTTGTCAAGGGCTCACGCTGGTTAAAGAGGGGATAACAACACAGTTAACGAGAAGCAGGGGTACCAACAATTTTTGAGGGTTCAAAAAGGGGTACCATCCCGTTTTGAGGGCTGAAACAGGGGTACCAACCCATCATGAGAGCTCAAACTGGGGTACCAACTCGTTTTTAGGGCTGAAACAGGGGTATCAATTCGTCATAAACGCTGAAACAGGAGTACCAACCCATTGAGTATTGAAACAGGAGTACCAATTCATTGTGAGTGCTGAAACAGGGATACCAACCCATTTTTGAGAGCTCAAACAGTAGCAACAACCCGTTTTTTGAGTATCAAAACAGGGCTACTAATCCATTTCGAGTGCCCAAACAGGGCTACCAACTAGTTCTGAGAACTACAAGCAGGTTACCTAGGAACCTCCCAATTCAACCCTTTTTATTACAAAGACACATTCTAGATATTACGGAACAAATTGCTAGTAACAGCGGTATAATTTAGAACCACCAGGCCCGACCTGAGTTCAAAGCTCGCGACGGCCGGACCTGATTGTCTCAATTTAGATATTTTATTCTGGCGAGCGACAGACGATCTTTATATAACTTTAAGAATGACACAGTAGCGAGGAAGGTAACCTTGTAATAGGAAAGATCCTATACTCATCTTCCCTCCCCAAAAAAGGGGGAGATGGTGAGAGGGAGAGGGAGGGAGGGGGAGGAGGGGTGAACGGTTAATGCGTGCGTTGCTGAAAAACTAAAACGAATAAAGAATGAATGAAAATAAAACAAAATTAATAAAGAATGAAAAAAAATCAAAGTAAAATGAATAAATCAATGACAGATAGTCAGGGCGATGGGTTTGTCTCCCTTCCTCTCTCCCTCCCACTCCCTTTCCCTTTCTCTCCCACTCTGTCCTCCTTCCCACTCTCTACTCCCTCCCCACCTCTGTCTCCCTAGTCCGTCGATGATCTCGTAATTCCTCCCTTCCCC
>NC_134793.1:12313815-12318815 GCF_046742065.1 Oratosquilla oratoria | reverse complement strand
TGACTTTTATACCGTCGCAGCCTCTACCACCAATAACACCACTTCAATCAACACCATATCTACCACCAGTACAACTTCAACCACCATCAACACCACAATTCCCATGCGGGAGCTTACCCTCTCTACGATATGCATGGAACTAGGTGACGATATTCTTTTCCCCCAAGAAAAAATAATAAAATGGGATCAGATAAAGAAGAGATAGTGTCAAAGATGGTAAAAAGAAGTTCAAGGGGATAGCGTCAGGGACTACAGTCGTCCAAAAGCACCTCGCCATTCCTTTTTGAGAAGAGATTCGACTCTATCAATGACGAATGCGTGACTGTGGTCCGTGAGGGCGCCCCCCCGCCCCAACAAGTCCTTAATCTACGGGATCTATGTCCCTATCCATTCAATACTCCAGTGCTCCCTTGCGTGTCGTAGAGGACGACTAAATGGGACCGAGTGAAGTGACCAGGGATTCCAAACTCCATATTTCTCTCCTACAAAGAGTCGAGGCAGAGAGTCTGGGAAGAGGAATCGAACCAGAACTCCAATAATTGGGTCATTAAATGTGCGTGGATGCGTTGTCGATGAGGACAAAGGGGGGAAGAGATGGGTAGCGTGTTTGCGTGAGGAGAGATGGATGTGTTAGCGTTGATTGAATTTATGTTGAAAGGAAATAATGAGTTGAAGTTTGAGAGCGGGGTGGGGAGTTTCTGGAGTGTCGAGAGGGCGAGGGAGGTAGGAATGGAGTAGCGCTGTTGGTAAGTGATGAAATAATTAAGTTCTTGGTGGAGTTTCATTCAATAAACATTGGAAATAAATTGAGTAAAAAAAACAACAACCCCGGTCTTCGGGTTCCCCATAGATCTCTCTGGGAAGAAACTTTGGACTGTCTGTGTTGTGAGAGTGTGGGAGTATTTCTAAGTCATCAGCTTAGAGTACTACTAGAAGGGAAATAAGAGCAAAAAGAGTATCTATAACGGGAGTGGATGGAGGAAACTTAAGTTGACGACCAAGGGTGAGGTGGATGGACGGGGTGGAAGGGGGACAATGGATGCAAAATGGATAATGTTGAGGGAGGAGGAGTGCAAAAGATAGGAGTGAATAGAGAGTTGTTGTACATGGATGAGGGAGTGACGTGACTCCAAAATTTTCTTGAATCGATGAAGGCGTGGTGAGGAACCTACGCCGCAAGGCGCTGAGTAACTACGGCCGAAGCCGTCACCTTTGCACCATTGATTATGCGCTCTGGGGAATGTTGATGGGGCAAGTAACAGTCATTGATGGGAGTAAGAAAGACGTGCGGGAGTCGAACTCACAGCTAAGCAAACGCGAGACCAGCATGCTTCCGATTACGCCACTAGAACACCATGGCGGGTCGGGGTCGCCATGTAATGAAGCTGAGGGGGCAAACCAGTTTTGGTTGTTTAGCCCTGCTGTGTCTCGCTGCATTGCCTTTGACCTGAGCGGCATGGCGAGAGGTAGGGATTCCTCTTCATTCACGAGGTGCTAAGAATGGGGAAGGCCAATGATTATGGTGTGTGTGTGATTCACCATGGCCTTGGATCACGTGTAGGACTCGTGATTGAAAGCTATTTCCCTCCCGGAAGAGAGTTCAGAGCTCATATATGACCGATCTATGAGTAATGCTGTGACCTTACATGTACACACACACACAACTCCCTCCCACGAGAGTTGGAGTAACGACTCGCAGCGCAGTGACACTGAAATTAATTCAGCCTTGGGTGGGATTCGAAACCGGACCACCGTAGTAGCGGCCGGGAACTCTAATCACTGCGCCGGCGAGTCGTGTGTGTGTGTGTGTGTGTGTGTGTGTGTGTGTGTGTACGTGTGTAAGTGCGTGTCCAACAGAACGAGGAATAAGGTAATTAAGAAGCCTCCAAACTCATTTTCCGTACAAAGGGCAGAGTCTAAGTCTGGAAAAGACGCCGCCTTCGTCTTCAAAGGCCCAGGAAACAAAGGTCAGTTTCCCTTACAAAGGAAAAGAGGAAGGACTGGAGATCGTAACAAAGGCAATGAATGAATATATATATATATATATATATTATATATATATATATATATATATATATAAGAATAAAATTAATAATTAGGGTGATGATGATGATGATGATAATGACTAATAACAATAAAAACAACAATAAAGATAACTAGTATAACAACAACAATAATGATATAAAAATAATAATAATGACAATATCAATGATAACAATAGCACTGATAATAATAATAATGACGATCATGATGATGATAATGACAATAATAATAACAATGATAATAACAATAACAACCAAACAGGAATAGGAGTGGTGCAATGGCAACAAATATATAGAAAAAATAAATAAATAAATAGATGAAAACGATGGCTCCCTTTAACGTCTTATTCTGGCGAAAGCCAGACGAGGGTCGACCTCGGGACATAAAGAGTATGCCAATGAATGACAGATAACTTAATTTCGATATTCAAACGTTTTTGAGGTCTTTGTGGGCTCGGCTCTCTCGGACACCTCGTCTGGTTGGCGCCACATGATTTTATTCAGGTGAATGGTAACACTTCAGTAACGTTCACGATATGTACGGAGAGAGAGAGAGAGAGAGAGAGAGAGAGAGAGAGAGAGAGAGAGAGAGAGAGAGAGAGAGAGAGAGAGAGAGAGCGAGAGAGAGGAGAGAGAGAGAGAGAGAGAGAGAGAGAGAGAGAGAGAGAGAGAGAGAGAGAGAGAGAGAGAGAGAGAGAGAGAGAGAGAGAGGCGGGGAAGAGATATAGAGAGCGACGGAAAAGAAGGATAGAGAAGAACGGAAAAGCGAGAGAGGGACGGAGAAGAGAGAGGAGAGAGAGAGAAAGAGAGGCGGGGAAGAGATATAGAGAGCGAGGGAGAAGAGGAATAGAAAAGGACAGAGAAGGGAGAAAGAGAGGGACGAAGAAGAGAGACAGAGAGAAGGGGCGGGGAAGTGAGATAGAGAGTGACGGAGAAGGGGGATAGTGGAGGATGGAAAGGCGAGAAAGAGAGGGACGGAGAAGAGAGAGACAGACAGAGAGACAGATGTGGACCGTATGATAATAGGAAATACGGTCGATATTTGTGTCGCTGTGTTTGATCGGAACCTACATATTAGTTTTATGCATACAACAGCAAATCTTCATCCGCCTCACTTCTCAGTTTCAACTAGCCGATCCCAGGGCTCCCCCTGGGCAAGTGAGTCCGGTACCCGTGAGACATAACTGACCTTTTCGACCGTTAAATCCATTGCATATAATTCGAATTTGAATCGCTGGATTCCGACCGTTAATTCCGTTGCGTTTGAATTCACTCAAGGAAGAAGATATTTCACCATCGGCTTCCTCGGAGACGTTTGAGGAAGCAAGTCGAAACAAAGGCAACCAACGGAGTAATTGCATTTGGCTAACTGGCAAGAGGAATTAACGACCAATTCAACCCCCCACCCCCCTCTCCCCACCTTTGGGGGTAGAGGGGGGAACCAAACCCACCCAACTACTTTCGTGTATATATATATATATATATATACACACACACACACACAAAATAAGAAGGAAGGAGGGGGGTGGATGGGAGTGCAGTATGTTGGGGATGGAATGGGTGGGATTAGTTTTTATGCCTTTGTTTTTTTGGCTACCTCCCTTGTAAGGGTGAAAAAGCCTTTGGTATATGTATGGCATTTGTATGTGTATAAACTGTATATGTATATGTATATATATATATATACACACACACACACACACACACACACACATATATATATATATATATATATATACACATATATATAAAGAAAAGTAATATGTATTTATACATAAGCCTCCCCCACCCCGCGACTATACAGGTGGCGTAATCGAAAGTGCACTCGCTTAGTTTCCGGTTCGAATCCCGCACGTTTCCCCGATTCTCAGCAGTGACTGTTACCTGCCCCAATTGGTGACGGCTTCGGCCGCAACTATTCAGCGCCTCCTGGCGTAGGCTCATCGCCTTCCCCCACTAATCTCCCAAATCTACCTCCCCCAAATCAGTAGGTCACGTGTTCTCTTATCCTCCCTTCACCCCATCCTTCAACCCCCCCTCCTCTTCTATCCCCCAACTTCATCTCCCTCCTTCTCCCCCTCTTGGCCTATCCCCCCAGCCTGAATTCTCCCCCCAGGATCTTCATGTCAACACAACCCTATCCTCTCTTTCTCCTTCCTCTCTCCTCCCCCTTAGTCTAAGCCCCCCTTCCCATAGACTGATCTCTCCCTTCTGCTTTCGTAATCTCCCCGCTCTTCACCCCCTTTCAATATCCCCCCTAAAGATAAAATGTCAAAAAAAAAAAAAAAAAAAAAAAAAAAAATATATATATATATATATATATATATATATATATATACATATATGGCTCAGTGGGATCGCGATCAACGGAAAACCCGTTCAGCACGGGGCCCATGCGACCCTCAGTTGACTAAAAGCTTCTGGTAACGACAGGGTCAATGGGTGCCGGGAGGGGGAGGGGGAGGAGGGGAGGAGAGGGGAGGGGGAGAGGAGGGGGGTCAACCGGCCATCACGCTTCAGGTTTCAGCTCACTTGGGCTGAATTATTTTCTGAAATGTATCAGCGTTGGCTGTACTAAAAAGGAACCTGCGTGCGCACACACAATATGTAATACATGTACACATATGCAAACACATAAAACACATATCATGTATATGCATTACACACACACACACACAATATATATATATATATATATATATATATATAATACATGTACAAATGTAAATACATAAAATACACATATATATTCATTACACACATATATATTATATATAGCAGGATATGCATACATACATATACCTGCATATACAAACATTAATGAATATATTATCTGTTGATGGAATTCTCCAGCGACCTTAGACGCAATTGATCATACAAAACAGGACGAGTTCCTCTTTTCATTTAATTAAAAGGTAAATATAGACCACAACAAATGACGTCATTAGCGAAGGGAAA
>NC_134793.1:12298815-12308815 GCF_046742065.1 Oratosquilla oratoria | reverse complement strand
TTATCCAATTGTTTATTCGTTTATCTTTATTTCTATTTTTGTATTTATTTATTCGATTATTAGTTTATTCTTATTTTCATTCTTTTCATTTATTTTCATTTATCTATTTTTCATATATTTTTTCAGTATGGCAACGACTTAGTAAAAGCAAAGTTACAATTTGCTAAAATACGTCATGGAGAAATACGGTATTAACAGATAAATACAGATAAATTACTAAATAAAACCAATGAAAAAATACATGCACAAATAAATACACATAATCTGCAATTTACTCGCATCATAAAATCACAAATGAGCTCATCAGCAAGACTGGCAAAAAAAAAAAAAAAAAAAAAAAAAAAAAAAAATTACCCACAGGCGCAGGGCTGCCAACCCTTCCGGCTCGTCACTACAATAGCTCTCACACGATACTATTCGTCCCGACTGTGCGCTGCCACATTCGTACAAGGGAAATCCATATTTATGACATGTCAAGCCCAGTGGGGGCGAGAGGAGTGTGTGGGGGGGAGGGGGGAGGGGGGAGAGGGGAAATGGGAAGGAGGGGGAGGGGGGATATGTCATATTTGGTAACAACGGGACCAATTCCTTCTCAGTTTCCCACTCCATTCTATTCCCTAAAGTATAACTACATAAATTTGTGTGTGTATTCACCATGGTCTTGGACCACGTGTTGGACTCGTGATCGACAGCTATTTCCCTCCCGGAAGAGAGCTCAGAGCTCATATATGACCGATCTATGGGTAATGCTGTGACCTTACACGCACACACACACCCAACTCCCCGCCCACGAGAGTTGGAGTAACGACTCACAGCGCAGCGATACTGAAATTATTTTAGCCCTGGACGGGATTCGAACCCGAACCACCGTAGTGGCGGCCAGGAACTCTACCAACTGAGCCATCGAGTCGTGTGTGTGTGTGTGTGTGTGTGTGTGTGTGTGTGTGTGTGTGTGTGTGTGTGTGTGTGTGTGTGCGTGTGTGTGTTTCCCCTATACAATCAAAATTATTATACAATAATCCCTATTTACAATATAACTGACAATAAAAGATTAATATTGAAGACCCGTGAGGTTAGACAATACCATGGCTTCTGGCGAAGAAAACCACGCCCCCTTTTCTCCCGTGACCAATCACGATGCTCCGATTACCATAACGACACAAATCTTTATTCTGTCTTGCAACAAACGATTTTATTCAGGCCAGGGAACAATAATATACCATACTTACTCCGTCTGACGCTAAGGCCCTATTCACACTTGCGGCTCGACCCGCGGCGGTTCAAGTACAACGGAAGTCAATGGATGCGTTCACACACAACTATGCAGTTTTTCCTTCATTATGCGGTACCGCTGTTGTTTTCGTATGGTTCAAACCGCTAGTGTGAACAAGGCCTAAAGCGGGCCCTACACGGTCAATATTACTGCGCAATATTCTGTATTGTACAATATTATTGCGCAATATTCTGTAGTGTAGGGTTGGTATTCAAGGATGGCACAATATATTGAATACATCAAAAGTAAAGGCCTCTTCAATACCGTCCCCACACAGTCAATAATATTGAGAAATACGAAATATTGCGCAATAATATTGATCATGTAGGACCCCTAAATGCCTCACAGAATCCGACGCAAACTGACCCAATATACACGCCCTCCCTTGGACAGACTCCCCCACCCCCAAAAAAAAAAAAAAAAAAAAATAGATGGGGGGGAGGGGGAAATCTTAATACTTTACCCTTTGGGTGGGGGGAGAATTGAAAAACTATATGGGAAAGCGCAAAAGGGCGCAGGATTATGCAAATTCGCTTATGGGAAACCACTAAAACTGGTTCAGGTCCCGTCCGCTAACTCCTACAATTATTCTCTCAAACTCCCCCTCCCCACCTCACTCCCACTCCACAGGTCCCTTTTGGGAGTCTGGTGGTGGAGGTAGAGGTGGTGGAGAAGGTAGTGGATGTATTGGTGGTGTTGATGTTGGTGGTAGTGGTGGTTGTGGTGGTAGTGATGGTGGTAGTAGTGGTGGTAGTGGTGGTGGCGGATATAGTGATGGTGGTGGTAGTGGTGGTGGATATTGTGGTGGTGGTAGTGGTGTTGATGGTGGTAGTGGATATAATGGTGGTAGTGGTGGAGAAGATGGAGGTGGTTGTGATGTTGGTAGTGACAACAAAGTCGGTGGTGGTGATGGTAGTGACGGCGGCGTTGGTGGTGGTGAGTTTCAGGGATTACACACTAGGAGACTCTTCGCTTCACTCCCACACACCGACACCAATCCCCATTGTCTCACCAACCAAGGCAAAATCCCATACACCCACCCTTCCCATCCAAAACAGCTCTCGATCGAATTTCCTTCGTCATGAGTTCTGCAAGCGTTTCCCTTCGTCTCTCCTCCATTGGGATTTGTCACCGGTGGAATGTGTTCAACACCATGAAAGCGTGACGTCACATGGCCCATTCCGTCACACCTTCGCGACTGAAGGCAGTTCGTTTGAGTAGAAACGACTTCGTTTGTATTTTTTTTTTTCGTTCAAATTTCCAAATGTCAAATGACTCTTGCGTCATAGATTGCGAAACTGAACGACAAACTAAGAGAAATTAAACCTAGAATTCGAATATTAGAAAAAGTTCAATTGTAGACTCAGGGAAGTCTAGAACGCTGTAGGCGAAGTTATCCTCTAGTTTTTCAAATTCACAACATAAATCTTTCCTTACATAAATCTTATATACATCCTTGGAAGGGAAAGATTTATATAAGGAAAGATTTTTTCAAGAATACCACCGTAAGATTCTTACGGTGGTATTCTTAAAAAAATCTTTCCTTACATAAATCATATATAAATGCTTGGAAGGGAAAGATTTACATAAGGATTTTTTTTTATGAATACGATGGTATTCTTAAAATTATTTCCTTATATAAATCTTTCCCTTTCAAGGATTTATACAAGATTTTTACAAGGAAAGATTTTTTTTTTTTTTTTTTTTTTTTTTAATAAGAATACCGCAGTTAGTCCTCTTGCATAAATATCTACCGACCATGGACCATTCAAATCATTCGAAGGTTTTTGAAGAATAGTCTAACATGACCTCCACTGTCATGCAGTAAAAAAAAATGCAAGATGGTGAAAAGGAAGGTAATAAAAATGAACGAAGATGAATATAGAATAATTAAATCTTCCAATAACTTGATATCCTCGCCACGTGATTAATGGACTTGAAGATTCGATATAATCATAACCACGATGGTGAGTTCAATCTCGTTCTGCGGGGGAACTAAGGTCAAGGAGAAACAAGGTCAACGTGAACCAAGGTCAAGGAGAAATAAGGTCATGGAGAAACAAGGTCAACGTGAACCAAGGTCATGGACAAACAAGGTCAACGTGAACCAAGGTCATGGACAAACAAGGTCAACGTGAACCAAGGTCAAGGAGAAATAAGGTCAAGGAGAAACAAGGTCAACGTGAACCAAGGTCAAGGAGAAACAAGGTCAACGTGAACCAAGGTCATGGAGAAACAAGGTCAACGTGAACCAAGGTCAAGGAGAAACGAGGTCAAGGAGAACCAAGGTCAACGTGAACCAAGGTCAAGGAGAAACAAGGTCAACGTGAACCAAGGTCAAGGAGAAACGAGGTCAAGGAGAACCAAGGTCAACGTGAACAAAGGTCACGGGTCGACCTGACACTGAATCGGGTACGGGAAAGACTGATTGTAATGTGAAATTCTGAAGGGTATGTACGTGCGTGTATAACACACATATACGCATGCACACACACAGACGCATACACACACACACACACATACGCATACAAACAGGTACACATGCACATACGCATAAACATATACAGACGCATACACACATACAAACGCATACACACACACACATAGACGCATGCACACACACACACACACACACAGACGCATGCACACACGCATACACACTGACGCATAAACACACACAGACGCATACACACACACACACACACACACACACACACACACACACACACACACAGACCTATACACACACACACATACACACACACACACAATATGGGTGTATCTAAAATTATAATTGACCACTGGAAATGCTGAAACGTGACCCTACGAGCATAGCTCTTGTCCTAGTCTTGAACAGCACAAAGAATGGCAAACATACATACACACATGCACGTACATACACACATCAACATACATAGACATATGTATATACCTACATACACACATATACATACAAATGTATACAATTACATACATTTACATATGCACATACATACATACACACGTGCACACACATGCATACACATATAAAAACGATGGAAAACATATACAAATACATGTACACACACAAACACAAAACATACATGTGGACACGCACATACACACATTTAGCCCAATTAAAAAGCAAAATGTCCCAAACCGGGCGTTAAAAGCCGGGCTGGCTTAGAACAAGCAATCAAATTACTAAAAAAAAAAAAAAAAAAAAAAAAAAAAAAAAAAAAAAAAAAAAAAAAAAAAAAAAAAAAAAAAAAAAAAAAAAAATTTGCTCTCGCCACCAGCATGGGCAAACATGCAATAATTAAACTCAACACTCCATCGAGCGCATTTGTACACTGACCCCCTCCCCTCCCCCCACCTTCCCCCCTCCTCTCACCTTTTCTTCTCTCCCCTCCTCCCTCCTTCTCCCCTCATCCTCCCCTCTCCCTTCTCTCCCTCCACTCATATTCTCTCCTTCCCTCCCCCCCCACTCATCTTCTCTCCTCCCTCCACCCCTTCCTCTCCTCTTCTTCTTCCTCCTTCCCCCATCATCCTCTTCTCTCCCTTCCTCCTCTCCACTCATCTTTTCTCCCCTCCCCCCTCTTCCTCCCCTCCCCTTTCCCCCCCTTCGTCCCCTTTTCAAAGCAATTATACACCTATCATTCCAATTCCACCCCTCCCCCCCCATACGCTCGGTGTCCATGCACGACGGAGAGGCTTTTGGCGCATTCAATGTTTTTATTCTGGTTGGCGCAAAGACATTCCATTCCCCCTTCCCTTCCGTACCCGGTGGCACTCTTCCATCAACTCCAACCCCCGGAGGAGGAGGAGGAGGAGGAGGACAAGGAGGAGGAAGAGGAGGATGGCATGGAGGAAGAGGCGGACAAAGTGGAGGAGGAGGAAGAGGAGGAGGAGGACAAGGAAGAAGGTTAGGATAAGGAGGAGGAAGAGGGGGACAAAAAGGAGGAGGAGGAAGAGGAGGAGGACAAAGAGAAGGAAGGTGAAGAAAAGGAGGACAAGGAGGACGAGGAAAAGGATGAGGAGAGGGGGAGGGGTTACGGGGAGGGAAAGAAGAAGAGGGCGAGGAGGACGAAGAGGAGGAGGCGTAAGTGAAAGACGAAGAGGACAATGTGGAGGGGGAAGAGGAGGGGAAAGAAGCGGAGGAAGAGGAAGGTGAGGAGGAGGAAGAGTAGGAGGAGGAGGACGAGGAGGAATAGGTGGAGGATGATGAGGAGGAAATGGAGGAAGAGGAGAAAATGGAGGAGGAGGAAGTGGAGGAGGAGGAGGAAGAGGAGGAGGAGAAGGAGGAAGAGCAAGAGGAGGAAGTGGAGGACGAGGAAGAGGAGGAGAAGGAGGAGGAAGTGGAGGAGGAAGAGGAGAAAGTGAACGAGGAGGAAGAGGAGGAGGAAGAGGAGGAAGAGGAGGAGGAAGAGGAGGAGGAGGAGGAAGAGGAGGAGGGGGAAGAGGTGGAGGAAAAGTGGGGAGGAGGAGGAGGAAGAGTAGGAAGAAGAGGAGGAGGAAGAGAAAGAAGGAGAGGAGGAAGTGGAGGAGGAAGTGGAGGAATGGAGGAAGAGGAGGATGAGGAAATGGAGGCAAGAGGCCTTATTAATTATTATGAAAATGGCGGGAGGTACTCAAAATGCATTTCGAGTTTCGTTTTCTCTTTTTTTCCAGAAATGCGCGGCGCAAATTCAATTAAGTCTTTCAACATATTTACGACATTCAGCCAGGGTGATTGCTCGGGGTGCCCTCACTCCTCTTTTGCTTGCTTGCTTTCGCTCTCTCTCTTTCTCTCTACCTCTCCCTTTCTCTCTACGTCTCCCTCTCTTTCTCTCTACCTCTCCTTCTCTTTCTTCCTTTCTATCTTTTTTCTCTCCTTTTCTCTCTACCTCTTCCTCTCTTTCTCCATTTCTCTCTACCTCTTCCTCTCTTTCTCCCTTTCTATCTCTCTTTCTCCCTCCCTCTCTTTCTCTCTCTTTCCCTCTCTCTTTCTCCCTTTATCTCTCTCATAACCAGAAACACGACCTCACGACAACCGACAACGCTCCTTTGGAGATTTCCTGTAAGTCTCTCCGGACTACTGTCCGTGTTGTGTGAGTGTTTGTCTATTTCGATATCTAAAGAGATTTGAGGAGAATGGAGCAGTCGCCGGTTGACAGTAATAATAATACTATAGTTTATAGACACAGATCTCAGGTCTGGTCCAGTGAGCGAGTACCAGTCCCTCGGGTCCGCACCACCCGGTGGAGGTGTGTTGATGGGCCCTGGAGACGTCCTGCGGGGAGAAGATCCTCTCAGAAGTCCATCCTTTGGGTCTCCTCCATATCAGGTGGAACTTATTATTATCATTATTCCCATTATAATTATTATAACTATTATTATCGTTGTTGTTGTTGTTATTATTGTTGCTAATATTATCAATGCTATTATTAGTAGTATCATTATTATTATTATTATAATTTTTATCAATTTACTTTTATAGTGAAAAATAATTAATACTAAAAATCATTTTTACAGTTATATTAACCATTTTGGTAAAATAAAAGAAACTACGAGATGTCGACATTTTTTGAAAACGTAAAAGACATCGACATGACGTCACGTCGTTGCCCTCAGGCCTCAACAGAGCTAATCCCAACAGAGGAAGAAATATATATAACACAGCCACACATCACAGAACACAGACACACACACACACACACACACACACACACACACACACACACGACTTGATGGCGCAGTGGTAGCGTTCGCGGCCGCCAGTACGTTGGTCCGGGTTCGAGTCCCGCCTAGGGCTGAAATGTATTTAGTATCGCTGCGCTGCGGGTTGTTACTCCAACTCTCAAGGGTGGGGAGTTGGGGTGTGTGTGCGTGTAAGGTCACAGTATTACCCATAGATCGGTAATATATGAGCTCTGAGCTCTCTTCCGGGAGGGCTATAGCTGTCGATCAGGTGATCCAAGTCCAACACGTGATCTAAGACCATGGTGAATCACACACACACATAAACATACACACACATACACACGCACACACACACACACACACACACAAGGCCCCTAGGAACAGTCATTTTCTAGTTCATCTTTTGCCTAGACGATTTGAGTCATCTTAACCAGTCATTTTCATACAAATCCCATTTCACGATATAACCGTGAACATAAGTCTAAATATAAATATATATATCCTTTACTACACTCTTTATTTTTCATTACAATTAACTTATTTTCTATATAGTCTTCATCTTAAGAGTAAAAAAATTATATATATATATGCAAAGTAGACCACTTGGAAAAAAAGAAACTAACGAAGCAGAGCGCTTTCGTATATTACATCTTCAGTGCAACAAGTGCCACGTCGGTAATAAATGTAATATACGAAAGCGCTCTGCTTCGTTAGTTTCTTTTTTCCAAGTGGTCTACTTTGCATAAGTGAACACACGTACCCGTGTTCTTATTAGCATATATATATATATATATATATATATATATATATATGTGTGTCTTTGTAGTAAAATATTCTAGTTGGGTCAGGGATTTTGTCCCCAATTTTACACCACCTGCAGTCACTCATTCCAACCGTCCTCTGCTCACTTCCCCTCAAACACATTTCCCCTCCCCTCCCCTCCCCTCTTCCATTTTCCATTCCCCCTTTTACCTACCTTCTATTCATTTATTCTCAATTCCCTTCTCTCTAAGGCGAGGACACTCCCATTCCCACGCTCTCTCCTCCCACTCCCTCCCCTCCCCTACTCCCTCCTTTTCCTATTACCTCTACTCCCTTCCCCTCCCTCCTTTCCACTCTTCCTCCCCTCCCTACTTCACTCCCTCTCTTCCCTCTCCCACTCCCCTTCCCCTCTCCAACTCCCTGTCTTCCTTTCCCCACTCCCTCTCCCCTCCACTCCCTCCCTCCCTCTCCTCCTTCTCCCACTCCCTCTTCTTCCTCTCCCATTCCCACTCCCTCTCCTCCTTCCACTCCTACTCCCTTTCTTCCTCTCCCATCCCACTCCCTCTCCCCTCTCCCATTCGCACTCCTCCCTCCTCCACCCATACTCCTCCCTTCCCCACTCCCTCTCCTCCTCTCCCATTCCACTCCCTCTCTCCTTAATCCCCCTCCCTCCCTCCCATTCCTCCTCCCTTTCCCTCCTTCCCCTGTCCAATGTTTGCTTCCGATTTCGTTTCTTTTCTTTCTTTTATTCCGACGTTTTTTATTCCTTATTTTTGTCTCTACATTCTTCATACTTTGATCCTCTTTCAACCTCCCCCCTCTTCCCTCTCTTCCCTCCTCCTCTACCTCTTCCTACTTCCTCTTGCTCCTATTTTCCTAAGTCCTAACAATCTCCTCTACCTCCTATTCCATTTACCTCTTCCTACCTCCTCTATTTCCTCTGCCTCCTACCCACTCTACCATGTTACCTCCTGTACCTCAATCTAGCACCTCTACCTCCTATTCAAACACTTCCTACCTCCGCTGCCTCCTATTTCTTGTCCTCCTATTATCTTGTGCCTCATGCCTCTTGGAGATCCTGATATCGTCCTATTTCTTCTACCTCTTACTCTTCCCATCTCCTCTTACTCCATCTACCTCCTCGTTCTTTGTAGGTCCTCTATCTTATATTTTTCTCCTTCGTATCCATCCTTCTCGGTCTCCTATCCTTGAGACCATCCCGAGTTACGACATTCCCGAGTTACGGTGATCCCGAGTTACGACATTCCCGAGTTACGGTGATCCCGAGTTACGACGATCCCGAGTTAAGATGTTTCCGAGTTGCGACGTTCCCAAGTTACGAAAATCCCGAGTTACGGCGATCCCGAGTTACGACGACCCCGAGTTACGACGATCCCGAGTTACGACGATCCCGAGTTACGACGTTCCCGAGTTAGGACAACCCGACGCTCCCGAGTTGCGACGACCCCGAGTTACGACGGAATCTAACGACGACCCCGCCCATTATAACCTGAGACAATTACGACCTGGTTACGGTTAACCTGTGTCTTATGGCCCGTCAATATACCGGGATCACACCCTCCCTTGCCCTCGTTAACGCCTTCAATGCCCGGAGGCGGGGCCTGGGGGGGGGGGGGGGCAGCCCTTTCAGGTCAATAGAATTACACGACGTTAACTGGGGCAAGACTATGACGTCAGAGTTACCAGACTGGACTGAAAGTTTTGTCCACCGGTGATGGGCAAACTATGGCCCGCAAAAAAAAAAAAAAATAAATAAAAATAAATAAATAAATAAATGAATAAACAAATAAATAAATAAATAAATGAATAAATAAAATAAAATAGAATAAAATAAGATAAGTAGATAAATAATAAACAAATAAAATAATAATAAAGTAAATAAAACAAAATTAAATTTTCTCAAACGTGTTTCGTGCCAAGTTTCTGCTTGAAAACATTAATAGTATTTCTTTATCTATTTGCTTATAACTATTTATTTTATCTTTTTGACTATTTTAAACATTATTCTTTTTTCTTTTTAATGTGAACCTTTAAAACAGTGAATTTCTGGGCGTGGTCCTCCTTGCACTGAGAAGTTTGCCCAGTCCCGATTTCGACATTTGACTTCGGTTTACGATTTCTGTCGTTTGATGAAGTCGTCGCCAGAGGATTTCATTCAGTTGAGGGGAACTGACCCCTCAAATAACGGACCCCCCAAAAAAACGAAAGTTAAAACAAGTATATAGATAAATAAATATAGAAATAATATAAATATAAATAAACGAATGAAAATAATAATAGCAA
>NC_134793.1:12281315-12293815 GCF_046742065.1 Oratosquilla oratoria | reverse complement strand
ATTCAAACCCCGTTTAAGTGGATTCAAACATCTTTTCTAGTGGACTCAATCCCGACTGGCCAGCATGAAGATTGTCCATAAATATAGAAGCGCTGGTTAACTAGAATCTGCAACAACAACCCACTTTGAGGGAATCTAGATAATAAATCGCTTTAACGTCGCGAACTACCCCCTTATCAGGAGGCTAGTACGGTGCCACCTTCCAGAGGACTTTGTAGCGTGGAAGTTAATAAACCATGTCCTTGGTCCAACTCGCTGGCGTCACCTCGACCTCCGCCGCAAGTAGCGACGCTCTAATACGCTCGGCCAGCGGGTATCCTGAATAGATTTGATTTCTGAAATTGTAGGCTGTGGATCGGACTGTGTTTGTCAATTATGGTTGACATATGGAATAAAAATTGATGCAGCAAGATGATGTTACGCGCGATTTTCAGAATAAGTGGGGAAAAACAATAATAAAAAAAATAAATAAATAAAAAATAAAATAAAAATATAAGATAAATATATTATAATAAACATAAAAAATAAACTTCATACTACATTAATGTTATGCCATGCAAAATCTACCCAAATGCCTTGCACGCGTTTCCTGCCACTTATGACGTCACTAATCACTAATGACGTCACTAATAATTTATGGCGTCACTAATCACTAATGACGTCACTTTCGGTAATACTTAAGCCACTCCTACATACGTCATCTCCTGTCTTCTTTTCGTAACTAATTTCGTTGTATTCCGTCACCACCACAAGTAATGTCACTTCTCATCACATCTTACGTCACTTCCGGTATCTTTCACGTCACTTCCGGTCAGACACATACTATGACGTCATTTCCGTCCATTCTGTCTGGAGCAAACTTTCCTAATCTGTCTTCTCTTGAAAATTTTGTTCGTTTTCTTTTGTTTCCGAGATACAGTCCTCTCTCTCTCTCTCTCTCTCTCCCTGTTTCACTATCATTAGTTCTCTTTCATTATCTCTCCTATCTCTTCTTTTTTACTCTTTTTCATTATCTCTCCTATCTCACTGTCTCTTCCTCGTTATCTCCATCTCCCTAAAACTATCTCATTAATTTATTCATACATACTATTCATATATACATAATCCTATGCCATACATACATACATACATACACACTTTGTATATATACATACATACTATACTTATATACATACATACTACACTTATATACATACACACACATACTAAAGATAGATACACATACGATACTATACATATATACATTCATATTATACTTATATACATACATACTACACTTATATACATACACACACATACTATACTATACATATATACATAACACTATATTAGACCTACGTGCATACTGTACATATAGATATTCACACACACACACACACACACACACATACACACACGCACATACACACATACACAGACACTGTCCGTCTTACCTCCCACAGTCTTAATACCCTCCTGCATTGGCTGCTTTTTCATCAACTTTTCAATCTCTCTCTCTATTCTCTCTTCCGTGTCACTTTACTCCTCTTTACATCGCCTCTTTTCATACCGCTCCATGCCTTCCCCTCCTCTCTCTCTCTCTCTCTTCAGTTCTTCCCTCCTCCTCCCCCTCCTCCTCCTTTTGTTCTGTCCTTTTACTCTCCTTTTCTCTTAAACATTTCTCATTCCTTTTTCTCGTTTCCATGCCCTCCTAACAGCTTCTCCGCTTCCTCCTCCTCCTTCTCCTCCTCCTCCTCCGCTTCCTTCTCCTCCTCCTCCCCTTCCTCCTCCTCGTCCTCTTCCTCCTCCTCCGCTTCCTTCTCCTCCTCCTCCCCTTCCTCCTCCTCGTCCTCTTCCTCCTCCTCCTCTTCCGCTTCCTTCTCCTCCTCTGCTTCTTCTTCCTTCTCCGCTTCCTTCTCCTCCTCCACTTCCTTCTCCTCCTTCTCTTCCTCCACTTCCTTCTACTCCCCCTCCTCCTCCTCCTCCTCCTCCTCCGCTTCCTCCTGGTCGAATGAGAGCACACAGGCAACAGAAGCCTGTGGATCCTGTCGGGGTCGCTCAAAGAGGCTTGGGAAAGGAAGATGGATGGAGGGACGGAGGGAGGGAGGGAGGGAGGGGGAGGGTGCCTGGATGGAGGTCGAGGTGGCAGAGGAAGGAGAAAGAGAAGGTGGAGGAAGGAGGAGGAATCGGGGAAGGAAGAGGAGAGGAGGAAGAGGGGAGGAAGAGGAGAGGAGGAAGAGGAGAAGAGGATGAGGAAAAGAAAGATGAGAGGAGGAATAAGAGATGAGAAAGAGGAGAGGAGGAAGAGGAAGAAGAAATGAGGAACAGGAGAAGAGGAGAAGTGGAAGAAGAGATGAGGAAGAGGAGAGGAGGAAGAGGGGAGGAAGAGGAGAGGAGGAAGAGGAGAAGAGGATAGGAAGAGGGAGAGAGGGAGAAGAGGGGAGGAGAGGGAGAGGAGGGGAAGAAGAGGTGAGAGAGAAAGGAGGAGGATAAAGGAGAAGAGGAAGAGGAGGAGAAAGATGGTAGCGGAAGGAGGGGGAACACGAGAATGAAGGGGAGGAAGAGGAGAGGAGGAAGAGGAGAGGAGGAAGAGGAGAGGAGGTAGAGGAAGAAGAGATGAGAAACATGAGAAGAGGAGAGGTGGAAGAAGAGATGAGGAAGAGGAGAGGAGGAAGAGGAGAGGAGGGAGAGGAAGAAGAGGGGAGGAAGAGGAGAGGAGGAAGAGGGAGAAAGGGAGAAGAGGGGAGGAAAGGGAGAGGAGGGGAAGAAGAGATGAGAAAGGAGGAGGATAAAGGAGAAGAGGAAGAGGAGGAGAAAGATGGTAGCGGAAGGAGGGGGAACAGGAGAATGAAGAAGAGGGGCAGGTAAAGAGGAAGAGGATGAAGGTGAGGAAGGGGATGGGAATAGAAGGAAGAGGAGGAAGAGAGGAGGAAGAGGAGAAAAAAGAGGAAGAAGCAGGAGCAAATATATTTTGAAAGAGAAGGTAAAGAGGAGAGAGAGAAAAAGAAGAGAACGAAGAATACAGAGAGAAAGAAAGAGAAGAGAAAGGTGAGAAAAGGAAAGAAAGAAGGAATTAATTGCGAAGGGAAGAAGATGAAAATAAAAGAAAATGTAAGAGAGAGAGAGAGAGAGAGAGAGAGAGAGAGAGAGAGAGAGAGAGAAAGAGAGAGAGAGAGAGAGAGAGAGTGAGAGAGAGAGAGAGAGAGAGAGAGAGAGAGAGAGAGAGAGAGAGAGAGAGAGAGAGAGCAAACGAACAAGAGAGAGGGAAAGAATGGGAGGAAAGAAAACGAGAATAAGAGCCCAAAAGAAAACGGAGAAGAGGGAAGCCTACTCAAAAGCAGTGAACCATAACGAGCCAAAGCTTCTGATGGTCTAAGAAAATATATTCAAATAGAAAGAAAAAAAAAAGGGGGGGGGGAGAATGGGGGGTGTTGTCTAAGGAGATTGTGGGGGGATTGTGGGGGGATTTTGGGGGGGAGTGGCAGAATCTGAAGAGGATAAGATACCTCTGGTTGAACTTCGGTCCCAGCGGCTTCTTAGTACATTTCCCCGCTTGGGGGACGAGGGGTGGGGGGGGAAGGGGAGGAGAGGGGAGGGGGTGAGGGAGGATTGGGGAAATAGAAATGGAGAGGGAAGAGTGAAGAAAAGAGAGGAGAGGAGAATAAAGAGGAGAGGGGAGAAGAGGGGAGACGGGAGAGGAGAAGAGAGGGGGGCAGGAGAAGGGAGAAGAGAGAGGAGGGGGAGGACGGGAAAAGGAGGGGAGAAGGGAGGAGAAAGGAGAGGGGACAGGAGAAGGGAGAAGAGAAGGGGAGGAGAGGGGAGAAGAGGGGAGAGATGAAAGATGGGAGGGTAGAGGAGAGAGGGGAAAGAAGAGAAGAGAGGAGAAGAGAGGGGAGAGAAGAGAGGAGAGGGAAGGAGAAATGGGAGGGGAGAGGAGAGGAGAGAGGAGAGAGAATAGAGGAGTGGGGAGAGAAGAGGAGAGGAGAGGGGAGAAGAGAAGGGGACACGGGAGAGGAGAGGGGAAGTGACAGGGAAAAGGAGAGAAGAGGCGAGAAGAGAGGGGGAGAAGGGAGAGAAGGGAGAGGAGAGAGGAGAGAAGAGGAGAGGGGAGACAAGAGGGGAGGGGAGAGAAAAGAGAAGAGAGGAGTGGAAAGGAGAAGAAAGGATGAACAGGAGAAATGAAAAGAGGGGAGGAGGAGGAGGAGGAGGAGGAGGAAGGGAGGAGAAGGAGAAACAGGACGGGAGGAGGAGTAGGAGGAGGGGAGAAGGGGAGGAGGAGGGGAGAAGGAGGGGAGAAGGGGAGGAGGAGGGGAGGAGGAGGGGGAGGAGGAGGGGGAGGAGGAAGAGGGGGGAGGAGGGGAGGAGGAGGAGGAGGAGGCGGATGGGAACGAAAAGGAAGAAGATGAAGAACAGGATTACGAAGTCGGAGAGAAGGAAGAAAAGATGAATTGGAGGAATGGAAAAAGAGGAAGAGGAGGAGAAGGAGGAGGAAAAGGAGGAGGAAAAGGAGGAGGAAGAGAAGTATAAGGCGTATGGGACCGAAAAGGAGGAGGAAGAGTACGAAGCCGGAGAGGAGGAAGAGGATTAAGAGGAGGAAGAGGAGAAAGTTAAAGAAAAGAAGGATTAGAAGGACAAGGATGACGAGGAGGAAAAAAAAAATACGAAGGAAATGGAGGACAATTTGAAAGACAACAAGAAAGGAAAACGAGTCAGCAGTGTATAATCTGTGTGTATGTATGTGTATGATTCACCATGGTCTTGGACCACGTGTTGGACTCGTGATCGACAGCTATTTTCTCTCCCGGAAGAGAGCTCAGAGCTCATATATGTGACCGAACTATGGGTAATGCAGTGCTCTCACACGTGCACACACAAACTCCCCGCCCACGAGAGTTGGAGTAACGACTCACAGCGCAGCGATACTGAAATTATTTCAGTCCTGGGCGGGATTCAAACTCGAACAGCTGTAGCAGAAGTTGCGAACGCTACCACTGTGTGTGTGTGTGTGTGTATGTGTGTGTGTGTGTGTGTGTGTGTGTGTGTGTGTGTGTGTGTGTGTGTGTGAAATCTTTGTAAAAAGTCATGACAAATGAGTGAAAGAGGGTAGAAAGTGGATAAACTAGAAAACCAGAGATTTCAGAGAGAGAGAGAGAGAGAGAGAGAGAGAGAGAGAGAGAGAGAGAGAGAGAGAGAGAGAGAGAGAGAGAGAGGGAGAGGGAGGGAGATAGAGAGAGAGAGAGAGAGAGAGAGAGAGAGAGGGGGGCGAGAAAGAGAGGGAGAGAAAGGAAAAGAAAGGGAGAAAGGAAAGGAGAGAAAAAAAGGAAAGAGAGAGGGAGAGAGACACAAAGAGAGAGAAAGAGAGGTCTTTTTTCCTCTCTGCACAGGGTCGTCTAGACTCCATCCCAAAAACTGCCATCGACCCCCATTGTGAAGACAAAGAGAGAGAGAGAGAGAGAGAGAGAGAGAGAGAGAGAGAGAGAGAGAGAGAGAGAGAGAGAGAGAGAGAGAGAGAGAGAGAGAGAGAGAGAGAGAGAGAGAGAGAGAGGAACGACTATCCTCGCCACCTCTCAAGGCGTTATCACACTGGGCTATTTTTCCTCCAACCTCCAGCTCATCAGGGGTTCCGCCAACCTCCAGCAATTTACAACGAATGTTATATGATATGCTGGAGGAAAATTATTTCCCTCCAGCATATCAGATTTGCTCCAACAGTCGGAGGAAAAATTGCCCAGTGCGATAACCGACACAACCTGGAAATGCAAAGTCGGACACCATCTTTACAAACTGTCGCTGTCACCGTGGATTTGAACTCGGGACCGCAAAAGCTCACCATTCGACATCTCCCTTCACTGTTCCTCTTCCTCCTCCTCCTCCTCTTCCTCCTCTCCTCTTATCCACTCACTCCTCGGTGACCAGGGCGCCATTGATCATTGTTTATGAGCCAATCTCTCCCACGACGCCCATTACTCTTCACGCCCATCTCACGCCCACCCACCCATATCCTCTTTGACCCAAATCTCAAGTTGGCATCACCTGCCGCTTCCAGCTCGACGTAGAAAGGCGTAAAACTGCCCACAGGGATAGAAACGCCAGTAAACCAGAGTTCATAACAACACCCCCATGGGCCACGCCCACCTGTGCTAAGCCTAAGACGCAGGCGGCGCAGGCAACGCAGCACAGAACAAAAGCAGGCTTCCTGTTGCTGAATTGAAGTATATTTTGAACTTCTCTCTCACTTGCAATGTTGTGGTGGGGGTGGAGGTGGAAGCAGGAAGAGGTGGAGGAAAGTGGATCGTGGGCCAAAGTTTCTCAACGACACACTCCAACTGCAATCCGTTACTGTCCCCCCTTGGGCAAGGGGATGTTGGTGTGATGTGTATAAGGTCAAAACATTACTCACTAAACGGACGGTATAAGCTCTGGGCTCTCGTCCAGGAGAGGTTGTGACTGTTGGTCACGAGTCAAGCACGTGGTCCTGACTCTTTGGATAACATTGCGCGTATCCACGTTGATCCACAAACCATAAAGGAATAGAATCCACCACACAGAAGAACGGCCATTTTTTTTTTTCAAAATTTTATCTCCCCCCCAATCCAATATCCCATATGTTCTCATTTCTTCCCCCCATTTATATTCCCCCCATCTCAATTCCTAGACTGCTTTCCATCATTCTCCCCCCCCACCTCCCCTCCCCAATTTAACCTACTCTCCCCTCTTCCCATTTTCATCGCGCCATTCTCCTCTCCTTTATCTTTTCTTTACTCTCTTTTTCTATACTTTGCTCTTTTTAGCCTTTAATGCTGATTTATACATTAATTACGACTATCGTTGTGGGATTCGATAAAAAAAAAAAAAAAAAAAATTGCGGTCGCACGGTAACCCAGTGGATACCGTGTCGAACTTATGAGCAGGCAGTCGTGAGTACGATTTCCAGGACCCACTGCGGAATTCCAGTGTTGGTTCCCAATAGCCCTGACCAAGCGGGGAAGCGACCAGACATCGGCCTAGAAGCCCCAGCGGCATCCTCTACCAGGGGTTTTTTCACTTCCCACTGCGTGTGAGTGGAATGGCGATTATTATTATTTTTTTTTAATTTCAGCGCTTTCATGGCTACGGTCAATTTGTATATTTCTTATGTCTGTCGCCAGGTGATTTTATTACCTGAAAAAAGACACGAGACGCAAATACATTAAACCTTTTTCGATTAAGCTTTCTGCTCCTTTTCGATCTGTTTCATTTTTTTTTAATAATTCTTCTTCAGCCAATTTTATGTCTCCAAGTCTCCCTTATTTTATTCTTTCTTTCCCTCTCCCTCTTCTGTTCCTCCTTTCTCCTCCTCCTGTCTCCTCTTTCTCTCTCTCTATCTCTATTCCTCCCCTTCTTCTGTAAATGATAATCCATCTTTCCACGTTTCCGTTTCTTCATTCTCTCCTTCCCTCTCCCTCTTCTGTCTCCCCTTCCGTGACCTCTACTTTCTCCGATCATTTCTCTTCTCTTCGCTTTTGCTTCTCTTTCCTCGCTTATCTCCTTCCCCTCTCTTTGTCTCCATTCCTTTGGTTTACTCTTTCGTCCTCTTTTCTTCTTTTGATATCAAATATTTCCCAAAATCTTAGTACGTCATTGGCAGTTACGGGCAAGTTCGTCCAAAGCAACATCTCGTGATTACGGAGCGCTTGTTGTACGACGTTTCGTTTCTTTGTTCTATCATGTCCTTGATAAAATTATAACAACCGAAACGTCGTGCTCATAAAGGCCCCGACTTCACGCGGTTGTTTCTTCTGATGAACCCAAATCCTCCTCATTTCTTCCCTAAATCCCCTCCCATTCCCTCCCACAAGTAACTTTCCTAAGCCTTTACCTACTTCAGAATCTCCCCCTTTCCTATCACGTGACCTTACACTTTAGGGAAAATGCTCTCGTCCAGGGCAATACGTTTCAACAAGTTTTCAAAATCCTCGGGTCTTACAGAGCCAGAGTAGAGGGGAGTGGGAGTGGGTGGATGTGGGAGTGGGTGGATGTGGGAGTGGGTGGATGTGGGAGTGGGTGACCCGATGAAGTACGAGGGGACCTAATGACGTAAGGAGGACCTGACGACGTAAGGTGGACCTGATGACGTAAGTGGGGGACCTGACGACGTAAGGTGGACCTGACGACGTAAGAGTGGACCTGACGACGTAACTGGGGAACCTGGCGACGTAAGGGGTACCTGATGACGTAAGAATGGACCTGACGACGTAAAGTGGACCTGATGACGTAAGTGGGAGGACCTGACAACGTAAGGGGGGACCTGACAACGTAAGGTGAACCTGACGACGTGAGAATGGACCTGACGACGTGAGAATGGACCTGACGACGTGAGAATGGACCTGACGACGTGAGAATGGACCTGACGACGTAAAGGGGGACCTGACAACGTAAAGGTGGACCTGACAACTTAAGAATGGACTTGATGACGTAAAGGGGGACCTGACAACGTAAAGGGGGACCTGACAACGTAAGTAGGGGACCTGCCAACGTAAAGTTGGACCTGACGACGTAAGAATGGACCTGACGACATAAGGAGTGGTTGGACCTGACATAACCTTCTCGGGGGGTCCCGTGTAAGGGTCCCGGGAGGGGTCCCTCCCTCCCGCCTCATAACTGGCAGGACTATTTTAGTTCGAGCTCGAGATCGAAGTTTCTTTTGATGGCTGCCCATGGACGGCCGGACTTCTTTGATGTCTCCGCCCGCTACTTGCAGGGTTTGAAGTTATTAACCATTACAGCATCAAGGTCATTAGCCGAAGGGGGGAACACTGGGGGGGAAGTTTAGATGGGCTGGGAGGGGATCGGGGAGGAGAGGGGGGAAAGGGGGGAATTAGAGAGTTAGAGGGGGAGGGAGGGATGGGAGAGGGAGGGGAAAGGGCGGAAGATGGAGGGGAGATGGGAGAGGGAGGGAAAGGGTGAGGAGAGGGGAGAGGGAGGGGGGAGGAGGAGGAGGGGGAGAGGAAGGAGAGGGGAGAGGGGAGAAGGGAGAGGAGTAGGGGGGAAGGTAAGAAGAAGATGAGAGGGGAGGAGGAGAGGAGGGAGGGGGAGGAGAGGAGAGAGGGGAGGGAGAGGGGGAAAGAGATGGAGGGAGAGGAGAGGAGAGATGAGAGGGGGGAGAGGGAAGGGAGAGGGAAAAGAGAGAGGGAGGGAAAGGGAGAAAAGGATGGAGAGAAAAGGGAGGATAGAGGAGGGAAGGAGGAGGGGGGAAGAGGAGAGGAAGAGTGGAAAGAGGAGGAGAAGAAGGGAAGGGGGAGAGAAATGGAAAAGAGGAAAGAAAAGAGGAAGGAGAGAGGTGGGAGAGAGAAGGAAGAAAGGGGAACAGAGAGACAGGGAAGAAAGGGAAGGAGGAAGAGAGAGAGAGAACAGAAGAGAGAGAGAGAACAGAAGAGAGAGAGAGAACAGAAGAGAGAGAGAGAAAGGGAGAGAAAGATGGACGAGGAGAGAAAAGAAGAAGAGAAAACCGGAGGAGGAAAGAAGGAGGAGGAGGAGGAGGAGGAGGAGGGGAAGGAGGAGGAAGCAGAAGAGAAGGAGGAGAGGAGAGGAGGAGGAAGAAAGAAGGAAATGAGGAAGAGGAGGGGAAGGAGGAAGAGGAGGAGGAGAGGAGAAGAGGAGGGAGAAGAGGAAGGAGGAAGGAAGAGAGAAGAGGAGGGAAGAGAGGAGGAGAGAGGAGGGGAAGAAGAGGAGGAGGAAGAAGAGGAGGAGGGAAGAGGAGGAGGAGGGAAGAGGAGGAGGAGGGAAGAGGAGGAGGGAAGAAGAGGAGGAGGGAAGAAGAGGAGGGAAGAAGAGGAGGAGGAGGGAAGAAGTGGAGGAGGAGGGAAGAAGAGGAGGAGGGAAGAGGAGGAGGAGGGAAGAGGAGGAGGAAGAGGGGAGGAGGAGGAGGAAGAGGGGAGGACGTAAGGAAGAGCCAAGATAAACATATGCTTCAGTGGGGATGTGAGGAGATCCCTTAATGAGGGAAATAGCGTTTCTGATGGGGAGAAGAGAGAGAGAGAGAGAGAGAGTGGAGAGAGAGACAGAGAGTGGAGAGAGACAGAGGAGACAGAGAGAGAGAGAGAGAGAGAGAGAGAGAGAGAGAGAGAGAGAGAGAGAGAGAGAGAGAGAGAGAGAGAGAGAGAGAGAGAGAGAGAGAGAGAGAGAGAGAGAGAGAGAGAGAGAGAGAGAGGAAAGAGAGAGGAGAGAGGAGAGAGAGAGAGAGGAGAGAGGAAAGAAAAGAGAAAAGAGAAGAGGAAGGAGAGAAAAGAGAGATGAAAGTAAAGCAGAGGAAAAGAGAAAAGGTTCAAAGGACATCTGCACATAAAAGGAGAAAAAGAGAAAGAAAGAGAGAGAGAGAGAGAGAGTAGGAAATGGCGACAACAGTGGGGAGGAGGGAGGAGGAGGAAGAGGAGGAGGAGAAGAATAACACAGTGAGATAGAGATCGAGAGAAGTCTGCAATAAAGACGGAAGAAAACCTAAAGGAGGAAGGAAGGAGGAAAGATGCAAGAGGAAGGCGGGAGGAAGGAGGTTGGGAGGAGGAAGGAGGGTACGAAGGGAGGAGGAAGGGAGGAGGAAGTGAGGAGGGGGAGAAGGAAGGAGGATATGAAGGTAGGAGGAAGGGAGGAGGAAGGGAGGATATGAAGGGAGAAGGAAGGGAGGAGGGGGAGAAGGAAGGAAAAAGAGAGGAGGAAAGGAGGAGACGAGAGGAGTAAGGAGGAGGAGGAAGGAGGAGGAGGAAGGAGGAGGAGGAAGGAGGAGGAGGAAGGAGAAGAAGAGAAAGGAGGAGGGGAAGGAGGAGGGATGGAAGGAAGGGGAGGAGGAAGGAGAAAAGAAAAAGAGTAAGGGGGAAGGAGGAAGGAGAGAGGAAGGTGGAAGACACATGGGAAGGAGGTAGCCTAGAGTGAAGTATGCAAGAAGAGTACGGCAATTCACTACGCTGGACAAACAATCTGACCCACTTTATATAGAAATCACACAAAAATATCTTTAATTTTTGTTGTTATTGTTGTTATACATCCTTTATAGAAAATAAATTACCTTATTTACACAGAAATACATTAGATGCAACAGCAAAGAATACGCTATCTTGATGATGAGAATAATATCCAAATCAGTTTAATATTAATATCCCATTAATATAGTCTTGGGTTATTTCTGGTCTGGAGGGATATTGGCTGGATCAAGTTACAATATATATATATATATATGTATATATATATATATATATATATATATATATATATATATATATATATATATATATATATATTTGATAATTAGTACAAAATTGATTGCACTACGTGATAATTTATGTAGAAATAATATATAATAAATCAAAAAATATAAGAATACGTAATATTTGTTACAATTAACATTATAACAACAGTAAATTCTCACTCTTCACATATCAGTGACTGTCACTTGCCCAAGCTACACGAACACGTAGAACTCCAAAACAACAACAACAATAACAACAACAACGTGTTGTATTCTATTGTATTCCCACCGACTCTCTATTCGAGGTAATGCATCGCCTGAAGTGCCGGGTATTGTATTTGGCGCATTCCTTCCGGGCGAATACAATGGGTATTGTATTTCTGCGAGCTTGCGTGACACACTATACTATTGTATTCAGACTATTGTATTCTTGTTATTGTATTCCTGCACGAAAGGGACGGGCAGCGATCGAACTCTGCAGTGCATAGCATCGAGCAGCTCCGAGCGTTGGGAATCGAACGCGATCAAGGGCGTCGTGGCACTGAACGGGGTGAGTGGCACTGTAGAGATGGTACGGCACTGAAGGGGTGATTGGCACTGTAGAGTTAACATGGCACTGAAGGGGTGCCAATGGAATGGCACTGAAGAGTTGATACGGCACTGAAGGTTCGTTAGTGGCACTGAAGAGGTGAGTGGCACTGAAGGGCTCTCAGTGGCACTAAAGAGCTGACACGGCACTGAAGGGCTGTCAGTAGCACTGTAGAGTTGAGAAGGCACTGAAGGGGAATCATGGCACTGAAGGGCTGTCAGTGGCACTGAAGTGTTGACACGGCACTGAAGAGGTGTCAATGGCACTGAAGGGCTGTCAATGGCACTGTAGAGCCGACACGGCACTGAAGGGTCGTCACTGGCACTAAAAGTTTAGTGGCACTGAAGGGTCGCCAGCGGCACTGAAGGCCTCTTAGTGGCATTGGAGGAGTGAAGGGTCGTCTTTGCCACTGAGGGGGTGACATGGCACTGAAGGGTTGTCAGTGACACTGAAGGGGTGTCAGTGGCACCGAAAGGGTGTCAGTGACACTGAAGGTGTGCCATAGCACTGGACAAAGTCATCCGAGAGGACAAACAAATGTAAAGCATTATTTCTTTTTATTGGTCACTAAACTTTATAATAATACTTCTGGTTATTAATACACGATTTTATTATCTATGTGCGCGCGCCCGTGTGTAATAATACTAATGCTAATAATGATAATAGTAATAATAATAATAACAATAACAATAATAACAATAATCAGTTTATCGA
>NC_134793.1:12268815-12276315 GCF_046742065.1 Oratosquilla oratoria | reverse complement strand
GTCGATTTTCGTATGATTTATTTTTGATATTTGGAATCAGTTTTGTGGCTCGCCGTTGTACTTTTTCCAGTCTGTCAATGTCTTTAATGAGATTTGGTGACCATACGGAAACAGCATATTCCAAATGTGGACGAACTAACGATTTATATAGCTTGTTAATGAGTGATGGACTTTTGAAATCAAAAGATCGCGCAATCAATCCCAGAATCTTATTTGCTTTCTCAGAGGCTGAAATACACTGCTTGGATGATTTGAGGTCGTTACTGATAATTACGCCGAGATCTTTTTCACTATCCACTTTTGTTAACGAATTTCCAAATAACTTGTAATCGTACTTGCTGTTATTTTTACCTATGTGCATTACCTTGCATTTACTTGTGTTAAATTTCATTAGCCACTTTTCAGACCATTGCTGTAATTTATCTAAATCTTCTTGAATATCTAATTGGTTTGAGTGATCATTTGCCACTCCGCACAGTTTTGTATCATCAGCAAATTTGGAAACAGTAGATTTTAGTCCATGGTCTATATAGAATAGAAGTGGCCCAAGAACGGAACCTTGAGGAACTCCACTTGTATATATATATATATATATATATATATATATATATATATATATATGTACATATATGCATTTATGCATTCTATACCCCTCTCTAGGAAAAAACAGTGTATATATATATATATATACTATATAAATATATATATATATATATATATATATATATATTATATTATATATGATATATAATATATATATATATATATATATATATATATATATACAAAACAATCTTTATGAATACAGTCACTATTCAGGATACAGAAGAAGCAAATTAATAGCAAATAAATAAACAAATAATAATCAAGTAAATAGATAAATAGATACGAATGTTTCATATTTCTAGTTAATCTAAAAAAAATTGGTAACAATGTCAACCATAGCAGTCACATAAATTGTCATGTTCACCGAACTCCCAAGGGAGGACTTGACTCGTTATGAATAATTTCTTTTCTTCTTTTATTTCCTTCTCACCTTTCTTATGATTCCTACATTTATCAAGGATTCTTTCACTCACGGAACATAAAAATGGAGGAGATTGCAAGAGACCATAAGGCCCACACTAGGCAGTTCCATGTCCCTTACCAACCCTTTCCATAGTTACCCAAACTTCTCTTAAAACAACCCATTGCTTTAGCGCTCACTACATGGTTACCAAATCTATTCCCTTCCTTAACCACTCTATGGATAAACAGGTTCTTGCCTATTTCCTTCTTAAACCTTCTTAGGCAGGCAGGCGATTGTATCTAACTGAGGTCGGGGGAGGGGAAGGGGTCTGGATCGATTAAGATCCCCTTTCAGCCCTGCGTCCGCTCCCTCACCTGATTAAAATCACCTGGTAATTGTTTCTTCTCTGTTCCCCTCTCGGTCTCCCCCGTCCTCTCACCCCACCCACCTTCCCCGTCCATTTTCTTCCTCTCCAACTATCTCAATTTTCTCTTCGCCTTTATTACCTGTTTTTATTCATCTATCGATTTATTCATATTTTTTCTCATTTCTTCTTACCTCTTACCTTCTTTTTAATCCCTTTAGTTTATTTATTTATTCGTTTTATTTTTTGTTTTTAGTATGTCATGTCCTTCCAAACCCCTCTTCCTCTACAGCTTAAAGTAAAATGTTTAGTTAATATATTTTCTTTTGTATTTTCCTTTTCTACTCTAGGTTTAATCCTCCACACTCATTCATTCACTGTATGCGTGGATGTTCGTTCACCACAACCACCACTATCCACTAACAAAAACAATAACAACACGACATACCATCACATACCACCTTCTCCTTTCCCTTCAAATCCTCCTCCTCCTCCTCCTCCTCCTCCTCATCATCATCTTTCCATTCGTCCTCCTTCTCTTCCTCCTCCTCCTCTTATCCTCTTTCCATTCGTCCTCCTCTTCCTCCTCTTCACCATCATCATCATCTTTCCATTCGTCTTCTTCTCCTCCTCCTCTTCCTCTTCCTCCTACTCATCATCTTTCCATCCGTCCTCCTCCACCACCTCATCTTTCCATTCGTCCCCCTCCACCTTCTCCTCCTCCTCCTCCTCCTCCTCTTTATCATTATCATCAACTTTCCATTCGTCTTTTCCTCCTCCTCTTCTTCCTCCTCGTATCATCTTTCCATTCCTCCTCTTCCTCTACCGCCTAGTCCTCGTAGTCACCTTCCTCCTCCTCTTCCGTTCTTCTTCCTTCTTTACCCTCCTCCTCCACCTCTCCACCACTCTTTACCCTCCCTCACTCCAACTCCACTTCTTTCTCCCATTCTCTCTTCCTCCTCCCTCTCCCACGCCTTGTCCTTCCCCACTCTTCCTCTCTCTCTTCCTTCTCCTCCTCCTCGTTCATTTCATTTCAACTTTCCAATCCCTTCTTGCGTATTTCTTACCTCCTCCTTTATCAAGTCTTCTTCCTCCCTCCTCCTCCTCCTTTTCTTCTTCCTCTTCGCTGCACATCCCTCCATTTCGTATTCGTTTCCGCTCGCTAGCTCGCTTCGGATCCTTTATAGAGGACGATCAAAACACTTTAATCTTCCACCGGGCAATCTAATTCCATCATAGCAACTTCCTGTCATCTACGGATATGTGTTCGTAAACGCACATGCGTACACACGCACGCACACCCACCCACACACACACACACACACACACACACACACACACACACACACACACACACACACACACACTCGTGGCACAGTTGGTAGAGTTCCCGGCCGCCACTACAGAGGTCCGGGTGCGAATCCCGCCCAGGGCTGAAATAATTTTAGTATCGTCGCGCTGCGGGTAGTTACTCCAGCTCTCGTGGGCGGGGAGTTGGGGGTGTATGTACGTGTAAGGTCACAGCATTACTCATAGATTGGTAATATAGGAGTTCTGAGCTCTCCTCCGGGAGGGAAGTAGCTGTCGATCACAAGTCCAACACGTGATCCAAGACCATAGCGAATCTCACACACACACACATACAGTACACATACATACATACACACAAAGAGGCAAGCATACACACATGTACACAACACAATATATAACCTTATATACTGAAACAATGAAAGGGAGAGAGAGAGAGAGAGAGAGAGAGAGAGAGAGAGAGAGAGAGAGAGAGAGAGAGAGAGAGAGAGAGAGAGAGAGAGAGAGAGAGAGAGAGAGAGAGAGAGAGAGAGAGAGAGAGAGAGAGAGAGAGAGAGAGAGAGAGAGAGAGAGAGAGAGAGAGAGAGAGAGAGAGAAAGAAAGAGAGAGAGAGAGAGAGAGAGAGAGAGAAAAAGAGAGAGAGAGAGGGGGGCGAAAAGTAGGTGATGGAATGAAGGAAAGAGAGAAAGAAGAAAGAAGGGAATGAGGAATGGATGGGTGGATGGATGGAGTGAGTGGGTGAGGAAGAATTGACTTTGGGAGTCAATTTTGGACGAAGCGACGTCAATTATACAACAATTTCTATTTTGCATACGACGGTGTACAAACACCTCCCGCCATCGCTGTGGCAGACTTTACGCGTTTTATTCTGGCTAATGCCGCCGGGAGATTAAATCGACCGAGGTGGGGGGAGGGGGAGGAAATGGGAAGGTGGCAAAATATCATTCCGTCTCAAATAACCAGCGCTTCTAGCCTTGGGAACAAAATGGCGGAGGGATGACAAAAGCTCAAAAATGTTCAGCATTTTTCTCTACGTGACACTGATCCGTGGGGGTGCCACTGAAGGGCTTAATATATTAATTACATAAAACCTATGCATATGTACATTAATTAGATAAAATATATGCATATACGTAAGCATATATCAACTACATAAAAAACACACACGAGCTCTGAGCTCTCTTCCGAAAGGGAAATAACTGTCGATTACGAGTCCAACACGTGATCCAAAACCATAGTGAATCACACCCACACACACACACACACATATATATATATAAACCTACCACATAACTTGACTTCTTTTTCCTATTAATGGTACAAAGCCCAATGTCTTCAGTGTATTAGGGACTCCACATCAACAATATTTTACTTTGAAAGCACCAAAGTTATAATTTTATAAAGGGAAAAAAAAAAATCGTGATGTAAAAGAGGAAATATATGTCTAATTAATCACAACCAAATATATATATAATTATTATTTGTTGATCTTGAATCTAGACTGCGAATTTTCAAATTATTTTTATCAAAATGGACTTTTACGATATTGGGTCCCCTCGTTCTCGGCTCTACGATTATTACTAATATCTCCCCACTCCCTTCACTACCCTCCTCCTCCTCCTCTTCCTCCTCCTCCTCTTTCTCCTGATTCCCTTCCTCCCCTCCTCCTCCTCCTCCTCCTCTTTCTTATGACGTCTTACCCCTCCTCCTCCTCCTCTTCCTCTTGACCCTTTACCCCTCTTCCTCCTCTTTCTCCTAACTCCGTACCCCTCTTCCTCCTCACCCCCTACCCCTCCTCCTCCTCTTCCCCTTGACCCCCTACCCCTCCTCCTCCTCCTCCTCCTCTTCCCCCTGACCCCCTACCCTTCCTCCTTCTCCTCTTTCTGACCCCCTACCCCTCCTCCTCCTCTTCCCCCTGACCCCCTACCCCTCCTCCTCCTCCTCTTCCTCCTGAGCCCCTAACTCTCCTCTTCCTCTACCCCCTGACCCCCCTACCCCTCCTCCTCCTCCTCTTCCTCCTGACCCCCTACCCCTCCTCCTACTCCTCTTTCTCTTTCTTCTGACTCCCCCTTACTCCCATGTACTTCACCACTCCCTTCTTCCCAATCTCATAATCCCCCTTCTCCCCCACCTCCCCCTACACACCCTCACCCCATTAACATTCAATCTTCCCCCCCAAACAAGGATTACCTACCAATTATCATAAATTTCTTCCTCTTCTTCTTCTCTCTCTCCCTTTCGTATTCTCTCTCTCTCTCTCGCATCCTCTCCCTTCTTCCCTTCCACTCGCTCCCTCTTTCGTACTCTTTCCCTTCTTCCCTTCCTCTCTCTCTCTCTCTCGTATTCTTTCCCTTCTTCCCTTCCTCTCTCTCTCTCTCTCTCTCGCATCCTCTCCCTTCTTCCCTTCCTCTCTCACCCTCTCTCATATTCTTTCCCTTCTTCCCGTCCTCTCTCTCTCTCTCTCTTTCTTTCTCTCTCTCGTATTCTCTCCCTTCTTTTCTTCCTCTTTCTCTCTCTCTTTCTCGTATTCTTTCCCTTCTTCCCTTCCTCTGTCTCTCTCTCTCTCTCGAATTCTTTCCCTTCTTCCCTTCCTCTCTCTTGTATTCTCTCTCTTCTTCCCTTGCCCATATCTCTCTCTCTCTCTCGTATTCTCTCCCTTCCTCCTTCCTCTCTAAGTATTCTTTCCCTTCTTCCCTTCCTCTCTCTCTCTCTCTCTCTCTCTCGTCTTCTCTCCCTTCTTCCCTTCCTCTCTCTCTCTCATATTCTCTCCCTTCTTCCCTTCCCCCCGCTCTCTCCTTTCCTCTTGTCTCTCTCTCGTATTCTCTCTCTTCCTCACTCCTCTCTCTCTCTCTCTCTCTCTCTCTCTCTCTCTCTCTCTCTCTCTCTCTCTCTCGTCCTATTCTCCTTTATGGGCCAATGGCTTCCTTTTCTTTCAGTTTCGTTCCACTTCCTCCTCCCCATTCCATTTGACCTTTTCTCCTCCTATCGTTTGAATAAGAATTTTCTGGCAGTGGGAGGAGGTGGGAGGTGAGGGAGGAGGAAGAGGATGTGGAGGGAAGGGGGAGGCAAAGATGATGTGTAGGTATATGGAAGAAAAAAGTGGAATTGTGAATCCATACAAGAACAATATGAGAACACACACACACACACACACACACACACACATGCACACACTCTCGTTGACGCAGTGGTTAGAGTTCCCGGCCGCCACTACGGTGGTCCTGGTTCGAATCCCGCCCAGGGATGAAATAATTTCAGTATCGCTGCACTGCGAGTCGTTACTCCAACTCTTGTGGGCGGGGAGTTGGGTGTGTGTGCGCGTGTAATGTCTCAGCATTACCCACAGATCGGTCATATATGAGCTCTGAGGTCTCTTCCGGGAGGGAAATAGCTGTCAATCACGAGTCCAACACGTGGTCCAAGACCATGGTGAATCACACACACACACGTCAAATCTCACCATCGCATTCCCACGTTCGGATTTCGGGAATATTCGGATAATCGAGATAATATTACCTCCCAATACACATCATGTTCGGATAACAATAGTTCTGATATGGGAGTGACCATACACACACACACACACATCATATATATATATATATATATATATATATATATATATATATATATATATATATATATATACACACGGCAGACCAACACCGATAACGAATTTAACGAACGTCGTGTATAATTCAAATTGAAACTGATGAAGACGGATGGTGCTGGTGACGTCAGCATTTCGTGACCGCCACTGCTGAAAGGCATCAGGGCTTAATTGAGGTGGAGGTGGAGGAGGAGGTGGAGGTGGAAGGAGGAGGGTGGGAGGGTGGGGGAGGGCACTCTTCCTCTCCGTGGTACTCCGTGAATAATAAATAAACAAATTAGATAAAATTTTGATAAGCATAAAGCTTCCAAATCCTATGATACTCAATAAAACATGCAAAAAAAAAAAAAATAAATAAATAAATAAATAAAAAGATAAAAAAGAAGTGAATTCTCATAATATGTCCTACCTTAACTGAAGGACATTTCTTACTAAAATAATTTAGTAGTTGGCTGATGCAGGGATGACCCGTCATCCATGAGGAGCTGAGACGGGTAGGGTGGAATGAAGGAACGTGCCGATTCATCGGCATCGACAAGAATCGGCACTTTTTTTGGTGAATCGGGATCGGCGAAAATCGATATTTTTTTGAGAATCGGCATCGTCATCGGCAAAATATTGCCGATAACGATTCTCTAAATAAATAAACCAATAAATAGATAGATAAATAAAATTAGATAAATAAAAAGCCGATTCTCGCCGATGCCGATAAAAAAAAAGCCGATTTTGGCCGATGCCGATTAACCAATAAAGTGCCGATTATTGCCGATTCCGATTAATCGGCACACCCCTAATGGATAGGGTGGTGGAGGGGAGTGATATGGACGGGAATAGGTTCGTGTCTCTGACTTGGCTACCCCCTTATAAGGAGGAAAAAACCTCTTGGTGTATAGATAGGCTTCGGCAGGTCCATCACCAGTACGGGACAAGAACGACGAAACCTGTAGGTTCAGGTCGCCTTCCCTGTGGACCTGACAAGGTGACCTGACATGGAATTTCCACTTTCTTGAGGAAGACAATAGATTGACAAGTGACATGCAAGGTCGGTGCAACTATTGCACAAGCCACTAACACACAAAGAGAAGAGGAGAACGAAGAGGAAAAGGGAGAAGACGAAAAAGATGACGAAGATGAAGAAGCAGAAGAAGGGAAAGAAAAGAGGAATGAAGAGGGAAAAGAAGTAAAATAAGAAAAAGAGGAAGAGAAAAG
>NC_134793.1:12256315-12263815 GCF_046742065.1 Oratosquilla oratoria | reverse complement strand
AGGGAAGAGGAGAGGGAAGAGGGGAGGGAAGAGGGGAGGGAAGAGGAGAGGGAAGAGGAGAGGGAAGAGGGGAGGGAAGAGGGGAGGGAAGAGGGGAGGGAAGAGGGGAGGGAAGAGGGGAGCTGATGGCAAAGAGAAAGAATAGAAAATTCAGAAGAAGAAAAATTAAGAAAATGGAAGAAGGGGAAGAGGGGAAGGAAAGGAAAAAGGAGGAGAGAGGTAAAAGGAAGGAGGAGGAGGAGGAGGAGGAGGAGGAGGAGGAGGAGGAGGAAGAGGAGGAGGAGGAAGTTAAAACTAAGGAAAGTAAAAGAAGTAAAAAAGAAAAAGAAAAAGGAAGGAAAGGGAAAGAAGAAGAAAAAATAAAAAGGAATAGGAGGAAGAGGAGGGGGAGGAGGAGGAGGAGAAGGAAGAGGAGGAAAAGAAGGAAGAGGAATTGCATAGACAAAGGAACATCAAGAGACCTATTGGTCCATACACGGCTGTTTCGGTACCTAATCTGTCATTAATGGAGGAGTAAGAGGAGGAAGAGAAAGCTGGGGAGGAGGAGGAAGCTGGGGAAGAGGAGGCGGAGGAGGAGGAGGAGGAAGCTGAGGAGGAGGAGGAAGGGGAGGGGGAGGTGGAAGCGGAGGTGTTGGAGAAAGAGGAGAGGGAGAAGGAGGATGAAGGGGAGGAGGAAGCAAAGGGGGAGAAAGAGAAGGAGAAAAAGATGAAGGAGCTAGAAGAGGAGAGGGAGAATGAGGAGGAGAAACAGAAGGAGGAAGAGGAAGAGCTGAGGAGAAAGAACGAGATGACACGGAGGAGGAGTCAGAGGAGTAGGAGAAGGAGCCTGAGGAGAAAGAGGAGGAAGAGGAGGATGAGGAAGAGGAGGAGGAAGAGGAAGAGGATGATGATGATGTTGCGCTCGAACGCTCTTTAGAAGGCTGACTGCAATCTGAGGCAGTTGTGAGGAGGAAGAGGAGGGAGGAGGAAGAGGAGGAAGAGGAGGAAGACGGTGTTGCCACACCCTGAGCATCCAATTAAAGGTTCCCTCCCTACCTTGTCGTGTAGGCTCCAGATCTGATCGATGTCGTAAACCTTATAATAAGATGTCGCAAGCTACGATGTCGGAGGTTGCGACATCGCAAATGACGGCATCGTAAGATACGACCCGCATATTATGATGTCACAATTTACGATATCGCAAGTTATTGTAAGTTACAGGTACTGTAAGTTACGTCTCAAATTACGATATCGTAAGTTACCTCATAAATTACGATATCGCAAATTACAGCGTCTCAAATTACGGTATAGCAAGTTACGACATCACAACTTACGATATCGCAAGTTACGACGTCGTAACTTACGATATCGCATATCACGTCACAACTTATGATATCGCCAGTTACGACGTCTCAAATTGCAATATAGCAAGTTACGTCACAACATACGATATCGCAAGTTACGACGTCACAACTTACGATATAGCAAATTACGATGTCACAACCTACGATATCGCAAGTTACGTCACAACTTACGATATCGGAAGTTACGATCTGCTTCCGACATCCAGCCCCGTTGCGTTAAACTTGACCAACGTTGCTGCTCCGTCATTCACATACCTGGAAAGAAGAAAAGATCAAAATTAATATTGTCAATATCTGCAACATGGGCAATTTCCCACAGAACATCAATACATTAGCAAGTCATTATTTGTTTATTTCTAGTAATTATTTGTTTATTTCTAGTAATTTTGGAGAGAGAATAGGGTAGGAATCGCAGTAATGGATCTCAATTGGGCAAATTTAGATTTAAGAAGGAAATAGGCAAGAAATGGTTTACCCATAGGGTGGTCAACGAATGGAATAGACTTAGTAACCATGATGTAGTAAGCGCAGAAACCATCGGTTTGTTTTAAGAAAAGGTTAGATAGCTTTATGGATGGGGAGGATAGGGGGTCATAGACATGGAACTGCCTAGTGTAGGCCTTATGGTCTCTTGCTTTTGTGGGTAATCCCTTTACCTGGGTTTTAAGACACGTATCTCTGTATTCTTTGTCACAAGAAGAGAGAGAGAGAGAGAGAGAGAGAGAGAGAGAGAGAGAGAGAGAGAGAGAGAGGAGAGAGAGCTACAACATGGATTGAGACACGACTGACAACAGCGAAGACTTGTGACGTCATTTCGTCTCGAGTAGAGCGCATTTGGCGCCATTCCAAAATTCGAATCCGGGGACCGTTATAGTCGTTATTATGACCGTTAAACGGTCACGCCATTACATGGGTAGCTGCGCTCGGGGGGGTCTCGCCTGTCTGTCTACCTTCCTCCTCATGCCCCCAAACCCCGTTTTTTTTTTTTTTTTTTTTTTTTTTTTTTTTGTCAAGCTCGTGGGGTCCCGTCTGGTCTCCTTTGTGGGTTGCTTGCTGGGGTCAAGTCCTCAACCCCTTACTTACCAGGTAGTCCTCTCCCTTTCTGTCGCCAGGTGTTAACATGGTGATTGGTATGCTTATGGTGAATATTAATATTTTTCATGTAGATTCGTTGGCATACACACACACACACACACACAAACACACACATACATTTTTAACACCTTCGTTGATTCCACTTCTGAGTACTACAACAGTTGACCTCTCTCTCTCTCTCTCTCTCTCTCTTTGACCTCAAGGTCGAGCATTTATGACTTGCACTATTACGTTACGACATCGTAAGCTTGATCGTATCGTAAAAAAGTTCGACGTAAATGAAGACACTTTTGAAACAGCAGAAGTGAAGCCAACTGTACCTCACGCTACCATGTTTCGTCGCTTTTCTTATATGTTCGGTCAAATGCAACAAATCATGTACTGAAGAAACGAAAAACAATGAAAAAAAAACGAATGCCAACACAGATCGGAGTTGAACACTGCGGGAGATCAATGATCAACTTTCTTCCGCACCGGGTAGAGATAGAGGGGAGAGGGAGAGGGAGAGGGAGGGGGAGGGAGGGAGAGAATGAGAAGAGAGGGAAAAAGATAGGGAGAGGGGTGGGGAGAGGGAGAGAGAGAGAGAGAATGGGGAGAGAGAATGGAAGAGAGGGAGAAAGATAGAAAAAGAGAGAATGGGGAAAGAGGGAGAAAGAGAGGGAGAGGGGGGAGAGAGGGAGAGAATGGGAAGAGAGGGAGAAAGGGAGGGAGAGAGTATGGGGAGAGAGAGAGAAAAAGGGAGGGAGAGGGAGAGAGAATGGGGAGAGAGGGAGAAAGAAAGTGAGAGAGGGAGGGAGGGAGGGAGAGAATGGGGAGAGAGGGAGAAAAAGGAGAGAGAGAGAAAGAGAGAATGGGGGGAGAGAGAGAAAGAGAGGGAGAGGGAGAGAGAGAGAGAGAGAGGTAAGAGCTTTCTTCAATGTTGTGTACAACTCCTGACGCTGTGTAATGCTACCCAGGATGTGCACCCCACCCCCGTCCTCCCCTAGACCCTTATCGGGGGACAGGGGAGAGCGAGGGGAGAGAGAAGAGAGAGAGGAGAGAGGGGGGAGAGAGAGGGGAGAGGGGGAGAGAGAGGGGAGAGGGGGGAGAGGGGAGAGGGGAGAGGGGGGAGAGGGGAGAGAGGGAAGGAAAAGGAGAAAAGAGGAAAGGGAAAGGGAGAAAATTGGGAAGAGGAGGAGTATGGCGATGAGGTGGAGGGGAGGAGGAGGAGGAGGAAGAGGTGAGTGAGGGGAAGGATGAGGAGGGTGAGGAGAGGAGAGGGAGTAGGGTGAGGATAGTGAGGACGGGGGGGAAGAAGAGAGGGAAAAGGGGGATGGGAGTCCATAACGCAGTGACGGAACGTCTAGTCCTCCAATCTACCGATACCGTTCCAGTGAATCATACAAATTGAAACGAGGGTTCAATCGCCAACAGGATTGATGAATTGACTTTGGCAGTTTGTATTACCGGTTGCGACGTGATGGCAATGACAGAGGCGTGGCAAACTCTCCCCGAATTATGCAACATTGTTAACTTTGGGTTATTTCACCATCTCGGCGTAAATCGCAGGGTGGGGGAGTAGCGTTGTTTTGTCGCGCTGACCTGAGTCCATAATAACTCAGTGCTGACATTCCCAAGTGAGTCGAGACTTTGTGGGTGAGGTCAAATCTACGTCTCCATCCCTCCACCACACCGCATCTGTCATCGTGTGTGTGTGTGTGTGTGTGTGTGTGTGTGTGTGTGTGTGTGTGTGTGTGTGTGTGTGTGGTTTAACATCCTCCACATGCACCAATCGCCTTAACTACGTCCTTTAGACTGCCGACGCCCTAGGAGTGAGATTTCCAGCAACAAAACTTGTTGTATGCTTAATCACTTGGACATCAATGAAAGTGTACAGTAGCAAAATCTCCCTAAGGCAGCAAACTTCCCTACCCAAGAACAAACAACCTACGACCTTATCATCACTGATCTGGCCCTGACCTCTTTCCTCTCTCGGTCGCGGCACAAACATCATCACTCTGTGGACACCGGCACCTAGAACCTCCATGCGCCTTATGTACTTGAATTAGAGTAGTCCTAAAATTAGCACAAATTATATTTTGTGAGTATAACACTGTATTATTGTTAGTCAAACCAATTATAATTGTTATCCCTCAATGTTACACACACACACACACACACAGTGAGGCAAAGATGGCGGCTTCGGTCGCAAGTATCCTATGACAAAAAAGCTTAGTTCTCTTTTTCAGAAGACCCATGGCCCCTGGAGAACCGGCCACGGTGCTATGTCAGTGCTGGTGCAGTCTTGGTGCTAGGTGGCGACCTGAACGTAGACAGGTTAAAGAATCGCCCCTTGTATGAAGATGTCGAATATGAATAGAAACACATCAATAAATAACAAATAAATAAATAAATAGATCAAATAATTCTATTCAAGAGGCGAAAGAATATCTCATCTCTTTCGCTGACTCACTTCGGAGGGAACCTGCGAGGGTCCTACTCAAGGAGAACAAGGGGCCCTAGAACGGTCCCTCCCAAGTGGCTTCTACGCCCCCTCCAACCGCTCCCCGCCCCCACGCCCACAGCCCCCGCCTCCTCATTTCCGTAGTCACGAGAGAGAGTGGAAGGATGGGGGCGAAGGGCGAGGGGTGGGCGAGGGAAGGAAGTGGGCGAGAGGGGATGAGGTGGACAGGATGGGGACAAGGAGGCGGAGAGGAGGGGGAGGTAGAGAAGGAGGAAGAGGACGAGGATGGGCAGGAGGGATGGGGGAGGTGAAGAGGAGGGAGAGGAGGAGGAGGCTTAGAGGAGGGGGAGAAGGAGACGGAGAGGAATGGGGACGTTCAGGGGAAGGGTAGGAGGAGGCGGGGAAGAAGGGGACGAAGAGGAGGAGGAGGAGGAGGAGAGGGGGTTTTGGAGAGAGGAGAAGGAGAGGAGGAGGTGGAAAGGAGGGGAAGGTAGAGTAGGAGGAAAGGATAGTCGAAATCATTAGTCTCTCTTTTAAAGGGTGTTGATGGTGGAGGGAGTGGTAGGGGGTGGCGGTGGTGGTGAAGATTTGCCGCATAGTTTCTCAAGTTCTCTCTCTCTCCATCGCTCTCTTTGACTCTCTTTTCTTTGCTCTCTTCCACTCTTTTCTATTGTATTTCTCCCTTTCCCTTCATTTTCATTTCCTCTTTTTCTTCTCTCATTTTCATTCTCATTCACTCTTTTTTTGACTCTTTTTTCATCCACTCTCTCACGCTCTTTCTTTCTATTCCCCCTTCTCTCATATCCTTTACCTCTGTGACTCTCCTCTTACCCTTTCCTCATTTCTCTCCCTCTTTCTTTCCCTCTCTTTTTATATTTCTTCCCCCTTGCTCGCTCTTTCTCTAACCACCTCTCTCCCTCTCTCTTTCCCCCCTCCCCTCCCTCTTTCCCCTTCTCTCTCGTTTTCTCCTTCCTCTCCTTTCATTTCCCCTCTTTTTTAATTCAGTCTCATTGATCTCCATGTTTCTTTTACTTATCAATTTTGCCCCTCCATCTCCTCTTCTTCTCTCTTTACAACTCACGTGCCCCTCCCTCTCCTCTTCTTCTCTCTTTACAACTCCCTTACCTCTCCCTCTCTTCTTCTTCTCTCTTTACAACTCCCTTGCCCTTCCCTCTCCTCTTTTTCTCTCTTTGCAACTCCCTTGCCCCTCCCTCTCCTCTTCTTCTCTCTTTACCCTCCCTTGCCCCCTTTCCTCTTCTTCTTTTTACAACTCCCTTGCCCCTCCCTCTCCTCTTCTTGTCTTTCAACAACTCCCTTGCCCTTCCCTCTCCTTTTCTTCTCTTTTTACAACTCCCTTGCCCCTCCCTCTCCTCTTCTCTCTTTACAACTCCCTTGCCCCTCCCTCTCCTCTTCTCTCTTTCTACTCATCGTCTGTGCCTCTCCCTCTCCTTTTCTTATCTCTTTACATCTCCCTTGCCCCCCTCTCCTCTTCTCTCTTTACAACTCCCTTGCCCCTCCCTCTCCTCTTCTTCTCTCTTTACAACTCCCTTGCCCCTCCCTCTCCTCTTCTTCTCTTTACAACTCCTTTGCCCCTCCCTCTCCTTTTCTTATCTCTTTACATCTCCCTTGCCCCCCTCTCCTCTTCTCTCTTTACAACTCCCTTGCCCCTCCCTCTCCTCTTCTTCTCTCTTTTTACTCATCGTCTTTGCCCCTTTCTCTCCTCTTCTTCTCTCTTTACAACTCCCTTGCCCTTCCCTCTCCTCCTCTTCTCTCTTTACAACTCTTTTGCCCCTCCCTCTCCTCTTCTTCTCTCTTTACAACTCACTTCCCCCTCCCTCTCTTCTCCTCTCTTTACAACTCCCTTGCCCCTCCCTCTCCTCTTCTTCTCTTTACAACTCCTTTGCCCCTCCCTCTCCTCTTCTTCTCTCTTTACAACTACCTTGCCCCTCCCTCTTCTCTTCTTCTCTCTTTTTAATCATCGTCTTTGCCCCTTTCTCTCCTCTTCTTCTCTCTTTACAACTCCCTTGCCCTTCCCTCTCCTCCTCTTCTCTCTTTACAACTCTTTTGCCCCTCCCTCTCCACTTCTTATCTCTTTACATCTCCCTTGCCCCCCTCTCCTCTTCTCTCTTTACAACTCCCTTGCCCCTCCCTCTCCTCTTCTTCTCTCTTTTTACTCATCGTCTTTGCCCCTTTCTCTCCTCTTCTTCTCTCTTTACAACTCCCTTGCCCTTCCCTCTCCTCCTCTTCTCTCTTTACAACTCTTTTGCCCCTCCCTCTCCTCTTCTTCTCTCTTTACAACTCAAGTCCCACTCCCTCGCTTCTCCTCTCTTTACAACTCCCTAGCCCCTCCCTCTCCTTTTTTTCTCTCTTTACAATTCCCTTGCCTCCCTCTCTTCTTCTTCTCTCTTAACCCCCCACCTCCGCCCACACCTTCTATATCGGATTTAAAGATTATTCGTCGAAATAGACCCAAACATTCGTTTTCAGTGTTTTTTTATAAAACAGAAGAGGAAGAAGAGGAAGAAAAAGAGGAGGAGAAAGAGGAGGAAAATCGTCTTGTCTTGAACTAAAAACATCTTTAGCGTGTTCCACCGGAAGTTGAATGAAATAATTTCCTCT
>NC_134793.1:12226315-12248815 GCF_046742065.1 Oratosquilla oratoria | reverse complement strand
TGTAGCCCCCTTCCCTTCCCTCCCTCCCTTCCGCTCCCTCCGAAGCTCATTTTCCCATTCTGTGCCGTTGATGGTCACGAGCCCACGACACGCCACAGACACAAACGACGTAGTCATAATGTAATCCCGTCTCCCTTCGATATATTAAAAAGAGAGGAAAAAAAAAAAAAAAAAAAAAAAAAAAAAAATATATATATATATATATATATATATATATATATAAATATATATATATATATATATATATTTATATATATATATATATATATATATATATATATATATCCTTTTCAACCACATTAATTTTTCACTTTAATTCCATGTCATCACGATCGAGACTGACAAGGAGCTCAACGGAGACATATACGGAAACTGATACGTAGTGAGGCCAAGGACTCAAACCCAGCTCAGACGTAACAAGTGAACAGGGATTTAAACCACTGCGCTATCAAGAAAATATTAATATCCGTGTACTGTGGACCATTCAGCGTATATATATATATATATATATATATATATATATATATATATATATATATATATATATATATTTTATGTCTATATATATATATATATATCATAATAAAACAAATTAATAAATAAAACAGAATAAAATTACTACATAAATACTTAAATACATGAAATAATAAATTAAATGAAACGAGTACATAAATACAATTGTTAAATAAACTGACGAGTATAAACAGGTGGTGAATATATATGAAGTATCTACTTCCGGTAGCTAATGGGTTTGCTTGTAAACGCACAAACGAACACACACACATTTATCCTCATCTGCAATCTCTCATCTCTCTAATAACTCATCCCTCTCTCGTCTCTTCTCATCATTTCAAACCTCTTTTTATCTCTTTTTTATCTCCCTCTCGTTCTCTCATATCTCCGCACGGAAAATGATAACTTCTATGCTGTCCACCTTCTAGGGGCTTTAGTGACACCCCCACGGACCAGGGTCACGCAGCCTTATTTTGTGATTGGAGACTAATCCCCCTCTCCTTTCTCTGAGGCCCTGTTCACACGAGCGGTTTCAACCGCCGCGGGTTGAACCGCGGTGGTTCAGTTACAATGCAAGTCAACGGAGGCGTTCACACACAACCGCGAATTTTTTTCTTGACTATGCGGTACCGTAGCGGTTTACACGCGGTTCAAACCGTTTGTGTGAACAGGACCTTAAAATCTCTCCTTCACACTATCCTCCCAATGGATAGAAACGCTAGTCACAAAAAACTATATTTCTATATATATTACATATATATATATATATATATATATATATATACATATATACACACACAGTGTTTCTCTATATCTCCGTCTTGACCGCGTGATCTCTTGTCAAAGTGGGAGCTGCTCCTCTCTCACGTCCTTCTTGTAGTCTCTCGAGAGCCTTTACCACCATCTACGGCTTCCTTGGCCAGAATAGAGACATGGTAGAGTAGCCACAGTGAACATCCTCGTCATCTACTATCATCAATGTTGTTGTTGTTGTTGTTGTTGTTGTTGTTGTTGTTGTTGTTGTTGCCGCTGCTACTGTTGTTATTTGCCCCTGGTGTTTCTGAGAAAGAGGAAGAGAGATGGAGGTGGAGGAAATAGTAGAAAGAAGATAAATGAGGAGGAGAGGGAGGAGGAAGTGGAGGAAGAGGAGGAGAAAGGAGGAGGAAGTGGAGGAACAGGAGGAAGGAGAAGAGAAAGAGGAGGAAGAGGAAGTGGAGGAACAGGAGGAAGGGGAAGTGAAAGAGGAGGAAGAGGAGGAGGAGGAGGAGAAGAAGAAGAAAGTGGGCGAGGAAGAGGAGGAGAAAAAGGATGAGAAGAGGAGGAAGAGAACAAAAACGACAAGAACAAAACCAAGTAAAACAAACAAACAACAAGAACTAGAAGAAGAGGAGGAGGAGGAGGAAGAGGAGGAAGAGGAGAGGGATGAGATGAGGAACAGAAGAACAAGAATGACAAGAAGAACAAGAACATACAGAACAAGTAAACACCAAGAACCAGAGCAAGAGAAAGTAGTCGACGTACTCATGGAAGTAAAAGTAGAAGCGGGTAGGGCCTTCCCTTGCTTCCAGAAATCTTATGCAAATCCGGAAAGTTATCTCCGTCCGGGTTGTTGCACCCTCCGGCCCCCCGGTACCACGACCGGGAGTGCTCCCCCCGGACACCATCATCAGTACCGGAACCGGGAATAAAAGGCGCAAACCCGAACAAGACTTCATCCAATCTTGGGTCTTCCGGTACCTGTACTGTGAGACCCAACCGTTGAACGACCTTTCCTCCCCCATTGACCGTTACGACGGTTACGACCGTTAGACGTCCCGGATTTGAATCTTAACGGTCCCATCACCCGTTGTAGCACCTGGAGATTCAATCTAGTCTCGAACGCATACACGCTGTATGACGCAATCAACGTTGTCATCTGCAGTGCCAGTTCGAGGTACAAATGGTCGAGGTCTCTTTCTGGCAATAAGTCTCTAAGTGCCGATATCCACTAGAATAGCGTTTCTCAACCTTTTTACCCTTGCGTAACCTTTAAAATAAATTGCATGTCTCAAGGAACCCCTGCTAAAAGAAAAAATAAAGAAAGAAATAAAGAAAAGAAAAAATATATCATATCTTTCTTATTCTATTTTCATCGATAGGTTAGATTGGATGATGTCTATATTACATTATTACAGTAAACAAAGAATATGTTGTGCGTGTTTAATTATATTACGTATATAAAAAAAATTCAAAAGTGCATAAGCTTATCTCACTTGTTCTCGCGGAACCCTTAGGGACCTTTTGCGGAACCTTAGGGTTTCGGGGGAACCCTGGTTGAGAAACGTTGCACTAGACCCACTCTTGCCATGTTAGGGGTCCAGAAACAGAGGGGCATCCAGGCCACTTTAACCGGTTTTGAGTTAAACACGGATTTTGAAAAGAATTAAGCCTCTTCTACTAATATATATCTGTACTGAACTCGAAATCATTAAAAAATGGCGGGAATGCCCCTCTGTTTCTAGACGCCTCATGTGTGCCGCGAAACCTCTTCGGCACTAAACTTGTTTGTCCCTATCCACCACTGACACTAAACTACTAAAACATTCGCTAACAACTCTTGACATTAACCCTCTTTATCTTGATCTAATCTGGATACTAAACTACAGTATGACCTGACCCAATAAAACATTAACTAACAGAAACCTGGAGCTCCATAACATATAACATAGACAATATTTGTGTTAAACACCAACTAACAACCTGATACGACCTCAACGATAACAAAAATACTTTCATCACAATAATCACCACCAATACCATAACAATTTTGACAGACACTATCACCACTTTTACAATCACTACAACCATCTTCACAATCAGAATCTATCACTACCATTACCATCACCCCCACATACCACAATCAAAACCCTCCTTACCACCAGATCCACTCCAATACTCAATTCTTTTCCTAAAAAAAAGTACAACAGGAACTAAAAAAAAAAGTACAAAAACTAAAAAAAAAGTACAACAGGAACTTAAAGAAGTGCAACAGTAGGAAAAAAAGTACAACAGGAACTTAAAAAAACTTAAAAAAAAAAAAAAAAAAAAAAAAAAAAAAAAAGGCTGCTCTAGTTCATGTCTCCAGGAACCAAAGTTACGACGCCATTGTCTCTCTATTCCCGAAGGAGGCGCAGACTGAGGGAGGGCAAGAACGAACCAGATGTCCTTTTCGGGTACGGAGGACCTTCCTGTAGAAGAACCGGCCGAGAACTTCAGAACTTCAGCTCCCTTTCATGACACAAAGAGACGTTTACGTCGCATTCTGTCCGTTGCCAGATGATTTTAATCTAGTTAAGGAACACCTTCGCAGTCAAAGGTTTAAATGTTATATAGTAACCATTTGCCTGTGGATAAACAAGTGGGAACACGCACATACACACACATGAATGATTCGACGGCGCAGTGGTTAGATTTTTGGGGGAAGGGGGATTTTTTGGGGGAGGGGGGATTTTGGGGGTCAGGGGGTATTTTTGGGGGAAGGGATAATTTTTGGGGGAAGGGGGGGCAGACTACAAGTAAAGATTAGAAATTGCTGGTCGAGTTGAGAGGTCTAGAACTGTAAGCTGAAGAAAGATAACGGTAACAAAATGAGGTAAAAAAAATTCTCAAAACACACACGCACACTCGTATATGTATTTGTCATGGAACTGACTAGTGTAGGCCTTAGGGTCTCTTGCAGTCTCCTTCATTCTTATACTCTTATGTTCTTATATAATGTTCTCATATAATCTATTATTTGATTTATGCATTAAAAAGTTCAGGAAAATAGTATAAAATAATTATCATCCGATTGGGGAGATAAAGATAAATTTGGCCAATCATTTTTTGGTTAAAAAAGAAATAAATAAATAAAAGGCAAAGTATTAATGGAATCCGCTTTGAGTCCTTATCTAGAAGTCTTCTTCGCTTGACTCATCACTATCACCAAATAACAGAGATGCAAATTATAGTAAATTAATTGACAAATAAAAGTAAAATGGAGTAACAAAATGGCGTGAAATTAAAGAGATGTAAAACTGGCGAGTTGATGAGTGCTATAGAAAATGGATCGTGGGCTCTTCAAAGATTTCATCACTGGCAAGAGAGGGAGGGAGGGAGAGGGTGAAAGAGAGGAGAGAGAGAGAGAGAGTTAGAGAGAGAGATAGAAGAGAGGAGAGACAGAGAGCAAGAGGAGAGACAGAGAGAGAGAGAGAAAGAGAGAGAGAGAGAGAAAACAAGAAGAGAGATGAGAGAGAGTCAGAAAGAGGGGAGAGATAGATAGAGAGAGAGAGAGAGAGAGAGAGAGAGAGGGGGGGGCGGAGAGGGAGAGAGAAAACAAGAAGAGAGATGAGAGTCAGAAAGAGGAGAGAGAGAGAGAGAGAGAGAGAGAGAGAGAGAGAGAGAGAGAGAGAGAGAGAGAGAGAGAGAGAGAGAGAGAGAGAGGGGGGGAGGGAGAGAGAAAACAAGAAGAGAGATGAGAGAGTCAGAAAGAGGGGAGAGAGAGTGAGAGAGAGAGAGGGAGAGAGAGAGAGAGAGAGAGAGAGAAAGAGAGAGAGAGAGAGAGAGCGTGTTCGATTCCAAGAATGAAGAAATCAAAGCCTAAAGAAGCTTCAAGGGTTTTTGACGATGATTATGTTCTTGACGTCATCATCATCATCATCATCATGATCAAAGTCGTCATTATTGTTAGGGCTACATTATGGGCCTCCTCTTCTCTTCTTCCTTCTCCTCCTCCTCCTCTTCTTCCTTTCCCCCTTCACTTCTCACCCTCTACTTGTCTTCCTCATCTTCCTCTTCCTTCTCTTCCTCCGCTTCTCCTTCCTCTTCCTCTTCTTAGTCGTCTTCATCACCTTGTTATTCTTCCCCCCTTTTTCTACCTTTCTGACTTTTCTTCTTCCTCCTCTCATTTTTCTTCTTCCTCCTCCTCCTCCTCCTCCTCTCTATTCCCTTTTTTCTTCACTTCCTCCTCTTCCTTCTTTCTCCTCTCCTTTAGCCTTTTCCTCTATCCCCGTTTTTCTTCTTCCTCCTTACGTCCACCTCCACCCACTCTCCCTCACCCTCCCCACCCACAGCCGACCTTTGTGCCTGACCCCTCCCCCTCTCCTACCTCTTCCTCCCCCTCTCCCACCTCCCCCTTCCCACCTCTCCCTCGCCACTCCCAGCTCTCCCTCCTCCTCTCCCATCTCTTCCTCCACACTCCCACCTCTCCATCCCCCACTCCCATCTCTCCCTCCCCCTCTCCCACCTCTCCCTCCCCCACTCGCACCTCTCTCTCTCCACACTTCCACCTCTCCCTCTCCACACTCCCACCTCTCCTTCCCCTCTCCCCACCTCTGCCTCCCCACTTCCACCTCTCCCTCCCTACTCCTACCTCTCCCTCCTCACTCCCCACCTCTCCCTTACCCCGCCGCCTCCTAGATGCCGTCATCGATCAACCTAAAGAGAAATACCTCCCCCACTCTCCCCCCACTTGTGGTGGGGGTGATTATGTTTGAGAAAATAGGAGATAAAAGAGAGAAAAGAGAAAGGAGGCAGTGGAAGGAGAATTAAAGAGAAAAGGAGAGAAACAGAGGACGATCAAAATGGAAGGGAAACGAGAAAATGGGAGAGAAATATAAGTGAGAGTCAAAAGTGGGAGAGAATGGGGGAAAGGGAAGAGGAAAAGAGAAAAGTGGAAGAAAAGGAAATGGGAAAGAAAAAAAGAGAGCGGGAGGAAGAAAGGGGAAGAAAAAAGAAAGGAGAGGAGAACGAGAGAGAAAAAGAACAAAGAAGAGAAAAGAGAGATAAGAGAAAAAGAGAAAAGAGAGGAAAAAGAGAGGCGGAGAGGAAAAAAGATGTGGAGAGGAAAAATTGAGGAGGAAGAGAAAAGGAACAGTAAATAGAGAGAAAACGAATAAATAAGAGAAAAGAGAGAAAGAGAGGAGAGGAAAAAGAGAGAAGAGGAAAAAGAGAGGAGGAGAGGAAAAAGAGAGGAGGAAGAGAAAGGGAAGGAAATATAAACGGGAGACAAGAAATAAAATTTAATTTTTAGAAAAAAAAAAAAAATTATGACCAACAATTTGAACTACCTTATCCCTTCCCCCTAACATTCAGGGATCTAGGGTACAAGGACCTGGGCCACTTGGGGATTTAGGGGTGTGGCCCCTAAATGGAGACTGACAGCCCCTTGCCCCCACCCCCCAATGTCTAGGGAGGGTCAGCAATGTAAAGGAGTCCCCCTCACCCCCTTCGCCCCCCTCTTCCATCCTCCTCCCCAACCCCCAACTCCTGAAGGGAAATTGGTATATATTTTTGAGACTGAGGAGGAAGAGGAGGAGGAGGAGGGGAAGGAGGAGGGCGAGACGGCGGAGGAGAGGAGAGGGAGGAGAGGGGAGGGAGGAGAGGGGAGGAAAAAGACGGGAGGGGGGAGTGGGGAAGGAGAAAAGTGGGAGGGAAGAGAGAAGAGGGAGGAGAGGAGAGGGGCGAGAGGGGTGAATGTAGAGGGAAGAGAGGAGAGGGGAGGGAGGAGAAGTGTGGGAGGAGAGGGGTGGGAGGAGAGGGGAGGGAGGAGGGGAGAAAGGGAGGGAAGAGAGGGGAGGGAGGAGAGGGCAAAGAGTAGAGATGGGGAAGGAAAGAGGGGAGGGAAGGAAAGAGGGGAGGGAAGAGAGGGGGAGGAGAGGGAGGAGAGGGGAGGTAGGAGAGAGGAGGGAGGAGAATGGGAAGAGGAGGACGGGGACGAGGAAGGAGAAGGGGAAGGGGGAGAGGGGAAACCGGAGAGGAGGGGAGGGGGGAAGGGAGAGGGAGAGGGGGAGAGGGGGAGAGGGGGGGATCTGAGAAGGTGACTGGGAACGTAACTTACTGAAACCGAGAAAAAGCAAGACAAGGAGAAACCGGAGGGCAAGGGGGGAGGGGGAGAGGAGGGAGAGAGGGGGGAGAGGAGGGGCTGCCACGGAACTGGGGGAGTTCGACAGCTCCAACAAACAATTTAGGATGTTTGGCAAAAGCAATATTACACCACGATTTTTTCTTCTTCTTCAAGAACTCGCTCTTTTGCGAGATTTCTCAGAATCCAACTCCAGTTTTTGGGGCAAAAATAACATCACCCATCCCCCATTCCCCCCAAACAAATTGAAAGCACTATAATAAGACTTTTACTTCTCTCTCCCTCTCTCTCTCTCTCTTCCTCTCTCTCTCTCTTTCTCTCTCTCTACTCGCGTTCACGTGTGTGTGTGTGTGTACGTGTGTGTGTGTGTATGTGTGTGTGTGCGTGTGTACGTGTGTGTGTGTGTGTGTGTTTGTGCGTGTGTACGTGTGTGTGCATATGTGTGTGCAGAACTAAGCTGTATTTCATGGGAAATTAAATCTTCCACAATATTGCGTCCCTGAGGCAAAATTAGATTAAATTCATTATCGGAAATGAATAACAAACGTTTTATCAATCCTGATATATGTATAAATACAAATACACACACACACACACACACACACACACACACACACACACATTATATATATATATATATATATATATATATATATATGTATATATATATATATATACATATTTTAAGAAAGCACACACTGGAATAGTCCTTTCAAGTTTATTCTAGTGTGTGCTTAAAAAAGTTCCTGGACTCCAGCTCTTCACGAATATACATACATATATATATATATATGTGTGTGTGTGTGTGTGTGTGTGTGTGTGTGTGTGTGTGTGTGTGGTAGGAGAATTACAATCACCTCCTTGTTGAAAATCAATATAATTACTTGAATATCTTTCTTCGAAATACAGTTCCATTTGTAGCTGAATTTTCTTTAAAATACTCAAATTTTGCTGTTCAACCAACTATAGCTAAATCCATAAATGTATTGCTAATAAAACAAAAATCCGGTATTGAATTAGACTATACTGTATTGTGTGTGCCCGCGCGTGCGCGTGTGGGTATTTACCTAGTTATATCTTAAGGGAAATGGAGTTATGCTCGTGATGTCCCGTCTCAGATACCTTGCAGTATCTAAATTGTTCTTAGATTCGTGTATGGTTTTTGCACACACTATCGTTTCGTGTGTGTGTGTGTGTGTGTGTGTGTGTGTGTGTGTGTGTGTGTGTGTGTGTGTGTGTGTGTGTGTGTGTGTGTGTGTGTGTTGTGTGTGTGTGTGTGTGTGTGTATTTTGTATATGTGTGTGTGGGTGTGTGTGTACGTGTGTGTGTGTGTGTGTGTGTGTGTGTGTGTGTGTGTGTGTGTGTGTGTGTGTGTGTGTGTGTGTGTGTGTGTGTGTGTGTGTGTGTGTGTGTGTGTGTGTGTGTGTGTGTGTGTGTGTGTGTGCATTCACCTCGGATCTGCTGCAGTCTCCGTCGAGACAGCCAGACACCACCCTACGGCAGTGAGCTCAGAGCTCATTATTTGCCGATCTCTGGGTAGGTGTGTGTGTGTGTGTGTGTGTGTGTGTGTGTGTGTGTGTGTGTGTGTGTGTGTATGTGTGTGTGTGTGTTTGTGTGTAAGCTCGTGCATGGTACATACACAAGTCCATACACACACACACATCCACATAACTCCAAAACATATAAATACAAATCCAACTGTGCTCTATGACAAATTCATTTATGCCTTTAGCCAAGCGCATGGCAGTACAGCCCTGCATGGCTGGCTCACAAGACAGAGAGATTAATTTGCATGCAAGCACAAGACAAATGCACAGCAATTAAGGCAAAAGCAGCATTCAGATTAATTCTAGCAAGGAGGAATTATTATTGTTATTTTTTTTCTTCCGTGATTCTTTGATCCTCAGGATCGTATTAAAGGCAACTTATTACTCAAGAAAGGCAGTTTCCATCATTTCATTGTTAGGTTCATGCAATAAATAATAATTAAACAAGTAAATGAATAAAAACAAATAAATAAATGAACGAATCAGATATATGAATAAAAATAGATACAAAATGAAATAAAATTAACTAAATGAAAATTGAAATAATAATAAAATCAATAATAAACAAATATATGTTTATATGGCAAAAATAGATATTAAAAAACGGAATATTTAGAAATAGATTTAATAAAAAAAAATACATAATTTTAATGAATATCATGGATGATGATGGCGTGATAAGAAAAACGTCATTACGTCGTCAAAAATGTAAAATAAAAATAAATATTAAATATCATAAAAAAATACAAAGATTCAATTAAGGAATAAAGACTTGAGTGATTTGACATGCTGTTACCCACGCTATTTATGATAACAAAAACAGTAAATAAAATAACGAAAATTAATTATAACAAAAACAATAAATATAATAACGGATATTATATCAACAATGCCAACAGAATAAAGAAAACACAACAATAGATTTGTCATCATATGAAACGTGGAAGAGCTTTTGTACAGTCAGGGAATCGTATTTTTTTTTACATATCATACAGACACACACACACACTATATATATATATATATATATATATATATATATATATATATATATATATATATATATATATATATATATATAAATAGATGGAGAGAGAGAGAGAGAGAGAGAGAGAGATTCCGACAAGCTGAAGTGGGTGGAAGAGGAAAGACTGAAGTCTTATCTGAGTATTATTCTTGACTACAAGCATTTTCAAAAGAACATATATATATATATATATATATATATGTGTGTGCGTGTGTGTGTGTGTGTGTGTGTGTATGTATGTATATGTGTGTGCATGTGTTTTTAAAGTGTAAGGATACATCCCTGTAGGTAAAATAATTTTACGAAAACGTTGATGGAGCTTTCCAGGAATTCCAATACACTCATTCCATTCCGGGGGTGGGGGGGTGGGAGGCGCCTTCCCCCCATCTCCCCAACACGGAAATTCAAGTTTTATTTTGACGGGAAGAAACTCTAAATCAAGAACAAGGTGTCGCTGCTGGCGAATGTTTATTTGTAGGTATCTTACTACTGCTGGGCAATAAGGCTGAAAGGGGCTTGCGAGAGAGAGGGAAGGAGGGAGGGAGATGAGGGTAGGAGAGAGGGAAGGAAGGAAGAAAGGAGGGAAGGAGGGGAGATAGGAAAGGAGGGAGGGAAGGAGGGAGGGAGGGAGGGAAGGAGGGAGAGAGGGAGAGAGGGAGACGAGGGGGGAAAGAAGGAGGGAAGGAGGGAGGGGAGACAGAGAAGGAGGGAGGGAAGGAGGCAGGAGAAGGGAGATAGGAAAGGAGGGAGGGTGGGAAGGGGGAAGGAAGGGAAGGGAAGTTGGAAGGGGGGAAGGACGATAATGGAAGGGAGACTGTGGGAGGGAGGGAGGGAGGGAGGGAGGAGTGAGGAAGGGCAGTGGGAAGTAGGGGACAAAGGGAGGGAGGGGGACGGTGGGAGGGAAGAGGCGTAGAAGGGAGAAGGGAGAGGGAGGGAGAGGAAGAGAGGAGGATACAGAAGAGAGGGACAAGGAGGGAGAGGAAGGAAAAGGAAGAGGAAGAGAAGAGGGAGATGTAAATAGGAGAGGAATGGATACGGAAGAGGAAGAGAGGAAAAGAGAGAGGAAGGGAGAGGAAGAGAAGGAAAGACAGAGGAAGGGAGAGGAAGAGACAGGAAGGGAAAGGAGGAGGAAGAAAGGAGATGTAAGAGGAAAAGAGAAGAAGAGAGAGGAAGAGAGGGAAAAAGAGACGAAGAAGGTGAAAGAAATGTAAAGAGAAGAGAAAAAGAGAGAAAAGGGAGAAAGAGGGAGAGGAAAGGAAAGAGGGAGAGGAAGAAAGGGAGAGGAAATGAGACGAATTGAGAGAAAATGAGAGAGAATGAGAGGAAATAAGAGGAAAGGAGAGAAAGACGAAAGGAGAGAACGAGAACAAGAATAGCGCGCGTGCGCGCACACACACACACACACACGTACACAAACACACAATACACAAGCACACAAACACACACACACAAACACACTATACACACGCACACAAACACACACACAAACACACACAAACACACTCTATACACATGCACACACACACACAAACATACACTATACACATGCACACACACACACGCACACACAAACATACACTAAACACATGCACACACACACAAATCACACACTATACATACGCACACACACACACACACACACACACACACACACACACATTAAACACATGCACACACACACTATACACATGCACACACACACGCACACACACACAGACACACACACACTCGTGCCCTACAACCCCTGTGAAACTTGTCGAAAACTAGTTTTAATTTCTAGGAGGTGTTTCGAAATAGATTCATAACTAGACGTGTTGGAGAAGGGCTGATCTCGCCAAAATTAAGAACTTTGCTGAAAAGGGACGAATTTTGTGGAAATGAACTTAAAGAAGAACGAATATTGTTAACCGGACTGGGGGAGAGGAATCTACTGTACTCTCTCTCTCTCTCTCATATGCTCTCACTCTCATGCTCTCTCTCTCTCTCTCCCTCTTTCATATGTTCTCACTCTCTTTCATGCTCTGTTTCTCTCTCTCTCTCTCTCTACTGAACTCTCACTCTCTCTCTCCCTGTCATGCTCTCTCTTATGCTCTTACATTCTCTCCTGCTCTGTCTATCTCTCTCCTGATCTCTCTCACACTCTCTCTCTTGATCTCTGCCTCTGTGTCATGCTCTCTCTTTTTCTCTCTCATACTCTCACTCTTTCCTTTCTCTCTCTCCCTCTCTCTCTCTCTCGCACACACACAATACACAAATGGAGAAAGAGATTTTGTGCGCGTGTTCAAGTAAACGTGTTTCCATGTATTTGAAACGGCCCAGAATGGACAAGAGAAGGGGGAGGAGAGAGGAGAGGAGGGGAGGAGGAGAGGAGGGGAGGAGGGGAGGAGGGGAGGAGGAGAGGAGGGGAGGGGAGAGGAGGGGAGGGGGAGAGGAGAGGAGAGAGAGTAGGGGAGGGGAGAGGAGAGAGAGTAGGGGAGGGGAGAGGAGAGAGTAGGGGAGGGGAGGGGAGGGGAGAGGAGGGGAGAGAGAGGAGAGGAGGGGAGGAGAAGGGAGGGGAGGAGAAGGGAGGGGAGGGGAAGGGAGGACAGAAAAGTGGAAGGGAGGGAAGGGAGGGAAGGGGAAGGAAGGATAGGTAAGAAGTGATGTGCTGAAAGGAGAAGGGAGAGTAGAGGAGGGGAGGGGAGGGGGAGAGTAGGGGAGGAGAGGGGAAGGGAAGAGAGAAAGGAAGAGAGGGAAGGAGAGAGAAGAGAGGGCGGGAGAGGATAGGAGAGGAAGAGAGAGGAGAGGAGAGGAGAGGGCAGGAGAGGAAGGGAGAGGAAGGGAGAAGAAGGGAGAGGGAAGGAGAGGAAGGAAGAGGAAGAGAGAAGAGGACAGGAGAGGAAGGGAGAAGAAGGGAGAGGGAAGGAGAGGACGGAAGAGGAAGAGAGAAGAGAGGAGAGGGCAGGAGAGGGAAGGAAGAGGGGAAGGAGGGAGGACAGGCGGAAGAAAGGAAGAGAGGAAGGGAGCGGAAGAGAGGAGAGAGAGGGGACAGGAGAGGAAGGAGAGAGAGGAGGAGAGAGCGAGAGGAGAGGAGGGAGAGGAGGGAGAGGAGAGGAGAGGAGAGGAGAGGAGATGAAGGGAAAGGAGAGGAAGGGGATGAGAGGAAGAGGAAGAGAAGAGAGAAGGAGAGGGAGAGGAAGAGAGAGAGGAAGATGAGAGGGAGAGGGAGAGGGAGAGGTGAGAGGAGGGGAAGGGAGAGGAGAGGAGAGGAAGGGGGAAGGGAGGGAGAGGAGAGGAGGAAGGGAGAGGTGAGAGAAAAGGAGGAGAGAAAGAGAGGAGGGGAGAGGGAGAGGGTGAGAGGAGGGGAGGGGAGAGACGAGAGGAGAGGCCGGTCAAGTGAGAGAGATGTTGGAAGGTGACCGGGGAAGGCGAGAGAGAGAGAAAGTAGGGAGGAGTGATAGGAAGTAGAGAAAAGAGAGGAGAAGAGATGAAGACAGCGGGAGAGAGAAAGTAGGGGATGAGAGAGAGGAGAAGAGGAAGAGCGGGAGGGAGAAAGGTGGGGGGAAGGAAAAGGAAAAGAGAGAGTAAGGGAGAGGGGAGGGAGGAAGGAAAAGGAAAAAAGAGAGGAGGGAGAGAGAGGAGGGGAGGGGGGAGGAGAAATGTAGAGGTAGAGAGGAAGAAGAGGGGAAAAGAAAGGAAGAGGAATAGTGTAGGGAAAAGCGAGGAAGAGAGAGGAAAAGAAAGGAAGAGAGAGGAAGGGAGAGGAAGCGAGAGGGAGTGGGAGAGGAAGAGGAAGGAAGAAGGAGGGAGAGAGAGCGTGAAGGGAGAGGGAAGGGGTGAGGAGAGAGAAGAGGTGAAAGAGGTAGAGGGAGGACGGGAGAGGCAGGGGAGGGTAGGAGGAAGTAGGACGAGAGAGAGAGAAAGGAAGCGGGGAGAGAGAAGGGAGAGGAAGCGATGGAGAGAGGAAACGAAAGGAAGAGGGATAGGAAGAGGAGAGGAAACGAGGAGAGGAAGGGGAAAAGTGGGTATTGGAAGTGGGAAGGAAGGGAGAGTAAGAGAAAGTGGGGGATGTGGAGATCGTCGGGAGTGTTGAAGGGAGAGGATGGATTCGTGGGGAAAAACGCTGGGTGTTGGAGAAGGGACCTTCGTTGGGAAAAAAGAGGTACAGAAAGGAGGGGAAGGAAAGGAGGGGATGAGGAGACGGAGGGGGAGGAGAGGATGAGGAGAGGAAGAGGAGGGGAAGGAGGAGGAGGGAAGGGAAAGACAGCTATGGAGTGAGAGTAGGAGGAGGTGATGGTGTAGGCGAAAGAGCGAGGAGGTGGTGATGGGTGTGAGGAGAAAGAGGGAGAGGAGGAAGAGGAGAAGGAGGAAGAGGTGGGGAGGAAGAGGAGGGAGGAAGGAATGAAGGGATAGTGCCAAGGAATAGTGGATGGAGGAGGAAGATAAGAAAAAGAAGGGACAGGAATAGGGGAAGAAGGAGGAAGGAGGAGGAGGAGGAGGAGGAATAGGGGAAAAGGAGGAGGAAGGGAGGGAAGAGGAGAATGTATGAATATGTGTGTGTGTGTGTGTGTGTGTGTGTGTGTGTGTGTGTGTGTGTGTGTGTGTGTAGTGCCCCCTCTGTGTGTGTGTAATTCACCCATGGTCTTGGATCACGCGGATGTGGCTCGTGATTCAACAGCTATTTCCCTCCCGGAAGAAGAGCTCAGAGCTCGTTATGTGACCGATCTATATGGGTAATGCTGGGAACTTACACCTTACACACACACACCCAACTCCCGCCAACAAGAGTTGGAGAAACAACCCGAAGCAACAAGAGTTGGAGAAACAACCCGAATCGCAGCGATACTGAAATTATTTCAGCTCTAGAAGGGATTCGAACCCGGACCTCCGTAGTGTCAGCCGGGAACTCTACCAACTGTGCCATGAGGTTTGTGTGTGTGTGTGTGTGTGTGTGTGTGTGTGTGTGTGTGTGTGTGTGTGTGTGTGTGTGTGTGTGTGTGTGTGTGTGTAAGATCCTTCATCACCTTTACATTGTGATTCTTTCTCCTTTATCCTCGGCTCCCCCGACCTTCTCCCCCCGTCTCCCCTCCCCCCTTCCCCTCCCCCCTCCCCCTCATTACTCGAGGACGAGCGAGGAGAGACGTAACTTGACGTCGGAGTTAGTTAAGCTTAATCCCGCATTTCCGAAGTCGGCGTCAATCCAGCCCAACGGGATTAACGCCTCGTGAGGAGACAGCAGGCTCGGGAGCCTCTGAGGGAAAAAAATCACATTATTTACACACACACACACACACATACATACACACACACACACACACATACACACACACACACACGCACACACACACATCGGTCATATACGAGCTCTTGAGCTCTCTTCCGGGAGGGAAATTGCTGTCGACCAAGAGTCCAACACGTGATCCAAAGACCATGGTGAATCACATACATACGACTCGCATGGTGCAGCGGTAGAGTTCTCGGCCGCCACTACGGCGGTCCGGGTTCGAATCCCGCCCAGGGCTGAAATTGTTTCAGTATCGCTGCGTTGGGGGGTTGTTACTCCAACTCTCGTGGGCAGCTGGGTGTGTGTGCGCTTGTAAGGTCACAGCATTATCCATAGATCGGTCATATATGAGCTCTGAGCTCTCTTCTGGGAGGGAAAAAACTGTCGATCACGCGTCCAACACGTGATCCAAGACCATGGTGAAACACACACACACACACACATATATATATATATATTGAAGTATGTAAGACAAATGAGTGGAAGGGTGGTGAGTTAAACACAAAGAACAGTTGGAGTTTATTCACTGACGTTTCGTCCTTACCAGGACATTCTCAAAGTACATACAGTTTCAGAAAATTAACAGCTTATATAATCCATCCTTGCCGTGTTCCCTCCTTCTATACTCTCATGCCGTCCCTACCCGACTCCGACTATGTCACTTCTCCCTTCGTTTCTCAATTGTCCTTTTTACCTCCTTGACAATCAGTACTTACCGCTCCTGCTAATTTTATAAACCCTTCCTATGGTTATGATGTAGGTGATTGCACTATTTTTCTCTTTTTTTCTCTGGGAAGTAATGTTAGGCGCCTCCATATTTTTTCTTTTCTTTTTCTCTATTTGTGGAGCACCTCTATCTTTTTCCAATCTGGAAGATGACCACATTGGTCTAAATGAACTACTAGCGAGTTGGAGGTTCTGTGAGCTCTGACGTCATTTTTGTGCTCATATGTCCGTAGCTCCATGATCTTCCCGTCTCTCCATAATATCCTACCGGACAACCACCACATGGTATATTGTAAATCGCGCCCTTCTCTATATCCTTTTCTGATTTACTTCTATTCTTGACAACTTCTCCTAATTTTTTACCCGTGGGAAAGCAACGCTCACACCCGCTTTTGTGAGAATATGTCCCAACTCCTCCGCGTACTTCGAGTTGGGGACGGACAAAAACACAGCCCTGCCTTCTCCGGACCAGTTGTCCTTTTTCTTTCTCATTATTACCGTTGCTTTCTTTTTCAATCTGTGCAGTAGTCCTTCCGGGTATCTGAGCTTTGTGAACACAATTGAATATATATTTGATTTCATCCAATGAAAATACTTCGCTACAAATACGGTACGCCCTTAAGAAAAATTCTATAACAACTACGTTTTTAATTTTGCTACTATACGCTGAGTAGAAATGAATCACATCGTCTTTAATGGTGTTTTTTCTGTAGACAGAGAATAATACCTTACTACCTCTCCTCAAATCACCGTATCCAAAAAAGATAGCCTGTTATCCATCTCGTGTTCGATAGTAAACTGGATGTTCTGTTCGACCTGATTCAATCTACTCAACTTGTCATCTAATTGAACCTCTTTCGGAGCGACGACGAGGACGTCGTCCACATACCTCGGCCAAAGCATGTCTTTACCCATTATCCTTATGAAATAATCTGTCTCTAAAACTTCCATATACAAAGAAGCCAGATCCGCACTGAGAGGATTATCCATTGCAATTCCTCGGTGTTGTCTGTATTCTTTCCCATTGAACAAGAAAAGGCCAAATTTCACGCACAGACACTAATTTTAAGTAATCACTTTTCCCTACTGGTAAATCATCCTCATCCAAACTGTCTACCACCTTCTTTGCCGCTGCCAACGTTTCTTCTACCTCGACATTCGTAAAGAGCGCAGTTACATCATAGCTAGCCATCACTTTTTCTGAAAGATCACCATTCTTTAACCTCGTGATCAGATCTCCAGAGTTTTTTAAATGGGTATTACTTATCGAGCCTAGCCTCTGTGATAGTGGTTTGGCTAAGCACTTGGCTAGTCTGTGCGGGGCGCTCCCGATACCAGAGGTGATGGGTCTCATCGGGACATTTGGTTTATGGGTTTTCGGAAGTCCCTGCATTCTGGGTGGTTTAGGGGCTTCCTCTAACAGACCCAGTAGCTTTTTCCCCCGGCTGGTTCTTGTGAGTATCTTCCTTGCTTCTTTCTTAAATTTCTCCCCTTCTAAAGCTGCGTGCCCAATATGTTTCTCTTCATATGTATTGGTGTCGCTGAGCAAGTCTAACATATAAAATTAGCAGGAGCGGTAAGTACTCTGATTGTCAAGGAGGTAAAAAGGACAATTAAGAACGGAGGGAGAAGTGACATAGTCGGAGTCGGGTAGAGGACGGATGAGAGTATAGAGGGAGGGGAACACGGCAAGGATGGATTATATAAGCTGTTAATTTTCTGAAACTGTATGTACTTTGAGAATGTCCTGGTAAGGACGAAACGTCAGTGAATAAAACTCCAACTGTTCTTTGTGTTTAACTCACCACCCTTCCACTCATATATATATATATATATATATATATATATATATATATAGTATATATATACACACATTATATATGGATGTACTGTGTCTTGCTGCATTGCATTTGACCCAGGGCAATAGGCGGGTGCCTGAGATGGGAGGGGTGGTGGAGGGAAGTGAAATGGGTGGGGATAGGTACGTGCCTCTGTCTTAGCTACCTCCCTTATAAGAGGGAAAATGCTCTTGGTATGTGTATATATGTATGTATGTATGTATATATATAGATATATATATGTATATATATTATATATAAACGGGTTTTCCGCTGGCAAGCGTGATAGAGCATTGCTACTTGCAGCGAAGGTCGAGTTGACGACAGGTCGAACATTGCAGCCAGCGAGTTGGACCAAGGGCATGGTTAATAGTTTCTGTATCTTTCATACATTCTAGTTAATAAAAGAAGTATTATCCCAAGTATTATTTCACTATTGATCTTACACATATATAATACATGTGAAATACATATGAATGTACTGTATCTCGCTGCATTGCATTTCACCCAGGGCAATTGGCGGGTGCCTGAGATGCGAGGGGTGGTGGAGGGAAGTGAAATGGGTGGGAATAGGCACATGCCTCTGTCTTAGCTACCTCCCTTATAAAGGAGATTGATTGTGGGATTGATTGCGCGATCTTTTGATTCAAAAGTCCATCATCATTAACAAGCTATATAAATCGTTAGTTCGTCCACATTTGGAATATGCTGTTTCCGTATGGTCACCGAATCTCATTAAAGACATTGACAGACTGGAAAAAGTACAACGGCGAGCCACAAAACTGATTCCAAATATCAAAAATAGCTCATACGAAAATCGACTTAAGCACATGAATCTGTTTTCCCTAAAAAACCGTAGACTCAGAGGTGACTTGATACAGGTCTTTAAGATTTTAAAGGGAATTGACAACATCAAAAGTGACCAAATTTTCACATTGAATGAGAATCAGACAAGAAACAATGGTCTCAAACTGTCCGGAAATAGATTCAATTTGGAAGTAGGTAGAAACAACTTTGCCAACCGTGTAGTTAATGAATGGAATAAACTTCCTGCACAGGTAGTGCAATGTAGTTCAGTTCGAAGCTTTAAGAATCATTTAGATAAATACCTAAGTAAGATGCTGTAATTATTATAATTTATGTTATATTATTTGTTTTTGTTTTGTTATAATTTGTCTGTCTGATTTTCATTTATTATTAGTTATATGTCAATTTATTATCATTTACTATTTACCTGTTTGTTTGTTATTCAACTATACCAATGCATTTATTTATGTATTTTAATTGTTATTTACATTGTTATAGTTTTAATTTTAATTTATTATTAATATGATTTTTTTTTTTTTTTTTTTTTTTTTGCATCCGACCTAGATATGGATCAAAAGGTCTCCTGTCGGCATGCTTTGCCTTTGTAATCCTTTGTAATGAGGCTTATAAATCATCTGCGTCCTACAAATTCCACGCAGCGAAGTTCTCTGTAAGGGGCACCGTCCTTGCCTTCTGAGAGGGGGAAGTTTCGCGGACGTTAAAACTGATTCGTGCCTGTAGGCACTCTATTTCCCTGTCTTCCACACACACACGCACACACACACATACATGCATCTATATATATTATTCATTTATTCAATATTTATTCGTTCAGATTGAACGCACGATTACCCCTATTGGGAATCGAACCAAGGACTATACGATTTTGATCTTTAATGTATTAATGCACTTGGGCACACACACACACGTGCGTGCACGACTCGACGGCGCAGTGGTAGCGTTCGCGGCCGCCACTACGAAGGTCCGGGTTCGATTCCCGCCCAGGGGTGAAATAATTTCAGTATCGCTGCGCTAAGAGTAGTTACTCCAACTCGCGTGGGCGGGGAGTTGGGTGTGTGTGTGTTAAGGTCACAGTATTACTCATAGATCGGTCATATACGAGCTCTGAGCTCTCTTTCGGGAAGGAAGTAGCTGTCGATCACGAGTCCAACACGTGATCCGAGATCATGGTAAATCACACGCACACATACACACACACACACACCTCTTCATCGTCTACCTAATCCTTCTGCACCTCCTCATCCTCTTCCTCCTGCCCTACGACCCACACCCCTTCAATCCGCTCTTCCTCTTCATCCTCTTCTTCCACCTCCTCCTCCTCTTTCAGTTCTACGTCTCACTCCTCCATCACCCACTCTTCCTCCTCCTTCCTCTCCTGCAGTGCTAACACCCACTCATCTTTCTTTACCTCGTCTTCTTCCTCCTCCTCCTCCTCTCTTTCTCCTGAAGCCCTAACACATACTCTTCCTCCTCCTCCTCCTCCTCCTGTCCCCCTTCGGCAGCCCTATCACTTTGTCTTCCTCCTCCTTTTCTTCGTCCTCACCCTTCTCCAGCCTTAACATTTACTCTTCCTCCTCTTCCTCTCCTCTACTTCCTCCTCCTCCTCTTCCCCTCCTCCAGTCCTACCACTTCATCTTCCTCCTCCTCTACCTTCTTCTCCTCTTCCTCCTCCACCTCTCCCCTTCCTCCAGCCCTGCCAATTACTCCTCCTCCTTTACCTTCTTCTCCTCTTCCTCCTACTCCGCTCCCCTTCCTCCAGCCCTGCCAATTTACTCTTCCTCCTCTTCCTCTTCCTCATCCTCTTCTTCCCAATCTCCCCCTGTAAAGTCCTAGGTGGGGGGGGGCAACAGGATTCTTAAGCCCCCCTCCCCCCATCGCAAAGGCTTTCTACCATTAGTAAGTGAAGCCTGAACCAACTTCGTTAGCTATACTTGTTAGAAGTTACCTGGTTCTAATCCTGGCAACAAGGTTAACTTAACTGGGGAAGGAAAAAAAGCTGCTTCAACATTCTCCCTCTCTAATGTTGAAAAGCACCATGGTCACCTTGATCTTATACTCGGGGGGGGGGGTCTCCATAGCCTCCCACCAACACCTCCTCCACCTCCATCTCCTCCACAACCATCTCCACTAACACCACCTCCTCCACGACCACATCCACCAACACCAATACCTCCACCAATACCCTCATTACCTCCTCCTCCACCAACACTACCACCTCCACCAACACCACCTCTTCCACCAACACCACTACCTCCACCACCACATCTACCACTACCTCCACCGCCGCCTCCACCACAATGAAACCACCGTCACCCTACCACAACGACCACTTTAACAATCACCACCACCAATACAAACACCACCACCACCACCATTTTAACAACAAAAAAAAATACACACACAAATAAAAAAAAAACACCAATAACGAACACAAAAAAACACATACAAAAAACACAAAAACACACACAAAACCCACACCACATACACTAACACATATAAAAACATAAAACAAAAAAATAACATAACACACACATATGACACAAACCAAAATATAAAATGACATAAACAAAACCACAGTATAAAACACAACACAAAAAAAAACAAACACACAAAAGAAAAAAAAAAAACACATAAACACAAAACACACAAACACAGACAAATAAAAAACACAAACATAACAATACCACACACACAAATAAAACAAAAAACAAAACACATAAAACACACATTACACAAAACCACAAGATAATAACAAAAACACAAAACATAAAATAATATAACACACAAATAACAACAAACAAATAACAATACACAACAACACACAAACACACAAAAAAAACAAACACACAATATGAAAAAAAACAGAACACAAATACAGATAACAACACACACATAACACACACAACACATAAACATCACAAACCCAACAATAACACACCCATACATAAAATATAAAACACACACACATAAAAAACATAAAAAACACATACATAAACAGAACACAAAACATTAAACAAACACACAATATAAAAAAAAACCAACACAAACCACACACATAAAAATATAAAATAAAACACATAAACCATACAAAACATAAAATACAACATAAACATAAACACACATAAAAAACATGAACAAAACACACACATAAAAGAAACACAAACACAACAACACCACATCCTCACAAACACACACACAAAACACATACATACTATAACACAAACACACACACAACAAACACACACACATAACACTAAAAACACACACAAACACAATACACACACACAAAACAAGATACAACCACAACCACACATATATACACACACACATAAAAATAATATACACACACAATAAACCACATATACACACACACATACACACAAACACACACAACACATACACAACACATACCACACAGATATACACACAAAACACACACACCACATAATCCACAAAAACACACAACAAAAAAAACAACACACAAAACACAATAACATTAAAAATACCATACAAACACAACAGCAACAACATAATAATAACATACACACAAAAACACAAACAAACAAACAAAAACCAGACACAAAACACCAACAGAAAAACTAATAAAAAACACACAAAAAACACGCAAAACAACACAAAAAAACACCACACAAACCCAAAAACATAACAAAAGACAACATAGGAATAATGGGCCAAGACTCCACCAATATGTGGATGATGTACTCGTCGTCGCACCCGCAGATACTGATTCAGTTAACAAGAGAAAACAAGATAGTACACATCCAATTCACAATGGAACAAAAGATAACCATCTGGCCTACTAGACACAGTAGTATGGAGACAACAAGACAGCATTTTCAGTCCACAGAAAAAGCACA
>NC_134793.1:12193542-12213315 GCF_046742065.1 Oratosquilla oratoria | reverse complement strand
GTTGTTACTCCAACTCCTCGTAGGCGTGGAAGCTGGGTGTGTTGTGCGCTGTGTACGGTCACAGCCATTATCCATAGATCGCGTCATATATGAGCTCTGAGCTCTCTTCTGCGAGGGGGAAAATAAACTGTCGATCACGCGGCCCAACACAGCGTGGAATCCAAGGACATGGTGAAACACACACACACAATAATATACCAATATATATTATATATTATCTATATATATTAATATATATATATATATATAGTAGTATATATATATATTTACCACACATTATAATATGGATGTACTGTGTACTTGCTGCATTGCATTTGGACCCAGGGCAATAGGGCGGGCCGGTGCCTAAGATGGGCAGGGGGGTGGTTGGAGGGAAGTGAAAAGGGGTGGGAATAGGCACATGGCTGCTGTCTTAGCTACCTTCCCTTATAAGAGGGAAAATAACTCTTGGTATATATATATATATATATATATATATATATATATATATATAACGGGGTTTTCCGCTGGCCAAGCGTGTTTAGAGGCGTCGCTACTTGCAGCGGGAGGTCAAGTTGACCCGGACAGCTGCGAACCCTGCAGCAGCGAGTTTGGACCAAGGGCATGGTTAATAGTTTCTGTATCTTTCATACATTCTAGTTAATAAAAGAAGTATTATCCCAAGTATTATTTCACTATTGATCTTACACATATATAATACATGCGTCCTACAAATTTCATGCTGCGAAATTCTCTGTATGGGGCACCGTCCTTGCCTTCTGAGAGGGGGAAGTTCTCGACGTTAAACCGATTCGTTTATACATACAGGCACTCTCTCTCCCTCTCTGTGTTACACACATACACACACACACACACACGCACACACACACACATGCATCTATATATATATTATTTATTTATTCAATATTTATTCGTTCAGATTGAACGCACGATTACCCCTATTGGGAATCGAACCAAGGACTATACGACTTTTGATCTTTAATGTATTAATGCACTTGGGCACACACGCACAGATGTGCGTGCGGGACTCGACAGCGCAGTAGTAGCGTTCGCGGCCGCCACTACGACGGTCCGGGTTCGATTCCCGCCCAGGGCTGAAATAATTTCAGTATCGCTGCGCTATGAGTAGTTACTCCAACTCTCGTGGGCGGGGAGTTGGGTGTGTGTGTGTTAAGGTCACAGTATTACTCATAGATCGGTCATATACGAGCTCTGAGCTCTCTTCCGGGAAGGAAGTAGCTGTCGATCACGAGTCCAACACGTGATCCGAGATCATGTTAAATCACACGCACACACACATACATACATACACACACACCTCTTCATCGGTTCTACCTCCTCCTCCTCCTCCTCTCTTCCTCCTCATCCTCCTCTCTTCCTCCTACTCCTCATCCTCTTCCTCCTGCCCTACGACCCACACCTCCTCAACCCGCTCTTCCTCTTCATCCTCTTCTTCCACCTCCTCCTCCTCAGTTCTACGTCTCACTCCTCCATCACCCACTCTTCCACCTCCTCCTCCTCCTTCCTCTCCTGCAGTCCTAACACCCACTCATCTTTCTTTACCTTGTCTTCTTCCTCCTCCTCCTCCTCTCTTTCTCCTGAAGCCCTAACACATACTCTTCCTCCTCCTCCTCCTCCTCTCCCCCTCCTCCTTTCCCCCTTCGGCAGCCCTATCATTTTCTCCTCCTCCTTTTCTTCGTCCTCACCCTTCTCCAGCCTTAACATTTACTCTTCCTCCTCTTCCTCTCCTCTACTTCCTCCTCCTCCTCTTCCCCTCCTCCAGTCCTACCACTTGCTCTTCCTCCTCCTCTACTTTCTTCGCTTTCCTTCCTCTTCCTCCTCTCCCCCTTCCTCCAGCCCTGCCAATTACTCCTCCTCCTTTACCTTCTTCTCCTCTTCCTCCTCCACCTCTGCCAATTACTCTCCCTTCCTCTTCCTCTTCCTCATCCTCTTCTTCCCAATCTCCCCATGTAAAGTCCTAGGTGGGGGGGGGGCAACAGGATTCTTAAGCCCCCCTCCCCCCATCGTAAAGGCTTTCTACCATTAGCAAGTGAAGTCTGAACCAACTTCGTTAGCTATACTTGTTAGAAGTTACCAGGTTCTAATCCTGGCAACAAGGTTAACTTAACTGGGGAAGGAAAAAAGAAAAGCTGGTTCAACATTCTTCCTCTCTAATGTTGAAAAGCGCATTGGTTACCTCGATCTTTACTCGGGGGGGGGGGTGTCCTCCATAGCCTCCCACCAACACCTCCTCCACCTCCATCTCCTCCACAACCACCTCCACCAAAACCATCTCCTCCACGACCACATCCACCAACATCATCACCTCCACCAATACCTTCATTACCTCTTACTCCACCAACACTACCACCTCCACCAACACCACCTCCTCCAGCACTACCACCTCCACCAACACCACCTCCTCCACCAACACTACCACCTCCACCAACACCACCTCCTCCATCAACACCACCTCCTCCACCACCGCCGCCTCCACCACAATAAAACCACCGTCACCACCACCACAATGACCACTTTAACAATCACCACCACCAATACAAACACCACCACCACCATTTTAACAATCCCCACCATCATCACCACCACCACCGCCTAATAGAGAGGGAGAGAGGGAGGGAGAGGCGGCTCACTCAGACAGATTAGAAGAGAAATGGGGCGCCGATAAATTAGCAGATAAAAGTCATAATCAAGAGCAAGAGAAATCTGAAAGAAAAAGAATTGAAAGAAGATAAAAAATTAAGGGGTTAAAAACTGAGAGATAAAGAGAGAGAGAGAGAGAGAGCGAGAGCGAGAGAGAGAGAGAGAGAGAGAGAGAGAGAGAGAGAGAGAGAGAGAGAGAGAGAGAGAGAGAGAGAGAGAGAGAGAGAGGGAGGCAGTGTGAGCAAGATGAACAGATGAGGGAAAGAGAGGGAGGGTGGGGGAGAGGGGCGAGAGTGGAGAGACAGGAAGGAAAGGGGAGAGAGAAGAGACAGGAGAGAGAGAGGAAGGAAAAGGGGGAGAGAGAGGGAAGAGAGGAGAGAAAGGGGAGAGAGAGGGGGAGAGGGGAGAGTAGAGGAGAGAGAGAGAGAGAGAGAGAGAGAGAGAGAGAGAGAGAGAGAGAGAGAGAGAGAGAGAAAGAGAGAGTGAGAGAGGGAGGGAGAGAGGGGAGGCTCAGGAAATAGCTTCCGTCATCCCTAGAGGGATTCGAAAGATTTCAGACACGACGTAAGACGAAAACCTTCTTTTTTTTCTTTCTGTCTTTCTTCCATTTCTTTATCTTATTTTACCAGACTTTTCCTCCATCTTTTTCCTTCTTCTTGGGAAACCACCAACGCATTGTGGGTTTCTGGGAAATGTCTTGGTCCTGACAAATGTCCTTCTGGAATTGTCTAAGACACTATTCACGAGGTGTGTCCTACCTTTGCAGGTCACAAAAGAATGCAATGTGTGTCTTCTCAAAAAAAAAGAAAAAAAAAAAAAAAAAAAAAAATGTATTATATATATATTATATATATATATATATACATGCAAAGTAGACCACTTGGAAAAAAACTAACGAAGCAGAGCACTTTCATATATTATATCTTCAGTGCACTGGATGTAATATACGAAAGCGCTCTGCTTCGTTTGTTTCTTTTTCCAAGTGCTCTACTTTGCAGAAGTGAACACACGTACCCGTGTTCTTATTAGCATGTATATATGTATGTATGTATATATGTATGTATGTATATATATATATATATATATATATTATATACATTCATTATATATATATTACATGTGATTACTGGGCAAAACGAACACGAGCACAGGGAGAGATCACCCGATCGGACAAACCAATCAACACCAAGAACGAGTACATAGCACAGCTATTCCAGCCCTTAAATACCATCCATCTGACATTGTGAGTTCAATAGCAACTCTAACATAGAGACAGCCACTACACCAAGCCACTGAAGAAGAGCCAAGAGACTCGAAATAGGAATTTGGCCGATTAGATAACCTCCCAAGGAGAAATCAACTCAGATCTCTATAGAGGCAGTAAGACGACCTTAAGACACAAAGAGAATGTCTTAAAGAAAATACAAAAAGGAGAACTAGCAGTCACATTTAACTCTACTTGTTTAAGAGAAAATCTCCTTCCCATTTATACATACACACACACACACACACACATATATATATATATATATATATATATATATATTATATACTGCATGTCACTCGTCATGCTAAATAAGCAGCATATGCTTAGACGTGCATGACTGTTCAGTGTCCATGCACGAGTCATGAATTTCATGAGGAAAAGAAATCTTCGTCGTTTTATTTTGTCGTCTTCTTGGAGTTCCAAAAAAATTTTTTTTTTTTATTTTATTTTATTTTTTTTTTTTTTGAGTGTCTACAAAATGTCCGACATTTCTTTTTAATTATGTATTTTTTCTACTTATTTCCCACAGATGGACCTGAAACTTTTCATGAACGAAATTCTAATCTGGTAAGATAAACAAATAAATGAATAAAAATAAAAATAATAAATGAATAAAAAGTAAAAATAATAAATCAACAAATACACAAGTAAACAGATGAATGAAAATTATATTAAGATTTCATTTCGTTACGAATTCATCATAAATGTGGAGAACCACACAAGAACGTTGTTTGTCAACAAGGAAATACTCTCTTCCCTCTCTCCACCCATCCACATCTGATGCTGCTGGGGGATGGTGATGGTGGTAATGATGATGGTGATGATAATAGTGATGGTGACGATGATGATGATGATAATAATGGTGAAGATGATGGTGATGGTGATGGTTGGTGCTGTTGGTGATAGTAGTGGTGGTGATGGTAATGATGATGGCAATGATAATAATAATGGTGATGATGATGATGATGATGATGATTGGTGCTGGTGACAGCGATGTTAATGATGATGGTGATGATAATAATAATGGTGATGGTGATAATGATGATGATGATGATGATGATGATGATGATGATGGTAATGATGATGGTGATGATAATAATTATATAGATGGTGATAATAATAATAATGATGATGATGATGATGATGATGATGATGATGATGATGATGGTAATGATAATAATGATATAGATGGTGATAATAATAATAATAATAATGATGATGATGATGATGATGGTGATGATGATGATGACGGTGCTGGTATTAGTGATTATGGTAATGATGGTGATAATGATGGTGATGATGACGATGATGGTTATAACGATGATGACTGTAGTGATGGTGATTATAGTGGTTATGGAGATTTTAGCGTTGAAGGCGATTATGGAGGTGATAATACTGATGATAATGATCGGGAATGATTGTGATGGTGATTATGATAAAGATGATGTTGACGATGACAGTGATTATGATGACAATATTGCATCTTCCCCACTCTCTCTTTCTCTCTTTCTTTCTCCCTCTACCTCTTTTTCCCTCTCTCTCTTCTTCTTCTCTCTCTATTTCTCTCTCATAAACAAACTCTGGAGACGCTGTTGTTGTTGCTGCGGCCGAAGCCTTCTGTCTTGTTATGCGCTTGGGAGACTGTTGAGGCAGGTAACAGTTACTACTGAGAAAAATCGAAGAGGAGTGCGGGATTCGAACCCACGACTAAGCGATTTCGAGACCAACACGCTTCCGTTGACGCCACCAGTGCACATTTTTATTCTACTTTTCCTTTTCATTTTTTAATATAATTTATTTTATCTTTTTTATTTTTTATTTTATTTTTTGTCTTAAGTATTTCCGACTCCACACACAGTTTAGTTAACTTCTGCTCTGTTTATCTAGTTTAGCATATACGAGGCCACAAACAACACGCTATGTACTGATGTGAGCATACACAATTACACACACAGACATACACACACACATGTACACATACGCACACACACCTCGTGGCGCAGTGGTTAGAGTTCCCGACTGCCATTACGGCGGTCTGGATTCGAATCACGCCCAGGGTTGAAATAATTTCAGTGTCGCTGCGCTGCGAGTTGCTACTCCAACTCTCGTGGGCGGGGAATTCGGGGTATGTGTGCGTGTGAGGTCACATCATTCCCCATAGATCGTTCATACATGAGCTCTAAACTCTCTTCCGGGAGGGAAACAGCTGTCGATCACGAGTCCAACACGTGATCCAAGACCATGGTGAATCACACACACACATACACATACACCTGCAAGCACACGCGTACACACACACACACACACACACACACACACACACACACACACACACGTACGTATACAAGCACACGTACACATACACACAAACACGAACAAAAACACGAACAAATACACACACACGTACACATACACATACACACACACATAAAAAAATATTATCCAGTACTCAACTTCAAACAACGGAGTTGAAACGGATGAAATTCCCTTCAATTTCTCCACCGTGAGATCAATCAAAACAACCTTCCATCCATTTGTCAACTTTGACACCATTCCAGCTTGGGTCCAAAACGTCAATTTTTCTTCGTGTCAACTTTAGTATTTTTTCCTTCTTGTGCTTGCCGCCGCGCGATTTTAATCATTAAATGGAGGAAGAGGAGGAGGAGGAGGATGAAGAGGAAGAGGAGGGGGAATGATGGATGATGTATGACGGGGGTGAGGGAGAAGGAGTAAGACGGAAGGAGGGGAGGGTAGGTGGGGAGGAGGGGAGGTGGAGGAGGAGGAGGAGGGAAGTTGTGGGGGGAGGGATGGATGGGGTAGGTGGGGAGGAGGGAAGATAGGGAGGGAAGGATGGATAGGGAGTGAGGGTGGAGGAGGGAAGGTGGATGTGGGAGAGGAGTGGATGGAGGAGAGGAGTGGATGGTGGAGGTGGGGAGGAAAGGAGACGGGAGTGGGGGTGGGGAGAGGTGGAAGCGGTAGAGGAGTGGATGGGGGAGGTGGGGAGATGGGAAGGTGGAGAGGAAGGGAGATGCGGTGGGGATGAGGGAGGGGAGGAGAATGTGGGGAGTGGATGTAGGAGGGAAGGTGGGGGAGGTGGGATGGGTGGGAGAGGAGTGGACGTGGAAGTGGATGTGGGAGGGAGGGTGGGAGGGTGGGGAGTGGATGGGGGAGGAGTGGATGTGGGAGGTGGGAGGGAGGGTGGGGAGGAGTGGATGTGGGGAGGTGGGAGGGTGGGTAGGAGTGGATGTGGGGGGAGTGGATGTGGGAGGAGTGGATGTGGGGGGAGTGGATGTGGGGGGAGTGGATGTGGGAGGAGTAGATGTGGGAGTGAGGGTGGTTGGGGAAGGAAATTCTATTACTACAGCTACAGCTTCGCGTGGTCAACTTCAATGATTTTATTATGGTCCGACCCAGACGATTAAAATCATCCGGTTCTGACTTAAACGGGTTAAAGTCAAAGGATGGTCTTCAGAGAGTTTATTATGGTCACCGTCACGTGATTTTTTTTTAATTAAAATCTTTCACTTTCTAACCGTTACTTGGGTCTAAACAGAGGCGGTTCAGTTACAATGCAAGTCAATGGAGGCGGTTACACACAGCCTTTTCCTCTTCTCCTCTCTTCCACTCTTCTCCTCCTACACTTCCCCTCTCCTCCTCCTCTTCCTCCTTCACTTCCTTTCTCCTCCTCCTCCACTTCCCCTCTCCTCTTCTTCCCCTTCTCTTCCTCCTCCTCCCCTTCTCTTCCTCCTCTTCCTTTCTCCTCCTCCTCCACTTCCTCTCTCTTCTTCCTCCTTCTCCTCCTCTTTCTCTCCTCCTCCTCCAGTTCCCCTCTCCTCCTCCTCCTCCTCCTTCACTTCCCCTCTCTTCCTCCTCTTCCTGGCGCCCGCCTCTTCCTCCTCCAGTCTCCGTATTTTACTGCGTCAATACTTACTTGGCTTTCTCGAACTTCGTCTAACGAATGTCCCTCCACTCGACTCCACTCCACTCCCTCCCTTCCCTCCACATCTCCCTCCACTTTATCTCTTGCCTTACTTCCTTGACGTTAATTTCAAACCGACGAACTCCTCTCCCTCTCTCTCTCTCTCCTCCCTTCCCCCCTCTCTCTCTAGGTACCACATAATTTTGATTGTTATGTCCTCCTCCTCCTCGTCCTCTTCTTCCTCCTCCTCGTCCCACTCCTCTTTGATTTTGATTTCTTAGTCACGTGTTATTCTTTTTCTCTATTTCTCACTTTCTCTCTCTCTCTCCCCTCTTTCTTTCTCTCCACCCTCTCTCTCCCTTCGCCCTCTCTCTCCCTTCCCCCCTCTCTTTCTCCCCATCTCTCTCTCCCCACCTCCTCTCTCTCTTCCTTCCCCTCTCTCTTTCTCCCCACCATCTCTCCCCATCTCTCTCTCTCCTCTCTCTCTCTCCACCCCACCTCCCCCACTCTCTTTCTCCACTCAACGTATTTGCTCTCTCCCTTTCCTCTCTGGTAATCAGTTCCTCTCTTCACCGTATTTCCTCTAGAGGAACAAACCCAAAGCCACAAATCGGAAAAAGAAATCAGGAATCTCCCTGCAGGCGCCAAGCAGGCCCGCGCTCCACCAATCGCAAGGCTCCTTGGGGAGAACAAACGATTCTTATTGGCTGAGGACTGAGGGCGCTTCCAGAAGAATTCCGTTTTTGGCATCAGACACTGCCAGGGTGCGAAGAAATCAACTTTGGGTTTTTTTCTTCCTCAACTGACTTTTCAATTCTTCAATCCAGTGAGGTTTCTCTCTCTCTCTAATCAATTCTAGGACCAATCCTTTGATTAGGTGTAATTTCTCAATCGTTTCACAAAAAACGGGGTTCCCTACTGAGAAGACCGTTTTCTTTACTAATTAATTTTGTCGACTCGACTGAAGAAGACGACGACAACGATGTAGACGAAGACGACGACGATGACGAAACCTAAAACACACAAAAATAAATAAATAATAATAATAATAATGATTAAATAAACAAATAAAATAATAATAACAATAATAATACTAAATAAATAAAGACACAAATAAGAAAAATACCACTAAAACAACGACCCAAAGAAGAAGACGACGACGACGACGAAGACGACGATGACAGACAGAGACAAAGAGACAAAAAAAAGAGAAAACGTTTCTCTGTATGTAACCAGCGCTTCTAACCGAAAAGGTGGTCGAGGAAGGACTGAAGAATCGTAACAGACTCTGAGGACTTGGAAACGATCAGAATTCTTGATTACTGAGCGGAGGAGAAGGGTCTCTGGACACACAAGGATGCTGCGTACCCCTGGTCCGTAGGGGTGCCCCCAGAGTTCTTAAAATATTGTATACATCAAACAAATGCAATCAATACCATATACGGCGAGAGATACAAAAGAGAGAGAAAAAGAGGGAGAGGGATAGCAAGAGAGAGACAGAAAGAGATCAACAGAGATCAAGAGAGAGAGAGAGAAAGAGAGAGAATCAGGATGACTCCACCAACACGATTTCCGTCCCGACATGAGCCCCGTTTTTTTTTTTTTTTTTTTTTTTTTTTTTTTTTTTTTTTTTTTTTTTTTTTTGTCAAGAGACACTCCCATCTTTCACACGGCTCCAGTCTGTTTTCGGGGGGCCGGAGGCCACGAGGGAGGGAGAGGAAGAGAGGAAGGGAGTGAGGGAGGGAAGGAGAGAGGGAGGGAGTGAAGGAGGGAGTGAGGGAATGGGAGTGAAGGAGGCAGGCAGGGAGGGAGGGAAGGAGGGGGGGAGGGAAGGAGGGAGGGAGGGAGGGAGGGAAGGAAGGAGGGAGTGAGGGAGGGAGGGAAGGAGGGAGGGAAGGAGGGAGGAAAGGAGGGAGGAAAGGAGGGAGGGAGACTGGGAAGAGAGGAGAAAGGGAAAAGGGGAGAGAGAGGGAGAAAGAGAGATAGCGAGAAAGATAGAGAGCGAGAGAAGGACAGACAAAGAATGACAAAGGGAGAGAGAAAGAAAGAGAGCGAGAGAGAACGAGAGATAAGAGAGAACTAAGAAAGAGAAAAAGAGAAAGAGAGAAGAGAGAAAAAAGAGGAAAAGAGAATGTCCCCGGACTTATTCGGTGCAGCCTCTCTATTTGCCTCCCCTTCCGGGGTCGGCCATTAGATGCCCCTCCCCCCCCAGGGGGGGATCCTAAGCCACAAATAACTCGCCGCCCCCCAATCCCCCAAAAATATCTTTTTTATTTATTGTTACGAATATGTATCTCCAAATTCGTCGAGGAAGAGGAAACGGGGAAGAGGAGGGGAAGAGGAGGGGAAGGGGAAAAGCTGGAAGAAGGGGAGAGGAAAAGGGGGAAAAGCTGGAGGAAGAGGAGAGGGGAGGAAAAGGGGAAGGAGGGAGGGGAGGAGAAAGGGAAGAAATAGAGGAAGGGACGAGGAGAGAAGGAACAGGAGTAGGAAGAATACGACGAGAGAGAAGGGGAGGAGGGGAGGTGGGGAAGAGGAGAAAGTAGGCAGGGGAAGAGAAGAGGAAGAAAAGAGGAAGAAGAGGGAAAGGAAAGGAGGGGGGAAAGAGAAGAAAAGGAGAAGAGGAGAAGAGGAGGGGAAGAGTAGGACGTGAAGAAGAGGAAGGTAAGAGGGGAAAAAGAAACAGGGGAAGGTAGAAAAGGGGAGGAAAAAGAGGAAGGGAAGAGGAAGAGAAGAAGAGGAAGGGAAGAGGAAGAGTAGAAGAGGAAGGGAGGAGGGGAAGAGGAAGAAGAGAGGAAGAGGAAAGGAGGAGGTGGAGAGGAAAAAATAGGAGGGGATGAGAAAAGGGGAGAAACGAGGGAAATATGAAGAGGAAGAGAGGGAAGGAAAATAAGAGGGGGAATGAAGAAGGGGAAGAGGAGGGGAAAATGAGGAGAAGAGTAGGAAGAAACGAGGAAGGAAAGAAGAGAGGTAGAGGAGGAGGGGAAGACGAGGAGGGGAGGAGATAGAAAAGAGAAGGAAAAAGAAAGAGGGGGAAGAAGAAAGAGAAGAAAAGTGGGGGGAAGAGGAGAAAGAAGCTGAAAGGGTTGATAAAAAAGAAGGAAAAAAGAGAAAAAGAAAGAAAAGAAAACGAAAAGAGGAGATGAAACAGAGGGGAGGGGGGCAGGAAGAGAGGTAAGAGGAAAAAAGAGGGGAAAAGAGAAGAAAGAAAACAAGGAAGATGGGATTTGGGGATTGGGGGAAAGAGAAATTGGAATGGGAGGTGGGAGGAATGGGAGGTGGGAGGGAGAGGACAGGTGGGAGATCGAGGTCATGAGATGGGGGAGAGGGGGAGGGGGGAGAGGGAGAGAACCGGGGAGAGAAAGAGAAAGAAAAAGAGAAAGGAAGAAAAAGAAGGGAGAAGGGGAAGGAGAGGGGAAGGGAGAGGGAAGGGAGAGGGAAAGGGAGAGGGGAAGGGAGTGGGGAAGGGAGAGGGGAAGGGAGAGGGGAAGGGAGAGGGGAGGATACAGGAAAATGAATGGAAAAGAGAAGAAAAGCACACACACACACACACACACACACACACACACACACACGCACACACTACACACACACGCACGCACACACACTTACACGCATACACACACACACACACACACACATATATGCACAAATGTCCATAATCCATTCCCCCTCCCAATCTTAACACCTTGTCCTTATGGATGAGGGGTCACCCCCCCCCCCCATCTCCTGGCACACTGCTCGCGTCACAAAGCGACACAGACGCAGGTAAACAAATTGACCTTTTCAACCAATTTCCTCACCTCACTGAAACTTCGCTCAGGTTACAAAGCGACGCTCCAAGAAGGTGGAATTTTGTCCCCCCCCCCCCGGTGGAATTTTTTCATTCCCCCAGTGGATTTTTGCCCCCTAGTGGATTCCCACCACGGAGTGGAAAATTGCCCCCTCCTGTGTATTTCTTCATTTATTTTTTGTCTACCCGGTGGATTTTTGTCCTACCCTGTGGATTTCTGTACCTCCCGGTGGATTTTTGTCCCCTTCGTGTAGTTTTAACCCCTTAGTAAAAAAATCCCACTGGAGGAATTTTGCCCCCCCCCTCGGTGGATTTTTGTCCAACTGATTTTGTCCCCCCAGTGGATTTTTGTCCCCTTATGTATTTTGACCCCTCGTAGAATGTCCCCCTAGTGGAATTTTTTCGTCCTCGGTGGAATTGCCCCCCCCCCATGGATTTTTGTCCCCTTCATGTAATTTTGAGCCCTGGTAGAATATTGTCCCCCTAGTGGAACTTTGTCCCCCTCGGTGGAATTTTGTCCCACCTGTGAAAAACTGTCCCCCTCGTGTAATTTTCACCCCTGGTAGAATGTTGTCCCGCCAGTGGAATTTTGTCCCCCTCAGTGAATTTTTGCCCCCCACCTCATCTTGGGGGGGGGGAGGGCGAGCTTGGGAGGGATACTATAACAAACGCTGATGGTTGAACCTTTATCACGCTCACAAAGTCTGTGTCAACCAAGGCTGCGGTGATGAAGGCTGTGTGGATCAGGAATTTGTTGATAAAGTCCAATAAAGTCTGTTGTGATAAAAGTACTTGTTGACCAAGTCTGTGATGAAAAAGACTGATTGGACCAAGGCAGAGAGAGAAAGAGAGAGATAGAGAGAAAAAGAGAGAGGGGGAGATAGAAGGGAGAGAAAGAGAGAAAGAAAGAGAAGGGAAAGATAGAGAGAGAATAAGACAGAAGGGAGAGATAGAGAGAGAGAAGGGAGAAATGGAGTTTGAGGGAGAGAGAAAAAGAGATAGAGAACGAGAGAGAACGAGAGAAAGGAAGAACGGAGAAAGAATATGAAAATGAAAAAATGAAAGATTGAGAGATAGAGACAGAAAGACATAGAGAGCGTGAGCGAGAGAGAGAGAGAGAACGACAGAAAGGGAAAGAAAGGAAGAGTGGAGAAAGAATATAAAAAAGGAAAGAATGAAATATTGAGAGACAGACAGACATAGAAATACAGACAGAGCGAGCGAGCGAGCGAGAGAGAGAGTGAGAGAGGTGGGGGAGGGAGAGAGAGTGAGAGAGGTGGGGGAGGGAGAGAGAGAGAGAGGGGGGGGGGAGGGAGATGGAAGAAAAAGTCTTGTAATGGGCTGATTTGCGACCGTGACAATGGCCGTGAGGAACGACAGCAAGAACCACGACACACGAAGAGGAGGAGAGAGGAGGGAGGGAGGAGAAGCAGGAGGAGGAGGTGGATGGAGGGAGGAAGGGAGGAGGAGGTGGAGGAAAAGGGAGGAGGTGGAGGAAAAGGGAGGAGGTGGAGGAAAAGGGAGGAGTTGGAGGAAAAGGGAGGAGGTGAGAGGATAAAGAAAAAGAAGAGGATAAAGAAGAGGAGGAGGAGGAGTAAGGAAGGGGGAGGATAAAGAAGAAGAAGAAGAAGAGGATGAAGAAAATGTGGAGGGAGAAGGGGGAGGATAAAGAAGAAGAAGAGGAGGATGAGGATGAGGATGAGGAGGAAAAGGATAATGAAAAAGAAGAGGAGAAGGAGGGAGGAGGAGAGAGGAGGGAGGAGAGGAGGATAAAGAAAAAGAAAAGAGGAGGAGGGAGGAGGGAGGAGGAGGAGTGAGGAGGAGAGGAGGAGGATAAAGAAGAGGAGCAGGAAAAGCATAAAGAAAAAGAGGAGGAGGAGGAAGAAGAGAAGGAGGATGAGGAGGTTGAAGAGGAGGAGGAGGAGGAGGAGTGACGAGAGCCTTTGTAACTCGACCAAGTGTCGAATGTCGACAACACGAAATCGACTCCTCCTGGCCGTCCGATCACCTCCTCTTCCTCCTCCCTCCTCCTCCTCCTCCTCCCTCACCTCTATTCCATAATTGATTGTCGACCATTCCACCTCTTCCGCCGTGTAATGAATAGATGGATGGATGGATGGTCCCCCTCCCACTCGTCCTTTCAACTCTGCATTTTGGGACGGGGGGGGAGGGGGAGGGGGCGTCGCGGGACACGGGGGGGATTGCTGGACACGAAGTGGGATCGGAAGTGGAGGGGGAGGGGAGGGGCAGGGGGAATGTAGAGGGAGGGAAGGAGAGGAGATGGGCAGGGGGGAGGAGGGGATGGAGAGGGGGATGGGAGGAAGGGGAGGGATAGGTGGAGGGGAAGGGAGGGGAGGGGAGGGGAGGTGGAGGGGATGAAGGGAAGGGAGGGACATGTGGAGGGGGAGGGGAGGGGAGGGGAGGGGAGGGGAGCAAGGGAGGAGACAGGTGGAGGGGAAGGGGAGGGAGAATGTAGAGGGAAGAGAGGAGAGGGAAGGAGAGGGGATGAGCAGGTAGGAAGAGATGGAAGGAAAGGGGGAGGGCAGAGGAGAGTAGGAGAGGAGAAAAGAGAGGAGAAGAGGAGAAAAGAGAGGAGAAGAGGAGAAAAGAGAGATAAGAGAAAGAGAGAAGAGGAGAAAAGAGAGGAGAAAAGAGAGGAGAAGAGGAGAAAAGAGAGGAGGGGAGGGAAAGCAAGATAAGAGCGAAGAGGAAGAAGAGGAGGGCAGATTAAAAGAGTCCAAGAGAGAAGAAAGAAGAGGAGTTGGGAGGAGAGGAGTACAGGAGAGGAATGGAGGAATAGGAGAGGAGAGAATGGGAGGAGGGGAAGAGTCGAAGAGAGGAAGAGAGGAGAGGAGAGGAGAGGGTGGACAGAAGGTGAGGATAGAAGGTAGTGATGGGAAGTGGGGAAAAGAGTAAAAGAGGAAAAGAGGAAGGGGAAAGAAGAGAGGAGGAAGAGAAGAAAATAGGAAGGGAGAAGAAGAAAGGAAGAGGAGAGGAAAGGGAAAGAGAAGAGGAAAGGAGAGGAGAGGGGGGAGGAAGGGGAAAGAGGGGAGGAAGGAGAAAGGGGAGAGGAAGAGAGGAAGGAGAATGAGGAGGGGAGGAGAGGAAGGAGAAAGAGGAGAGGAGAGAAAGGCGAAATCGGAGAGGAGGAGAGGAAGGAGAAAGAGGAGAGGAGATGGGAGGAAGGAGAAGGAGGAGAGGGGAAGAGGAAAGAGGAGAGGAGATGAAGTAGAATGAGGAAAGGAGAGGAAAGAAAAAGAAGAGAGGAGAGGAAGGAGAAAGAGGAGAGGAGGAGTGGAGAAGAGGAGGAAAAGAAGGAGAAAGAGGAGAGGAGAGGAAGGAGAAAGAGGAGAGGAGGAGAGGAAGGAGAGAAGAGGAAGGAGAGGAGAGAAGAGGAAGGAGAGGAGAGAAGAGGAAGGAGAGAAGAGGAAGGAGAGAAGAGGAAGGAGAGGAGAGGAGAGGAAAAAGAAAGAGGAAAGGCGAAGAGGAATGGAGGAGAGGAAAGGAGAGAAGGGCGTGGCTCCTTAGTGAGCCCGTGCAGGCCCGTCCCTCGGGGTGAGATATTCTTTTTTTCATAGTTGCCGTCAGACGATTTTATTCAGCTGAGGTTCTGCCCACATTACTCTAAGATCGAACCTTATCATCATTATCATTATTATTATTATTTTAATCTTATTATTATTACTATTATTATTTTAATATTATTATTTCATTATTAATATTATTTCAATATTATTATTTCAATAATAATATCATCATTATTATTATTATTATTATCATTATTATTATTACTATTTTTATTTCTTAAATGACGCAATCTGCTTGTAGAGAGAAACTTCTTTAATCTTGTACTACTCCCACCCGAGATACGGTCTGCACATTAGTCCTCCCCTCCAAGCGTAGAGAGACCATTCCAGCTGAGAGGGGAGGGAGAGGGGAGGGAGAGGGGGAAGAGGGGGAGAGGGGGGTATTGGGACACTCCTTAATGATGATTGCACTCTACCTTCTCTCACCCTCCCCCTCTCTCTCTCTCCCTACCCCGACTCTGCCATGGTCTCTCCTTAATTTCATGTTTGCGTGATAGATTGGATGTCTTTTGGTAAGTGGGCGGGTGAATGAATTAGTGTAAGAGAGGAAAGAGAGGAGAGAGAGAGGAGAGAGAGAGGACAGAGGTAGAGAGAAGAGAGAGGATAAAGATAGAGATTGAGAGTGAAAGCGAGAGAGAGCGGATAGAGAGAGATGACAGAGGCAGAGAAAGAAGAGAGAAAGAAGAGAAAGAGAGAGAGAGAGAGAGAGAGAGAGAGAGTTTGAGAGAGAGTAAGATAAATGCAGCACCTTACCGTGCATTAGCATGAGATCTGCTACACTACCTTTCCCCTCTCTCTCTCCACTCCCCTCCTCTTCCCTTCGCTTCCCTCTACTCCCCTTCCTTCTCTTCCATTCCCCTCCCATTCCTTTTCCTCCCCTCCACTCACCTCCTCTCCTCTCACCTCCTTTTAGTCCCCTCCCCTCCCTTCCCCTTCCCTCTACTCCCCTTCCTTCCCCTTCCCTCTACTCCCCTCCCCTTCCTTCTCTTCCACTCCCCTCCTCTCACCTCCTCTTCTCCCCTCCCCTTCCCTCCCCTCTACTCCTCTCCCCTTCTCTCACCTCTTTTCCCCTCCCCTCCCCTCCACTTCCTTCCTCTCTCCCCCCTCCCCCATCTCTCACCGTTCCTCTCCCCTCTCCTCCTCATCCCTCTCATCCCCTTCCTTGTTCGGAACAAGCTGGCAGAGAGGCCCCGCCCACTTTGGATCATCTGTCTCCTGATTGGTGTAAATAATTCTTAGCCGAGGGAAGGTATACACACACATCTGTTGCAACGTTTCATGTTGTTATTAGTATGCAAATGGAAATCTGAAAGAAAAAAATGAAAATGAAGATTTGAAACAGCGAGAGTCCATTATTAAGCCATTTCTGACCTTCTTCCCACTTTAGTCATTTTCTTCTTGCTAAGGATGGCGATTTTAATCAGCTGAGAGAAACCTCTCTCTCTCTCCCTCCCTCTCTCTCCTCCTTCGTTTCCTCTCTCTCTCCCACTCTCTTTTCCTCTACCTCTCTCTTTCTCCCTCGCTTCCTTTCTTTTCCTCTTTCTCTCACCCTCTCTTTTCCTCTCCCTCTCTGTTTCTTCTTCGTTTCCTCTCTCTCTTTCTCCTTCGCTTCCTCTTTCTCTCTCCCCTCTCTCCCTCCCTTCTTCTCTCTCTCTTTCTCCCTCACATCGGCTCGATGGTGCAGTGATACCGTTCGCGACCGCAAATTCAGAGATCCGAGTTCGAGTCCCACCCAGGACTAAAAAATTTCAGCATCACTGCACTGCGAACCGGCACTCCAACCCTGATGGGCTTGGAAATGTGTGTGTGTGTGTGTGTGTGTGTGTGTGTGTGTGTGTGTGTGTGTGTGTGTGTGTGTGTGTGTGTGTGTGTGTGTGTGTGTGTGTGTGTGTGTGTGTGTGTCTGTGTGTATGTGTGAGTGTCTGTGTGTGCATGTGTGTGTGTATGTGTGTGTATGTGTGTGTGTGTGTGTGTGTGTATGTGTGTGTGTGTGTGTGTGTGTTTGTATGTGTGTCAGGTCACAACATTAACCATAGATCGGACCATATATAAACTCTCCTCCAGGAGTGTCAATCACGAGTCCAACACATAATCCAAGATCATTGTGAATCGCACACATGCACACACACGCACGCACACACACACGAACGCACACACACACACACACACACTATATAAACATATGCATACACGCACACACATACACATGTAAACACAAACACATACGCACACACACAAACATACACAAACATATAAGCACATAAACATACGCACACACATACAAACATACACATATACACATATACCCACACACAGATACACATACACACGCAAATGCACACATATAAACATACGCACACACACAAACATACACACACATATAAGCACATACACATACGCACACACATACACATAGACACACAGAGATACACATACACAAGCAAATACACACAGATAAACATACACACACACACAGATACACATACACACACAAACACACACGGATACACATACACACACAGATACACATACACACACACACAAACATATGCACACACACACACATTAAAAAAATCGGAGTAATCGTGCGAATTGTAGATGTGAGGGGGAATGAAAATGGAATCCAAACTGCGGCCATGTTTTTTTTTAACCTCAGATAAAAAAAAAAGACATTTCTCATTCGAAGGTATCAACATATACGTTCACATGACCACCATCATTACGTTCACTAAATCTCTTTGTGTACATGCGCCATAAAGTAAACAACCACTTTATTTAAAATAAATAAACCGAATAAAGAATTGAAAATGATAATAACAATAAAACTAAATTATTTAAAATATAAAAATAAGGCAAACAGATATATATTATAAAATGAAAAATAACAAAGATAATAAATAGCATAACTGATAAATAAAATAACAATTATAATAAATAACGAAAATAAAAAATAAATAAAATTAATTTTGTAAACACTGATTTGTCCCTTACGATTACCCCCCCCGGGGGGGGACCAAATGTCTCAGCCGGGAATATGGTAGACGGCAAATGAAATTATGCTAGATTGACATAAATAATGCTACATCTTCTATTCCTCTTGATACGTTTGGTTTCTGCTACACACACACACACACACACACACACACACACACACACACACACACACACACACACATATATATATATGTATATATATACATATGTACATTGTTACTATTGCAAAATTTTATGGAAAATTATGCTAATCTTAGCATAATTATGCTAAATCTAGTCACCCAGCCACCACCACCCTCCCTTATGGTAGCGAAATGTTTGCAAAGTTAAAATGAATGGATGAAGTTTTCCACTTCCCCCATATATTTGCAGGGGTAGCCTAACGGATAGCGTGTCGAACTCGCGAGCACTTGGTCGTAAGTTCTCTTCCCGGGACCCACCGTAGGCTTCCTGCGCTGGTTCCCGATAGCTATGGCCAGGCGGGGAGGCGACCCAAACATCGGCCTAATAAGAGAAACGGCTTGCTGCAATTTACAGGGTTTTTGCCCTACCAGGGTTTTTCACTTCCCACATCTTGGGAATGCGATGGTGACTTTTTTTTTTTTTTTTAATTATATATATATATATATATATATATATATATATATATATATATATATATATATATATATATATATAGTATATATACATAGTATATATACACACACATACATATATGAGAGATTTTTTTACTGGGAAGTCTGCAATATTCTGAAATTCAGAAAACTCAGAACACCAAAATTCCTTATCCTTCGCCGATATTTCTCCAGCTCTTCTATCCCTGGGGGGCCATCACACTAGGCTATTTTTCCTCCAACCTCCAATTCACTGGCTGTACGGCCCACCTCCAGCACATTTTCCGCCGTGAAATCACTTTGGCAAATTACTCTGTTTTCTCAAGAGGCTACATAGAGTGTTATATGATTTGCTGGAGGTAAATGCTTTTCCTCCAGTTTATCAGATCTCTTCACGAAAGTTGCGGACTGTAAATCTGCTCCAACAGTCGGAGGTAAAATTGCCCAATGTGATAACGCCTTAAGGAGGTCGGCAGAATGGAGAAACAGTGAAGGTTAAGATATAAAAGCACTATCTATATACCAAGAGCTTTTTCCCCCTAATAAGGGAGGTAGCCAATTCAAATGCACCTATCTACTACATCAAATCTATGCGGACAATGTCCCAAACGAACAGGAAAAAAAAAAATTATATATATATATATGTATAAAATATATATATATATACATATATATATATATACATATATATATATATACATATATATATATATATACATATATATATATACATATATATATATATATATATATATATTACTATTTATCTAATCATTCTATGGATTTCTTTGAGACTTCAGATAATATATACCAGATTAAAACTCAAGCTAAAAAAGAATAAAAAAACATAAAATGAAAAAAATATACATTCATACACACACACACACACATTATATATACATATACATATATATATATATATATATATATATATATATATA
>NC_134793.1:12181042-12188542 GCF_046742065.1 Oratosquilla oratoria | reverse complement strand
TTCACATCAACCCTAATTTCCCCTCTACACACATCGCACCTCTAATTTTCTCCTTCACTCACATCACCTCACCCCTAATTTATCCCCTACACCCACATCACCCCTAATTTTCCTCTACTGTACACTCGAACCCCACTCCTCTCCTCGCCCTAATTCCCCCCTCCTTTCTTGGCTGGCCTCTGCCTTCCTCTCTAATTTATTTCCAATTCCTTTGCCGTTCCCGGTGCCCCCCGCCCACGGGCCCGCCCACGCCCACTTGAACCTGAGAGGAGAGAGCGTCCTTCGCGATAGTCCGCCCAAATTGAAGCACCAAGATGTCGCGGTCTGTCTGTCTGTCTGTCTGTCTGTCAGTTCGTCTTTCCAACCACCCACGTACCTTTCCTGTCTGTCAATCTGTATGTGGTGATGTATGTCTGTTAATGTACGTGTTTCTGTGTGTGTTTTGTGTTTCTGTATTTTTTGTCTTTCTGTATGTCTTTTGTGTGTCTGTATGTTTGTGTCTATATGTTTGTGTCTGTATGTCTGCTTTTGTAATTCCCTTTTTTGTATGGCTGTTACTGTACGTGTTTCTATGTTTGTGTTTCTGTATGTTTTTGTGTTTCTGTATGTCTGTGTCTATATATTTGTGTCTATATCTCCATTTGTAATTCTTTCTGATACGTCTGCTTGGTCTGTTTTCATGTCTGTGCCCATATGTCAGTGTCTGTATGCATATGTCTGCTCGCATATTTCTTTGTGTCTGTGTCCATATCTGTCTCTTCCACCTCTTTCTCTGTCCTTTTCCGTCCATTCTTTGCTTCCTCCTGTCCCCTCTCCAGTTCGCTTTCTCCTATTATCTCCTATTATCTCACGTCCCATTTCTCATTCTTTCTCCGTTTCTCTTCCCAACTTCTCTTTGTGTTGATTCTCTTTTTCTCCCTGACCTCCACGTTTTCTCCCTTCCGTCCGAAGATAATCTCCTGTCAACGTTTGGACACGTCAGGATTAATAGTAATATTTTTGTTTACTTTTGTACATAAAGCACACATATATACCAAACACATTTGAACATTTGTACATGCATATATATTTCAATGTACACAAAGTACATAATCACTTAAATACATGTATATGCACATATAATAGCTACAAATGTTCATATAAATACATACACACACACACACACACATACATATATATATATATATATATATATATATATATATATATATACACACATAAATCCATACTTATATGTGAACAAGGGCGGAAACACACGAACCTACACAAAATACTACAAACTGTTCCTGCCTTCCTTGAGCAACAAGATAATATTTGTGTGGAATGTGTAAGGTCACAGCAATACTCTCTCAGACCATACGAGGTATGAAGCTCTCATTCGAAAAGGCACAAGCTGTCGATCACGAGCCCAGCACGTGATTGGAGAAAATAGTTTATTTCAGGTATACACACACACACACACACATACACACACACACACACACACGGCTCGGTGGCGGATTGGTAAAGCACTGGCCTCACAAGCCAGAGAACCGGGCGGAGATAAGTTGGGTTTGTCTCCTTTCACGTGTAGCCCCTGTTCACCTAGCAGCGAGTAGGTACGGGACGTTAGTCAAGGAGTTGTGACCTTGCTGTCCCGGTGTGTGGTGTGTGAGTGGTCTCAGACCTACCCAGAGATCGGCTAATAAGGAGCTCTGAGCTCACTGCCGTAGGGTGGTGTCTGGCTGTCTCGACAGAGACTGCAGCAGATCCGAGGTGAGTACACACGTTGACCTTTCTTATGCCCTTTGGGGAGACGTCACTTCATCAACAGACAGAAAACACCCCCATATCTTTGCCTACCCAACCCACACTGCATCCACGCATTCCTAACTTCTATTCTTCTCCTCCCCCCACATTCCCCCCATTCCTCCCCCTCCCCCATTCCCACTCTTCACAAGCTCTGAATATCCTCCCATTGATATGTCCCCCCTTTCTCTTCTCCCTTTTATCGTATGTTATTTGTAGGCCTCCTTCCCACCCTCTCTCCCTACCTCCCCCCTCCCCCTCCCCCTACCTCCCCCCCATAGCTCAGGTATTTATTCGTTTCTATATTTGCTCCCACACTTCCCTCCCCCCACTCCCCCCTTAGTCTCCTCCCAACACTGGGACACAGAAATCACCCAGGAATATAGACGACAGAACGAGAAACATAAACACGATCGAAGTCTATATTTATAGGTTCAGAAACTGTTGGTCGGAAGGACGATTTCTGTGTTAAAGTTGTACAGTTGATGAAGTCGGACGAGTGTGTCCTCGGGACCAAACGTTCCTCCAATAGGTGGCAGCGCCTGCCGTCAGACGATTTTATTCATCCCAGTCGCGTTCCCTAGATAGCCACGTGGTTCTAGACCCTTCCGTAGTGGGTGGTACTCTTACTTCTATTGTCTGCCGTCAGGTGATTTTATTAAAATCTATGGGAAGCCACATCCCCGCCTCACACCGACGCGGCGATGTGGCGCCACAAAGTCGCTCGTGTGTTCCTGGCCTTGGCGACTTTTACAATTGACGTTTTCTTCTCCATGCAATACTTCCCCTTTTTCATTACGGCCGCCGCCAGAAGATTTTATTCACCTAAAGGTCAAGCCGCGCAGGAATCGACGACCTAAAATGATTCTGTGAGATGGACGTCAGAGAGCATCATCTCCCTGCAGCCCTTCTTCAAAACTCAACATGTTACTTCCATTTGGAGGTGGAGCCCTGATGGGCTGGCATTCAGTGTCCGGACTGGGCCCAAGATATCTGTTTCTACCGACTTCAACTGTGTTTCCTTCACCTTCTCGTACAAGGAGAGCTGACAACCGGCGACTGATCTTCTACTACAAGCCTGTGACACAGGAACTGTCCCACATTAATACAATACAGACAAATCCAAAGTTTCTTCCTAGGGAGATCTATGGGAATGTCCGGGGATCGTTGCCAGCCGCTGGGGGTTGAGGATTTCCAATCAAAGATTCTTGAGGAAACAATTAAGATACTTCGCACTTGAAAATGAAATGTTAAAGAAAATCGTATCTGAATAAAATCGCCTGGCGGCAGATTGAATAACTACGAAAAGCGTAAAACGCAGTAGCTTCTGTGTGTGTGACGTCACTCGGAGTGAATAACAAGATTGTATTATACGCGAGCAGTGTAGCGGAAGCCAGGGATGACGCCTCCATGTATGTATACATATGTATGCATATATACACATATGTATGTGTATGTACATGTATGTATGCATATACGAATTGCTTTTTCCTCTTTGTAAAGGGTGGGTAGCCGAGTCAAAGCGCGCGCTGGCCGCTCGTGAGAAGAAAAATAGAGAAAGGTGGATCTCCCGTTTTGTGAATAACAGAAAATGTATGAAAAGGATTGAAGCAAAACTAACGTAGCGGGTTGCCTGCGATTGAGTCCGGGGCAGTGTGCGTAGAACTTCGTTTTCTCTTTCTCTTCTCTCTCTCCCCTCTCTCTTCCCACCTCTCTCTCTCTCTCCTCTCTCTTTCTCTCTCTCTCTTCCCTCTCTCCCCTCCTCTCTCTCTCTCTCTCCCCACCTCTCTCTCTCTCTCCTCTCTCTTTCTCTCTCTCTCCCCCATACCTCTCTCTCTCTTCCCTCTCTCCCCTCCTCTCTCTCTCTCTCCTCTCTCTCCCCCACTTATCTCTCTCTCCCCACTGTCCCCCACTTATCTCTCTCCCTCTCTCCCCCACCTCTCTGTCTCTCCCCCACCTTTCTCTCCCACCTCTCTCTCTGTCTCTCCCCTCTCTCCCCACCTATCTTTCTTCCCCACACCTTTCTCTCTCTCTACCCTCTCTCCCCCACCTCTCTCTCTCTCTCTCTTTCCCACCTCTCTCCCTTCTTTCTCCCACCTCTCTCTCTGTCTCTCCCCTCTCTCTCCCACCTCTCTCTCTGTCTCTCCCCTCTCTCCCCACCTCTCTCTCTGTCTCTCCCCTCTCTCCCCCACCTCTCTCTCTCTCTCCCTCTCTCCCCCACCCTCTCTCTCTCTCTCTCTTTCTCTCTCTTCCGTTTGGTCAAATGACTGTCTATGTAACCACACGGGATGGTATGGGTTCAGGTTACGCGACGTCGGGGTTGACGAGGTTTGAGGTTTTTAGAGGTTTTTAGTTTTTTTCAGAGGTTGTACCATGTTTCTTTCGTTTGTGACTGGATTGAGATTATTTCTACTACAATGTGTGCGAGTGGCAGCTTTGTTTCTTTGGCTTTGTGTATCAGTGGTGTTAGTCCACCGTCTATTGTGTTTTGTCTTCTCTGAGTGTATGCTGAGAAGGCTGGCTAGAGTTAAATTTATATTAAGTTTATTGTATTAGTGTAGTATGTAGTGTGTGTGTGTGTGTGTGTGTGTGTGTGTGTGTGTGTGTGTGTGTATTCACTTGGTCTTTGGATCACGTGTTGGACTCGTGATCGACAGCTATTTCCCTCCTGGAAGAGAGCTCAGAGCTCGTAGGTCCGATCTATGGGTAATGCTATGACCCCAACTCCCCGCCCACGAGAGTCAGAGTACGACCCGAGGCACAGCGATACCGAAATAATTTCGGCCCTGGGCAGGATTCGAACTGGCTACTGGGAGCACTTCTGCTTCCCAGTTCAGCGCTCTACCAACTGTGCCACCGAGTGTGTGTGTGTGTGTGTGTGTGTGTGTGTGTGTGTGTGTGTGTGTGTGTGTGCGCGTGTGTGTGTGCATGTGTGTGTACGCGTGTTCGTGATTGCCCATATTTATATACTGGATATGAGTGAAAATAAACTTCACAAAAAAAAAAATCAATTCTGGTCATCTGCGAGGTTGAGTTCTCCTCTTCCTCTTCCTCCTCCTCCTTCTCCTCTTCCTCCTCCTCCCTCAGGAGGATCGTACCGAGCGGGACCTCGCAGAGAGGCCCCGCCCTTGTGGTCCCAACTCCGGCAACGGATGAACCCGGAATGGATGGCATTGAAAGATCCATCCATACACGTCATCCCGTTTGATGTGGATGAGTTCTTCCTGTCGATGAAAAGGCGGAGGGGGAGGGGTGGGGTGGGAGGTTGACCTCGACAGGAGGGAGGCGGAGGAATAACCTTGCTCCTCCGAACTGTGCGGTTGTCTATTGAGAAGGACGAGCTGGTCAAAAAAAAAAAAAAAAAAAAAAAAAAAAAAAAAAAAAAAAAAAAAAAAAAAAAAAAAAAAAAAAAAAAAAAAAAAAAAAAAAAAAAAAAAAAAAAAAAAAAAACACTTTTCTTTTTTTTTTACTTAAGAAAAAGAAATTAATTCACAGATAAAAAAAATTTTAAGAAAGGTCACGGCTGGCATAGCCTCGACAGTTCCAGTACATCTGCCATACCATTACCTTGGCATCTTGTTAATTACCGACGCCAGCGGATTCGAGGTTGTCGCCTCCTTTTCCCAAAACCAAAATTTCTTAAAGAACGACTACGATCACTTCAAGAAAAAGAAGGAGAAAGCGACTCCCCTGAGGTGAATAAAATCGTCTTGTATTAACCAACCCAGGTTGGGAGGTTCAAGAAACTCTTGTATTTGATCCTGAAATCCTCTAAAGGATTTCTGTCCTTCTTGAAAGAGAGGATTCTTGGAGTTCCCGAAGTGATCTAATTGAGGTATTCAAATAGTTCAAGGGCTTTAACAAGGGTGATGCAAGGCAAGGTCATCATATTAAGACAGTAGAGCAGGACTCGCAGTAATGGAATTAAATTGGGCAAATTTATTTTTCAAAAGAAAATAGACAAGAACTGGTTCATCCATAAAATTGATCAACAAATGGAATAGACTTAGTAACCATGTAGTGGGCGCTGAAACTATCTGTTGTTTTGAAATAAGGTTTGATCATTTTATGGATGGGGATGACAGGTGGTCATGGATATGGAACTATCTACTGTAGGCCTTATGGTCTCTTGCCTCCTTCATTCCTACGCTCTTAAGCTGAAGGCTTGAAAATCAATTAGGTTCGACTCCCGCACGACATTTTAAACTCAGTTAAAAAGAATTCAACCTAACGTAACCCGCCTACCTGAGCGGCCCCAACCGCTTCGAAATAAAGTCGACGAATCTGGGTCAAAGATAAACAAAAATGATCGAAGCTGGACACAGATAGTTTATATTCATAGGAAAGAGACGGACAGACGGACAGGACGATAGGCAGATGGTGATATGTATGGCTGTGTGTTGTGTGTGTGTGTGTGTGTGTGTGTGTGTGTGTGTGTGTGTGTGTGTGTGTGTGTGTGTGTTTGTTTATGTTTGTGTTGTTGTTGTTTGTGGTACTCGTGTTGTTGTTCTTGTTGTTCCTGCCATCTTTACTACTACAGACATATATATTCTGTTTTCTGTGAAGACAACTACAGCCTTGGTGAGGGAGGAAGGGAGGGAGGGAGGGAGGGAGGGAGGGAGGAAGGGAAGGAAGGATGGAAAGATGGAAGGAGGGAGGGAGGGATGAATGGAGGGAGGGAAGGAAGGAGGGAGGGAGGGAGGGATGAATGGAGGGAAGGAGGAATGGAAGGAGGAATGGAAGGAGTGAGGGATGGAGGGATGGGGGGAAGAGGCACGAAAGAGAGAGGAAGGGTAAGAGAGAGGGGGGATGGAGAGTGGGAGGGAGGAAGGGAAAGAGAGAAGAAGGGTAAGAGGGAAGGAGAGGACGAAGGAAGGAAGGAGGGAGGGGCGAAGGGAGGGAGGAAGAGAAGGAGGGAGGGATGGAAGGAAGGAAGGAGGGAGGGAAAGGAGGGAGAGAGATGTGGAAGGAAGGAGGGAAGGAAGGAGGTAGGGAAGAAGAGAAAGGAGGGAAGGAGGGGTGAAAGGAAGGAAGGAAGGAAGGAAGGAAGGAAGGAGGGAGGAAGGGAAGGAGGGAAGGAAGGAGGGAAGGAAAGAGGGAGGGACGGGAATAAATATGAAACGAATGTGAAATCGAAAGCAGAAGATAATAAACATCAAAGAAAGACGAGAATGGAAAGGGAATTGGCCAATAAGAGGGGAGGATGAATATGCGGGGAAAACAAAGGAAAGAGGGAGGAGGGAAGAGGAGAGGAGGGGAAGGGAAGAGGAAAGGAAGGGAGGAGGAGAGGAGGTGAAGAGGAGAGGAGGGGAAGAGGAGAGGAGGGGAAGAGGAGAGGAAGGGGCGAGGGGGAGGAGGGAAGAGGAGAGGAGGAGAAAAGGAGAGGAAGGGAGGAAAAGAGGAGGGGAAGAGGGGAGGAGGGAAGAGGAGAGGAGGGGAAGAGGAGAGGAGGAGAAAAGGAGAGGAAGGGAAGAGGAGAGGAAGGGAAGAAAAGAGGAGGGGAAGAAGAGATGAGGGGAAGAAGAGAGGAGTGGAAGAAGAGAGGAGTGGAAGAAGAGAGGAGGGGAAGAGGGGGAGGAGGGAAGAGGAGAGGAAGGGAGGAGGAGAGGAAGGGAAGAAGAGAGGAAGGGAAGAAGAGAGGAAGGGAAGAAGAGAGGAGAGGAAATAGGAGAAGAGGGGAAAAGGAGAGGAAGGGAAGAGGAGAGGAGGAGA
>NC_134793.1:12168542-12176042 GCF_046742065.1 Oratosquilla oratoria | reverse complement strand
AGCCAAATTATTCATTACACGATCACCCAACTCACACTCATCCACAAACCAATCTTAGCACCTCATGGATAAAGGGACCTCCCCCTCCCCTGCCACGCTTCTCGGATCAGAGGCATCCACAGCTTCATTAAATACCCCCACCTTATCCACATCATCCACTTAAGAAATACAAAGAGTAGATAATAAAGAATTCCCTTCGGGTTGCGACATTCCCTCATCCATCTTCATCCACTCACCATTCACGCTTATGCCTCGCCCTCTCACCTTATTGATCGACAGACATTCCTCTCACAGCCAATGTCTACTTCACCCATCCATCCTACTTATTTTTGGTCTTTCCATCCCCTTCTGTCTCCCACACTTTTTTTGATAGTCTTCACTCGCTCTTTCCACATACCGTTGACGGCTGCTGTGAGGTTGCGGCTTAACAGTAAATAAAAATTAAGGCAACAGTTAATAAAACCTCCTTCTTCTCCTCCTCCTCCTTCATCACTAACCACCACCTCTTCCTCAACCACCACCACCACCGCTTCCTACTTCTCCTCACCCTCCTCCTCCTCCTCCATCTCCACTATCAAAACCACTAAATCCAATACCACTTCTTCCACCACCACTAACACAATCACACACCACCACCAATTCCTCCTACTCCTTCTCCACCTACCTCCTCCTCTTCTATCTACCTACTCCTACTCCTCCTCCTCCTCCTCCTCCACTTCTTCCTCCTCCTTCCCCACCACATTCTCTTCCTCCTCTTTTAACCAAGACCCGAGGACTCATGTGTCGAGACCACCTCCCCCTCCTCTCCCCCTTTCCCTCTCCCCCCTTCCCCCTCCTCTCCCCCGTGACTGGCTTGTCGCGAAGTTGTTGTAACCCGTGTTGCCCGCCGCGGGATTGAGGTAACTTCGAGACCCTTCCCTCTTCCCCCTTCCCCCCCACAAACACACATACGCCCCCCGGTACCGGGTGGGGTGGGGAAGAGGGGGAGACCAGCTGCCCGCTGGGAGGGGGGCAGGAGGGGGGAGAAGGGAGAGGGAAAGAAAGAGGGAGAATAAAAGGGAGAACGAGAGGGAGGATATTGGAGGGCGGAAGAAGGAGGAGATGAGAGAAGGAGAGGGAGAAGGAGGAGATGAGAGGAGGTGGGAGAGGGAGAAGGAAAGGGAAGAGAGGGAGGAGATGAGAGGGAGGAGATGAGAGGGGGAAGGAGAGGGAGGAGGAGGAGGGAGAGTACGGGGAATAGGAGAGTGAGAGCAATGGGAGTAGGGGAGGAGAGAGAAAATGAGAGAGGAGGAGAGGAAGGAGAGGGAGAAGGACAGATAGGATAGAGAGAGAGAGAGAGAGAGAGAGAGAGAGAGAGAGAGGAGAGAGAGATAGAGAGTGAGAGAGAGAAAGAATGAGGGGGAAGATTATATTGAGAGTAATGGACTATTCCCATACGGCTTGGAAAAAAAAAAAAGATAAATAAATACGGTTTTCTTTCCCCCTCCACCTACTCCATTCTGCTTCCCTGCTCCTCCATCTTCACCTCCATTATCTTCTATCGATTGCATACTCTCCTCCACATGTCTCCCTGGGATACAAGCGTACTTACAAAATAACAGAGCGTGAGGGAACCTCCCCTAGTGGCGACTCTCAGTACAATTCTCCATACCTGAAATTAAGACAAAACGCAGTTAGCCATCTGTTCAACAGCGATCAGAGTAACCACTTGGCTTAGCCAAGGAGTCAGTTAGTAAATCTAACAAGATTAGTGATCTAGAATGACAATGGTTTTGGGTCGGCCGGATATCTATACACGCCCACACCCACACCCACGCCCATACATGTTTCTCTGGGTGAAGGGCATATTAGTTGCGATTGATCACTTAACCCATTCAACTCCGATGACAAGATGTCTTGTCATTTGGTCAAATAAAACAAAAAATCATAAAACACCAAATGTTTGATCAAACACCAGAAAAATATGACGTCAGTAGTCCTCGCTTCGCTCGCAGCGAAGCGAGGACTGACGTCATATTTTTCTGGTGTTTGATCAAACATTTTGGTGTTTTATGATTTTTTGTTTTATTTGACCAAATGACAAGACATCTTGTCATCGGAGTTGAATGGGTTAAGGTAGGAGCGAGGGAAGGAGGGAGAGTGGGAGGAAAGGTGGGAGAGTAGGAAGTGGAAGAGGAAGTCAGCGAGAGAAGGAGGGAGGAAGGGAGGGAAGGAGAGGGAGGAAAGGAAGGCGAGGGAGTGAGGTAGGAAGGCAGGGAGAGTGTGAGAGAAGGAAGGAGGAAAGGAAGGGATAAGTAAGGAATAGAAGGAACGAGGGAGGGAGGGAAGGAAGGAGGGAAGAAAGGAAGTAGGGAAGGAGGGAGGGAAGAAAAGAAGTAAGGAAGGAGGGAAGGAAGATGGGAAGGAAGGAGGGAAGAAAGGAAGTAAGGAAGGAGGGAAGGGAGATGGGAAGGAAGGAGGGAAGGAGGGATGGAAGGAAGGAGGGAAGAAGGGAAGTAAGGAAGGAGGGAAGGGAGATGGGAAGGAAGGAGGGAAGGAGGGATGGAAGGAGGGAGGGAAGGAAGATGGGAAGGAAGAAGGGAAGAAGGGAAGTAAGGAAGGAGGGAAGGAAGATGGGAAGGAAGGAGGGAAGGAGGGAAGGAAGGAGGGAAGGAAGGAAGGAGGGAGGGAAGGGAAGATGGAAAAGAGGGACCTGAAGGAGAGTGAGGAATGGAACTAGTAAAGGAGGAAGTGATGGAGGGGAGTGAGGGAAGGAGGGAAGGAGGGAGGGAGGGAGGGAGGGAGGGAGGGAGGGAGGGGAGAGTTGTGTGGAGGAGAATGGAGGTCTAATTGGCGGGACAATGGAGGCTCAAATCGAAGCAATCCAAGTCAATCGGGGGTGCAACACGCTCGATCCCTGTCCAGACTTCGGGTGAAACGGGAAGGGGAAAAAGAGGGGAAAGAGGTGGAAAGAGGGGAAAAGAGGGGGAAAAGAGGGGGGGGGGAAAGAAGGGGAAAGATGGGGAAAGAGGGGGAGGGGGAAGTGGGAATGGAGGAAAAAGAGGAAGGAGGGGGAAGAGAAGGAGAGGGGTGGAAAGAAAGGAAAAGAGGGGAAATAGGAGGAAAGAAGGGGAAAGATGGTGGGAAAGGGGGAAGTGAGAAAAGGAGAAAGAGGAAGGAGGGGGAAAGAGGGGAAAGAGGTGGAAAGAAGGGGAAAGATGGGGAAGAGGGAGAAGTGGGGAAAGAGGAAGGAGGGGGAAGAGGAGGAACGAAGGGGGGACGATGGGAAAGAAGGGTGACAGGAAGGGGAGGAGGGTGACAGGAAGGAGAAGAGGGAGAATAGGGGGAAAGAGGGGGGAAACAGGGAAAGAGATGGATGAGAGAAAAAGGAGGAAAGAAGAGGAAAGAGGGGAGAGGGATAGAGGGAAGGGTAACAGGAGGAAGAAGGGGGAAAGAGGGGAGGGAAAGAAGGCAGGGAAAATGATGAAGAGGGAATGTGGAAAAGGGCATATGGGGAACAGGGAGGGGAGGGGGGAGGGAAAGGAGGAGCGTGGAGGAGGAGGAGCGAGGAGAGGGAAGGGGAGGAGGAGGAGCGAGGAGAGGGAAGGGGAGGAGGAGGAGCGAGGAGAGGGAAGGGGAGGAGGAGGAGCGAGAAGGAAGGGGAGGAGGAGAATGAAAAGGGGAACACTAAGGGAAGTGGGGAGGGATTTGGGAGTGAGGGGATGAGTAGGGGGAAGAGGGGGAGGAAAAAGGGGAAATGAAAAGGAAGAGGAAGAGGGAGGGAGAGGAGAGGAGGGGGGGAAGCAGTTCACAAACATATAATGACGACCCCCCACATATGTATGTGTGTGTATATATAAATATATATATATATATACACTTATGCGTGGAAGTATGCATGTATATGCTTGATACGCTTGAATATACATGGTGTATATAAGATAAGTCTATATGTGTATATACATGTATAGGCGTATGTAGACATACATGCTCGTATACCAAGTTAGCATACCTGTATGTACTCCTGCTGTATACATTCACGTATACATGTACGTGTGCATGCATTTAGGGAGTCGTGTGTGCATGCGTGCCTCTGGGCAGAGTGGGAAGGCCGTCTTTGCAAGCAAACGAACTCGAAGAAGTAATGGATAATCGATACTCTACACAGATACACACACGCACTCACATACATACATACATACATACACACACACACACATACATATATACATACACACTCACATACATACACACACACACACATAGACGGACATACACGCACGTCTACAGACACACACGCGTTCATACACACAAACAAACATAGTACACACATACAAAAACTACTCACATACACACACACAGTATACATGAAAACAGTGCACACATACACATACACACACACGCATACACACAGAAGGACATACACACACGTTTATACAGACAGACGCGTTCATACACAAACACACACGTAAACATACACACGTACACACATACAGTGCACACATACACACACACGTACATATACACACGCACACTAACGGACATACACGGACGTTTACGTAGACACACACGCGTTCACACACACACACACAAACACACACACACACACGTACACATACACATGTACACACACAAACACAGTACACACATACACACACAGGTACACATACACACGCACGCATACACACAGACGGACATACACGCACATTTACACAGACACACACGCGTTCATACACACACACACTAACACACACCTGTATACACACACATAAACACAGTACACACGTACGTACACACACACGCATACCTACTCAGACGGGCGGAATGGCCGAAGGGTCAAAACAAGACTGTAATTCTGGTCGCGACGGAAACGGGCGGAAACCGCCGAAACAGGAAGAGAAGAGGAGGAGAGAACAGAGCGGTGGGGAGGGGGGAGGGGGAGGGGGGAGGGGGAGGGGGAGGGGGAGGGGGAGGGGAGGGAGAAGTGACGCCAACCAAAGGACTTCATTCGGTGTCCAGGAGGGGCGGGACTTCCCCTCCTGAGGACTCCGACAAGATCCTTCGTTCCCTTGAAGAAAATCATCTGGTGACGAAGAGGGATAAAAGACGATCTCCCGATGAGGGGCGAGGAGGAGGAGGAGGAAGAAGAGGAGGAAGAAGAGGAGGGGAGGGGAGGAGGAAGAGGAGGAGGAGGAAGAGGAGGACCAGGAGTGGGAAGAGGAGGAGAAAGAGGCGGGGGAAAAGGAGGAGGAAGAGAAGATCAGGAAAGGAGGAGGAAGAGGAGATAATGAAAGGAAGAAGAGGAGGAAATAAGGAAAGGAGGAAGAGGAGGAGGAGGAGGAGATAAAGAAAAGAGGAGGAAGAGGAGGAGGAGGAGGAGGAAGAGGAGGGGGAATAGGAGGGGGAATAGGAGGAGGAGGAGGATGAGGAGGAGGAAGAGGAGGGGGAATAGGAGGAGGAGGAGGGAGAGGAAGAGGGGGAATAGGAGGAGGAAGAGGGGAATAGCAGGAGGAGGAGGAGGAGGAGGAGGAGGAGGAAGAGGAAGGGAAATAGGAGGAGGCATAGGAGGAAGAGGAGGAAGGGTCGCCAACTCTAACCGAAGTAACTTTCTCTGCAAAAGCTAACAGTCGGTGGTGTGGGGGAATTCAGCGTAAGGCAGGGAGAGGAAGGAGGAGTAGGAGGAGGAGTAAGAGGAGGAGTAAGAGGAGGAGGAAGGAAGAGGAGGAATGGAGGAAGAGGAAAGAAAAGAGGAAAATGAGGAGAAGAAGGGGAAGATGAAGAGGAAGCAGAAAATGAGGACGAAAATAAGAAAAACCAGGAAGAAACGGAAAATAATGAAGATGAGGATGAGGATGAAAGGGCGATTTGGCGGAGGAAGACGGGTGAGGAGGGAGGAGGAGGAGGAAGGAGAGAAGAAATAAGAAGAGTTTGAGGAGGAAGTGAAGAGTGAGGAGAGGGAGAGTATGAAAAAATGTGATCAAGGGGAGGAGGGAGGAGGAGGGAGGAGGAGGAGAGAGAGAAGACAAGAGGAGGAAGAAGAGAAGGAAGACGAGAAAGAGTAGGAATGAGGAAGGGGAGGAATGAGAAGGACTGGTGAGAAGGAAGGAGAGAAAGAAAGAGAGGAGGAGGAAAAGGAGGGTGAAGAGGGGAAAGAAGGCGAAGGAAGGGGAACAAGTGGAAGAGGACAAAGAGGGGGAAGAGGGAGAAGAGAAGGAAGAGGGAGAAAAGGGGGAAGAGAGGGAACAAAGGGATGAGGGGAAAGAGGGGGAGGAAGAAGGGAAGAGGGGGTAGGGGGAGGAAGAGGGGGAAGAGGAAGTGGGGAGAGAGGGGAAAGAGGGGAAAGAGGAGGAAGAGGGAGGAAGGGGGAGGAAGAGGGGGAAAGAGGAATCTTCTCCCTTGCGTAGACCCCAACGACACGAACAATCCAGACAACAAGTTTGTGGATAATTGCAGCTGTCGTTCCCTTCCGTCGCGGAGACAATTTCGTTCTTTGTTTCCTGAAACCCTTTCCAAAACAAAGATATTTAAAGACTGAAATATAGAGAAAATAAAATAGAAATAAAAATAATAGAATATAATACAACTCACTCGAAGGTTACTGTCCATAACCCAAGCTATAAGCTATCTATGAGTAACGGTCGCAGAAGCTATCTGGAAGACCAAACCGTCTTTCTTGGGTCTCAAAGACTCTCCCGAAGAAGAAGAAGTAAACACCACAAGCTCGCAATGAATTACTCTGCTGGCGAAACGCTTACACAAGTGAAGGTTATAAATTAAAACCCAAGCAACGGAACGGGGAAACAATTTTATATCATAAATAATAAGAATAATATATTCAGTAGACACGCACGCGCGCGCGCATACACATTTCTTCTTATAAAATGCCTCAAGAATTTATGTTCTACCAACGCCATTATAACGAAGAAATGAGGTATTGTCTTGCCTACTACGGGCTAAGAAAATTGTCCTACAGTTTACGTAATAGCTGCAGTTATATCCATCACACACACACACACACACACACACACACACACACACACACACACACACACACACACGGTGGTTAGAGTTCTCGACTGCCACTACGGCGGTCCGGGTTCGAATCCCGCCCAGGGCTGAAATAATTTCAGTATCGCTGCGCTGCGGGGTGTTACTCCAACTCTCGTGGGCGGGGAGTTGGGTGTGTGTGTGTGCGTGTAAGTTCACAGTATTACCCATGGATTGGGCATACGAGCTCTTAGCTCTCTTCCGGGAGGGAAATAGCTGTCGATCACGAGTCCAACACGTGATCCAAAGACCAAGGTGAAGGTAAATCACACACATACACACACACACACACATATATATATATATATATATATATATTTCGTAAAGGAAAAAAACATATTTTCTTTCATGCATGTTGAATTGAATACGACAGCATTCTGAAAATGGTTCAACTTCTTATTATTTTCTATTTTTCTTGTCAAGATTTTTCCTGCTGAAAGCTGAGTTGATACAAGATCTCCATAGTTCTCTATT
>NC_134793.1:12136042-12163542 GCF_046742065.1 Oratosquilla oratoria | reverse complement strand
AAGGTCTCGAGTGTAGCCAAATGATACCGGTCCAGATCAGACCGTGAGAAGGAGAGAAAACTCAATGAAAATATTATTATCTCTTAGTAGATGAATAAATAAAGCAATTAATAAATACATAAAGAAACCTAAGACAGTAAATATAGCGCTCGAATATGTAAGACAAAACCGAAGACAAAGAGAAACAAACTTAAAAAAAAAAAGAGAGAAAGAAGACAAAGACAAGGAGGAGGAGGAGGGGAAAGAACGAAAGATGATAGGAGTATATAAAGATAAAGAGGATAAAGTCGAAGCCAAAGGCAGTGACTTAAAACTAAGTAAAGAAAACGAAAGGGAAAAGATGGAAAAAAGGAGAAAAAGATAAGAAAACATCCACTTAACAGTTCGCACATTGGCTAGCTGCCGCCAAGCGATGTTATTAACCAGAGAGGAGCCGACTACTCAGCGAAGTGGACTAATTCCACTCAAGGGCTTTAATCACTTCCTTACGGTGATTTATTAATATATATATATATATATATATATATATATATATATATATATATATATATAATATATATATACATTTTTTTTTTCTTTGATAACATTTCCTCCACACTGTCGAGCTATTCCATTGTGCTCAGGGCAGGACCCCCGGGTCCAAAGGGCTCAAGATTCAAGATGAGAAGGAAAAAAAAAAAAAAAAAAGAGAGAAAAGAAGCAGGAAAAGGAGGCACAGGAGAAGGAAGCGGAAACGAGGAGGAGGAGGAGTAGGAAGCAGAAAGGAGGAAGAGGAAGAGGTTCAGGAGGAGGAGAAAGAAGAATGAGTGAGAAGCGGAAAAGAAGAAGAAAAGAGATGAAAAGGAGGAAAAGAGGAAGAAAAGAAGGAAAATGAGAAAAAGAGGAGAAAATGAGAAAAAGAGGAAAAAAGAGGCAAAGGATGAGGATACGAGGAAAAAAGAGGAAAGAGGATAAGGAGGCAAAAGAGGAGGAAAAAGGGAAAAGAGGGAATGGAGGAGGAAAGAGGAAAAGGGGTAGGAACAGGAAGGAACCGAAGCGGAAGAGGAGGAAGAGGAGAAGGAGGAGGAGAGTGAAGAAAACGGAATAACAATAAAAGCCAGGACGAAAAACAACATTTTCGTTAGACAAAAGATGATGATGATAATGATAATGAGAGGAGGAGGAAGAGGAGGAGAGGAGGGTGGGGAAAAAGTGGAACGGAAGGAAAGAATGGGTAAATGGGGGAAAGAAGAAGGGAGAGGAAGGAAAGGGAGGGAAAGTGAGAGAGATAAGGCAAGGGAAGAGAGGGTGGAAAGTGTAAAAAGAGTAAATGGGGAGAGAAGGGGAGAGAAGGGGAGAGAAGGGGAGGGGAGGGGGGAAAGAGAGAGGGGAAAGGAGAGACAGAACAGGGAAAGGAGGGAAGAGGAGAGGAAGGTGAAGATAAGGGAGGAGAAGGAAGAGGAAGAGAAGGTAGGAGAGGAGGGGGGAGGGAGGAGAGGGGAAGGGAGAGGAAGAGAAAGGAAGGGATGGGAGGGGAGGAGAAAAGAGGGAAAGGAAGGGGAGGAGAAAGGAGGGAAAGGGAGGAGAGGAGAGAAGAGGGGGAGGGGAGGAGGGGAAGGGGGGAGAGGTGAGGGGAAAGGAGTGGAAGAGACGAGGGGAAGAGAGGAGGGGAAGAGAAGAGAGGAGAGAGGAAAGGAAGGGAGGGAAGGAGAGAGGAAGGAAAAGGGAGGGGAGGGGGGAGGAAGGGGAAGGAAGGAAAAAGGAGTAGAAGGGAGGAGAGAGGATGGGAAGGAGAGGGAGGAGCGAAGGGGGAGGAGGAGGAGGAGATATGAGGAGAGGAGAAAGGGGTGGAAGGGAAGGGAGGAGAAAGGAGGGGATGGGAGGGGGAGAAGTGAAGAGGGGAGAAGGAGAGGGAGAGAAACGAGGCTGAGATGATGAAATGAAAGGTAATCTGGGAAGATGGAAGGAAGGAGGGGAAACGGAACAAAGGGGAGATGGGGAAGGCGGGGGAGAGGGGAGATAGAGGGAGTAAAGAGACGAGGAAGTGGGGAGAAAAGGGAGAAGGGAGAGTAGGGAGAGGGGAAGAAGGGAGCAGGGAGAGTAGGGAGCGGGGTGAGGAAGGAGAGGGGAGAGGAGGGACCGGGGAGAGTAGGGAGCGGGGTGAGAAGGGAGCGGGGAGAGTAGGGAGAGGGGAGAGTAGGGAGCGGTGAAGGTAGGGAGTGGGGAGAGTAGGGAGAGGGGAGAGTAGGGAGAGAGGAGAGTAGGGAGAGACGAGAGTAGGGAGAGGGGAGAGTAGGGAGAGACGAGAGTAGGGAGAGGGGAGAGTAGGGAGCAAGGAGAGTAGGGAGCAGGGAGAAGAGGGATCAGGGAGAATAGAAAGTGTAAACACGAAGGAGAGGGAGAAAGGAGAGATTGGGAAGAGGAAGAAGAAGAAGAAGAAGGAGAGTAAGGCGAGGAAGAAGAGGGGGAGGGGGAAGGGGAGGGGGAAGGGGAGGGGGAAGGGGAGGGGGAAGGGGAGAGTAAATGGATGGAACAAAATGCAAGACGACTTGGTAATGAAAGAATAAGACGGGGGAGAATATGAAAGGAATACATAATGGAGGTAGAACAAGATTTAGGCTACGAAGAAGAAGAAAAGGAAGAGGACGAGGAGAAGGAGGAGGACGAAGAGGAGGAGGAGGAGGAGGAGGAGGAGGAGGAGGAGGAGGAAGAGACGGTAGAGAGGTTCTAAGAGAGGTTTAGGAGTCGGAGGACCAGGAGGAAGAGGAGGAGGAAGGAGTCGGAGGAGTAGGAGGAAGAGGAGGAGGGGGAAGAGGAAGAGAAAAGGAAGAGGAGGAAGAGGAGGAGAAAAGGAAGAGGAAAAGGAGGAGGAGGAAGAGGAGTAGAAAAGGAAGAGGAAAAGGAGGAGGAGGAGGAAGAAGGGGGGTAGGAGGAAGACGAGGTGGAGAAAAGGGAGGAAGAGGAGAAAAGGTAGGAAGGAGGAGGAGAAAAGGGAGGAAGAGGAGGAGGAGAAAAGGGAGGAAGAGGAGGAGGAGAAAAAGGTGGAAGAGGAGGAGGAGAAAAGGGAGGAAGAGGAGGAGGAGAAAAGGGAGGAAGAGGAGGAGGAGAAAAGGGAGGAAGAGGAGGAGGAGAAAAGGAGAAAGAGGAGGAAGAGGAGGAGGAGAAATAAGAAGAGGAGGAGGAGGAGGAGGAGGAGGAGTAAATATTGATTATGACGGAGGTCACCAGTGCCCAAGGAAGGATGGAAAGAGGGACGGAGGAGGAGGAGGACGAAGAGGAAGACGTTTCAAACTCCGGTATAACGTACCACGTACCAAGTGGCGCTGGTACACCACTAGACACACAACTAATACCAGGTACCTAACTACCTACCCGGTACTCTTGTACCTGCTTCCCACAAGCCGGTACATACCCGGTACCATGTACACACACACACACACACACACACACACACACACATACACACACACACACACACACACACACACACACACACACACACACACAAAACATATATATATATATATATATATATATATATATATATATATATATATATATATATATATATATATATATATATTGTCCTCTGCAGAAACTGAATTGTTTCTCAGCGTGTCCATTTCCCGTCTTCAAGTACTTCGGTCCTTTCCCCAGCCTACGCCAGGAGGCGCTGAGTAGCTGCGGCCGAAGCCGCCATCTTAGGCCCATTATCCTCTTCATGGACTGTTGGGGCAGGTAACAATCCCCGCAGGGAATCGGAAAGGAGTGCGGGATTCGAGCCCACAACTAAGCGAACGCGGGACCAGCACGGTTCCCATGACGCCACCAGCAATATGTGGAAGATTAGGTCAGGTCAGGTTACGTCAGTTTACGAATTCTGGGAAGGGACTCGTTGGGAACGATTTCTATTCTTGTCTGACCACTACTGCCTCCTTCCTCTTCCTCCTCCTCCTCCTCCTCCTCCTACTTTTCTTCTTCCACCTCCTCCTCCTCCTCCTCTTCTTCAATTCCTCCTTCTGCTTCTCTGTTTATCTTCCTCCTCTTTTTCCGTTACTTTTCTCCTCTTCCTATTCTTCCTCTGCTTCTCCCCTCGTCCTCTGCTTCTCCTTCTCGTCCTATACTTCTCCTCGTCCTTCTCTACTTCTCTTCCTCTTCCTCGTCCTCTGCTTCTCCTCCTCGTCCTCCTCTGCTTCTCTTCCTCCTCCTCTGCTTCTCCTCCTTCCCTTCTTCTCTTCGTCCTCTACTTCTCTTCCTCCTCCTCGTCCTCTGCTCTGCTTCTCTTTGTCCTCCTCCTCCTCCTCTTCTCCCACCCCCTCCGCCCCCAACCCGACCCTTCCACAGCGCGACGGCCGTGTCCTCGTTACCTCCTCCGCCGCCGTGACATCACACGGAGCCACACCCTTGGGATCCCCAACCGTCGTTAACGGGTGATTAACCGTCCGTAACCGTCGCTTCTGAATATCAACTGTCATTCAATGCTCAATAACAGTCATTTACTGGTCATTAACGTTCATTTACTGGTCATCAACAGTTATCTACTGGATATCAACTGTCATCTAATGTTCATTAACAGTCATTTACTAGTCATTCATCGTTATTTACTGGTCATTAACAGTCATTTACTAGACATCAACTGTTATCTACTGGATATCAACTGTCATTTAATCCTCATTAAGTCATTTGTTGGTTATTAATCGTTATTTATTGTTCATTAACAGCCATTTACTGGTCATTAACAGGTATTTATTTGTCATTAACAGTAATTTACTGGACATTAACAGTCAATTATTGGAAATTAACAGTTATTTAATGCTCAATAACAGTCACTGGTTATTAGCAGTAATTTACGCCGCCATTATTCATCAATAACCCCGTTATTATTCGTCAATTGCCCCGTCATTATTGGTTTATTAACCACCGTTACTTGTCATTAACCGTCATTCCTGGTTAATCAACCGTTATTTGATCACAGTCATTACTAGTTCATTAACCGTTATTTATTGATCATTAACCGTCACCAGTAGTTCATCAACCGTCGTTACTGGTTATCAACCGTCTACATAACTATCGTTACATTTTCTATTACTCATCTCCGGTCCGGTTTGTAAACGATACGTGTCTCTGGTCCGTAAAGAAGCGTCCAAGGTCTCTGTATGAGGGTAGATATTGAAGACAACGAGGCTGTGGCTATTACAGACACGGTGTCTGTTTTCTGTCTGTGAACTCTTGTGGAAGTAAACAACTTTTGTTCAATTTAAGACAACTTCATCAACCAATTGGAAATGATTGTCTTGGTTATGTTCATTTTGAAAAAATGATTTTTTTTCATAAAAAAAAAAGACTTCGTTCACCAATTGGGAATAATTGTCTTGGTTTTCTTTGTGTTCATCTTGATTTTTTCTTTTTTTGAAGAAAAAAAAAAGGTCTTTTGGCGCTGAATATCTTAATTGGATTCCTTTGTCAAATCCAATCCTTTGTTTGTTTTCTTATTCCCTGTGATTTCTCATTATCATCATCTTTGAACGGGTAGCCATGTTCTATTATCTTTCATTAAGGCTGCCGCCAGGTGATTTTAATCAGCCGAGAATTAAAGTGTATTTTAATGTTTTCATTTTTTAGCATTTTAGCGGTTAATGATTTAATCAAATTATGTTGTGCTCCGGTGTATACTGACCGTAAAAAAAAAAAAAAAAAAAAAAAAAAATATATATATATATATATATATATTATATATATATATATATATCACCAAATTACTTTATTCAACTTTCAGGAACCTTTGTGACGTCAGCATTATGAAAAAATTCAATAAATAAATAAAACGTATATTAGAAAGATTTACATGAAAAAAGCGCATTCGTATATCTTCTATGTTTTAATGAAATTAATTTTATCCGTGATCGAATGGTCATTGATCGACAACAATGGGGATTTTTTTTCTTCTTCCCCTTCAAATCTTCATCCTGAAACAGGTGGGGAGACATGACATCACAATCCTTTCATTTTATTCATTTTTTTTTCATTCATTTTTTTTTCTTTTTGCAGAGACGCTGTGATTGCTTGTACATGGATTGGCAATCTACAAACTTGCGAGAAGAGCTACGAGTATCACCCTTGTCGATACGGACGTTCTGTGCAGCTTGCAGGCTCCGAATTTCGCCCTTAAGAGCAGGCGACATCCCTAGGTCAATCTTCCACGGGAGATCCCACGGGGGATCTCAAAGGGACCCCACGGTAGATTCCACGGGGACCCACGGGGACACCACGGGGATACCACGGGAACCCCACGGGGACCCACGGGGGATCTCAAAGGGACGCCACGGGAGATTCCACGGGGACTCACGGGGGATCTCAAAGGGACCCCACGGGAGATTCTACGGGGACCCACGGGGACACCACGGGGATCTCACGGGAACCCACGGGGGATCTCAAAGGGACGCCACGGAAGATTCCACGGGGACCCACGGGGACACCACGGGAACCCCACGAGGACCCACGGGGGATCTCAAAGGGACGCCACGGGAGATTCCACGGGGACCCACGGGGGATCTCAAAGGGACCCCACGGGAGATTCTACGGGGACCCACGGGGACACCACGGGGATACCACTGGAACCCCACGGGGACCCACGGGGGATCTCAATGGGACGCCACGGTAGATTCCACGGGGACCCACGGGGGAATCTCAAAGGAACCCCACGGGAGGTTCCACGGGCCTTCCACGGGGGATCACACGGGTGATCTCCCAGGGATACCTCAGCCTCTTGTCCCGCAGATTTTGCTATTACCGTAAGACACGGGCCGGTAGTCACAGCCTGGTCTCCCAATTTCTATCAAACCAGAAAATACACATACGTACACACGTGTATACATTCATACACATGTACACATGCGTATACATGTGTCCGTATGCATGTGCACGTGGACGCGTTCACACACAAAGTTCACATACACACACGAGCACACACATATTCTTTATATCCACAAGAAGATAATTCACAATATTTACGTACAAGTATACAAATGTAAGTATACCAATGCATACACAAGATATATAAGCTGCGTTTCAGCACAAGGCAGAATGCACATTATATATATATATATATATATATATATATATATATGCATTATGACAGGTGTATAAGTAGTAGGAATGAAATTACACGATTGGAAAAGACTTTATTCCTGACCGGTTTCGCCTTATGAGGCCTCTGAAGATGCCTCATAAAGCGAAACCGGTCAGGAAACAAAAGTCTCATTCCCAATCGTGTAATTTCTATTCTTACCACTCATATATATATATATATATTATATATATATATATATATATATATATATATATATATATATATATATATATATATATACAGTATATATATATATATATATTTATCAACCACAATTCACTTTAATTCTAAGCCATCAACATCGAGAAGCTCGAGGAGGCATACATGCAGAAACTGAAACGTGGTTATATCAGCTTTTGAGAACTAACGGTGCAAAAATTACCCACAAATTTCCCTGAGCAACCGCCCAACATCAGCTCCCTCCTTGCGTTGTTTCTTTTATCTACTCCTCCTCTCCCTCTTTTAATTCTATTGTTTACTTGTGCCCTTACCTTCATCATCGGCAATGTATAACTTTTCGTCTTTTTTCTATAAATTTTCGTTGATAATATTGCTTTCTCTGTTCTTGTGATTATCTTATCTTTTCTATTGTTATTCCTTAATTACGAACATAAATATCAAAAACAATCTTGCACGCGCGTGCACACACATACATATACATACGTCTTCTTTATTTCCTCGTTACCCTTCCTCCTCCCCTTCCTCTTCTTCCTCCTCCTCCTCCTCCATGTAAGAAATGTTTCCTAATATCCCTCCCCGTGGCGCAGCCGTTGCAATATCCCTCTTATTCTTCTTCCTGAAGCATATTCAAATATCCCTTTCCTCCCTTGGTCTTAGGGTATTAGTTCTTTACCATCTTAGTTATACAAGTAGTATTTGTTATTACAGAGGCTATAAAAAGATATTATATATATATATATATATATATATATATATATATATATATATATATATATATATATATAACAAATCGCTAATAGCAGCGATATAGCTCAAAGGGTTCACGCTTAGGTGAACCTAGTTCAAAGCTCGCGACGGCCGTGCCTCATTATATATATATATATATATATATATATATATATATATATATATATATATATATATATATATAACAAATCGCTAATAGCAGCGATATAGCTCAAAGGGTTCACGCTTAGGTGAACCTAGTTCAAAGCTCGCGACGGCCGTGCCCATTATATATATATATATATATATATATATATATATATATATATATATATATATACACACACATATATATATATAATAGAACAAATCGCTAGTAACAGCGATGTACCTCAAAGAATTCACGCTTAGGTGAACCCTAGTTCAAGGCTCGCGACGGCCGGGCCTGATTGTATATTGTTATATATAACGTATACGCAAGGCGCAGGTTTTCCTTGATACACACTGAGTTAAACAGCACAGCATTGTCACAATTATTCATCTTCTTCCTAATGTTTTCAATTCTCCTCACTTTAGTTCTGACTTTGGGAGGGTGATCGAAAACCAACTGCCCAAAGCGGATAACTTTGGACAGTTCGTTTTCGATCACCCTCCCAAAGTCAGAACTATAGTGAGGTGAATTGAAAATATTATGAAGAAGATAAATAATTGTGACAGTGCTGTGGTGCTTAACTCAGTGTTTTATATATATATATATATATATATATATATATATATATATATATATATATATATATATATATACATATATATATACATATAATGGACCAAAAGGCTCACTGTAACCGATCCTACTACTAAAACCACTTTTAGTCGTTAACCAGCACCTCATCCACCTCCTCTCCACATGTTAGATGTTAGTGCTTGTATTCAGATCCCACCACGCTTTCCACTCAACAACAAATAGAATAAGCGAATAGATGAAACATTGAATATACACAGGTAAATTAGTAAATAGATGAATTATATTGTGTAATGCTCGTAAGAGTAAACAAAAAAGGATTACAAAGGATTCTCATTTTATGGTTATATTTTTGTAATTAGAGTACTACTTATTCAGAGACTATAGTAATTATATAAGACACGCACGCACACGCACACACATACACACACACACACACACACACACACACACACACGGCTCGATGGCGCAGTAGTAGCGTTCGCAACTGCTAACCCAGCGGTCCGAGTTCAAATCCCGCCTGGGGATTAATTAATTTTAGTGTCGTTGCGCTACAAGCCGTTACTCCAACTCGTGGGCTGGCAGTTTTGAGGGTGTGTGTGTGTGTGTGTGTGTGTGTGTGTGTGTGTGTGTGTGTGTGTGTGTGTGTGTGTGTGTGTGTGTGTGTGTGTGTGTGTGTGTGTGTGTGTGTGTGTGTGTGTGTGTGTGTGTGTGTGTGTGTGTGTGAGGTCACAGCATTACCCATAGATCAGTCATACATGAGCTCTGAGCTCTCTTACGGGAGGGTAATAGATGTCGATCACGAGTCCAACACGTGATCCAAGACCATGGTGAATCACACACACACACACACACACACACACACACACACGTAAACACAACATTAAAGAGCCATTGTCTCAGGACACTGAATCTATGCTACTATCAACACCCACATCCACGCCCATATCCGCCCACATTTGAATCTTGCTACATCCGAGCTGATGACGTCATACGCCGGATATGACGTCATTACATGTTTACTCTTGAACCGCAAACATTGAGTAAAATTAAATTCTTTGTGACGTTGTATTCAACTCAATATTAACCACATGAATAAGTTCTTTCAGAAATTATACATATTTGATAAAGTGTCCCATGGAAACAAAACACAGAGAAGTATACATACATATATATATATATATATATATATATATATATATATATATATATATATATCCTGGCTTTTTTTTTTGTTACTTATTTTCCCCCCAAAATGGTATTAAACATTTATAAGTTTGGTTTTGTAAAAATGATATGCTAACCACTAGCATTGAACCTAATAAAATTTCAGAATTTCAGTAAAAGCAATTAATGTTATATTTTCTAGTGCAACTTGGTATTTTTTTTTATTTTACAAATATATCCTGAATTACCCTTCTTATTTTATACATGTATGTTCATTTAACATGTTCATGATTTACAAATTCAGCTCTATAAGATCCATATTTTCTAATTGGATATATTTCTATATTTTCAGTATGGCTTCAAGGAGCTGCCGGCACCTCCCCCCCCCCACGGACTCTTTCTGTTATATATGCGGCGAGTATATAAAGGGATGACCCGTCATCCAGGAGGTGCTAAGATAAGAGGGAGGGTGGAGGGGTGTGGAGTGTATTCAGGGATGGAATGGGTGGGAATGATTTTATGCCTTTTTCTTTTTGGCTACCCCCCTTGTAAGGGGGAAAAAGCCTTGGTATATGTATGTATGTATGAGTATATAAAGAAGAGAGGCAAAAAATTCTCCTTGGAAACGTCGGTGAAGGTTTGTAAAGCCTATCAGAAGTACTTCGCGATGCCAGCTGGGGATCAAGACATACCCTCGGCCCCTCACTACTGTTGTGAGCATTGTAAATCCGCGTCCACACTTGTTGCACATCCACGTATCATATCATCTTTGCGTACCACCTAGTGATACGATACGGTGCAACAGGGTATTGTACCCACTTGTTGCGCATCCGCCTGCTGTATACGGATACGCAACACGTGGATACAATACCCAGTTGCATCGTATCGTATCACTAGGTGGTATGCAAAGATGATACGATACGTGGAAATGCAACAAGTGTGGACGCGGCTTAAGAAGACGCTGGAAGGGTGGATGCTGCGAGATGAGAAAAGGTCCCTGAAATTCTTCAACCCACGGGTCTGGCTAGAGCCAACAGACCTCTACAATTTTTTTTTTTTTTTTTTTTTTTTTTTTTTTGTGGATGTTAGCAAGTGGCGGGAATAAAAGAATGCTACTGCTGGACATTACCCAGATCTCCCATCATCAATTGCTCCAATTCCTCATTGATCCGAATACCTCGTGCCAGTGCCACCTACTCCAGGTGAAGTCCAAGACAAGTGATTTGATGAAGAGGATGAGATGGATGCTGAGGACTTGGCTTACCTGCCCGAGGTACCAGAGAAAGTTCCCCACTTCCCAAATCAAAAAGAAGTAAATGACTTGGTCAGGGATATGGGTCTGACCAAGTCCAATGCAGAGCTATTCATCTGCAGCATGAAGCAGTGGAACTTGGTCAAGGAGGAGGTGCAGGTGACAAGTTAAAGAAGTCGGCACGAACCTTTCTCAGGATTTTACTCTCAAGGATGGCCTTTGCCTCTGCCATGATGTGCCTGGACTCTTTGGCGTTACTGGAATGCCGTTTGTGCCCAAGGAGCGGCGGCTCTTCATAGGCAGCTCTACCACAAGCTTGAATGTTGTCTTCCTCCACAATGGAAACAAGTTCCCGACGCTGCCCCTAGCCCATTCAGTCTGCCTGAAGGAAGACTACTACAGTGTGAAAGTCCTCCTGGAAGCTCTGCAATACAACCAGTACAATTGGGAAATCACTGGAGACCTTAAGATGGTGGCTTTCCTGCTTGGTCTCCAGGGAGGCTTAATCAAATCCCAATGCTCCCTCTGCCTTTGGGACAGCAGAGCCACCTCTGACCACTACAACAGGAAGAACTGGGAGCAGCGAACAGAATTTGTAGTTGGGACCCGGAACGTCATGTGGGAGCCACTGGTTGATCCCAGGATTGTGCTCATGCCGCCACTGCACATTAAGTTGGGGTTGATGAAGCAGTTCGTGAAGGCTCTCAACCAGGAATCAGCCGCTTTTAAGTACCTTCTTGAGTTCTTCCCCAAGTTATCTGAGGCCAAAATCAAAGGTGGGATTTTTGTTGGACCTCAGATAAAGAAGGTGCTTGAGTCTAGAGTTCTCCAATAAGCTCAGTAGGATTGAGAGAACAGCATGGAACTGTTCCACAGCAGTTGTCAAGGGATTCTTGGGCAACCACAAAGCTGAAAACTACCAGCAGCAACTGGTGCAGGATCTGGTAAAGGCTTTTGGTGCCATGGGGTGCAAGATGTCCCTTAAACTTCATATACTGGACGCTCACCAGGACAAATTCAAGGACAATATGAGTGCCTACTCAGAAGAACAAGGCGAGCGATTCCACCAAGATGTGAAGGAGATAGAGTGGAGGTACCAGGATCACTACAATGAGAAAATGACTGGGGACTATATCAGAGGACGACCCGGACTACAACCGGAAATCCAGGAAACCCAGTCATTTCTGACGTGTTTAAATAGCTATATAACTGATATTTGTTTTCACTTGTTTGTTTTTGGTAAGCTTATATCATAAAATATATATACATTCTGTTGATTTAATTATATGAACTGATATTTATTTTTCTTGAAGAAAAAAATGAAAATTTCGAAAGATCAAAGTCCTGATCACAAACCCAAACTTCTGATTAAATTATATATATATATATATATATATGTTGACTATATTATGACAAATAAGATTGAAAGTGAAAGAAGTTGATGAGGAGATATGGGTCCTGTTACGTTTGAGTTGTTAGCTTTGTGATCAAGACCCTGCGGGTCGAAACGTTAAGGCGTAAATTCTCCCATATCTCATCAACTTCTTTCACTTTCAATCTTATATATATATATACATACATATAGACATATATATATATACATATATATATTACAATAATGGGATATAACAAACCAGGAAATGAAAATTGAAACCGGAAAAAAAGTGTTACACGTTACATGTTACACGACCAATCATCTATCCCTACTACGAATTCAAGCAACTATATACATCCAATCTGCGGGTTCAACAAACCACGTTTCACACAATACAATTAATAAAAAATATAAAATAGATAAATAGATTAATAAATAAAATATGGTTAGGATAGGTAATGTAAGGTAAATTAATGTAAGCTTGGGCAAATTAAGGTAAGGTTAGGTTTCCTCAGATTTGAACATGTTATTTCTGGTTGGGCTGGGTATGTTAATTTGGTTAGGTAAAATATAAGAAGAGAAGCTTATTAAAGCTTAGAAAAGATTGGGTCAGCTTAGCTTAGTATAGGATAAATCAAGTATAAACAGCGGCGATAATATCGTATTATTTTACCAAAGGGAACGTATTAAATATACAAGATCAAAAATGGGTAGGAGAGTGCTTTGGGATGCCTCATAGTGCCAAGAATTTCAATAACAGACACCTCCCCCCTCCCTCCCTCCCCCTCCCACCGTCAGTATCATCGCCTCCCACTCCAATAAACGCTGTCAGTCACCCAATCAGCCCCTCACCCCGTTTTCTGTGGTACCAAGAGATTGACGCCAGTGGCTGGCGCCAAAGGGTCTGATATTCAAAGTGACTGGCATCCAGGTAATAGAAAATCTATATTTGTTTACATTATTCTATTAGCAATTACTACTCCCTCCCTACCTTATCGTTCCTCTCTCTATTCCTCTCTCTTTTCCCCTCTCTATTCTTCTATTCATCACTCTCTCATTCCATCGCTTCTTTGATATCTTCCTCCGTTGTGTTTTTCTCTTTCCTTCTTTAATTCCACTTTCCTTCTTTCCCTCTTTTATCTTTCTCTTTTTCCTATTTCTTTTGTTCTTCCCTCCCTCCCTCCCACGTCCCTCTTTTTCTCTCTCTTTTTCTTTCTCTCACTTTCAAATATTTTGTCCCCTTTCCTGCTTCGCCTTAAACGCTCTGGTCCTCATATTCCGCTGCGAAATCCTCTCGTCTCCAGCCAGCGTGCAAATTGGAGCGTTTTGTGTGCGTCGCTGTTCGCTCGACCAAATGAAACAGAGCTATTCGCCACCGTAGACACATTTACCAGCTGGATATTCGTGCAAATCTTATCCCTACACACACACACACACAAACACACACTAACACACGTACACGCACACACACGTACACACGCAGTAGTAGCGCTCTCGCAACCGCGGCTACAGCGGTCAGAGTTCCAATCCCGCACAGGGATGAAATAATTTTAGTATCACTGTGCTGCGAGTCGTTACTCCAACTCTCGTGGGCGGGGAGTTGGGTGTGTGTGTGCGTGTAAGGTCACAGCATTATCCATAGATCGGTCATATATGAGCTCTGAGCTCTCTTCCGGGAGGGAAATAGCTGTCGATCACGAGTCCAACACGTGATCCAAGACCATGGTGAATCACACACACACATACAACGTGAACATATACATACATATGACTATATGTGTATTGGTGTTGGATTACATGGTACAAGGATGAATGGGGTTCAAGTAAATTCTGATGTACAATACTTTGTACATTTGTACACTTGTACTACAAGAATCACCGTGATGTCTTCTTGGGCCACGGACACACACACACACACGCCCCAACCATCTTTGGAGGGTTTCCATGGTAACACCGTTCGGACTTTAGCAACTTAGCGTTGCGTCAACCTATGCTTAGCAAAGTACTTACGTCAGATCTTAGGCAGATTGATAATGATAATGATAATAATAATTAATAATAATTAATAATAATTAATAATAATATAATAATAATAATGATAATAATAACAATAATAACATTAATAACAATATTAATAACAATATTAATAAATAATAAATAACAATAATAACAATAATAATAACTAATAATAATAATAATAATAATAATAGTAACAATAATAATTTTATTTTGTATTGAATCAATATACATGAAGTGCAGATAATGAAAAGAACGTATAGTTCGAAATATCAATTACAATTGCCGAGGATAACACAAAAAAAGCATGCGAGCTTATTTCCATTGTGGTCCTCATTAGAAATAAGTTCTTTCGACCTTAGAATGTCTTGTCAGAGTGTGAAAAGATAGTCATGAATCTCGTGACGTGAATGATATAGAAATACCATAATACTTATATAATTACACACGCATACGCACACACACACACACACACACATATACGTGTAAAAGTATATATACGTACATATATATACATACGCGCGTACGCACAAATATCGGAATTATATCCGGGAGTGACAGGCTTTCGACAGCCACATGCAAACGCAAAATGAAAAATAAATAGAGACAGAGTGAGTGAGTGAAAGTGCGAGTGTGTGTGTGTGTGTGTGTGATAGAAAGAGAGAGAGATTGAGGTGTGAGGGGTTGCAGGAAGAGGAGGAAGAGGAGGGGAAGAGGAAGAGGAGGGGAAGAGGAAGATGAGGGGGAAGAGGAAGATGAGGGGGAAGAGGAAGAGGAAGGGGAAGAGGAAGAGGAGGAAGTGCAAGACAGTGGAGGGCGTGCCCGCGAGATCGAGTAAACAAGAATCGACTACGTATTACTGTGGCATCAATCTCTTGGCACTGTCACCAAGGCATCAACTCCCGGAAGTAGGGTGGGGTGGGGTGGGGGGAAGAGAGGGATAGATGGGGGAAGGGGGAGATTAGGGCGTAATGGGGGCATAAGGTAAAGTGTGGGGGGGGGGAGATGATCGTGCCTGCTTGCCTGCCTGGGTGACTGACTGCATTGAGTTTGTGACTGACAAGCGTGACTGACTGATTGAGCGCTTATTGGAGTGGGAGAAGGGCACCGACAGGAGGAGGTGGGGGGTAAGGAGGGAGGGGGACTGTTGTGTGTGCCTTGGCACCCTATGGCACTTTGTGGCACAGCCATCATGCACTTTAAACTACTTTCTGTTCCTACAGGATTCTTTCGTACATTTATGGCATAAAAATAAATATATATATATATGTATATATATATATATATTATATATACATATACACGAGAAATCACATGAACTCGTGATTATAAATATGCAGAAAAACCACCAAGGAACATAATAAAACGATGACCGAGCGCTTACGTCTATTTAGAGATCCTCAGGGTACATGATGTACCCTGAGAATGTCTAAGTACACGAAAGCGCTCGGTCATCATTTCATTATTTTCCTTGGTGGTTTTTTCTGCATTTATATATATATATATATATATATAGACATATATATATATATATATATATATATATATATATACATATATATGATATATCCATGTGTGTGTGTGTGTGTGTGTGTGTGTGTGTGTGTGTGTGTGTGTGTGTGTGTGTGTGTGTGTGTGTGTGTGTGTGTGTGTGTAGGTACAAGCTTCTTAACTGCCTATATAGAACAGAGTTCGATTCCTGACGGCTACCGACGACTGACTCCCCACATGGTTGCCCGGGTACAAAGGGCACAGGTGACGGGCCTGACCTGACCTGAGGTCAACTCATCATTAACTTTGCTTCTCTTTGCATTTGTGCTCAAACCTGAACTCCTCTTGTACACTTTTCTCACTCACTCCAGCAATTCCCACTCCCTCTCACTCTTCTCTCCTCCCCCTCTCTCCCACTCTAACTCTCTAGCACTTCCCCTGTGTCCTACTCTCTATCCTCCTCCTCCCCTTTCTTCTCTTCTTTCTTCTTTTCCGCCTCTCTTCTCCCTTTTCTCTCTCCTTTTCTCCTCTCTTCTCTCTTTTCCTCCTCTCTCCTTTTCTTCTTTTTTCCTCCTCTCTCCTTTCCTCTCTTCTCCCCCTTCTCTATCCTTTCTTCCTCTCTTCTCCCCTTCTCTCTTTTCCTCCTCCTTCTCTCCCCTTTCCTCTCTTTCCTCCCCTCCTCTTTTGCCTCCTCCTCTCCTCCTCTTTTGCCTCCTCATCCACCTCCCATTTTTACCTCAAATATCACTCCATCTTTACACACACGAGTCTTCCTCCATTTCCCTTCCTCCAGGATTTTTATTCTCACTCCACCTCCCCCCCCGACCTCCACATCTTCCCTTTGATCCCCCTAACCTCCCCCACCTGTTCCCCCTCTTCCCCCCCACCGATCGAGCATTTGCCGTCTTCATTTCCAGCTCAATCTCTGCTCCATTTCCTTTAACAGGTCAACTCATCCTTCCTCTCCACTCCTCCTCCCCTTCCTCCTCCTCCTCCTCTTCCTCCACTCCTCCTTCCCCTAACCTGCTCCTCCTCCCTTTCTCCCTCCTTCCTTCCATGTCCTCCTCCTTTCCTTTTCCACCCCTTCTTTCTCCTCTTCTTCCTCCTCCTCCTCCCCTTCTTTTCTCCTTTCATCCATACTCTCTCTCTCTCTCTTTTCCCTTCCATCATTTTCCTTTTCTCTGTCCTCCTCTTCCTCTTTACTCCTCCTTTATCGCCTCTTCCTCCTCCTGTATATTATCCTTTCCTCCGCTTTATATCCTCCTCTCCTCTTCCTCCTCCTCCTCCTTTTCGTTCTTCTCCGTGAGACGTGGGATGGAGTCATCTCCCTCTAGCACATCTTCAAAACTAACCGACATCACCTTTGTGTGTATAGGGAGTGCAACCCAGATAGGCTGGTACTCGGTCTTTGAACCGGGCCCAATGTCTGTGACTACCCCCCACACATATTTTCTATATAAAGTGAGCTGACAACCGGCGACTGATCACATAGCAGACCCATATTAATACAACACGGGTTTGTTCCCAGCTGTGTGGGGGAGCGGGGCACCAAAGGATGGTTGCTAATCACTCTGGGGCTGCGGTTTTCCGGTCAATGGAAGTCAAGGCGGCAACTATCGTAGTCTTGGCTCTTCTCCATTTTTTCTATTTTCCTTCTTTTCTTATATTCCATCTTATTTTCACCTTTTCATTAAATCATCTCCAACACAATCACCAACACTTCCTTCACCACCACCATTACCACCTCTCTCCTTCCCTACTCCTCTCTCTTCCCCATTCTCCCCACACCCCCTCCCTCCCTTACCCTCCTCCTCCTCCTCCACTTCCAATTTCTCCTTGCCATTCCCTCTTTCTCCTCCATTCTCCTCCCTCCCCAACATTCTCCATCTCTCACCAACAATGACCAATAACATTGCACAAGTCTCTCCCTCTCTTTCCCTCTCTTCCTCCTCCTCTTCTTCCTCTTTCTCCCTACAGTTTTCCAACTCTCTATTACTTTCTCCTCCTCCTCCTCCTCTTCTTCCTCTTTCTCCCTACAATCTTCCACCTCCCTATTCATTTCTTCTGCCTCTTCAACTCAATTCCTATTCACTTTCCTCCTCCACCTCCCTTACCATCCCCTCCATCTTCTCTCCTTCCCACTCTCCCCCACTTTCTCTCTCTCTTTCCCCCACATCCTGTCAAACACATCCAAAACATCAACTCTTTAAGTAGACAGAGCCTTTGTCCACCTCTCACTCCCCCCCAACTCCGCCTCCGGGGGCGAGTGAACAGTAGGCTAACCCCAAAACACAGACGCCCTTTGATTACTTCACGTTTTCTATGCACATCGTAAATTCCGTTTTCTTTTACACCATTTCCTAAACATTCCTGTTTCACCCATTTTTCAACTTTATTTTCGCCTTTTTTCATTTTATCACCTTTTCCGTTTTTTTATTTATCATTCCAGACTTGCTGCACATTTTATTCTAATTAACATGAATTACATATTTTCTCGAGACATTATCGCCTGGTTTGGTTTTCCAAACTCCACCTCAGTTTCATTTTCATTTCTCGTCATTCTTGAGTAGAAGTGCCGATTAATCGGCATGGGCAATAATCGGCATTTTATTTATTTATTTATTTATTTTTTGTGAATGGCATCGGCAAGAATGGGACTTTAAGTATCGGCATCGTCATCGGGAATATTTTGCCGATGACGATTCTCTCTCTCTCTCTCAAAAAAGAAAAAAAGAAAAAAAAATCTTGCTGATGCCGATTAATCGGCACATCCCTTTTCTTAAGCTTGCCGATTTTTATAGCGTTTACTGGACACGTGCACCTTTACCCTGTGTATCTAGATAGCCAGGGGGAAGTGACCTCAGTTGCCCCGTTTCATGGTGGACCTTTGCCCCCCACCCCCAGGCTCTGAGCTCCCTTTGATCTTTCTACAGCTGCTCCTACGGGGGGCCACGCCCCCTCTCCCGTCATCCCAGGGGCCCGTTCCAGCTTGTTAGGGAGTCCAATAGGGCGACTAAATTACGTCCGGAGAGAGATGGAGGGAGAGGGTGGAGAGGGGGAGAGAGGCGGGAGAGGAAAGGGGGAAAGGGAGGAATGGGAGAAGGATTGGTAGTGAGGAGAGTGAGGGAATGGGAAAGGGGAAGAGAGGGGATGGGTGAGGAGGAGTAAGGGAGAGGAAGGGGAACGGAGGGAGAGAGGGAGAGGGGATGGGAGAGGGGGAAAGAGGAGATGGGAGAGGGGAACGGAGGCATAGGAAGAGGAAGGGAGAGGGGAAAGGGAGGAGAGGGAGAAGCATGGGTAGTGAGGAGAGTGAGGAGAAGAGAGGGAATAGAAAAGGGGAAGAGAGGGGATGGGTGAGGAGGAGTAAGGGAGAGGAAGGGGAACGGAGGGAGAGGGGGAGAGGGGATGGGAGAGGGGGAAAGAGGAGATGGGAGAGGGGAACGGAGGCAGAGGAAGAGGAAGGGAGAGGGAAGAGAAGGGAAGGGGAGAGGGAGGGGAAGGGAAAGGGAAGGGAGTGAGGGAGAGGGAAAAGAGTGAGGGGGAGGAAGAAGGGAGAGGGAGGAGATTGAGGGAGATGGGGGAAAGAATGAGATGGATAGGGAGTGTGGTACAGGAACAGGGGGGATGAGAGATAAGGGAGGAGAGTGAGGGGGAGGGAAGGGAAGGGAGGAAGAGGGAGTATGTGCGAGAGTGAGGGGGGGAGTGAGGCATAGAAAGAGGAGAGGAGGGAAAATAAAGGTTGAGGATGAAAGAGAAAGAAGGGGGAGGAAGAGGGAGAAGGCGAGTGATACGGAGTGAAAATAAAAAAGGAGAGAGAGAGAGAGAGAGAGAGAGAGAGAGAGAGAGAGAGAGAGAGAGAGAGAGAGAGAGAGAGAGAGAGAGAGAGAGAGAGAGAGAGAGAGAGAGAGAGAGAGAGAGAGAGAGAGAGAGAGAGAGAGAGAGAGAGAGAGGGGGGGGAGTGGGTAAGGTGAATTCTTGGCAGCCCATCTTCCGTCCTTCCCCTCTTCTTGATCTCTTCCTCCTCCTCCTCCTCCTCTTTCCTCTTCCTCCTCCTCCTCCATCTCCGGTACCAGCTACACTAAGTTTTCGTGTGGACCACATCTCACTAATTTCCTCTCACTAATTTCTTCTCACATGACTTCCATCCATTTCCTTCCTCCCTTCCTCCTCCTCCTCCTCTTCTTCCTCTTCACGCCCTCTCTTCCTCCTTATCCTCCACCTCCTCCCACTCATCATCCTGCTCCTTTCTTCCTCCTCCTCTTCCCTCATCTCTTCCATATGTACCCTCTTATGGTGGTGATGGTGATGGTGATGGTGGTGATGGTGGTGGTGGTATTGGTGGTGATGGTGGTGAGGATAGCGGTGGTGATGTTAGTCGTATTCTTATTCATCTGTTCTGTGACTCCAAGGCATGGAGAGGTGAGAGGGAGGGCGAGGAGGAGGGAGGGAGGGCGAGAAGGAAGGAGAGGACTCATAAAGACCATTCAAAGGGGCTTCTCCCTCCCTCCCTCCCTCCCTCCCTCTCCCTTTCTCCCAGAGATCCCCACCTCCTCCTTCCCCCACCCCCCATGAGGTAGACAAATCCAAAAGACAGGATTCTTTGTTCACATACAACAAATAATAATGTCACACACACACACACACACACAGAGAGAGAGAGAGAGAGAGAGAGAGAGAGAGAGAGAGAGAGAGAGGGAGGGGAGTGGGGGAGAGGGGGAGAGGGAGGGGAGTGGGGGAGAGGGGGAGAGGGAGGGGAGAGGGAGAGAGGGTGGGGAGGGAGGGGAAGGGAGGGAGAGGGGAAGTCTGATTAGTCTCCTTTCTTAAACAGGACTGATGACTTCCACTACACAATGACATCCAGACATACACACACACACGCACACGCGCGTGCACACATACACACACAAAAACATGCAATCCCATCGTGCTCTACTCAGGTATTAACATGTTTCACTAACACTGGAAGCCGTTACTGTCACCCTTGGACAAGGGGATGGGGGGGCGTGTGCGTGCGTATGTATGTGACTGTGTGTGTGCGCGCGCGTGCGAGATGACAGTACTGTTCAAAGCTCACCGTACGAGAAATTACGAGTTCTGTGCTCTCACTGAAAATGTCGGTCACTAGCCCGGCACATGGTCCATGGCCATGTTGAATCAATTACATACGCGCACACACCTGAAGCGAGGATACTATGCCATTTACAAGGCCAAACTGTTTGTCAAACATGTGTTTGAAGTGATGTTTGACCGTGTGAATGGGGTATTTGGTTGTCAAACGTGTTTGACAACCAAATACCTCTATTCACACGGTCAAACGTCACTTCAAACCCTTGTTTGACAAACCGGGTTTGACAAACCTTGATAGGGGTCGTTTGAGTACACGTCTCGTGTTGGACAAAAACTTTTGTGATAATGACAATGAGAGGACGAGTCACCGGTTCCAAAAACAAATGAGAACAATGAGCTTTCATTTAAGTGACCCAGGGGGCAATTACGAAGGCTACCTCTTCATCCAGTCCTGAGTACGTGGATGTATACGGATGGATGCACACGTAAGAGAGAGACAGAGAGAGAGAGAGAGAGAGAGAGAGAGAGAGAGAGAGAGAGAGAGAGAGAGAGAGAGAGAGAGAGAGAGAGCGCACAAACACACACACACACACAAAGCGTACTTTGTTTCCTGTATATTACAATTACATAAATATGTGAATATACACATACATACACATACACAAGCGTACTTCCTTTCCTGTATATTACAATTAATCAATATGTGAATATACACACATACACACAAACACACACAAATGTAGTTCCTTTCCTGTATATTACAATTACATCAATATGTGAATATACACACACACATAAGCGTACTTCCTTTACTGTATATTACAATTACATCAATATGAATACACACACACACACACATACACACAAACACACACCCAAATGCAGTTCCTTTCCTGTATATCAAAATAAATATATTAACACGCATACACACACACACACACACACACACACACACACATGAACGTGGTTCCTTTCTTGTATTTCACAATTAGATAAATATGTAAACACATGCACATATACATACACACGAATATCAAATGCTTGATAAGAATTCCGTCCTTTTACAAGGTACCCTGTACGGTCTTCTCAACCGCCCCCCCCAAAAAAAAAAAAAAAAAAATATATATATATATATATATATATATATATATATATATATATTGTATATATATATATATATATATATATATATATATATATATATACACACGAGTGATGGCCGGTACCAATTCCCCACCACACATCTCTCCCGTCTTTGTAATGCTCTGACTTGGACAAGACGAGCCTGGGACAAAACATACTGACCCGCTTCACATTCTAATACCAATAAGAATCCAACGGAATGTACAGAAGGCAGATTAAGCTTTACTTGTCTCCTTACTTTCTTGTCCGGGAAAGTTGAACCTAAACGTCTTTCTCCCCCTAATTGATGGGGTTGCCACTCCACCCATAGAGGCGGACCTCCTCCTCCTCCTCTTCTTCCTCCTCCTCCCCATAAGATACACAAAGAGGGTAACGACGGGACCATGTCCTCATAAATTTGAACAAAATGGTGGAGAGATGTCCACATATGATATTTAACACAAGTTTCTCCTCCTACTTCCTTTTCCTCCTCCTCCTCGTCCTCCTCCCCCTCTTCTTCCTCCTCCTCCTCGTCCTCTTACTGTACTCGTAACTCCCTCCTTTTATTGAAGTTACCGCCAGGAGATTTTAATAAATTCCGCGGGTCTCACTCGGCAACTAAAGGGCCATTTACACGATCAAACGGTTTGTCAAACCCGGTTTGTCAAACAAGTGTTTGAAGTGACGTTTGACCGTGTGAATGGGGTATTTTGTTGTCAAAGACGTTTGAAAAACGTGTTTGACAACCAAATACCCCATTCACACGGCCAAACATCACTTCAAACACTTGTTAGACAAACCGTGTAAGTGGCCCTTAATGTATCAAACATATATCCAACAATCCCTCAAATTGGAAGCACGAGCGCGCACACTCCCAGGACATGAAAATCACAACAATTCTACAAACCGTCACTGTACCCCATAGGCAAAGGGAGGAGTGTGTGAGGTCACAAAAGGTCATAATGGACAACACGAGCTACGACCTCTCATCCGGGAGGGTAATTTCCGTCGGTCACAAGTGTAACTCCCACTAACCATCACCAACCATGCACGTGATCCATACACATGCGAGATGGTACTCGTCTTTAGCAAGCCCCCCCCCCTCAATCTTGCAGACATCACAAAATTCCTCAATAACCAAAACCACTTGATTCAATAATGCAAAGTTAGACAAACACAACGATCCCGCAGCATCACCAACACGAGATGCCAAATGCCACCAGACAGACCCATTGAACCCTTTCTCGTACCTAACCCAATTACATTATCGTAAGTTCAATATATACGCCATATCTAACCACGCCCACCAACCATATAACCAATCCCCATACAAAGGAACTAACACTCATATATATGTTTTATAACTATCACATCACCCATACGGTAACCCACAAACCCTTACCTCTCGCTCATATTAACGAACGGCTGCGCCCGTCATAGAATAGGACAGCCGAGGTCACGTACTCGGCATAGGACTACCGAGGTCAATGACCTGACAGAAGGTCAGCCTAGGTGGGAAATCTTATCTCATCTGGCATCCCAGACCTGTAATCGCCAGATCATATTATTAATAAAACGAAGAAAAAACCATCAAGGTATTTCTCGCCCGCACCAAGTCTCCCTCTAATGTACCAACCCTGTTACGACGAGTCAGACACGTTGTCCAAGAACAAGTATAGTGAATCGCACACAAGACCACGCACGCACGCACGCACGCACAAACGCATATACATACGCGCATACACACACACACGCACATACATACGCGCGCACTTATACACACCCATACGCGCACACATACACACACTCACATACATACGCACACACACACACACACACTTACGCACATACACATGCACACACACATGGATACTCATACGTACATACACACACGCCCACAAAGATTTTCCCGTGTAAACTCGCTCTCCCAATACAAATGCCACGAGCCAATGTGATACGCGTCGAGGGCATTCCTGTCCGTGGCAAGACGCGAACAGACAACAACTTGTTTGCAAATCCATAAATGCAAAGTTCGTTAGGCGCGCAACACACAAACGCACACACACACAGAAAGAGAGGGGGAGGGAGAGAGAGAATGTGTCTGAGGAAGTGAAAACGAGAGACAGAGCGAGAGGATATGAGAAAGAAAGAGAGAGGGGTTGAGAAAGAAAGGGAGAGGCTGAGAAAAAGAGAAAACGAGACAGTGAGAGAAAGGCTGAGAGAGAGAGAGAGAGAGAGAGAGAGACAGAGAGAGGGGAGGGAGAAAGAGAAAGAGGGGGAGGAAGAGAGAAAGAGAGAGAGAGAGAGACAGGCGGGAAGGGGAAAGAGAAAGAGGGGGAGGAAGAGAGAGAGAGGGGGGAGGGAGAAAGAGAGGGGAAGGGAGAAAGAGAAAGAGAGGGGAAGGGAGAAAGAGAGAGGGGGAGGGAGAAAGAGAAAGAGGGGGGAGGGAGAAAGAGAAAGAGAGGGGGAGGAAGAAAGAGAAAGAGAGGGGGAGGGAGACAGAGAACGAAGTAGAGCAAATGTCCCAGCGACACAAAATATGGCAGCCCTGGGTGCTCAGCGAGGACAACAAATCACTCGTGGATGACGTCATTTCCGCCGCGATCTTCCGCTTGCGGCCGCAATAGAGTTTCACACTTTCTTCAAGTCCACGAAACTCACAGCGGGGGCAGAGCTCGGTCCTGGCTTTCAAGTCCATAGTTTACTTGATCTTGACGAGAATTTGAGTACGGACATTATACTATATCATGGAGAACGCCCGTGAAAGAGACACAAGAAATCTGACAGAACAATATAAAGTTGAATATGTAGATGAAGGAATGAATTAATAAATAAATAGATAACTTGGTATATGCAGCAATACACTTGTACGTTTTCGACGCAATACGAATATTCCATGGCGTATTTTACACGCATTCAACTTCACTGGTCCATTCTCTTCCTCATCTCACTTCTACCCTCCTCCTCCTCCTCCTCCTCCTCTCTTCTCTCCTTCCTGAGTCACTTCTCCTCTCCCTACATCTCCCCTATTCCAACTCCTCCCTCCTTTCTCCTCATTGTCTCACCCTTCTATTTTTTCTCTTCATCTCCTCTCTTCCACTCTTTCTACTCTCTTCCCTTCACTCTCACCCCTTTCCCCTTTGTGCCCCTCACCCTTTCTCCCCAAGCCCCTTCCTTCCTCTTTCCCTTTTCTCTTACCTTATCTGCCTCCTCCCCTCCCCTTGCCTCTCCTTTTCCTCTTTCCTTATCCTCCTCTCCCTCTTCCTCTTCTTCTCTCTTTTCCCTTTCCTTCTCCTCTTCCCCTCCCATCCTCTCACTCTTCCTTCTCCTCTCCTTCTCCTTTATACCTTTTCCTTCTCCACTTCCCTCTCCCCTCCTCCATCCACGCCTCCTCCCTCCTCTCCCCTACCTACACCTCCTCCCTCCTCTCTCCTCTCCCCTACCCACGCCTCCTCCCTTCCCCTCTCTTCCAGTACCTATGCCTCCTCCCCTCCTCTCTCCTCTCCCCTACCCACGCCTCCTCCCCTCCCTTCTCCTCTCCCCTACCCACGCCTCCTCCCCTCCCCTCTCCTCTCCCCTTCCTACGCCTCCTCCCCTCCCCTCTCTTCTCCTCTACCTACGCCTCCTTCTCTCCTCTCTCCTCTCCCCTACCCATGTCTCCTCCCCTCCCCTACCTACTCCTCCTCCCCTCCTTCCTCGCCTCGGGCCCTTTCCCGTTTCCACCTCATTGGTCTCCAGGCTCTTCGTGTGTCTCACAATAAGCATCTTCACCACCGTCACTCCCAACACACCAGGGCACTCCATTCAGCCGAGGGGCTGACAAGGGGCTCAATGGGGTCTCGACCCTAGCCCCAGGAGGCAGTCTGATCCCGAGTTCGATCCCCAACTGAACTGGTTTCGTTTATTCGAAACGGAAATGTAAAATAACCGTCATAGGGTTGAAGGTTCGAATCTCCTTTTTCTGCCTCGGTGGCGATGATCCTCATTCTAATCTTCCTCTCACGATCCTCGTTCTACGATCCTCGTTCTACAGTCATTTTACGATCCTCATCTTACGACCATTGCTTTACAGTCCTCGTCTTACGATCCTCGTCTTACGATCCTCGTCTTACGATCTTTTTACGATGCTAGTTTTACGGTCCTCGTTTTACGGTCATTTTACCAACCCCGTTTTACGATCATTTCACGATTTTATGATCCTCATCTCACGATCACTGCGCTACAATCTTCGTCTTACGATCCTCGACTTACGATCGTTTTACGATCCTCGACTTACGATCACTTTACAATCCTCGACTTACGATCACAGTAAGATCCTTTTACGATCCTCGACTTACGATAACTTTACGATCCTTGTTTTACGACCGACTTACAAATATTTACGATCCTTGACTTAGGATCACTTTACGATCCTTGTATGATCATCACCTTACGATCATTTTGAGATCCTTGACTTACGACCACTTTAAGATCCTCGACTTACGATCACTTTACGATCCTCGACTTACGGTCACTTTACGACCCTCGACTTATGATCACTTTACGATCCTCTAAGTACGGTCTATTCTTTACTTTCTTTGTTTAACAAACGATGTTGTTCTCACCTTGTATGACGAAATTTGCTTCACGAAGCCTAAATTACGAAGTTCGAGTTAGTTTACAAACCTCTGTTGTATCAACTTTTTATTTCAAAAAACTATTTTCATGAACTTTGTTTTTCACAGTCCTTGCTTTACGATCCCCCTTCTTTTTTTAAGTTTTTCTTTACAAACTTAATTCTAAATTTCAATTTTTATGTTCACCGTTTTACGATCCTCGACTTACGATCTTTCTTTTACGATCCTCGACTTACGATCCTCGTCTTACGATCTCTATTTTACGATCCTCGTCTTACGACCCTCGTCTTACGACCTTCGTCTTACGACCCTCGTCTTACGACCCTCGTCTTACGATCCTGGTCTTACGACCTTCGACTTACGATCTTCGACTTACGATCCTCGTCTTACGATCCTAGTCTTACGATCCTAGTCTAACGATCCTCGACTTACGATCTTTCTTGTACGAACCTCGAATTTCGATCTATTTTACGATCCTCGTCTTACGATATTTTTTTAACGATCCTCGACTTACGATCTGTTTTACGGTCCTCGTCTTACGATCTTACTTTTACGATCCTCGACTTACGATCCGTTTTACAAGCCTCGACTTACGATCCTCGTCTTATGATCTCTCTTTTACGATCCTCCACTTACGA
>NC_134793.1:12076042-12131042 GCF_046742065.1 Oratosquilla oratoria | reverse complement strand
GAGGAGGAGATGGAGGAGGAGGAGGAGGAGGAGGAGATGGAGGATGAGGAGGAGGAGGAGGAGGAGGAGGAGGAGTAGAAGCAGGTGGAGATGGAGGAGGAGTAGAAGCAGGTGGAGATGGAGGAGGAGGAGGAGGAGGAGGAGGAGGAGGAGGAGGAGAGGAAGCAGGTGGAGATGGAGGAGGAGGGATAGAAGCAGGTAGAGATGGAGGAGGAGGGGTAGAAGCAGGTGGAGGAGGACGAGGAGGAGGAGGAGGAGGAGGAGGAGGAGGAGGAGGACGAGAGGAGGAGGAATCCAATTAAGAGAAATCATGGTTCAATACCTCTCCTCTTTGCACTTTACCTTGAAGATCTCTTTTTTCAAATACTTATCTGTAAAAATATTATTACAATTAAAGTCAAATATTTGGACAAATAATTGAGTCGAATACTATTTCAGTAGTGGATCATATTTCAGAATAATAATGAGTTTTCATCTTTTCAAACTAAACTTCTCTTATTGTACAAAATTCTGAACTAAACTCTGTTCAACAAGAAAATTTTTGTTCTTTTATAAAGACCTCTCTCTCTCTCTCATTATATATATATATATATATATATATATATATATACACACATATATGCAGAAAGATCACTAAAAACAAGACGTAATCCACAAATTTTGCTGGTAACCACTAAGGAAATCGGAAGAAAACAGTAATTCCCAAGCGCTTTCGTGTAATTCACATCTGAAGATGTGAATTACACGAAAGCGCTTGGGAATTACTATTTTCTTCCGATTTCCTTAGTGGTCACCAGCAAAATATATATACATATAAATATATATATATATATATACATATATAATATATATTTTATATATATTATATATATATATATAATTCTTACATTTCCTATTGATATGATATTCATTAGATGTTATACAATCTATATTATACACGAGCCGATGTAACTATTCAAATTGTAATGCTATCTGAAGTTAATTAATTGAAAATTAGTGTTCATATTTCGAAGAAACGAACAAAAGACAAAGGTTCCAGTGTCTTAATGACGTTGAAAATCATCAGTGACATGTAGTTTCTGATCCAAAAAATTTAAGTTTTTGGAGTTCCGATACTCCAGTGATGACGTCATTCGTTCTAGTTATGACGTCATTAATTCTGGTGATGACGTCATTCTAGTGATGACGTCATTCACTCTAGTGATGACGTAATTCGCTCTAGTGATGACGTCATTCACTCTAGTGATGACCTCATTCACTCTGATTACGTAATTCACCCTGTGATGACGTCATTCACTTTAGTGATGACGTCATTTGTTTATCTAGTTCCAGACTTTGCCGATAGAGGGCGTGTTGTCTATACCTTATGTGCAACTGCGTGTGACCAGCTGGACGCGTGTTGCAGATAATTATAGGAAACAATGTCGCGACTGACAAACAACTTTGGACTTTTAAAAACATGGTCAAAACACATAAATATAAATGAAAAATTATGAGGAAAAATGATAAGTCTGCAATATTTAAAAATCAAATGTAAACACCAACTGCCCAGCAATACTTGTCGGGAAAAAAAAAAAAAAAAAAAAAAATCGGTCATATAAAAAAAGAAAAAAAAAAAAAAATTCTGCCATGTTCAACTCCACAGGATCTTATGTGGAGTAGAAAGAGGAGTGAGAAGAGGAGTCAATTCTGATATACGTTGAGCAATACTCCCTCAACCTCCTCACCTCACCCTACCACCCCCTCCCCAACACTTCTCCAACATCTCCTCCCTCCACAAACACAGAAGCAATGGCCACCCATCGCATTTTTCCCACGCAAATGAAATGCCCTCTCTCCCTCCCAACCACATCCTCCATCCTCCTCTCTACCCTCAACCGACCTCTCCAGTTATAGTCTTCTTCCTCCTCAGCATTCTCCTCTTCCAACTCCTTCTCCTCTTCCTCCTACTCCTCCCCCTCTTCTTCCTTCTCCACCTCCTCCTCCCCTTCTTCCTCCTCCACCTTCTCCTTTTCCTCCTCCACCGCCTTCTCCCTCTCTTCCTCCTCCTCCTCATCTTCCTCCTCCTCTTCTTACTCCTCCACCTCCTCCTCCTCTTCTTCCTCCTCCAAATCTCTACAATTCCATTCCACACCCCTTCTCTCTTTTACCCTCAATCCTCCTCTTCATCTTCTTCCTCCTCCTCCTCCTCCTCAACATTCATCTCGCCAATACTGATCCTGTTCCTTTCTCTCCCACTCTCCTCCCCTTCCTCTCCTCCTCCTCCTCCTCCTTCTCAATATACGAACCATTCCGAGGAAACAGTGATCCTCCCCCTCCTCCTCTTGCTCCTCCTCCCTCCCTCCCGACCTTCCTCCTCCTCCTCCTCCCAACCTCCTCCTTCGACATTTCCTGTCTCATCACGAAGGCGATCGACAACACGAAAGAAGATATTTTAGGACCATCACCACCACCACTACCACCTACTACCACCATCACTACCACCACCACAATCACTCACCACCAACATAAACCCACCACCATCACCCACATACCACATACCACCACCATCACCCACCTACTACCTACCACCACCATCACTACCACCACCACCACAAATCACTCACCACCAACATAAACCCACTACCATCACCCACCTCCAGCACCTACCACCAGCACCCACAACCACCACCTATCACCAGCACCCACAACCACATCCTACCACCATCACCCACAACCACATCCTACCACCATCACCCACCTCCAGCACCTACCACCAGCACCCACCTCCAGCACCTACCACCAGCACCCACCTCCAGCACCTACCACCAGGTGCTCTGTCCCCCTCTGGGCACCTCTTGGTGCCTGGAAAGGTCGAAACAAAGAAGTTTTTTCCAGTTTTTACGGCCACAGTTATTCAAACGAGGAATTTTACGAGTTTTTACGAGTCTTGGCATGAAAATGTGATGCCGATTTTATGACGCTTATGTAAAGTTATCTTCGGAGGGACAAAAAAAGAAAATAAAAAAAAAGGAAAACTTGGAACAGAAAAACAATGGGGCGAATTGGTACTTCCAAACATGTAATAAAATAATTATTGCTTTCGGGGAATGTTCCCGAGATTTTTTTTTTTTTTTTTTTTTTTTGGTCTCGTATTCTTCCTAATTGTGGTACTCAAATGTATCGTTCTGTTTTATGATGGTAATCCCTGACGTTATTATTGTCAATTACCTTACTAATTACACACACACGCTGCGAGTCGTTACTCCAACTCTCGTGGGCGGGGAGTTGGGGTGTGTGTGTGCGTGATCGGTCATATATGAGCTCTGAGTTCTCTTGGGGGGGGGGATAGATGCCGATCACGAGTCCAACACGTGATCCAAAACCATGGTGAATCACACACACACACACACCAACACACACACAAATTATATATATATATATATATATATTAGTGGTAGTTGTGGTAGTATTACCACCAATATCACCAATTACACTTCCAATATTACCACCAATTATATACCAATACTACTAACACTGTCACCAATCATGTTCCAAAACAACCACCCATGCCACTAAACATACCACAATACTACCACCATTACTACCAATTATATCTTTCTTACAATGACCAAACATCGCATCCTTACTCTGCCAACATTTTAAACACATCCACCACAGCAGCATTTTTATGTAAAAAAATAATAATAAAATAAGATAAAATAAAATAAAATAAATAATAATAATAAATAAACAAAAAAGAAAAATCTGCCAACCCAGGCGCCCAGTGCCATCACGTGACCTCATCTCTACCACCAGTGCCACCCAGCCAGCTGTCTCCCTGCCACCACTTAGGAAGCTTTCCAACTCACGCTGAACCAGCTGGTGACCAGCTGGGCCTACCATCCACGCAACTCTTCTGCTTTATAAGAAGCTATTTGAGTATTCATTCACGGTAACTCGAACCAATTCGTGTGTGTGTGTATGTGCGCGTGTGTATGTGTGTGTATGTGTGTGCGTGTGTGTATGTGTGTGTATGTATGTATGTATGTATGTATGTATGTGTGTGAGTGTGTGTGTATGCGTGTGTGTGTGTATGTGTGTACAGAAGAAAGGACGAGGAAGAAGGAAGAAGGAATGAGGAAGGAAGGAGGGGGAAGGAGGGGGAAGGAGAAGGAGAGGAAAGAGAAGGAAATAGAGTAAGAGGAATGGAAAGGAGGGGTGGAGAAAGCTGGAGGGAGGAGGGAGGAGGGAGGACAGAGGCAAAGAAAGAGTGATGGAGATAAAACGGGAAGGAGAAAGTGGAGCGAAGGAGAGTGTCGAGTTATTGGGTATAAATACTGAAAGAACAAAAGGCGCCTGAGATGGACGGACCGGCAGGAGAAATGTCAGGGGAGGGAGGGAGGGAGGGAGGAAGGAGGGGGGAAGAGGGGGGAGAAGGCGGAGAGGAGGGAGAGGAGGATGGAAGGAAGGGATGGAGGGAGAGGGAGGGAGGGAGGGAGGGAGGGAGAGGAGGGAGCATAGACGTTCGGTTGCACTGAATATCTGAAATATTCATGAAGAAAGTAAAGGTCTCTGGATAGTGGAGGACACTATACGGACTCCTCCTCCTCCTCGTCCTCCTCCTCCTCTTCGGGAGGAAGAGAGGACAAGGGAGTGTAGAGTTCAGCCCCCTCCTCTATTTGTACCTTTCTCCCGCGAACAGTCAAGGCTTGTGTGTTTTGATACGACCATCCCTTTCTACGGGGGAGAATGAGATGTGTGGTGTTGGTTGTTCAACATTCCTCGGACTAGATCTGGATGTGTTAGATAAAATTGTCTGTTTACTGAAAGGATATGTGGTGTGTAGGTACGTATATTCATATGTACGTATGTATATATGTATATGTAATAAGGATGAAGGAGACTGCTAGAGACCATAAAGCCTACACTAGGCAGTTTCATGTCCACCATCTGCCATCCCCATCCATAAAGTTTTCTAACTTTTTCTTAAAATAACCAATCATTTTAGCGCTCACTACATCGTGGTTACTAAGTCTATTCCAATCGCTGACCACTCTACTGGTAAATCAATTCTTGCCTATTTCCTTCTTAAATTAAATTTGTCCAATTTAAATTCATTACCGAGAGTCCTGCCCTATTGTCTTGATATGATGACCTTGTTTGCGTCACCCTTGTTAAAGCCTTTGATCCACTTGAACACCTCTATTAGTTCACCCCGCACTCTGCGTCTTTCCAGAGAGTGTAAGTTAAAGTGCCTAAGCCTCTCCTCGTAAGGTAAATTTCTGATCCCATGTGTCATTTTGGTCATTCTCCTCTTATCTGTACTGATTCTAGTGAATCGCTATCCACTCTATAGGACGGGGACCAAAGTTGTACCACATAGTCAAGGATGGGTCTTACTAACGCCAGATAAAACTTTATAATTACGTGTATGTGGCTAGATGAGGTAAACACAGACAACGGTTGGAGTTTTATCCACTGACGTTTCGGTGAGGATGAAACGTCATAGGGCGAAATGTCATAGGATGAAATGTCAGAAATAAAACTCCAGTAGTTTTCGTGTTTACTTCACCACTTGTCCGTTTTCCATACATCAACATGTATGCATGTATGTATGTATATGTGTACGTGTGTGTGTGTGATTCACCATGGTCTTGGATCACGTGTTGGACTCGCGATTGACAGCTATTCCTCTCCCGGAAAATAACTCAGAGCTCATATATGACCGATCTATGGGTAATGCTGTGACCTTACACGCACACCACCCCCCCAACTCCCCGCCTATGAATTGGAGTAACGACCCGCAGCGCAGCGTTACTGAAATTATTCCAGCCCTGTGCGAGATTGGAACCCGGACTGCCGTAATGGCGGCCGGGAACTCTAACCACTGCGCCATCGAGTGTGTGTGTGTGTGTGTGTGTGTGTGTGTGTGTGTGTGTGTGTGTGTGTGTGTGTGTGTGTGTGTGTGTGTGTGTGTGTGTGTGTGTGTAGTAGGAAGACTGAAAGATTACTCGTCTGGGCAATGACTTCCTAATTATTATCTCCCACAGGCGGGACTTACCTTGAAAGAAACTAAAAAAAGTCTTCTTTAGCTTTCAAAGAATTTACATTTGGCCTTCGAGCTGTAATGGACTAAATGCGGTACTTTTAGAACTAAGGCCTAGGGCCTTAGGAAACCTTTTCCCTTTGAGACTTTGTAACTTTCGGTCTGTCGATTCTCTGAGTAGTGTTTTACGATTTAGTGTTTTTTCAAACTGCCGTCAGGCGATTTCATTCACGTGAGAGGATGAATATTAAAGCTATCATGGATATTAGCCCATTTTCGATTTTTTATTTATTTCGTTATTAATTCTGACTGCCGATAGTCGGATTTATTTACTATTATCTATAACTGAACATTCTGTTTTAGCTATTTGTGTTTTTGTTTGTTTACTAGCTTATTCATATATTTACTAGCTTATCTATATATTTCCTATACTATTTCATTCAGTAGGAAAAAAAGGGGAGGGTCCTTGATCAAGTAATATCCAGTTTCGTTGCATTGCAAAGTTTTTTTATTTCTTTATTTATTAATCTATTTCTTTATTTGTTGTATTTTGTGCATATACATGCTGCAATCTATTTCTATCAATACAGACATCCCTCGATTTTATTTTATGTTTTATCTTATTTATTTATTTATTCATCTTAATGTTTCCCGGTTGTGTTCCAAACTTTGGGTTCGTTTTTGGATTAAATGAATAAATAAATAAATAAATAAAAAACTAAGAAAAAAAAAAGGTAATTCCCAGCTGTGACCACCAACATTGCACAGACCGAGACAACAACAGCGCCGCCATTATCAATATTTCGTAGTTTTACGGACAAGTTTTCATGTTGGTTTGGGATATCTGGTTCGTTTTGATTGGTGTGGGGGGTGGGGGGTGGAAGAGGGGGGGAAGGGGGAAGGAATAAAAAGGGGAAAAGGGGGAGGGGGAAGAGGGGAAGAAGGGGAGAGAGGAGGAGTAAGTAGGAAGAAAGGGGAAGAAGGGGAGGAGTGGAAGAGGCTAAGCAGGAAGAAAAGGGAAGAAGGGGGGGAGGGAAAGAGGGGGAGGAGGGGAAGAGGGGGAGGAGGGGAAGAGGGGAGAGGGGGAAGAAGGGAGGAGGGGAAGGGGAAGGGAGGGATGAGGACGGGGAAGAGGGGGATGAGGAGGGGGAAGAGGGGGATGAGGAGGGGGAAGAGGGGGATGAGGAGGGGGAGGAGAGGGGGTCAGCGTCTTATAGGGTCTACTGTATAGCGTTTACAAATGAACCGGGGGAAGAGGGGGAAGAGGGGGAGGAGGAGGAAGAGGAGGAAGAGGGGGAAGATGGGAGGATGGGAAGGGGAAGAGGGGGAGGGAGAGGGGGAGGGGGAGGAGAGGGGGGGTCAGCGTCATATAGTGTCTATAGCGTTTACAAATGAACCGATTGTATATATGCAATTTTGATTACTATCTTTTATTTTCTTCTTTTTCTTCTTCCTTGTCTTTTTCATTCGATTCCTAAGAAATGTTCTGGTCTTGCCTTGTCTTGGTCGCGGGTGCGAATCCCGCAATTCTCTCAGTCTCATTAGTGAATGCCACCTGCCCCAATGGTCTTCATAGCACACAGGGCAAAGGTGACGGCTTCAGGTGTAGTTAAGCGCCTCCTGCCGTCTGATCTTCACATCCACCTCCTCCTCCTCCTCCTCCTCCTTCTCCTCCTCCTCCAATTTTCCTCTTCTTTTACCCTTTTTCCTTTTTCTTTTTACTTTCTTCTCTCCCTCTTTTTATTCCACACGCACATGTACACATATGTACACGTACACACATATGTATACGTACACACATGTACATGTACACAGATGTATACACATAATGTACACATATACAGATGTACACGTATACACACATGTACACGTACACACACATGTACACATACACGCATGTACACGTACACGCACATGTACACATACACGCATGTACACGTACACGCACATGTACATGTACACAGATGTACACACATATACACATACACACAATGTACACAAACAGATGTATACACACATGTACACATACACAGATGTACACACAATGTGCACATACAGACATCTATGTACATGTACACAGATGTACACACTTATACACATAAACACAATGTACACATACACAGATGTACACACACATGTACACATACACAGATGTACACACAATGTACACGTACACACATTCATGTACATGTACACAGATGTACACACATATACACATGCACACAATGTACACATACACAGATGCACACGCACATGTACACATACAAAAATGTACACACAATGTACACGTACACACATCCACCCTGAAGGGTCTTCCTACAAAAACAGCTGCAAGAAGGCTTGAGAGCAGGTCACCTGCTATGGATTCTATTAGTTTCTTCTTCTTCTTCTTCTTCCTCCTCATCTTTTTCCTCTTCTTCAGCTTCATCATCTTCTTCCTCTTCCTCCTCTTTTTCCTCGTAGTCCTCCTCTTTTTCCTCGTTGTCCTCCTCCTCTCCTTCTTCGTCTTTTTCCTTTTTTTCTTCTGCTTCGCCCTCTTCCTCTTCTTCCTCGTCCTCTTCCTCTTCTTCTATCTCGTCCTCCTTTTCTTTTTCCTCTTCTTCCTCGCCCTCTTCCTCTTCTTCTTTTTCTTCTTCTTCCTTTCCTCCTTCCTCTTCTTCTTCCTCGTCCTCTTTTTCTTCCTCTTCTTTTTCTTTTTCCTTTCCTTCTTCCTCTTCTACCTCGTTCTCTTCTTCTTCCTCGTCCTCTTCCTCCTCTTTTTCCTCGTCCCCTTTTTCTTCCTCCTCTTCTTCTTCTTCTTCCTCTTCTCTCTCTTATTCCTCGTCCTTATTCCTCGTCCTTCTTCCTCGTCCTCTTCCCCTCCTCCCCCGTCCTCTTCCAAGGCCCCCTTGGCACTCCGCAGTGCCATTAGAAACTTGTTTCAGCTCGTAAATCCCGACAGAACCAGATAACCAAAGATTTTTTTGCTTTCCTCAGCCCATCGCCAGGCGCTAACCAGCATAAACACACACTTGCTTTCTCTAAAGTCCTGTTCACATTAGCGGTTCAATTACAATGAAAGTCCAGGGAGGCGTTCACACACAACCGCGCAAGTTTTTCCTTCACCATGCGGTCCCGCAGCGGTTTCCGCGCGGTTCAAACCGCTAGTGTGAACAGGGCCTCGCCGCTTTTCGTAGTCCAAAGCATATATTTCGTGATTCATTCCGATTTTAGTCATCAGAAGAGGGGCAGGAGGGTGGGATGGTCCTCAGACCTTCAAGGTTCCACTTACCGGTCTTAAATTCGGGGATTTTCGACCTTACTGACAAAGGAGAGGGCAAGTGCCATCCTATGGCACTCTCAGTGCCAACGCCCGTTAGGCCCATAGTTCAATGCATTGCAGATCGCTTTTTGACCCTTATCGTCCTGGTTGGCACTTGTTCTCAATTCTGCAGCCTCGGGCGACCCCCTTCCTCTTCCTCTTCCTCCTCCTCCTCTTGTTTTATTCTTCTTCTTCCTCGTCTTCCTTATCCTTCTCTTCTTCTTCCTCGTCTTCCTTATCCTTCTCTTCTTCTTTCTCCTTCTTCAACCTTTTCCTTCTCTTTCTTCCTCTTTTACCTTCTTCGTCATCCTCCTCTTTCTCTTCCTCCTCCTCCTCTTTCTTCTCCTTCTATCTACTCTTCATCTTCCCTTTCTTCTCTTTTATTCCTCCTTTTCCTTCTTCCTCTTCCTTTTTCTCTTCCTTCTCTTCCTCCTCCTCTTCTTCCTACTCTTCATCTTCCTCCCCTTCCTTCTCTTCCTCATTTTCCTTCTTCGTCATCCTCCTCTTTCTCTTCCTCGTCCTCTTTCTCCTCTTCTTCCTCTTCCCCTGCACCCCCCTCTCCCACAGGAGTGAAGATGTCGATGTAGGTTAAAGGCACAAGTAAACAAAACGTTTCAACAGTCATTAGAGTGATACAGACAAGGTCATCATATTAAGACAACAGGGCAGGACTCGCAGTAATAGGTTTAAATTGGACAAATCTACATTTAAGAAAGAAACAGGCAAGAAATGGTAGTGAGCGCTGAAAATCTCGGTTGTTTTAGAAGTTTAGAAGGCTTTATGGACATGGAACTGCTTAGTGTAGGCAGTGTCCTTCATTCTTATATATTAGAAAATAACTAATTATATATTAAACAAATTATTACACGCTAAAAGAAAAATGTCAAGTTTAAAAAATACATATACATAACACACACACACACACACACACACACACACACATATATATATATATATATATATATAATTTATTTATTCATTTATTGGGGGGTTTGGCCTAATCTTTGCACAGTGGTTTCTCCATCATATCTTTATTATTTATTCATTTAATCAATGTTGTCTTGATCTTTTTCTATATTTCTATTTCGATATTTATCAGCTATCGTTCTTCGTGTCTTCAATTTGTTCTGACCGATTTGTTGTTTTGTTTGTTCCCACTAATTCATCTATTTATTCATATATTCATTTCTCTATTTGTGTACGCAATTCTTATTCGACTGCAGACTAATCTTCATTTATAAAAAATAAATAAATGAAAAATGTGATCAATCTCAACTTCCTTTCTGCTGATCTTCTGCTATCTCTGGGCTTGATATACTCAAGGATAGAATCGCTGGTTAATACCTTTATAAAGAAAACGAGCGATTTAGAGCGTCGGTACTTGCGGCGGAGGTCGACTTGGCGGCAGTTCAAACCCTGCCGCCAACGAGTCGGACCAAAGGTATGGTTAATTAAATCCAACGCTACGAAGTCCTCTGAAAGGGGCACCGTCCTAGCCTCCGAATCACATTTCTTGTTCGATAAATTAACGCGTTACGGATTTATTAATTTATTTTATTTTTTTAGATGGAAGACACAATCTCTGTCTCGGTCCAAAAATAAAGAAATAAATAAAGAAATAAATGAATAAGAAATAAATAAAATTAAATACACAAATAAATGAATAAAATTAAATTAAAAAAGAAACAAAAATAAATAAGAAAATAAATATAAATAAAGAAAAATAAAAAATAAAATAAAATAAATAAATCATCAGGCGCCTGGATGGAAGACCACTATTTCTCTTGTTTTCTCTCTTCTCCTCATCCTCAAGCACTCAAACACTGTTCCCCCTTCTTTCCTCTCTTCTTCTTCCTCCTTCTCTTTATTCCTCCTTCCTCCCTCACCTCCATACCATCCCTCCTCCACTTCTTCCCCCTTCCTCCTCCTCAAGCTCTCAGACCCTCTTCCCCCTCCTTTCCTGTCTTCTTCCTCACCTCCCTCTCTTCTTCTTCCTCCTCTTTACTCCCTCTTCCTCCTCTCTCCCCACCTCTTCTTTTTTCCCTTCCTTAGTCCCTTATTCTACTTCCTCTCTCTCCTTCTCTCTCCTTCTCTTCTTCTTCTTCTTCCTCCTCCCTCTCTTCTCCCTCCTCTTTACTCCCCTTCCTCCTCTCTACCCACCTCTTCTTTTTCTCTTCCTATCTCACGTTCTACTTCGTCCCCCCTTCTCCTTCCTCTTCTTCCTCCTCTTCCCTCGCGCCAGCTGTGAGGGGGAAAGGCTGAGCCCTGCTGTCGGACAGTATCAGAATCCCCCATCTATTACTACGGACGCCCTCCCCCACCCCCTTCCCCCCTCTCCCCCGGGGGAGGGGGGATACACCTTTTTCCTAATACACAAGGGACAGTAAGGGGATTGGTGGTCGTTGAGGAGTCGATGAGGAGTCGTTGCGAAGTTGAGGGGCCAATGAGTCGATGAAGAGTCGTTGAGGAGTCATTGAGGAGTTGAAAAGTCATTAAGTGTTTGTTGAGGAGTCGTTGACGAGTTGTTGAGGGGTCATTGAGGAGTCATTGAGGTGTCACTGAGGAGTCATTGAGGAATTGAAAAGTCATTAAGAGGTCGTTGAGAAGTCGTTGATGGGTTGTTGAGGAGTCGTTGATGGGTTGTTGAGGAGTCGTTGATGGGTTGTTAAGGAGTCGTTGATGAGTTGTTGATGAGTTGTTGATGGGTTGTTGAGGAGTCAATGAGGAGTCGTTGAGGAATCATTGAGGAGTCACTGAGGAGTAGAAAAGTCAATTAGGGGTCGTTGAGGAGTCGTGGGATCGTAGTAAGGTCGTTGAGGAGCCGTTGAGGAGCGAGGTCGTTGAGGAGTCGTTGATGGGTCGTTGAGGAGAAGTAAGGTTGTTGAGGAGTGATGTCGTTGAGGAGAAGTAAGGTTGTTGAGGAGTGATGTCGTTGAGGAGAAGTAAGGTTGTTGAGGAGTGATGTCGTTGAGGAGAAGTAAGGTTGTTGAGGAGTGATGTCGCTGACGAGTCGTTGAAGGGTCGTTGAGGAGGAGGAGTGGGATCGTTGTGAGGTCGTTGTGAGGTCGTTGAGGAGTCGTTGAAGAGTCGTTGAGGAGGAGTCGTGGGATCGTTGTGAGGTCGTTGAGGAGTCGTTGAGGAGTCGTTGAGGAGTTCCCACTTGATGCGAGGACGAAGATTGACCTCCAATACCATTAGAGTGAAATGGACCCGAGGGCCATGAGGCAAACATGGAGGAGGACGTGGAGGAGGAGGAGGAGGAGGAGAAGGACGATGAAGACAGAGGACGATGAGGATGAGGTAGATAATGGCAGGGATGAGAATGAATATATCGATAACAGGAAGAGGAAGAGAAGAAGGAAGAGAAGGAAGAGAAGAAGGAAGAGGAAGAGAAGAAGGATGAGGAGGAAGAGGGGGAAGAGGAGGGGAAGGAAGAGGAGGGGAAGGAAGAGGAGGAAGAGGGAAGAAAGAGGAGGAGGAGGAAGAGGGAAGGAAGAGGAGGGGAAGGAAGAGGAGGGGAAGGAAGAGGAGGGGAAGGAAGAGGAGGGGAAGGAAGAGGAGGAGAAGGAAGAGGAGGGGAAAGAGAAGGAAGAGGAGGGGAAAGAGAAGGAAGAGAGAGAAGAGGGGGAGGAAGAGAAGGAGGAAGAGGAGGGACAGGAGGGGGAGGAGGAGAGAGAGGAGGAAGAGGAGGGGAAGGAAGAGGGAGGGGAAGGAAGGAGGAGGAGGGGGAGGAGGAGGGAGGGGGAGGAGGAGGGAGGGGAGGAGGGAAGGGGATGAGGATGGAGGGGGAGGAGAGGGGAGGGGAGGAAGGGGGAGGGGGAGGGAGGGGAGGGAGGGGAAGGAGGAGGGAGGGGGGAGGAGGAGGGAGGGGGAGGAGGAGGGGGAGGAGGGAGGAGGGAGGGGGAGGAGGAGGGAGGGGGAGGAGGAGGGAGAGGAGGGGGAGGAGGAGGGGGAGGAGGAGGGAGAGGAGGGAGGAGGGGGAGGAGGAGAGGAGGGAGAGGAGGAGGAGGAGCAGGAGGGGGAGGAGGAGCAGGAGGGGCGGAGGAGGGGAGAGAGGAGGGGGGAGGAGGAGGGAGAGGAGGGGGAGCAGGAGGGGGCGGAGGAGGGGGAGCAGGAGGGAGGGAGAGGAGGGGGAGGAAGAGGGAGAGGAGGAGGGAGAGGAGGGGAGGAGGAGGGAGAGGGGGAGGAGGAGGGAGAGGGGAGGAGGAGGGGGAGGAGGGAGAGGAGGAGGGCGAGGAGGGAGAGGAGAGGGAGAGGAGAGGGAGGAGGAGGGAGAGGAGAGGGAGGAGGAGGGGGAGGAGGGAGAGGAGAGGGAGGAGGAGGGAGAGGAGAGGGAGGAGGAGGGAGGAGGAGAAGGGGGAGGAGAGGGAGGAGGAGGGAGAGGAAGAGAAGGAGGGAGAGGAGGGGAGGAAGAGAAGGAGGAAGAGGGGAGGAAGAGGAGGGGGAGGAAGAGGAGGGGGAGGAAGAGGAGGGGGAGGAAGAGGAGGGGGAGGAAGAGGAGGGGGAGGAAGAGGAGGGGGAGGAAGAGGAGGGGGAGGAAGAGGAGGGGAGGAAGAGGAGGAGAGGGAGGAAGAGGAGAGGTAGGAAGAGGAGAGGTAGGAAGAGGAGAGGTAGGAAGAGGAGAGGTAGGAAGAGGAGAGGTAGGAATAGGAGGGGGAGGAAGAGGAGGGGTAAGAAGAGGAGGGGTAAGAAGAGGAGGGGTAGGAAGAGGAGGGGTAGGAAGAGGAGGGGTAGGAAGAAGAAGGGGAGGGGTAGGAAGAAGAAGGGGAGGGGTAGGAAGAGGAAGGGGAGGGGAGGAAGAAGAGGAAGGGGAGGGGAGGAAGAAGAGGAAGGGGAGGGGAGGAAGAAGAGGAAGGGGAGGGGGAGGAAGAAGAGGAAGGGGAGGGGAGGAAGAAGAGGAAGGGGAGGGGGAGGAAGAGGAAGGGGAGGGGGAGGAAGGGGAGGGGGAGGAAGAGGAGGAGGAAGAGGAGGGGGAGGAAGAGGAGAAGGAGGAAGGAAGAGGAGGAGGAAGAGGAGGAGGGGAGGAAGAGGAAGAGGAGGAGGGGAGGAAGAGGAGGAGGGGAGGAAGAGGAGGAGGGGAGGAAGAGGAGGAGGGGAGGAAGAGGAGGAGGGGAGGAAGAGGAGGAGGGGAGGAAGAGGAGGAGGGGAGGAAGAGGAGGAGGGGAGGAAGAGGAGGAGGAGGGGAGGAAGAGGAAGAGGAGGGGAGGAAGAGGAAGGGGAGGAAGAGGAGGGGAGGAAGAGGAAGGGGAGGAAGAGGAGGGGGAGGAAGAGGAAGGGGAGGAAGAGGAAGGGGAGGAAGAGGAGGGGGAGGAAGAGGAGGGGGAGGAAGAGGAAGGGGAGGAAGAGGAAGGGGAGGAAGAGGAGGGGAGGAAGAGGAGGGGGAGGAAGAGGAGGGGGAGGAAGAGGAAGGGGAGGAAGAGGAAGGGGAGGGGGGAAAGTAGTGGGGGTGCTTATTTGATAGACGTTCTAGACACCCTTCCCCCTAAATCCTACATCCACGGACGGGAGGGAGGGGGAGGAGGGAGGGGGAGGGGGAGGGAGGGAAGAGGGGGAGGGAGGGGGAGGGAAGAGGGGGAGGGAGAAGGGAGGGGGGAAGAGGGAGGGAAGAGGGAGGGAAGAGGGAGAGGGAGAAGGGAGGTACTGCCTGAAGTCGTGCAACATTTCACACAAAGTTCCACCATTGGATTCCAGCGCATGACTTGCAAACTCACACCAAAGACAGACTAGTTTCTAGAAACTAAAAAATTTAGATCAGAAAGGCCACAGACTTAGAAAAGGTTATACGTCCTTCCTTCGACGTCATTCTCCCCATGACGTCACTTCTTGATAGTGACATTTCCAATTGTGACGTCACTGTTTTATTAAACATTCTGTCTGTGACGTCATGAATTTCTATGGAATGACGTCATATTTTCTCGCTACTTCATGCAAGTGATGGCCTCACAGCTTTAGGCCACTGCAGGACTGCCTGACTATCCTCTGGGGAGAGGGGCAACCTCGGAACAGTGACGAGCAAAAGTTGTGACCCACCCAAAGATTTTCATAATGCGAAATTCAAATTCTTTGACATTTTCTTTTCATCTATTTAAGCTAAATGATCTAACTGTAAGATGCATACTACATACGAAACAATATCACCTACTTACAAAAAAAAACAAAAAAAATTATATATATATATATATATATATATATATATATTGACGTGATAACTGTAGCGTGGGTCAAGACATTTGCTCGCGACTGTACCTCGTGCCAGGCTTGTTTACGAGGAACGAACCTTAAAGATGTCCATCCTGTGAACGTGCCCCCTGACACGCGACACACGTCGAACGACCATTTTGGATAATCGTTGCATTACGTCACGATAACCATCCTAACGACCTAGCTTTTCGGCTGGGCTTTCTATCCTCGGGTTTCGGTCTGGCATCGGTTAGGTTTCGGTCTGGCTTCGGTTATGCTTCGGTCAGGATTCGGTTATGCTTCGATTACTCTTCGGTTATGCTTTGGTCGGACTTCGGTCTGGCTTCGGTTATGATTTGGTCGGACTTCGGTCTGGCTTCGGTTAAGCTTTGGTCGGACTTCGGTCTGGCTTCGGTTATGCTTTGGTCGGACTTCGGTTTGGCTTCGGTTATGCTTTGGTCGGACTTCGGTCTGGCTTCGGTTATGCTTTGGTCGGACTTCGGTTTGGCTTCGGTTATGCTTTGGTCGGACTTCGGTCTGGCTTCGGTTATGCTTTGGTCGGACTTCGGTCTGGCTTCGGTTAAGCTTTGGTCGGACTTCGGTCTGGCTTCGGTTATGCTTTGGTCGGACTTCGGTCTGGCTTCGGTTAAGCTTTGGTCGGACTTCGGTTTGGCTTCGGTTATGCTTTGGTCGGACTTCGGTCTGGCTTCGGTTATGCTTTGGTCGGGCTTCGGTTATGCTTTGGTCGGACTTCGGTCTGGCTTCGGTTATGCTTTGGTCGGACTTCGGTCTGGCTTCGGTTATGCTTTGGTCGGACTTCGGTCTGGCTTCGGTTATGCTTTGGTCGGACTTCGGTCTGGCTTCGGTTATGCTTTGGTCGGACTTCGGTCTGGCTTCGGTTATGCTTTGGTCGGACTTCGGTCTGGCTTCGGTTATGCTTTGGTCGGACTTCGGTCTGGCTTCGGTTATGCTTTGGTCGGACTTCGGTCTGGCTTCGGATAGGCTTCGGTTGGACTTAGATCTGGCTTCGGTCGTGTATTGCTAGTTTCGAATGTACTAATTCTCAAGTCCAGGCTATGCAAAGTTGGTATAATATATCTATAAACACATGTGTATTTATTATAAACTCGTACACATACACCCGCATTATATACACACTACAACGTACATACACACAAGCACTACACCTATACACTATATACAATCATAAACACACCACACATATACTACATGCATACGTATATACATACATACATTACACACACAAAACTCGCAAATACACGCACACACTAAACTCACAAATACACGCACACACAAAACTCACACGTATGTACACACACACACACACACACACACACACACACACACAGCGGGTTTTCCACTCCTGAAGGGTAATTCTGGCATTCGACAATCCTGTGTACATTATCCTGCAGTAAATATGACTTAAAAGCATTTCATTAAGATACAATGCCTTTGAGGTCATTCCAATCAGCAGACAAAGACACGAGTTTAGAGAAAGACATCGCTTCAGTAAGAGTGTGTGTGTGTGTGTGTGTGTACACGTGCGTGTGTGCGTGCACGTGTGTGTGTGCGTGCACGTGTGTATGTGCGTGCACGTGTGTATGTGCGTGTGTGTGTATTCACCTCGGATCTGCTGCAGTCTCTGTCGAGACAGCCAGACACACCCTACGGCAGTGAGCTCAGAGCTCCTTATTAGCCGATCTCTGGGTAGGTCTGAGACCACTCACACACACCACACACCGGGACAGCAAGGTCACAACTCCTTGACTAACGTCCCGTACCTACTCGCTGCTAGGTGAACAGGGGCTACACGTGAAAGGAGACAAACCCAACTTATCTCCGCCCGACCGGGGAATCGAACCCCGGTTCTCTGGCTTGTGAGGCCAGTGCTTTAACCAATCCGCCACCGAGCCGTGTATGTGTGTCTATGTGTGTGCATGTGTGTGTGTGTTTGCGTGTTTCTTACCATGGTCTTGGATCATGTGCTGGACTCGTGATCGACAGCTATCACCTTCCCAAATGAGAGCTCAGAACTCGTATATAGACTGATTTATGGGTAATGCTGCGACCTTACACCCATCCCACTCTAGCACCCCAATTGCTCAAGGTGAGATAGTAACGGCTTGCGATGTTCGTCAACGCCCAACGTCAGCTCCTTTCATCGTGGATATGACTTTGTTTCGTGTCCATGTGATAAGGATTGAAGCAATACTACCCGTCACGTGATAATGATGATGATAATAATAATGACAGTAATAATGATAATAATAACGATAACAATATAAAATATAATAATAATAATAATAATAATAACGATAATAACAATATAGATAATAATAATAATAATGAGTGAAAAAGTATAAAAAAAATAATTACAACGAACAAATGAAATAATACAGAATAAATAAAATGAAACAAAACAAAAAAATGAGAACTAAAAAATAAATAAATACAAATACAAAAATAAATAAATGTATATAACCAGTGCCCACCTTCATCCTTCATTAACACTCTCCTTTCACTTACACAAGACTTTCACAACAACGCCCAGACAACTCTAATCACCCCAGTGGACGCCCCCCCCCCCGGCTCGTCAAGGAACAAGCTAATTATTAAACGATATACACAAGAGAATAACGTGTAATTAATGACATTACCATAATCACATTATGATTTCTCTTCTGCTTACGTAACGACTCCGAGGGGCACGGCCTTCGAGGGCGACCTTCCAAGTCTTATGTCGTCCTCGTCCTCGTCCTCCTCCTCCTCCTCCTCTAGGAGGAGCTCGTCCTCCAAAGCGTTAGCGCATAGATGCAGAGACAAGTGTGTCAAAGCTTTCTGTGATGAGAAAGAGGAGGAGGAGGAGGAGGAGGAGGAGGAGGAGGAGGAGGAAGTGGAAGAAATGGAGGAGAAAAAAGAGGAAGAAGTTGAGGAGGAAGAGGAGAAAGTTGAGGAAGAAGAGGAGGAGGAAGAGGAGGAGGAGGAGGAGGAAAAGGAGAAGGAAGAGGAGGACGAGGGGAGGACCAGGAGAACGAAAATGACGTGGAGGAGGAAAAGGAGAAGGAAGAGAAGGAAAAGAAGGAAAAGAAGGAGGGGTGAGGAGGAGGAGGAGAAGGAGGAAGAGAAGGAGGAGAAAAGAGGGAGAAAAGAGGGGGAAAGGTGGGGGAAATGGAGGAAGAGTAAGAAGAGGGGGAATAAGAGGATGAGGATGAGAGGGAGGGATAAGTGTGTGTGTGTGTGTGTGTGTGTGTGTGTGTGTGTGTGTGTGTGTGTGTGTGTGTGTGTGTGTGTGTGTGTGTGTGTGTGTGTGTGTGTGTGTGTGTGTGTACGCCTAAAATGTCGGTATCTAGTAAGAACAAAGCTTTAGAAAAGTGTGTCTCGGTAATTGGCAGCACCGACGGAAAAACCTCCTATTGACTTCAGTACCAAGACTGACGTAGAGGCTCTTTCCAATAACACGCGACTTAAAACACCTTGTTAACACACGCTGTCAGAATATAAATAAATAGAATAGTAATAACAATAATAAAAATAATATTAATAACATTAATGATAATAAAATTTATGATAATAATACTAATAATAATAATAATACTAAAAAGAAATATTAGAGGTAATAATAATGATGATAGTAATAATGATAATAATAATAATAATAATAATAATAATGATAATAATAATAATAATAACAGTAATAGCAATAATATGATAATAGATTAGTAGAAAAATTAAAATTAAAATAAAATAATAATAATATAATAATAACAGTAATAGCAATAATATGATAATAGATTAATAGAAAAATAGAAATTGAAATAAAACAAATTAAAAGAACCAAAACAATCCCGACTGTACTCTATTGATCTTCCGTTCAAGACTTCCTTTCCAGTGTGCCCCAAAGCACCCAAGTTCGAACCCAACGACTCCCGAGCACACTGGGTAAAGGTGTCGACCTGGCTGGCAGCTGGGCGCCTCCTGGTGTAACCTCCTTTAAACGAGGAAAGATGGAGTGCAAAGGGGTCCCTCCCATTCTGATCCCAAGTTCGATTCTTACTCGGTTGAACACAAGTCTGGACTAGAGTAGTATGACAAAAATAAATTAAATAAATTTAATAAGAATATATATATATATATATATTATATATATATATATATATATATAAACACGTATATATATTCGATAAAAAGAATGCGAGATAAATAAAACAATAAAAAGAATAAAAAAAAACGAAAACAAAAGATTGAAAACACACAAAACGAATAAATAGAACAAAAGAAAAAGAAAACAAACAAAAAACAACAGAAAAAGAAGACAAATAAACAAGAGAAACGAATAAACGAATACACAAAAACATAAAAATTCGCAAATACACTGGGTTCCTTTAATCACTAGTCTCACCCTGACGAATAAAATCACTTTGCGCCAGCCAGAATAAACACAACCAAGGAAGCTAATGCCTTCCGTCCCAGGTGGTACTCTTCGTTGGATTCTGGCTGCCGGCGGGCGATTTTATTCAGCTGAGGGAAACCACTATAGATATGTATACGTACGTGTATGTGTAATTATCATTTCCTTTGTGTATTTTTTTTTACAAATGAAGTTATGTTACAACAACAATATAATATGGTTCAGACATCTTAATGCAGCGTTGTATTTCTTTCTCACGACGACTCTCTTGAACAATTTTATACGGGTTAACGACAGAGGATTCTGTCCCTGTTCTTCATCTTTTGCTTACAAAAAAAAAAAAAAAAAAAAAAAAAAAAAAAAAAAAAATTATATATATATATATATTATATATATAGCCAGAATAAAATATGTAAAGAGAGTGACACCGAGACTACAGGTTTGTTTCGTTCGGTTCGATTATTGTTCAACGATGATCGTTCATGGCCCAACGATAATTGTCAAACGATTGTCTAGAGCACTAATTCTTAGTTTTTGAACGATGGTGCTGTTTTCCTTCGAGATGCAAAGCACGAGGCTGATATATAATTATTTCAAGCAAAACCTACAACCAACGCTTTCACCTAAATATGATGCCAGGTAGTAGGATACACGTCACACGCCATTGGCTGAGGCAGGAGTCAAATAATTAATCGCACCGAGTATAACATACCTTAAAGAGGTGATTTCTTTTCATATATACACAGCAAACAGCTGCTTTGAGAAGCAAACAACCTCATCTCATTTTCCTTCGGATGTGCGCACGCGCAGACACTCCCAGAGGCACTCCTAAGAGGCTTCATGAAAGTCAAATTACGTTGATCTGTTTATGAAAAGTCCCTAATTTGACTTTTCACGTCTGACAAGCGCCCAACCCGCATCTCATTGCCCCTTTCAACGACGCGCATGCGCGGATGATCATCGTCCCGACTGGCCCTCATGAAAGCCAAACAGCTCCGAAATTGCACCATCAGCACACAGGTCGACATTTGCAAAAACAGCCTCACCACTCATCACACAAGTATATGGTACGTCTATCAAAGAGTCCGCGTCGGAGCCAATTTTGGTTCTTAAGCCACTCGTAAATAAGGCCGCTTACCTCTCAACTGGATGCTGGAGACCTGAAGAAACTCGCTCATGGCTCTGGCTTAAGCCAAAAACAGCCGGATCCGAATGAGGTGCAGTGGTAGTTGTGCAGTCGCTGCGTTCGATCTCGGTGTGACCTTGGCTTCGTCGGACGGTATGACGTGGAGGCGGTAGTGGGTGATGCAGGAATGGAGGGAGTGGAGTGAGTGGAGAGTGTGGAGGGGAAGATGGAGGACGGGATGGACTTTGCACGGAGTGTGTGGATGATACGTGCGGATGAGGTGGGGGGTTGGATGGCTAGCTTTGGGAACCCAGACTGTGTTAATGATTAACGGTTAATCTGCAGAATTGTCTGACGTAGTAAGTCTTCTGTCTTCTTACGTTGCTTGTGGTCCACAAAATACCCAAAATAATATATTTCTAATCCCGTATATCACCCGTGATTTCCTAAACTCAAGTTCGATTTCACGGAGACAACACATAAACTAATACATATATGTTACCTGCTATCGTCTTGGCTTCCTGTATACGTCTTCATAACTATGTGTGTATTTGTTTAATTGTACAAAATTCCTCTTCATTACCAACCCTCAATGTCTGTAAGTATATTCACAGTACACAACCTCACTCCCCTCAATTTGAACCTCTCCCCTCAATCCTACTATTTCTCCCTCAATTATATGCACTCTTATTGACTTCTCACTCTCAAACTCTTGAGAGCTCTTTGTAGATCCTATTAATCATCCACCTAAGTCCTGTGTGTTTCCTATACATGTACACCACGTTTCCTGGTCCTCCTGTAAAGATCCCTGTATTTCGAAATAGAATACACTGCCCGTGTATCTTCACAACTGTTTATCTATTTTGTGTCTCCAGGTTTACGTCAGGAGTCGCTTAGCTGTGGCCAAACCCGTCACCTTTGCCCTGAGTGCTTCGGGAGACACTGCATGTGCCTCGATTGCACAAGTCGCTCTACGGGAATCGAACCAGGACCGTACGGCCACGAGTGCGAAGCTCAACATATATATATATATATATATATATATATATATATATATATATATATATATATATATATATATAGTTTCAACAAATTTTGATTGGAGCTATAGTAGCGTGGGAGATGAAGGGATGACTGGAAGAGGGATGGAGATGTGTTGGAGATAATGTTGGTGATAGCTGTGGAGTGTTGGAGACAGTGTTCGCTTAGTGCCAGCTGCAGGCTTCCCTCGTGGGCGTGTGTGTGTATGTGCGTGTGCGTGTGTGTGTGTGTGTATGTGTGCGCGCGTCTGTGTCTGTATGATATGTGTGTGGATGTAAGAGTCAGAGAGAGAGAGAGAGAGAGAGAGAGAGAGAGAGAGAGAGAGAGAGAGAGAGAGAGAGAGAGAGAGAGAGGCTAATTCACGTGCTTTGTACTTCTTTTTTGTCTGAATTGACACAAATTATTTTGCACAAAGCGGTCAACCCTTAATGACCATCATTACCCGGAATAGAGGGGAGAGAGGGGCAGAGAGAGGGGAGAGTGGGAGAGGGGGGTAGAGAGCGGCGACGAGTGACGAATATGTAACACTTATTGATTTTGTTATGGCTGCTGCTAGACGATTTTATTCAGCTCTCAGCAACACCTAGCAAGGAAAGGTTTATCTATTGTTCTATGAAATCTAGAACTAGCCCAACTGTGAATTGCATCAATAAGATCTAGTTCTAGTGTTGGTATATTGTCTAATTCACAATCTAGTTCTGAGATGACGCAAGAGATCAAACAAGGGAAGCAAGTCAGCGTGACTATTATGTCCTATAAAGTCAACAATAGATTTTATTAATTCGAAATGATCAATCTTGAAATAATTTAGAATATCTCAAGGAGCTAAGATGAGAGAGAAATGGGGGGTGGATGGGAATGGCTACCTCTCTTACATGGGGGAAAAAGCCTTTTGGTATATAGATAGTTTTAGGAAACGAATAACGAGATAAAACGATTATCTATATTGCTATACTCTATCTATGGGTGACAAATCATCCCTAGGTTAACGTGGTAAGGTCAAACTGATGACAGTAAGGTCGAAGGTACCTTTATTTGTTGTGCTAAACTAAGCCTTAAGGATCAAACCTACAAGGCAGAGCAATAAAGTCGGCTTCTCCTTCATTTATCACAATAATTTAATCCTTACGGTTTAAATTAACGTGTTCAAGGTGATGCAATACAGTTGTATTCTCTCTTGCTTTTCATACGAATTTAGTCTTTATGGGAGGAGTGCATAGGGGTGAGTTTCCTCCTACAAAGGGGGGGAAGTCAGACAGCAAACAACAATGACAACAGTAATGATGACAACAATAGGACCAGGTCACTATGACAACATATCATGCCAACAATAGTTCAGCCCTTCCTCAAAGTCAACTGTTGATAATTACTTGTCCCACTAACGTAACCTTGTTTAATAGGAGACCTTCCAACATTTATTGTTGTCAGTTGCTGTCAATAGATTTATTTACAGTAAGCCAGTTGGAAGAGACCTTCCAACACTCAATGTTGTCAATTGTTGTCAATCACCCAGTAAATTTGTTGGAAGGGAGATAGGTCTACCAACACAGACACACTGTTGTCACGTGTCTTAAATCACCTGACTGGGGTTGTTAGTAGTTTTAGTTCAGTAGTTAACTCCATTTGTCGAAATGCCAACAAAAACTGAAGGGTTGTTTGTGATGGTGGTAATGTTGGTTATGGGTGATTGTGAGGACTGGATGAGGATGGTGAGTGGTGGTGGAAATGGTGAGCACAGCGATGGTTGGAGTGGTGACAGTGATGGTGAAAGTTTTGGTTGGTTGAGATGCTTGGGTTATGTTTGTTGGTGGTGGTGGGGAGTGATGATACTGATGGTGGTGATAGTGGTGGTGATAGTGGTGGTGGTGGTGGTGGTGAAGACGAGAACGAGTCAGACGTGAAAGGGTACGTGGACAAAAATGAGTCAGTGAGTCACTGATGAGTCAGTGTGAGTCAGATATGAGTCAAGGTCAAGATTCTGGTCTGTGACTCAAATGGCGCAAGAGTCAATTACGAGTCATGTTAAGTCATTTGAGTCTGATACGAAGTGGACACGAGTCAACTGTACGAGTCAGGTTCCAGTTGTGAGTCAATGAATGAGTCATTAGTTTATATCTACTTCAAATACACAGGAACCATTTAAGTGTAATCGGCTTAGCCGCCTATCTCCCAACTAACGCGGTTAAGTTAACTGGATTCAGTGGCGATGCGGGTACACTGTTACCCTAACCTAAATGGAGTTTAACTAAACACTTAACCGAATTTCCGGTTTCGGAGTGGTTACCACTAACCATGGTTAAGCAGACAAGACGGATTAGACCACGGTCTCTAAGCACAAAGAGGGTTTACTTAACTAAACTGGTTTAAGTGCGCGTATGCGTACATCACGTGAGGTCACCTTAATTGTATGTAAGGTCACGCACGCTCAAAGGTTGAGTGGACGAGTGTTTTCCACCCGTACAGAATAGGGGTAGAGGGACGTGGGGGTGGGGGTGGGGGGGGCAGAAAGACGGGATGGAGGAGACAGAGAGACAGAAGAAAGAAGAAGATGACTGGAATGATGATAAATGAATGATAGGGGAGGAGGAGGAAGAGGAAGAGGAAGAGGAGGAGGAGGAGAAGGAAGAGGAGGAGGAGAAGGAAGATGGGGAGAAAGAGGATGAAAACGAAGATGGGGAGAAAGGAGGAGGAGCAGAAGGAGAAGAAGGTAGATGGAGAGAAAGAGGAGGGGGAGAAGGAAGATGGGGAGAAAGGAGGAGAAGAGAAGGAAAAGGAGAAGGAAGAGGAGGAACAGGACGAGGAGGAGGAGAAGGAGGAGGAAGAGAAGGAAAAGGAGAAGGAAGAGGAGGAAGAGGACGAGGAGAAGGACGAGGAGGAAGAGGAAGAGGAGAAGGAGGAGGAGGAGGAAGAGAGGGGATAGGAAAGGACAGGAGGGGGGAAAGGGATGGGTTGTACAACGGTATAACTAATTACCTGTTCTATTATTTCTAAAGGCACGTATTTTGGGCTATGTATTGACCCGTCCGGTACTGCAGTATCGCGGTACTGGTACTGTACCAAAATAAAGAGCCTCCGGGAAGTACCACCTCCCGGTACACTAAGCCAGAGGCTTCGGAAGGTCCTCCTTGAACTCGCGTAGGCTTTGTGAAGAAGATCACAAACACTCGTGTCTAGAGTTCACTTTTATGTAGATGATGAACATCGAGAATTCACAGTTTATAGAAGGAACCACTCGTCTCGTATTCCTCCCACGTGAATGGGGAGGGGGGGAAGAGGGGGGAAAAGTAAAGTCAGGCTTCTGTGACGTCACAAATGGGGGGAGATGTAGCCTTCTCCCCTCAAAGTTCTACAACACATTTGGTATCCCCCCACTCCACGGAGGAAAAAGGGGGGGGGGAAGTGTCTGGGGGGAATATTTATGACGTAACTCCAACGCGAACTCGACCAATACAAACCACACCCAGAAGCTTTCTGTTCACTTTCTAGGATAATTTGATAGTTCCTTAACTAGTTCTAGATCATTCAGGGGAACACTGTGTTTCTAGTACCGTCAGTTGTAAGTAGTCGGAAAGTAACTAGTTTTTGTGTTAGTGGAGTGTTCACTAAGTGGATCCACGATTTGTCTTAGTGGTTGTGGGAGCTTCAATAATGAGGGTCCTTCACTAAACACTTATTTATCTATTTATTTATTTACTTATTTATTGTCCACTTCAAAGGGCCTACTATTCCACTGTTCACTCCCTAAAAAGGTCTAAATCCTGTCGTAGTACTTTAGGTATGGGTACTTTTCATTAATCACAAAAGGGGGGGAAAGAGGGGAAAGGGGGGAAAGGGGGGAGATTCGTCATATGGCAAACGTTCGTCTGGTTGACACCTTCTTCTTCTCCACGTTCGTCCGTTGGTTTCCGTGGACAAGAATCCTAACGGTTTTAACGGTCACTTCTAACGGTTTTCTTAATTATTATTTGTTTAATGTCAGCTCCAATGGCTTTAACTGTTCATTCAGTTTCAACGGTAACGGTTTTAACCGTCAACTTCATTGGCTTCAACGGTTAATTCAAACTATCTCAACTGTTATTTCAAACCGTTGCAACGGTCTACGGCAACAGTTTTAACTGTCAATTTCATTGGCTTCAACGGTTAATTCAAACTGTCTCAACGGTCATTTCAAACCGTTGCAACGGTCAACTCCAACGGTCAACAAACACTTCAATGTTTACTCACAAGTTTTAACCGTCACTCCAGAGGTCATCACTGTCAACTACAACGGTTTTTTTTTTAAGAACAAAAGTCTTGATTATCGACACACAGAGATGTATAGAAGGAAGGAGAGAGAAAACGGGATGCTATTTTGAGTTATTTGCACTGAAACTCAGCTGAAATGACTGCTGAAACTATTACTGAAGTGCTTCCACCAATCATCTGTGAATGCTTGTGTTGCATAACTGTACTGTGTAACAAAACATGTACGCTATGTATAACATGTACACTATACAAAACATGTACGTATTTGCACTTATCTACATAACTATGATACATGCATTGTTTATCATTTCAGGATCTTTATTCTACACTGTAAAGGATGGAGACTGACGTCAATGTCAGTGTTCTCTCGTCAGTTTTTATTTTTTATTATTTTTTTTTCAGTTTCCGTTGAAACACGTGGAATGTAAAGTGTGACGTCACAGCAAGGCCCCCCCGGGGTGGGAGTGGGGGGTACCCTCGATCAAGTAAAACAAAATCGCATCGAGATTCCAGAAAAACGTCACAAACGTTTTGTTTTTAAACGTAAACGTTCAATTTTCTTTTCTTCTTCTTTTCTTATAAAGTGTCTGCCGAAAACTTTGTGATTTTTGGATTTTCTTTTTTTCCAAAAATAAAACAAAAAATCCCTAAGTCCTTCAAGAAAACTCCTGTTTTCTTGAGAACGACACAATACCAAAACAACGAAAACAAAAAAACAAAACAATTTACATAAAATTGACGACGTAATTGTTTATCCAGCGTATCTTGAGGAACCTATATCTCATGTACTGTGTGTAGTAGGACCTTGAAAATTTGAAGGCCGATCTAATCCTCTGATTGACCTTGTCGAGGTTCTTCTTATAGGCGGGTCGTTTCCTCAATTCTGGCGTGATAGTTTGACTATCGTCACTAGCATCCTCCTCCTCCTCCTCCTCCTGCTCCTCTCTCTCCTCCTTCCCATCCCCCTCTTTACTCTTCTTCCCCCGTTCCTCCTTCTCTTTCTCCACACTCCCCCTTCTGCTGTTACTCTCCTCTTCTCTCTTATTTCCTTTGTTACTCTCTTTCCTCCCCCTCGTCTTCTTCCTCCTCTCTTGTTCACACTGCGTCGTCTTATTCTTCTTCTTCCCGTGCCCTTCCTCCTCTTTGACTCTTCCGGACACGTTCTTCTTCTCCTCTTCCTCTTCTTCCTCTACCTCTTTGGCGCGTGAGGTCGCGTGACTTGATGCCATCCCGCCTTGACGAGAGGCAGGCGAGGACTGAGCTGGAAAACACCGACGAGCCAGAACGGACCTCTGCATCCGTAGTTCCAAGCTCGGGCGGGGACGCCTGTGCGAGGGTTCCTTTCCCAGCGCGCTGAGGTACACACACACACACACACACACACACACACACACACACACACACACACACGCACACACTCATCTCATGACCTAAGTTACTCATTTTAATATTTGTGTTCTTTTAGAGTGTGTGTGTGTGTGTGTTATATATATATATATATATATATATATATATATATATATATATATATATATATTATATATATATACAGTATATATGAAACGTATTGTCCCAACCCAGGCCATCCTCAGCTATCCGGGACGTACGTCAAAGAGAATCATCTCCCCAATGTACACCTTCAAATCCAGTCATCACCTTCACGTGCAGCCCCGAGGGGCTCACACTCGATCCCCGGACCGGGCCCAGGATCACTTTACCATGACAGTATTTCCTGTACTTGTTTCACACAAGGAGAGCTGGCAACCGGCGACTGATCGCCTCCTCCGCCAATAGAATTGCAGCGTTTCTTTACAGAGAACCTTTGCCGGCTGCTCGGGGGCTCCGGGTTCCCCGTCAGTGTAATTCGAGGGAACACTTATTATTATTCTAGCTGCCGCCAGGCGATTTTATTCTGCTGAAGGATCTCCCAACACACACACACACACACACACACACACACACACATAGACACACGCGCATGCACAATTAAACACATACAGTACATATACATTCACACATGTACACACATAGAAACACATATACATGTACATATATACACGCACATACACGTATACACAGTTAAATACATACATCACACGTACATACACGTACACGCACGCACATGTACACACAGTTACATATATACATGCACACGTACATACACATATACGCACACACGTATACACAGTTAAACACATACATACACACTTACACATACACAAAAACACACGTACACACACATATATACATACACTTGTGCATACACATACACGCACACACACGTATACACAGTTAAACATACACACATACATGTACACACGTATACACAGTTAAACACATCATACATACACACATACGTATATACATGTACACACATGTATACACAGTTAAACACATACATACACAGACATACACGCACACGTACACAGTTACATACATGCATATACACGTACATACACATACACGTACACACACATACACATTTATATACATACATACACATGTTCATACACACACACACAAATACAGAGTGAAACACATACATACACATACACGTATATACAATTAAACACATACACATACACGCACACACACGTACACACAGTTAACCACATACACACACATACATGCACGCACACGTACACACAGTTACATAGATGCATACACACGTTAATTAATTATATTCGAGCAGCCTCATGACTGTGGTTTTGGAGAATGGATTCGGCCAGCTGGACAAACATCACCTGGACAATTATCATCTCAGCATGGAATCCGTAAGGAAGTAAACAAGAAGTAATTATCATAAACACAGGCCTCCTCCTCCTCCTCCTCCTCTTCTTCTTCTTCTTCTTCTTCCTCCTCTTCTTCTTCCTCCTCTTCTTCTTCCTCCTCCTCTTCCTCTTCCTTCATCACAATCTCCGTCTCTTCCTCCTCCTCCTCCTTTTACCCTCTGACAATGACCCGCTTAACAAAAATAGATAAATAAAATAAATAATAATATGAAAAATAATACATAAATAAAAAATATGAATAAAATAAATTAATAATAATAATAATATTGATGATAAATAATAAAATGAAAAATAATACATAAATAATAAAAATATATATATGAATAAAATAAATTAATAATAATAATAATATTGATGATGGTAATAATGAAAAAATAAATAATAACAATGATAATAATAATAGAATAATTAAACAATAAATAAATAAAACTTACTCATAACAAACTCCAACCACAGAAACATTGAAACTATAAACACTTAATATATATACAGAACTTTATATACCACAGCTCGGAGAAAACCAACCTTATAGCCCAGCTCGACCAGGAACACACACTATATAATATAATCCATTTAACTTCAGGAACCAAAATCTAGCCTGCATGCGTACACTACCCACCCACTTACGTACCGTATGACCCTTTCATTCATGCTGCCGCCAGGCGACTTTATTCATCACCGCTGAAAGGGATTTACTGAAATCCCTTAGATTATCACCAAGCTCGAAAGAGAACATACACTTTATAACCCAGCTCAACCAAGAACATACATATCCCAGCTCCATTAAGAACAAGCATCGTGATATATCCCAACTAAGTTTAGTACGGCTTATCCCAGCCATCATAAGAACACCGTTAGGACAAAAAAATAAAAAATAAAAAATAAAAAATAAAATAAAATAAAATAAATATAAAGAATAAAAACTCACCAATGTCTCATTAAATAACGAGATAAAAACGTGTAAACAAATGAATAAATTAAATGAATTAATCCCCACACTGGGAACCGAGCCTTATCTAAGCCCTCTAACGGAAGCCGGGAATTGGCTTCATGGCTTCAGAGACAGCCGGATTTCAGGGCTCGAACTAAGCCAGATAACTCAGGATTGTTCTTATCAAACGGTGCAGATCTCGCGCGCACGCGCACACAAATGCGATGGCATATACACACACGTACATTTGCATGTATACATAGCTTCAGTTACACACACACCTGTGTAAGTATTCTCTGCCTACACACGTAAACACACACATACATACATATACACACTCACAAACACATTACACAAGCATTATACATACACATACACACAGACACACACACACACACACACACACACACACACACACACACACACACACACACACACACACAGTCACAAAGACAAACATGAACACTATACACATAGTCTCATACAAGCATATATACATACACACATACATACGTAAGTCACATAAGCATACACAAAGACAAACATGATGCACACACACAAGCATAAGCATACATACATACATACATACATACATACACATATACATAAGTCACATAAGTATACACAAAGACAAACATGATGCACACACACAAGCATAAGCATACATACCTACACACATACATACATAAGTCACATAAGTATACACAAAGACAAACATGATGCACATACAAGCATAAGCATACATACATAGTTATACAAGCATTCACGAAGACATACTAATATACTCATACACGCGCATACATACACACATAAATCACAAACATACACAAGGACGAGCATAATACACACACACATAATCACATATACACATAAAATGTGAAGCTTCATGATCGTTAGACGAAAACCATTAACGCTATCTGACGACCGTTAAAAAACGGTCAACAGTTTCAAATAAAAATCCGTTACAGTTTCGAGTACAGTTGCAAAGCAGTATTTTGAATTTTTTTTTCTTAAAAAAAAAACAAAAAAACATATGCAATTGTACAGAGCGCAGGATTGCAATGCAACTATCTGTCTGAAATTTACTTTGATTTTGATAACTAATAAAAAAAAAATTATAACAATGTAACTGAACTTACCCTTCTCCTCCGACCCTTGTAACCCATCCTCCCAGGCACTCCCCCGATCCATCCCCGGGGGAGACTAACCCAACAGGGAAACAGACCCCCCCCGTGATCGCTCCCGTTGTGTTCTGGTGCAACAACTGAACACAGTTGAACAAAATGAACAAATTGTTCTATTGAACAAGGTGAACAAATATAACTTTTATAGCCCGGACGTAGTTCAATAGCGTCATCGACTCCCACCATATTTCATTCTAAATTATTTCATTTCATTCATTTTTTTAATGAAAGGATTATTGACTTAATTTATATATTCTGATTTATTTCATCGCTTCATTTATTTTGATACTTTGTTTATCTGTTAATTTATCGATTTGTTTATTGCTTTCATCACCTATCGATTCAATTATATATTTTTCTATTTACCCATTTATCTATCTATTTACTTATTTATCGTCTACTGAACGGATATTTGATTCTAATAGTCTTTTCGGTTGAGCTTTCGTTTTTTTTTTGTTTTTTTTTAAGAATGCATGTTACCTTCCCCCATCCCCCCCCAAAAAAAAGAGGGGGGGGGCTGCTCTTTATTCATTGGTTTACGAATTACAAAAATTCTGGAAATATGACGCAATACCGCCCCCCTCCCCCCCCTTACCCGATGGAAACTAAGTTGTCTTGGGAAGAATTTCCATATACGGTGGAAACCGGCTCTCTACTTCTCCTCTTCCTCCTCCTCTCCCTCCTCTTTCTCCTCCTCCTGCTCCTCTTCCACCACCACCTCCTTCTCTTCCTCCTCCTTCTCATCCTCCTCCTCCTCCTCATCTTCCTGCTCCTTTTCTCCTCCTGATCCTCTTCCTGCTTATCTTTCTCCTCCTCCTCCTCCCCCTTTCCTCTTCCTACTCCTCTTTCTCCTCCGGCTCCTTTTCCTCCTACTCCTCTTTCTCCTACTCTTCCTGCTCCTCTTCCTCCTCTCCTTCCCCCTACTCTTCCTTCCCCTCTGTCTTCTGCTCCCCCTCCTCCTCCTACTACTCTTCTTCCTCCTCCTCCTACTACTCTTGTTCCTCCTCCTTCTCTTCCTCCTCCTCCTCCTCCTACTACTCTTCTTCCTCCTCCTTCCCTTCCTCCTCCTCCTCCTCCTCCTCCTCTTCTTCCTTCTCCGAACTAGGAGGGAAGGGAGCATATGGTTCTCTTTTCCGAAGTAGAGAGTGGAAGGAGTAGAAGCTGAAGTAGACGCTGTCCGCATGGATGGAAGTAGAGGTAGAAAGAAGAGGTAGACGGCTAAAGAGGTGAAGATGGATGTGAAAAAGTAGATAGTAGATATTCCATCACATTGATGGTGACGAGAGGAGGAGGAAGAGGAAGAGGAGGAGGAGGAGGAAGAAGCTAAGATGTAGCAAGAGAAGTGGAAGCAGAGGAGGAAGGGAAGTGGAAGAGGAGGAATAGGAGGAACAGGAGGAAGATGAGGAAGAAGAGGATGTGGGGTGAATCAGAAGGGGAAGTGAAAGATGAGGAGGAGGAGGAAGACGTGGTGGAAAAGGAAAGGTAATTGAGGACGAGACAAAGGTGGTCGAGGAGGAGGTGGAGGTGGAGGAGGAGGAGGAGGAAGTAGGGGAAGGTGTGGAGAAAGAGTAGGAGGGTGTGGAAAAAGAAGAGAAGGAAGAGGAAGAGGAAGAGGAAGAGGAGGAGGAGGAGGAAGTAGAGGAGGGGGTGGTACGGGAGGGTGTGGAGGAGAAAGAAGAGGAAGAAGAAGAGGAAGAGGAGGTACGGGAGGGTGTGGACGAAGAGGAGGTGGAGGAGGGTATGGAGGAGGTAGAGGAGGGTGTGGAAGAAGACGAGGAGGAGGAGGAGGAGGTAGGAGAGTGTGGAGGAAGAGGAGGAGGAGTAGCAGCAGTAGGAGGAGGTAGGGGAAGGTGTGGAGGAGGAGGAGGAGGAAATGAAGGAGAAAAGTGGAAGGAGGCCTTGCGTCTTTAATGATCGACTCTGATTGTGTGTTGTTATTGGCCTCAGCTGACACCATCCGTCAGGATGGGGGGGGGGGGAAGGGAGGGGGAAGAAGAGGGTGAGGAGAAAGGAAGGGAGGGGAGATGTGGGGGAAGGCGAAAGGAGGGGAAGGAAGATGAGGGGAGGAGATGGGAGGTGAGGGGGGAAGGAGATAGGAGGTAAGGGGGGGAGGTAAGGGGGGAAGGGGAGGGAGAGGGAGGTGGGGGGAAAGGGAAAGGGAAAGGGAAAGGGAAGGGAGGGGGGATCATGGAGGGAGTGAAGAGGAGAGGGGATTGGAAGAGAGAAGAGGGGAGGAGAGGGGAGGGGAGAGAACGGGAGAGTAAGAGAGTGGAGAGGGTAAGGAAAGAGAGGAGAGAGGAGAGGGGACGAGAAGGGAAGGGAAAGGAAGGGAAGGGAGTGGAAGGAAAAGGAAGGAAAAGGAAGGACAGGGAAGGAGAGAGGAGTAGAGATGAGGGGAGAGAAGGGGAGGGGAGAGAAGGGGAGGGAAGAGAGTAATGGACGGAAGAAGAGAAGGGAGGGGGAATTGGATGTGAAAAGGGAGGGGAGGAGAGGAAGGGAGGGGAGGAGAGGAAGGGAGGGGAGGAGAGGAAGGGAGGGGAGGAGAGGAGAGGAGGGGAGGAGAGGAGGGGAGGAGAAGGGGAGGGAAGAGAGCAAGGGACGGGAGAAGAGAGGGGAGGGGGAACTGGATGGGAAAAGTGAGGGGAGGAGGGGTGGGGAGAGGAGAGGAGGGGAGAGGAGGGGGAGGAGGGGAGGGGAGAGGAGGGGAGAGGAGGGGAGAGTGGGAAGGAGAGAGGGGAGAGGGGAAAGGCCGAGTTATGCAAACGAATGGTTCTGAAAGTGCTGTTTAACTTGCCGAAAGATAATCACGTCAACTTCACTCTGTACATTATCTGGACGAGGCTCTCTCTCTCTCTCTCTCTGTCCCTCTCTCTGTCCCTCTCTCTCTCTCTCTCTCTCTCTCTCTCTCTCTCTCTCTCTCTCTCTCTCTCTCTCTCTCTCTCTCTCTCTCTCTGTCCTCCCCTCTCTCTCTCTCTCTGTCCTCCCCTCTCTCTCTCTCTCTGTCCTCCCCTCTCTCTCTCTTTCTCTCCTTAACAACTCTGAATGTGTGTGTGTGCGTGTGTTTTGTGCGTGTGTAAGCAGATAAACATCGAGAGAGAGAGAGAGAGAGAGAGAGAGAGAGAGAGAGAGTGTTCCTGAAGAAAGAGTCGATCTCACAATTTCTGCGGATGGGACCGGTGGGAATAGTGAGCTGCCACCCAGGAAGTGAACCAGAAAAAGAGGGCAAAAATAGGACAACGAGGAAAAAGGGGGGAATAGGACAGAGAAGAATAAGAGGGGGAATAGGACAGAGAAGAATAAGAGGGGGAATAGGACAGAGAAGAATAAGAGGGGGAATAGGACAAAGAGGAAAGAGGGAATATAGGACAAAGAAGAAAGAGGGGAATAGGACAAAGAGGAAAGAGGAGATATAGGACAAAGAGGAAAGAGGGGGAATAAGACAGAGAGGAAAAATAGGACAAAGAAGAAAATGGGGTGGAAACATGACAACGACGAAAGAGGGGGAAATAAGACAAAAAGAGGGGAAATATGACAATGAGGGAAGGAGGAATAGCAAAAAGCAAAGAGGGGAAATAAGACAATGAGGAAAGATGAATAGGAAAAATAAGAAAGGTGAAATAGGGCAAAGAGGAAATAGGAATATGAAAAAGAAGGAAAAGGGAAATAGGACAAAGAGGAAAGAGGAGGAATAGGACAAATAAGGGAAGAGGAGGAATAGGACAAAGAGGGGAACAGAACGATGAGGAAAGAGGAATAGGTCAAAGAAAGGGGGGAAATAGGACAATGAGGAAAGAGGGGGGATAGGACAAGGAAAAAAGGAAAAAATAGGACAAAGAGGAAAAGGGGAGAAATAGTGAAAAAGCGGAAGTAAAGGAAAGAGGAGGGAGAGGAAAAGAATAAGTACGAGAAAAGGGAGGAAAAGATGAAAAAAAGAGAAGAAAGAGCAGACAAAGTGTGGGAGGAAGAGAGAAAGAGAGGAGGAATTTTACAGACACTTTCCCTATCACCACCACTAACAACAACAACAACAACAACAACGGACAAGCCGAAGTACAAAATTCCCTCCGTCATTTGTGTCCCTCTGCAATGAAACAACAACAACAACAATAATGGCGGCGCGCGCACTCCTAATTAGGTCTCCCCCGTTGTTTCGCTGCCGTGTGAAGGGAACTGTTACTTGGCCTGAAAACAGGGAATGAAGCTGAATTGCCGCCATTTATTTATTCATTCATTCATTCACTTCCCCCTACTCCCCCTTCGCCCATACAATCCCCCCTCAGCCCATACAATCCCTCTACGCCCCTACAATCCCCCTACGCCCATACAACCCCCCTACGCCCCTACAATCCCCCACGCCCCTACAATCCCCCACGCCCCTACAATCCCCCCTACGTCCCTACAATCGCCCTACGCCCATAAAAACCCCTACGCCCATACAATCCCCCCTACGCCCCTAAAATTCCCCCTACGCCCATACAACCCCGTACAATCCCCCTACGCCTATACAATCCCCCCTACTCCCACACAACCCCCTACGACTCCCCTACGCCCCTACAATCCCCCACACGCCCACACAATCTCCCCTACGCCTATACAACCCCCTACGCCCCTACAACCCCCCTACGACCATACAATCCCATTTACGCCCCTACCACCCCCCCTACGCCCATATAATCTCCCCGCCACAGGCAATAGATTAAAAAACTCTGTGCAACACACGAGTCCCCGACAGCTATTAGCGGGAAAAATAATAATAATGGTAATAATAAATAAATAATGATAGTAATGATAATAATAACCTGATGTGTATTATTATATTACAGTTATTAATTCTATTAATGATAGTCATACTGCTACTAGAGTGCGAGATGGACAGCAAAGGGGGGGAAGAGAGTGGGAAAGAGTTCAAATGAAAGAGTGAGGAATGTGAGGAGAGAGTGAGAGCGAAAGAGAGCGAGAGACAAATATATACAGAGAGAAAAGTGAGGCATATAGAGAAAAAAAGAGGTAAAGACAAAGTGAGACAAAGGAGACAAAGAGATAATAGACAAAAGTGAAACAGAGAAAGACAAGAGACAAAAGTGAAACAGAGACAAAAGTGAAGCAGAGAGAGAGAAACGAGAGAAAAGAGAGTGAAAAGAAAGATAAAGATATGAACAGAGAGAAATAGAAAGACAAAAAGAGACAAAAGAGAGGCAAAGAGAGACAAAGAAAAGGACAAAGAGAAACAGAAAGACAAAAAGAGACAAAAGAGAGAGAGAGAGAGAGAGAGAGAGAGAGGTAAGGGACCGATGCCAGCCATATAATGGCGAAGAGAAAGAACCATTGATATCTTGTCCTCATTCATTCATTCGTTCGTTCACCACCGCCTGCCCGGGGCTACTGACTCTCCGTCCTTGATCATGTCAATACTTTAGGGACATCCCTAGGGGCACCCCTACGGATCAGAGTCATTCCGCATTTTTTTACAACTGGAGAGTATTAAAATGATAATGATTTATTATAATGATAATGATTAATGATAATAATAACAATAATAATAACAATGCTAATGATAATAATGATGATAACAATGACAATGGTAATGATGATAATAATAATAATAATAATAATAATAATAATAATAATAATAATAATATCAATAATAATACTAATAACAATAATAATAAATCTTCATTTTGGACTTCTACCGTCTTTTATTTTTGTTGTTGGATGGAAAGTGCGTTGGGAGATTGTGTTGATGAAAGAGTATTGGGATGGTTTGGACACATGGAAAGAATGAGAGAAGAAATATTACTAAAAGAGGTGTGGAATGCAGAGATGGAAGGAGTGAACATAAGGGGGCGACCAAGGATGAGATGGATGGATGGGGTAAAAGGGGCACTGGAAAAGAGGGTAATGTCTGTTGAGAAAGAACGGGAGAGGATAGCAGATAGGGGTGAATGGAGAATGGTTGTGTATGGATGATGCTGGGATACATGAGGGGGGGTAGGTAGGGGATGGGGGGGTGAGGAAGTATTTTTGAGAAATAAATTGACGCAGCCCGAAGGGATTTCTCCCCTTCTCTATTTCTGCACGAGGGGACGGAGAGGGGGGGGGGGGTCGGCGATTTAATGAAGCGACCTTGCTGTGGATGTGCTGTGTCTTGCGACACTGCTTCTGACCCAGGGCAGTGGGTGAGATGCAGAGATGATCTGTCATCCAGGAGGTGCCAAGTTAAGAGGGGGGTAGTGGGTGGAGGGGAGTGGAATGTATGGGGGATGGAATGGGGAGAGGAGTGGTTTTCATGCCTTTGTTTTTTGGCTACCTCCCTTATAAGGGGGAAAAACCTTCGGTATACGGTATGTATGTCATCCTTACATCTCACCTTGACCAGCCCCTCTCTGTCCTATTGCAGGTTCTTTTCCCTATTGGGAGCTTCCAAAATTCGAAAGTTTCCAAAATTGTGAACGAAAAGTTCCGAAAGACGGGAAAAAAAGTAAAAACGCCAGAAGCACTTTCTAATATTCGAAAGGCGTTGGTAGACAGCACCACCATAACTACCACCACAACCACCACCACCACGACCCCAACCACCACCACCACAACCACCACTAAAATAACCACCACCACCACTACTACCACGACCACAACCATCACCACTACCACAACCACCACCACGACCACCACCACAACCACTACCATAACCACCACCACCACCACAACCACCACCACCACCACCACCACGACCACAACCACCACTACCACCACCACAACCACACTTCTTAAATCGATAAGACACGTGAGTGCGAGAGAGAGTTGGGTTGATCTAATTAAGATCTCAGAGTCTTTCTTCTTGGCTGAATGAAATCATCAGGATCCAAATGAACTCAGCCAATGAAGAATCGGGCATCACACACACGCACACACACACACACACACACACACACACACACACACACACACACACACACGAAGAGGGTGATCAGAAGGGTGATATATATATATATATATATATATATATATATATATATATATACATATATATATATATATATATATTATATATATATATATATATATATATATAAGAAATAAACACACACTACAAAATAATATAATCCCACTACATTGAGTAACTGCACTAATTCAAAAGTACTCAAGCGTACAGTCCTTTGAGTACTTCGTGACGTCATCGGCATTCCGGAACAGGAGACGTGTTAACAGGAATCCGGGGAATCCGGGGGAAGGGGGGATAGGAGGAGAGGGGGAGAGGGGGGGGAGAGAGATGGGAGGACCGGGGTCATCCCCAGACGCCCGGAAGTGAATTCCCGGAACGAGCGGCATCTTAATTATCAAGAGCTTAATTAGTTCTAATAAATTCCGGAAGGATTTGGACCCCATTGCAATAGGTTCCGATCGCCTTTGGGTCGTCCATACCAATCCATCAACCAATCAGATTCTACTGATCAACAACCGTCTCCCCCCCCCACTCCCGAGCACTTGCATGAGTAGTACGACTGCGCTCGCATATACCGTGCTACTCCTACAAACTTCTCTCACTCTTGGACTTTGTGTTTATTCCCTGTTACCGCCAGGTGGTTTTATTCAGGTTAGAAAAACGTTTCGTTCGGTACGATCATCGCTCAACGATAATCGTTCATGGCTCAACGTTGATTGTCAAACGATTATCTAGAGGAGCGTTTCTCAACCTTTTTACCCTTACGTAACCTTAAAAAAAAAAAAAAAAAAAAAAAAAATCTTATTTTATTTTCATCGTAATAATAGGTTATATAGGATGATGTCTATGTTACATTATTACAATAACCAAGAATATGTCGTGCGTGTTTAATCATATTACGTATATGAAATGAAATAAAACATCAAAAGTGCATTAGCTTATCTCACTTGTTCTCTGAAAATTGTCCTAACCGAACCTAAAACCAACGCGTTTACGCAGAACTCGGTTAAGTTAATTTATTCTGGTCAAAGGATTAACAGCTTCAACGATTTCATTCGCTTAAAACGTCATTACTACGTCATTCATGTGACGTTACTAATCCCCATCCGTGTTTATGACGTCACATGAATGACGTCAGGCGATTTGTATTAATTTAAAACGTCATTCATGTGACGTCACTAACCCCCTTCCGTTTTTGTGACGTCACATGAATGATGCTAGAAGATTTTATTCACTTAAAACGTCATTCATGTGACGTCACTAACCTCCTTCCGCTTTAGTGACGTCGGGAAATTTTATTCACTTAAAACGTCATTACGTCATTCATGTGACGTCACTAACATCTTTCCGTGTGACGTCACATGAATGACGCCAGACGATTTCATTCAGTTAAAACGTTATTACTACGCCATTTATGTGACGTCACTAACCCCTTTCATCTCCACGGCACCCTGGTCATTGCCAAAAGCTTCGAGTTGGGTCAATATTTCTGCCTAATTACTTTAGCAAATGCGGCCACCCCTTTATGACACAACGCTCACGTGGCAGACGAGTTATGACACACGCCACGCTTTTGGGTGCCCAGTCTACCGATATTCTGGCACAGGGAGATCGACCAGATCAAGGCCAGGGAGGTGAAGGTGAAGTGGAGAAGATGAAGATGAAGACGAAAATAAATATGAACATGAAGAAAAAGAAGAAGAAAAAGAAGAAAGAGGACGACGACGAAGAAGAAGACGAAGGAGAAGAAGAGAAGACGAAGAAGAAAAAGAAGAGGAAGAGGACAGTGATGATCACGAACGTATATAAATAATCCTCTCTCTCTCTCTCTCTCTCTCTCTCTCTCTCTCTCTCTCTCTCTCTCTCTCTCTCTCTCTCTCTCGGAAGAAGGCATAACTACACTTGAAGGACGACCGGGAATATCGAAAACGAATTAATTCTCCAAGTGGGACCTTCGAGGGGGAGGGGGACGGCAGCGGCGCTGGAGGAGGAGGAGGAGGAGGAGGAGGAGGAAGAGGAGAAGGAGGAAGAGGCAGTGTAGAGAGAGAAGTCTGGAGGAGGGAGTGCAAAGGAAGCAGTGTGGAGGAGTGTGGAGGAAGTAATGTGAAAAGCGGATGTGGAGAGGGGAACGTGGTGGAGTTGGAGGAGCAGAACAAGTAGGAAGAAGAAGAAGAGGAAGAGGTGGAGGAGAAGAGGAAGAGGAGGAGGAAGAAGAGGACGATGAGGAAAATGAAGAGGATGAAGACGATGAGGAAAATGAAGAGGAAGAAGACGAAGACGAGAAGGAAGAGGAAGAAGAGAACGACGAAGAGGAGAAAGAATATGAACAGGAAGAAGAGGACGAGGAGAAAGAAGATGAAGAAGAGGACAACGATGAGGAGGAAGAGGAAGAAGAAGAAGAGGACGACGAAGAGAAAGAAGAGGAAGAGGAAGAAGCAATAAGAACAGAAGAGATACAAAACCAAAGAGGGCAAATAAACAAAGGGAGAGAGAGGGAGTGAAGAGGTGGGAGTGAAGAGGAGGAGTATGAGGAGGATGAGGAATGGGAGGAAGAGGAAGCGTCAGAGGAGGATGAGGAGTGGGAGGAAGAGGTGGAAGACGAGAAAAAGGAGAAGGAGGAGGAGGAGGAAGAGGAGAACAAGGAGTGGGAGGAAGAGGAGGCAAAGGAGTCAGAGGAGGAGGAGTGGGAGGAAGAGGTGGAAGAGGAGAAAAAGGAGTAGGAGGAGGAGGAGAAGGAGGAAGAGAAGGAGTATGAGGAGGAGTAGGAGGAGGAGTAGGAAGAGAAGGAGGAGGAAGAGGCACAGGAGGATGAGGAGTGAGAGGAGGCAGAGGAGTATGAGGTGTGCGAGGAAGAAGTGGAAGAGGAGAAAAAGGAGTAGGGAGGAGTTGGAGTAAGGAGGATTTGGAGTAGGAGGAGGAGGAGGAGGAGGAGGAGGAGGAGGAGGAGGAGTGGTGATAGAAGCAATGATCGGTGATTGGCACCTGAGCCGTGGAGGAGAGAAGGACCAGAGTGATTGGGGACCAGGAACGATTGGCATGAAGAGTGATGATTGGCATTTGGCGCCAGATATGGGATGATTGGCCTCAAGTGGGTCGGGGGGAGGGGGAGGGAGGAGGGAGAGGGAGGAGGGAGAGGGATGGGGTGGGGAGAGGGGAAAGGGATGGGGTGGGGGAGAGGGGAGAGGGATGGGGTGGGGGAGAGGGGAGAGGGATGGGGTGAGGGGAGGGGGAGAGAGATGGGGTGGGGGAAGAGTGGAGAGGGATGGGGTGGGGGGGAGGAGGGAGAGGGATGGGGTGAGATGGGGGAAGGAGGGAGAGGGATGGGGTGAGATGGGGGAAGAGGAAGAGGGATGGGGTGAGATGGGGGAAGAGGAAGAGGGATGGGGTGAGATGGGGGAGGAGGGAGAGGGATGGGGTGAGATGGAGGAGGGAGAGGGATGGGGTAGAGGGTGGAGGGAGAGGGATGGGGTGGGGGACATATGGGATGAGATGGGGGGAGGAGGGAGAGGGATGGGGTGAGGGAGAAGGAAAAGGGATGGGGTAGAGGGTGGAGGGAGAGGGATGGGATGGGGGAGACATGGGGTGAGGTGGGGGAGGAAGGGAGGGGAGGAGGGAGAGGGATGGGGTGAGGTGGGTAGAGGAGGATGAGGGATGGGGTGAGGGAGGAGGGAGAGGGATAGGGTGTGGGATAAGGGAAAGGGGTGGGGTGAAGGGGAAGGGGGGAGAGAGTAGAGGGGGAGGGCAAGAAGGGAAAGGGATGGGGTGAATGGGAAGACTGAGAGTGAGGGGGAAGGGGTGAGGGGTGGATGGGAGAGGGATGGGGTGAAGAGGAAGAGGGAGGGGTAGAAGGGAGAGGGAGTGGGAGAATGTAGGGAGAGTGGGAGGGTTGGGAGAATAGGGAGAGTAAGGACACTGGGGTGAGTGAAGAGAGGATGGGGGTCAATGAGCAGAGGGGGTGAGGGGAGAGAAGGGGGAGAGTGGGGGAGTATGGGGGGGGGGGTTGAAGTGTTCGTGAAGACTATGATGGCGCCCTTTAAAAGAGATGACCCGAATTGATGGATGGATGGACTGGGCGGTCCTCGGGAACTTCGAGGAGGAGGAAGAGGAGGAGGAGGAGGAAGAGGAGGAGGAAGAGGAGGAGGAAGAAGAGAAGGAGGGAGGAGGAGAAAGAAGACGAGGAAGGGTGATGAGGAAGAGAAAGAGAAGGAAGGATGATGAGGAAGAGGAGGAAGACGAGGAGGAAGAGGAAAAAGAGGAGGAAAAGGAAGAAGAGGAGGAAGAGGAGAAAGAAGAAGAAGAGAAGGAGAAAGAAGACGAGGAAGGATGATGGGGAAGTGGAAGAGGAGGAGGAGGAGGAAGGATGATGAGGAGGAGGAAGAGGAGGAAGAAGAGGAGGAAGAGAAGGAAGGGGAGAAGGAAGGGGAGGAGAAAGATGAGGAAGGATGATGAGGAAGAGGGGAAGGACGAGGAGGCAAACGAAGAGGAAGATAGAGAGGAGAGGACGAAGAGGAAGAAAAAGAGTAAGATGAAGAGGAGCAGGAGAACAAGCAAGATGAGAAGAAGAGAGGAAGGAAGAGGAGAAGGAGGAAGGAGGAGGAGGAAGAAGGAGGAGGAGGAAGGAAGAGGAGGAGCAAGGAAGAAAAAAAGGATGAGGAGGAGAAAAAAAGGAAGAGGAGGAGAAAAAAAGGATGAGGAGGATGAGGAGGAGGGAGGTAAAGGAGTAAGAACGAGGAAGATGAGAAAGACGAGGAAGGACAAAGAGGAGGAAGGAGGAGGAAGGAGGAGGAGGAAGGAGGAGGAGGAGGAGGAGGAAGGAGGAGGAGGAGGAAGGAGGAGGAGGAGGGAGGAGGAGGAGGAGGAGGAGGAGGAGGGAGGAGGAGGAGGAAGGAGGAGGAGGAAGGAGGAGGAGGAAGGAGGAGGAGGAGGAGGAAGAGGAGGAGGAGGAGGAGGAGAGGAAGGAAGAGGAGAAAAAAGGTGGAGGAGAAAAAAGGAAGAGGAGGAGGAGGAAGGAAGAGGAGAAGGAGGAAGGAAGAGGAGAAGGAGGAAGGAGGAGGAGGAGGAGGAGGAGGAGGAGGAGGGAGGTAAAGGAGTAAGAACGAAGAAGATGAGAAAGACGAGGAAGGACAAAGAGGAAGAGAAAGAAGAGGAGGAAGAAGAGAATGAAGAGGAGGAAAAAGAGAATGAAGAGGAGGAAGAAGAGAATGAAGAAGAGGGAGAAAAAGATGAGGAAGAGGAGAATGAAGATAAGGAGGAAGAAGAGGAGAATGAAGAGGAAGAAGAGAATGAGGAGGAGGAAGAAGAGAATGAAAAAGAAGAGAAAAAGATGAGGAAGAGGAGAATGAAGAGGAGGAAGAAGAGTGAAAAAAGAAGAAAAAAAGATGAGGAAGAGGAGAATGAAGAAGAGGAGGAAGAAGAAGAGAATGAAGAGGAGGAAGAAGGGAATGAAGAAGAGGAGGCAAATGGTAGAGCTCTTCCAGAAGCCTTACTCCCAACTTCTCCAACAGTCACCACCACCACCATCACTACCATCAGCACTAACACCATCATCACCACCACCATCACCACTATCACAACCATCACCACTACCATCATCACCATTACTACTACCATCTTCACCACCACCATCATCACCATTACTACTACCATCTTCACCACCACCATCATCACCATTACCACTACCATCTTCACCACCACCATCTTCACCACTACCATCACCACCACCATCACCACTACCATCTTCACCACCACCATCACCACTACCATCATCACCACTACCATCACCACCATTACCACTACCATCTTCACCACCACCATCACCACTATCCTCTTCACCACCACCATCACCACTACCATCATCACCACCATTACCACTACCATCACCACTACCATCTTCACCACCACCACTACCATCATCACCATTACCACTACCATCTTCACCACCACCATCACCACTACCATCATCACCACCACCACCGCTACCACCACCATCACCACCATTACCACTACCATCATCACCACCACCACCATCATCAATGACCCTCGTTTACTGATTGTGTTTTAATTGACGCTTGGCGATTCTATTCACATTAAGAAAGGACTGTCGAATAGGGAGAGAGAGAGAGAGAGAGAGAGAGAGAGAGAGAGAGAGAGAGAGAGAGAGAGAGAGAGAGAGAGAGAGAGAGAGAGAGAGAGAGAGAGAGAGAGAGAGAGAGAGAGAGAGAGAGAGAGAGAGAGAGAGAGAGACCCAATTACTGCAATACTGCCCACCGAATCCAATGACTTTATTTCTTATTTCCGAAATTTGACGACTGAAATTAACATTTCAATTACCTTAATGAAGCGATCACAAATTATATAAAAATTACATTTTTCGTGATATCTATTGTACACTTCACTAATACGTCTTCCAATGCCATTTTTTTTCTTTTTTTTTCTGAAAATGGAAGACTGTTTCTAGCTTCATTATCTATACTCTCTCAGAAATCAGTATACTGATAACGATAAGAATAAATAATTAAATAAATAAATAAATAAATAAATAAACAAAATAAAATAAATAAATTATATTCTGTACATATTAAAATGAATTAGGTTTATTTCAAAATAAATTTCTGAAAAACAAAATACATAATTTGAAACCTGAACTATTACTATGTCAGAACTATCAGGTGTCTCAAATCGTGATACTCTTTTACTTTTTCATATTTGAGTTCACCTGTTTATCTTTTATTCCATATTATTTAATTTATTTATCTATTTGATTACTTTTCCTTTTTGTGGGATTTCCCAAGTCTCGAATTTATCGAAGACGATTTATAAACGCAAATCTAAAAACAAATAAATGAATAAATGAATAAATAAGTAAATAAATAATAAAAAATAAAAATAAACAAATAAGATAAAACAAATAAAAACAAATAAAATGAATGATAATAATTATAATAATAATAATAATGATAATAATAATAATTAGATTAATAAAAAAAAAACCGCATCTGCTCCTGAATGTGCAAACAGACTTGTCAATATTATCTCAAGAATTATTTTTTCTGACATCTTGGTTAAATACGAGTATATATGCCATGAATAATTGTTTATAATTCAAATTAATGACTTTTGAGACACCCAGTTCATTAATAAATAATTTGCATATGAACAACTATATACATCTAAATGAAGGAAATACAAATTGTATATGAACACACACACACACACACACACGTACACAACATACACCTTGCGAGCGAAGAAGTAAATCAAATACATACACACACATACACACACACACTCACATGTACACAGCATACACACACCTTGAGAACAAAGGAGTAATTCACATCCATACACATACAACACACACACACACACACATATACATGTGCACAACATACACACACCTTGAGAGCGAAGAAATAAATCACACATACACACACACCTTGAGAGCGAAGAAGTAAATCACACATACACATACTCACACATACACATACACATACACACACACACACACACACACACACACACACACACATACACTCACGAGGACCCTTTTCTATAAACGTACTCACGCGAAAGGGGAAATCCTTCCGCTGACATCCCGTTTTCTATGAACGTACTCAAAAGCAGACGAGCGGGCTACCCACTCAGATCGGGACCGACCCATTACAAACCTGAAATTTAGGAGAGAAATTTCAGGTCAGTCGTAGACCGTTGCTGTGAAAGAATGATAAACGAGAGAGAGAGAAAAGAGAGAGAGAGAGAGAGAGAGAGAGAGAGAGAGAGAGAGAGAGAGAGAGAGAGAGAGAGAGAGAGAGAGAGAGAAGAGGAAAGAGAGAGAGAGAGAAAAGGAAAGAGAGAGAGGAGAGAAGGGAGAGAGAGAAGGGCGAGAGGGAAGGAGAGAGAAAAAGAGAGGTGAGAGAGAGACGGGAGAGAGAATGGCGAGAGACAGAGAAAGAGAGAAAGAGATAATGGCATTCGTTTTTTTCTCTCATGTTGGAGTCATTACCAAGACCACCGTATAATTGTTTCTCACAGAAAAAGGTGAAAATAAATAAAAAATAAATAAAATAAAATAAAAAAACAAAAAAATCGGGCGGAACTATAGGAGCTGCTTTGATGTATTTTTGTATACATATTTCATTTTGTGGCGAATACAGGGCTGTGTGCATGCGCGTGAGCGCGCACGTACGCGAGTTTTACATGTAATATGACAAGGAGGTACAATGACATAACATGATGACAGGAGACCTTTTGGTCCGTAAGGAGCTCGGATCACGAAAAATATATATATATAATAAAATAATAATAAAAACGATAACAATAACAATAGTAACAAAAAATAATAAAAGAATAATAATAATACCGATAACAATGATAATAATAAAATAATAATAATAATGATAACAATAATAATAATAATAAAATGATAATAATAATAATGATAATAATAATGATAAAATAAAAAATAATAACAATGACAGTAATAATTGAAATTTTCGAAGTACATATCAGTAACTTCCCCGGTACTACTTCGAGTTTATAGGCCATGACGTACATCCCATTCCCCAACGCTGACAGCCAGAAACACACCAGGACCATAAGGATGATCATACCATACATCAACGTTGCAATTTCACCCTTGCGACGGAGAAGAGGCGAATGTGTGTGTTCAAAAACGTGGTGAAGAGGAGAGAAGAGAGAATTAAAGAGGAGGCGAAAGAGAGCAGTAGGGCAGGAGGGGCCAATGAAGAGAGTGAAAGTCACGAAGAGAAGAGAGTAGAGAAAGGTAAAGAGGAGAGAAGAGAGAATTATAGAGGAGACGAAAGAGCAGTAGGGGAGGGGCCAATGAGGAGAGAAAGAGAGCGAAAGGCACGAAGAGAGGAGAGTAGAGAGTGACTACACTCCTGCTTTTTCAAAAGCTCTTTAAAGCACCATAAACTTATTTTGCTCCCTCCTCTCTTCTGCCTCCTCCTATTTTCTCTCTTTCGCCTACTTTTTATTCCATCTTCTTTTGTTCTCTTCGGGTTCTTTATTTCCATAACGTCAATCATCATTGGCGTTTAGCCTGAGCACCAAATCCTCCTCTTCTTCCTCCTCCTCCTCCACCTCCTCTTCTTCCTCCTCCTCCTCCTCCTCCACCTCTTCTTCCTCCACCTATTCAAACTCGAATTTTAAACTGATGACTTTTTGAAATCATGACCTCTCTATGTGCACACACGCGTGCGCGCGCACACACACACACACACACACACATACACACACACACACACACACACACACACACACACACAGGAATGTACATAACATTTGTGTGTATATGTGTGAGTATTAATGTGTGGTTGTGTGTGTATGCTTGTGTGTGTGTGTTTATATATATTATATATATATATATATATTATATATATATGTGTGTGTGTGTGTGTGTGTGTGTGTGTGTGTGTGTGTGTGTGTGTGTATGTAAACGTGCTTGCGCACCTGTAACTGTGCACATAGGCGCGCACGCACACACACACACACACACACACACACACACACACACACACACACACACACACACACACACACACACACACAGAAAGGGCCGGGAAGGAGACGAGTGGAGTGACGGAGTTCAAGAAGTATCGAGAGTTTTGTACCTCGAGGGTCACACTAGGTCGAGGCTGATGTGCGACTCGAAGTGACGGGAAAGGAAGGGAAGGGAACGAAGAAGGGAAGGGAACGAAGAAGGGAAGGGAAAAGGTAAATGAATAGGGAGAGGCAAATGAGAAGAGGAGTAAAGGTGGTAGCAGAAAGAGAAGTAGGAGGAGAGAGGATTATGAGGAGGAGGAAAGTAAGAGGAAGAGGAGGAAGAGGAGGAGGAGGAAGAGGGGGAAGAGGAGGAGGAGGAGGAGGAGGAGGAGGAGGAATAGGAGTAAAAAGGAGAATAGGAGAAGGAGAAGGTAGAGGAATAGGAAGAGGAGAAGGTAGAGGAGAAGGAAGAGGGGAAAGAAGAGAAGGTAGAGGAGAAGGAAGAGGAGGAGGAAGGAGGAGGAAGAAGGGGAGGAGGAGGAGAAAGAGGGACCAGAAATGCATACCGGCGCCTCTACGGTATATGAAGAAAATGAAATGTTGCAGAGGAAAATTGAAGATCAACGGAGTAGAAACGGCTGAGTGGGAGAGAGAGAGAGAGAGAGAGAGAGAGAGAGAGAGAGAGAGAGAGAGAGAGAGAGAGAGAGAGGAGAGAGAGAGGCAGGGTTAGAGGGTTAGAGAGGGAGAGGGAGAGGGAGAGGCAGTGGGACGGGCAGTGGGAGAGTGAGGGGAGATGGAGAGAGAAAGGGTGATAGGGAGTGGGAGAGTGAGGGGGTGAGGGAAGGGAGAGGCAGTAGGATAGGGAGGGGGAGATGGTGAGGGGAGGGGAATGGGGGAAGGGGGAGGGAGAAGGAAAGGGAGGAGAGGGGAAGGGGAGGGAGGGGAAATGGAGAGGAAAAGGAGGAAGGGGAGGGAGAAGAGGAATGGGAGGTAGGGGGAGAGGGAGGGGGAGAGGGAGAAGGGAGGGGAAAGGGGGAGGAAAGGGGGAGGGGAGTGGAAAGGGGGAGGGGAGGGAAGGGGAGGGGGAAAGGGGAAGGGGGAAGGGAAGGGAGAAGGGGAGGGAGAAGAAAGGAGGGAAGGGGGGAAGAAGGGGGGAAGGAGGGAAGAGCGAGGGGGAAAGGGGGAAGGGGAGGAGAAAGGGGGAAAAGGGAGGGGAAAGGGGGAAGGGGGAGGAAAGGGGGAGGGGAGTGGAAAGGGGGAGGGGAGAGGGGAAGGAAGAGGGGGAAGAGAGGGAAGGGAAGGGAGAAGGAGAGGGAAGGGGAAAGCGGGAAGGGTTGGGGAAAGGGGGAAGGGGAGGAAAAAGGGGGAAGGGGAGGGAGAAGGAAGGGGAGGAAAAAGGGGGAAGGGGAGGGAGAAGGAAAGGGAAGGGGGAAGAGGAGTGAGGGGGAATAGAGATGGAAAGGAGGAAGGTGAGGAAGAGGAAAAATGGGAGGTAGGGGGAGAGGGAGAGGGAGGCATATACTGAGCGCTGACTGAGAGGAAAGAGGAAGAGAGGAGGAAGAAGAGGAGGAGGAGGAAGAGGTGAGAGGTGCTCAAGTGCAGTGCAGGAAAGAGAGGGAGATAGTGGGTGGAGGAGTTGGAGAGGAGGGAAGAAGTGGAGGGGAGGGAAGAGGTGGAAGGAAGAGGTGGAGGGAAGAGGTGGAGGGAAGGGAAGAAGTGGAGGGGATGGAAGAGGTGGAGATGGATAAGGAGGGAAGGAATGAGGAAGGACGGGATGAGGAGTGGAGGGAAGAGAAGGAGGGGAGGGAGCTGGAGGGGAGTTAGATAATGGGAAGGGAGAGGTGGAGGGGAGGGAAGAGGTGGAGGGGAGGGAAGAGGTGGAGGGGAGGAAAGAGGTGGAGGGGAGGGAAGAGGTGGAGGGGAAGGAAGATGTGGAGGGGGAGGGAAGATGTGGAGGGGATGGAAGATCTGCAGATGGATAAGGAAGGGAGAAATGAGGAAAGAAGGGATGAGGAGTGGAAGGAAGAGGTGGAGAGTGAGGAGGAGGTGAAGGAAGACGAGGTGAAGGAGGAGGAGGTGAAGGAGGAGGTGAAGGAGGAGGTGAATGAGGAGATGAAGGAGGAGGAGGAGGAGGAGGTGAATGAGGAGGAGGAGGAGGAGGTGAAGGAGGAGGAGGGAAAAGCTATTGTAGAAAGAAGAGAAAGACGTATAGAGACGAATCGAAGAGATAAGAGTGGACGTGAGAGATAAAAGAGAAAAAAGAGAAAAAGAAAAAACGAGAGAAAAATAGTTGAGATGGATTTAAGGATTTGAAACGGAGGACAAAAAGTTGAAGAAGAAAAAAAGAGAGACAAAAGGAGAGAAAGTTTGGAGTAAAGAGAAAAAGAGAGGAAGAGAAAATAGAAAAGAAGGGAAGAGAAGAGGATAAAAGAATGAAGAGGAGAATGAAGAGGAAGGGGAGAAGAAAGGAAAAAGAAGAGAAGAGGAGGGAAGAAGAGAAGAAAAGGGAGGACAAGAGAAGAGAAGAGGAGGAAGACAAGAGAAAAGAGGAAAGCAGCGAATAAGAGTGAAGACAAGAGAAGAGGAAAAAGAGAAGAAAGAAGAGAATTGGGAAGAGAAGAGGAGGGAAGAAGAGAAGAGATGGAAAGAAGAGAAGAAAATGAGAGAAGAGAAGGAAGAAGAGAAGAGGAGGAAGAAGAGAGGAAGAGAAGATGAGAAGATAAGGAAAGAAGAGAAGAGGAGGGAAGATGTGAACAGAAGACAAGAGAAGAGGAAGAAGAAGAGAAGATGAGAAAAGAGAAGGAAGAAGAGAAGATGTGAGAAGGAAGAAGAGGAGAGAGGAGGAGGAGGAGGAGGAAGAAGTGAAGAAGAGAGAAGAGGAGGAATAAGAGGAAATGAGAGAAGAGGAGGAAGAAGAGGAGATGAGAGAAGAGGAGGAAGAAGAGGAGATGAGAGAAGAGGAGGAAGAAGAGGAGATGAGAGAAGAGGAGGAAGAAGAGGAGATGAGAGAAGAGGAGGAAGAAGAGATGAGGAAGAGGAGGAAGAAGAGATGAGGAAAGAAGAAGAGGAGGGAAGAAGAGAAGGAAGAAAAAAAGAGAAAAAGAAGGAAAACGAGGAGAGGGAAGAAGAGTGAAAAAAGAGAAGAGACAAAAAGAGAAACGTAGAGAAGAGAGAAAAGAGGACGAATTCGCTCTTTCTGCCGCCAGCTGATTTTATTCAGCTAAGGGTGGTGGTGGAGATAGTGATGGTGATAGTAATGGTGATGTAGGTAGTGGTGGTGTTAGTTGTGGTGGTGGTGATGGTGATAGTAGTAGTGGTGATAGTACTGGTGGTGGTAGTCGTGATGGTGATGGTGAAGGTAGTGGTGGTGGTGATAGTTGTGATGATAGTGGTGGTGGTGGAGGTAGTGGTGGTGGTGGAGGTAGTGGTGGTGGAAGTGTTGGTGGTGGTGTAGGTAGTGGTGGTGTAGGAAGTGGTGGTAGTGGTGGTGGTGGTGGAGGAGGTAGTGGTGGTGATAGCTGTGATGGTAGTGGTGGTGGTAGAGGTAGTGGTGGTGATGGTTGTGGAAATAGTAGTGGCGGAGGTGGAGGTAGTGGTGGTGGAGTAGTGATGGTGGTGGAGTAGTGATGGTGGTGGAGGTTGTAGTAGTGGTAGTGGTGGTGGAGGAGGTACTGGTGGTGGTAATAATGGTGGTGATGGTTGTGGAAATAGTAGTGGCGAAGGTGGAGGTAGTGGTGGTGGGGGTGGTCACGGTTGAGGTGGAGAAGGAGGAGGTAATGGTGGTGGTAGTAGAGGTGATGGTGTCGGGGGGGGGGGGAGGGGAGAATCTCGGGGGAATCACATACCCCTTCCCTTGAAGAAGGTTCAACCCCCCCCCCCGACTCAAAATTTTGGTTTCGATTTTCGAAGGCCAATTTTTACGAGCGTCAGGTCTCTTTGGGTGAAAGGTGGCGGGGGGTGGGGGGGGAGGGTCCTTCCAGTTTCAAAACAAAAAATTTCGTCCTCAGATTGAAGATCTCACTTCAAAGAGAAGAAAAGAAGAGGAAGAAGAAAAGAAAAAGTAAAGAAATAAAAAGACGAGAAGATATAGAATAGGAAAAACAGGAAGAGAAAGAAGAGGAAAAGAGTAAGAAGAGGAAGAGGAGGAAAAGAAGAGAGAAAAATAGGAACAGAAAGAGAAAAAGGAGAGAAAGAATAGGAAAATAGGAAGAATAGGAAGATGAAGAAAAGAAAAAAGAACAGAGAAATAGGAAGAGAAAGAAAAAGAAGGAGAGAAAGAATAGAAAAAGAGAAAGAGGAAGATGAAGAAGAGGAAAAAGAAGAACAGAGAAAAAGAGGAAGAAAAATAGGAGAGGAATAACAGAGGATGAAGAGAAGGGAGAGAAAGAATAGAAAGAAGAGGAAGAAGTGAAAGAGGAAGCTAAATTTAATCGCCAGAATCTAACCAGAATAAACTGGATCAATAGTGTCACTAAGCAAAAGCAGTTATTTAGAAACTAGGAGACAATGACGTCACATGATGACATCATATGATGTCACAGATCACGTTACAAATGATGTCATGTATAATTTCATCACAAATGACGTCACATGTCACAGCTGACGTCATATGTCAAAATTGTTAAAATTTCGCCAAAAATGGTGTCACGACACAGGTGATAACAAGTACAATCACGCCCGTGACGTCACAGTACGAGACCCTACGTCACTCATGACAATAGGAGGGGCTACGAGAAATATAGAAAAAATATATATATATATAAATCTAAATGCAAAAATATTGATAAATAAACAAGTCAAATACAAACAAAGACTGAAAACAAAAGAATTGCCACGCATTTGTCATAATGAGACAAAGAAAACAAAGACCGGGAACAAAGAATTAGGAAATGAACAAACGAAACATAACCAGAACGTTCAAAACGTCTGAAGGGAACAAACAAACAAATAAATAAAACAAGCAAACGAATAAGAATAGAAATAAGTCAAAAGCGAGTGTGGGGGAGGGGGAAGGGGGGGCGGATGGGGGGAGGATGAGGTGGGGGGTGGGGGGATTACCGTGAGCGGAGAATGGGATTAAATGATTGAGAAGAACAAGAGAAAGGCCAAAAGGTTTAAATGAGAAATGAACGAAAAATAAAGAAAACGACGAAGGGAAGAAAAGAATTTAGAAGAGGGATCGAAGGAGGAGGGAGGGAGGGAGGGAGGGAGGTGGAGGAGGGAGTTAAGGGGAGGAGGGGTAGGGAAAGGAGGAAAAGAGGGAGAGGAGGGAAAGGGGGGAATGAAGAAAGGTAGGGAGAGGAGGAAGAGGGTATAGGAGGAAGAGGGTAGAGGAGGAAGAGAGGGAAATGAAGAAGAGAAGGAGATGAAGAGAGGGAAAGGAGGAAGAGAGGGAGATGAGGAGGGGGAGGAGGAAGAGGGGAGAGGGGGATGAGGGGAGAGGAGCAAGAGGGGTGAGGAGTAAGAGAGGGAGATGAGGAGGAGGGGAGATGAGGAAGAGAGGGAGATGAGGAGGAGGGGAGATGAGGAAGAGGGGAGAAGAGGAAGACGGGAGAGGGAGAAGAGAGGGAGATGAGGAGGAGGGGAGGAGGAAGAGGGGAGAGGAGGAAGAGAGGGAGAGGAGGAAAAGGGGCGAGGGGTAGGGGAAGGAGGAAGAGAGGGAGAGGGTAGGGAGGGGAGGAAGAAGGATGGGGAGGAAGAAGGGAGAGAAAGAAGAGAGGGAGATGAGGAAGAGGGGAGAGGAGGAAGATGGGAAAGGGGAAGAGATGAAAAAAGGGGATGGAAGAGGGAAGGGGAGAGGATGTATCAGAAGAGAAGAGGGACTCGAAAAAGAAAAAGGAGAGGAAGAGAGGCAAGAGGAGGGGAGAGGAAGAGAGGGGAGGGGAGAAATGAAAGAAAGATGAGGAAAAAGTGAATGAAAGGAGGAAAGATGGAGGAAAACAGGGAGGGAGGGAGAGAAAGTGGGAAGAAGGGAAAGGTGGAGGGAGGAGAGGTGGGAGGGAGGGAGAATTGGGAGGGATGGAGGGAGGAGAGAGAGAAAGAGAGAGAGGGAGAGAGAGAAAGAGAGAGAGAGAGAGAGAGAGAGAGGGAGGGGGGAGGGAGGGAGGGAGAGAGAGAGAGAGACAAAGATAGAGATAGAGATAGAGAGAGAGAGAGAGAGACAGAGAGGAAGGAAATACAAAGGTAAAGGAAAAGTGGGAAGGAGTGGGAAGGAAAGACGAAAAGATGGGTAAGTGGAAGAGGAAGAAGGAAAGAGGGAGAGGAAGGCGGAAGGAGTAGGAAGGAAAGAGGGAAGGAGCGAGCTTGCTCCTTACTTGCCTAAGTATATTTCCTATGCAAATCCAGGATTTAATATTAATGCATTCCATACACATTGGATAATTTGGTGACAACGGATGGGATGGGGGGAAAGGGGGGAAGGGGGTAGGGGGAAAGAAGGAGAGGGGACCAAGAAAGGGGAGGGGGGAGGAATGGGAAGGGGGAGAGGATGGGGGGAAGATAAGATGAGGAAAGGAGGAAAGTAGAGAGGGGAAGAGGAAATAGAGGAAAAGAGGAGCGAGGGGAGAGGGGAGGAAAGTGGGAAGGGGAGGAGGAAAGTGGGAAAGGGGAGAAAAGGGAGGAAGGTAAAGAGAGGAGATAGTAAAGGAGGAAGGAAGAGAGGAAAGAAGGGAGAGGGGACAGGGAGAGAGAGAGAGAAAGGAAAAGAGAGAGAGAGAGAGAGAGAGAGAGAGAGAGAGAGAGAGAGAGAGAGAAAGGAAGAGAGAGAGAGAGAGAGAGAGAGAGAGAGAGAGAGAGAGAGAGAGAGAGAGAGAGAGAGAGAGAGAGAGAGAGAATTAATAAAAAATAGAAAAAAGGAAAAAGAGAAAAGAGAAAAATTGAAAATTGAGTAGAAGGAGAGTGAGACTGGGAGAGAGAGAAGAAGGAGAAGCAGGGAAATAGGTTAGCAAACGAAGTGAAAATGAATCCCAATAATGACGGTGAAGAGTGGAAGAGAGAGAGAATGCATGATAATGAGAGAGAGAGAATGCATGGTAATGTGAGAGAGAGAGAGAGAAGGAATATCGAAAAATCGAGTTTGGGATGATAAAAGAGAAAAAGAGAGAAAGAGAAAGAGAGAGAGAGAGAGAGAAGAGAGAGAGAGAGAGAGAGAGAGAGAGGTTAGTAAGATGGAAGAAGGCAATAAACGAAAAAGAAAAAAATATATATAAAAATGGTGAAGAAAGTAATAAGCGAGGAAGGGCAGTAAAGCATGATTAATGCAATTTGGAGTTAAACACAGAGACGCGGGCCCGCGCGCAC
>NC_134793.1:12052439-12075542 GCF_046742065.1 Oratosquilla oratoria | reverse complement strand
GAGAGGGCCAAGAGGGGAGATGGGGTAAGCGGGAACAGAGGGGTAGGCGGGGCCATGGGGGTAAGAGGGAAGAGAGTGGGTAAGAGGGGAGAGAGTGGGTAAGAGGGGAGAGAGTGGGTAAGAGGGGAGAGAGTGGGTAAGAGGGGAGAGAGTGGGTAAGAAGGGAGAGAGTGGGTAAGAGGGGAGAGAGTGGGTAAGAAGGGAGAGAGTGGGTAAGAGGGGAGAGAGTGGGTAAGAGAGTACATGGGGCTATGAGGGGAGAGAGGTTGGTAAGAGGGGAGAAGGGCACGAGGGGAGAGAGGGGTAAAAGGGGAGAGGGGGTAAAAGGAGAGAGGGGGTAAAAGGAGAGAAGAGGTAAGAGGGGAGAGGGACACGAGGGGGGAGAGGGGCACGAGGGGCACGAGGGGGGAGAGGGGCACAAAGGGAGAGATGTGTAAAAGGGGAGAGGGGGTAAAAGGAGAGAGGGGGTACAAAGGGAAATGGGGGTAAGAGTGGGGAGAGATGGGGAAAGCGGGGGGAGGTGGGAAAAGAGAGTGGGTAAGAGGGGAGAGAGGGGGGTAAGAGGGGAGAGAGGGGGGTAAGAGGGGAGAGAGGGGGTAAAAGAGAGGGGGTGTTAAGAGGGGATGATGAGGGGGGTCTTACAAGGGGAAGGGGGTTAAAAGGGGCGAGGGCGGTAAAAAGGGAAACGGGGGTAAGAGTGGGGAGATATGGGGAAAGCGGAGGGGGAAAGCGGGGGAGGTGGCAAAAGAGAGGGGGTAAGAGGGGTGAGAGGGGGGTAAAAGGGGAGAAGGGGGTAAAAGGGGGAGGGGGTAAAAAGGGAAACGGGGGTAAGAGTGGGGAGATATGGGGAAAGCGGAGGGGGAAAGCGGGGGGAGGTGGCAAAAGAGTGGGGGTAAGAGGTGTGAGAGGGGGGTAAGAGGGGAGAGGGGGGTAAAAGGGAAGGGAGGGGGCTAAGTGGGAGAAATGCAAGGAGATGGGGAAAAGAAAAAGCTGAAAGTGGAGAAGGTAAAAGGGGGAGAGGAGACAATGAGGGGAGGGTTAAGGAAGAAAATGGGGTGAGGGAAGCGAGAGAAAAGAAAATGAAATGAGGGAAATGGGGATTAAAAAAAGAGGGGAGGAGAGACACGGGTAGGGAAAAGAGGGAAAGGGGGAAGAGACGGAGAAAAGAGGAGGAAGGAAAGAGGGGGGAATGAATGGTGGGAAGGAAAGGGAGGTAAGGAAAGAGGGTATAGAAAAGTGGGGAGGAAAGGGGGGAAGGATAGAAGGGAAGGAAAGAGGGGACGTAAAGGAGAAGGAAAGGGGGTAAGAGAGGGGAGGAAAAGGGAAGGAAAGTGGGGAAGAGGAAGGAAAGAGGGAGAAGGTGGAGGGCGAGATGAAGTGGAGAAGAATGAGGGGTGGGGGAAGGAGAAGGAGGGAGGGGGTTGGGGAAGGGAGTAGGGGAAGGAGGGAGGGGGTTGGGGAAGGAGGGAGTGTGTGGAGGGAGTAGTAAGGGAAAGGATGGAGGGAGGGGGAAGGAGGGAGGAGTTGGCGAAAGCGAAAAGATGAGGGAGAGGAGGGGGAAGAGTAAAGGGGAGAGCGAGGGCAATTGGAGGAGGGCGAGAGAAGGCCAGCTGGGAGTGGGAGATTTAGGAGTAGGATCTTTCGGAGTAGGAGTAGAAGAAGGCGGAGGCGGAGGAGGAGGAGGAGGAGGAGTAGGTGTAGAAGACGTAGGAGGCGGCGGCGAAGGAGTAGAAGAAGGAGGCGGGGGAGGAGTATAAGTAGGAGTAGAGGTAGATATAGAAGCAGGAGTAGGAGGTGGAACAAAAATAGGAAAAGTTGGAGTAGTAGTAACAGGAGTAGAGGTAGAAGTAGAGGGAGGAGGAGGAAGAGTAGAAGTAAGAGTAGAAGGGGGAGGAGGAGGTGGAGGAGGGGGTGGTGGAGGTGGGAGGAGGAGGAGGAGGAGGAGGAGGAAATAGCTGGAGCGAAAAGGGAGCCACGATGACTCACGGCCGCTCCAAGGCTATGGTCGCATGGGGTCGACGGCGCATCAAATGTCACGGCGCCAATTAGCCAGTCCGTTTTTTTCCGCGCGCCATTATACCCACGCCAATGATTGTTAACACATCAACCCTCGTTAAGAAACAGTCTCAAGTCGGCGTATCACATGGAAGTGTTATGCCAAGTGTTTGGCCAATAGTGATATAAAAAAAAATTCACACACGTGCACACAAAATACATTGTACACACGAGTAGGCACCCACACGTAAATGTTCTTATGTACACAAAATCACACTAAGATGTCCACCTATCACGTCCTGTGACGTGCCAAGTAACACACCCGACAGGAAGTAACAGACTCCTTCCGTCATGTTGCGTCACCACAGGGCTGACTTCAGCGCACGCGCGCACAGGCGCGTTGGAGTCCCCCCACCCTTGGGTTCCCCACTCTCCCATGGCCCTCACTCAGTTTTCTGAAAATAGATAAACAAATAAACAAATAAATAAATAAATAAATAATAAAATAAATAAAATAAACAAAATAAAAATAAATAAAATATAATAATAAAAACAAAATAAATAAAATTATATAAACATGCACACACACATATATATATATAATTATATATATATATCATATATTATATATATTATATATATATATATTATATATATATATTATATATATATACATATATACATATACACGCACATATATATACATATACACACACATATACACACAACACATATATATACATCCACACACACATTTATTACATTACAGATATATATACCATAGATCTATATACTATACAATATATATATACAATATACATATTTATATACATATTATATATCATAAATATATACATACTTATATATAAACTTACATATATATATATATATACAGAGTATTATATATACATAGATATATAGATATACATATAATATATATATACATATATTACATAACATACATATATACATACATAATATACATAGTATATATACATACATACAGATATATATACATACATAATATAACAGTACAGTATATACTACATATATACATATATATGATACATACATATATACTCGTACATATATACATACATAAATACATACATATTTATTATACATTACTATTAACATACATATATACCATACATATATATATACATTATATACATACATATTATATTACATATAGGACACATATTCTACATACATACCACATATTATACATACATATACATACATTCATATTTTATACATACATTACTATATATATACATACGTATATATTATACATACGTATATATATACATACGTATAATATATATATTATACATTAATACTATAATACATACATTACTTTATATATATGTACATATATAATTTACATACATATATACATTACATATACAATACATTACATATACACATATATACATTACATACATATATACATTATACATATATAACATACATACATATATACATATTACATATATACATACCTATATATAATTATAACATACTTACATATCATATATATATATACATACATATATATAATAATATATCCATACATATATATAATATATATACATACAGTATATTTAATATATGATAACATACATATAATTATATATTATTTACATAACATATTATATTAATATATAACCCACATACATACATATACATGCAATATATATACATACATATATATGCAATATATATACATACATATATATGCACAATATATACATACATTTATCTATGCCCCCCCAAATATATATATAACATACACATATTTTATATTACAGTATATACATATACATACATATATATATAATACACACACACATACACCCCCCCACACACACACATATATATATATATATATATATATATATATATATACACACATACACCCCCACATATATGGTCCTTAAGTGATAACGCAAGATCAGTTGCGAAGTAGCTAGCTGGCTGGGTCACTTCCGAGAAAAAATCAACAATACATAAATATAACTATATTAAATAAAATAAAGGGCTGAGGCCGACGGGGTTTCATGGTTGCATGTCAGGGTCACGGTGTGTGTGTGTGTGTGTGTGTGTGTGTGTGTGTGTGTGTGTGTGTGTGTGTGTGTGTGTGTGTGTGTGTGTTGGTTGCCGGTTGTTTGGGGTGGGGGGGGGTGTGGTTGTGTGTAAGCCTGGGAGTTTGGTGTGTGTGTGTGTGTGTGTGTGTGTGTGTGTGTTTTCATCTCATCAACCACGTTAATTTTTCCACTTTGATTCCTTGCAAAAACGATCGAGACTAATAGGAGCTCGATGGAAGCATATTCGGAAAATGATACTTATATACGAATATGCTTCAATCGAGTTCCCTGTTAATCTCGATCGTGTATACAAGGAATTAAAATGAAAAAAGTTAATGTGGTTCATAAGATGAAAATCTATGTACTGGGGACCATTCAGTGTATGTTGTAATACATTATATATATGATATATTTAGTATATATATATATATTATATATATAATGATATATTTTTATATATATATATATTATATATATAGTTTATAGTATATATTTATATATATAGGTTATAATAGATTTTATATATAGATTATATATACCAGTATAGTATATATAGTATATATATAACAGTCGATATATATAATACATACATATATGCATTCACGTGGTAGGTGGGAGGAGGCATATACCAGAAAATGCAGAATTTGAGTTCAAGTCATTACAACATACTATCAGCCTTGTTATCTTTCAGAAAGAGACAAGGAGTAACCAAGTTATTTTAAGAAAATTACATCAACATCCTTTCCACATTCTTGATAACATTATACATACACACACACACACACGTTAACACGTACACACTTTTTTGTTGTTTTTACTTACTGACGCGACTAAATTTCAATCCTCGCGCTTGCTTTAACTTTTTAATTATCTAGTTGATTTTAATCATAATTTGCTGTTCAACATAAATTCTTATTAAATCACAGCCAATTTCAGTTCATGTCATCTACACATCCTGTGAGGAGGAAAAGCACGAGAAGGAAACCCTGTGGAACTCCACTCGTAACATTACGTGTAGAAATACATGTAATATATACTCGCATGTACACGCATATATCACCATGTATACACAGAATATCTACACATTACATAATACACACACACACACACACACACACGTCAACACAAAATGCCAGACCTATTATCAGACCCTTTTTTAAACACAAAGAATGCTGATTACTCTATGCCCTTCTCCCTCCTTAAACCACCACTTTGCCATCTCTTATATAATTCAAACATTTTACTTGTTCGTCTTACGTAATACAGGCTATCATTACTGTTTAAATAAAAGTGTGTGTGTGTGTGTGTGTGTGTGTGTGTGTGTGTGTGTGTGCGCGCGCGTGTGTACACATTATGGTTTTCACGACTATAATTTGCGAAACTGCATGAAGCGCAAAAAGATTGGACCTTCACCAAATTTTCATCGGAACAATAATTTGCCCTCCACCTTCCTAACCACTAAACTACCCTGGTCAGGGTTAAACCCTCCAAATATATATATATATATATATATATATATATATATATATATATATCACAAAGATATAAAATTGAAAAAAATCCGAATTTCACCGCATACATTCACAAATAAATTAATAAAACAAAGAAAAGTGTGGGAATAGTTTTCACACCTTATATCCAAAGGTTTCCCAATCTGAATAAAGCAGCCAGGATGCAGCCGAAACAAGTAAACAAACAAATAAATAAACAAGTAAATGCAGTTCCCTTCTTCTATAAACACCCAAAGCAACCAACTCGCCAGGGTTCCTCCCTTTCATACCAAGTAACCCTTTTCCCCAATTTTCCTGGTTGCTCCCATCCAATTGTATTCAACCAAATGGCCAAAGGGGTTATAGGCAACCCCCCCACCCTTTTTCCACCTTTTGACGGGGGAAAAAGCCCATAAGGCTAAAGTATACGAGGCCTGCGTCTAACGAGGGTGAGAGTGAGGAGAGAGAGAAAAATATAAAAAAAAAAAAAAATATAAAAATCTTGCCCAGGGTATGACCACCCCTTCGGAGGATCGCCTCCCCCTCCTCTTTTGCTCTCCAAGCTGAGTCCCCAATGTCACCCCGCCCCGCCCGCCGAATCCGTCGATACTCAACAACGACGGCTGCGGCAGCGGTGGGTGCTTCCTTCCTTCCTTCGTTGCAACATGCGGCAACTGCCGCAGGCGGCGCCGAACTTGAAGACCTCGGGATGACGGCGTACGGAAGTGGTTATACAATACTGCGCCAGACAAGGAGACCGATCATTCCCTCCCTCCCTCCCTCCTCTTACCCCGCTCCCTCTCTTCCTCTTCCCGCTCCCCTCCCCTCCTCTTCCTGCTCCCTACCTCTCCCCGCTCCCCTCCTCTCCCCGTCCCCCTCCCCTCCTCTTCCCTTCCTTTTCCCGCATCCCTCCTGTTCCTATTATTCCTACTCCCAACCCTTCCTACTCCCTCCTCCTCTTACTCATCCACTCCCATCCCTATTCCTCCTCTCCCCCCCCTCCTCCTGATATTCCTGGGGCATCACTCTCTCTCTCTCTCTCTCTCTCTCTCTCTCTCTCTCTCTCTCTCTCTCTCTCTCTCCCTTTACCTCTCTCTGTCCCTTTGGCCCTTTCCTTAGATGCCAGACGCTTTCCTTCTTGTCCGTGACAACCCCTCGGAAGGGAAGAATCAGTCCTTTATATAATACAAGTTAGCAAGTTTACATCATTCTATAATTTACACAATTTAATGCAAGCTTATATATAAAGTTAGATTACAAGTTAGCAAGTTTATATAATTCTATAATTTACACAATTTTATACAAGTTTATGCGAAGTTAGAATACAAGTTTTTATAATTTCATAATTTGCGCAGTTTTATATAAGTTAGAACAAGTTATATAATTCACACAATCTTATACAAGTTTATATCAAGTTTTAATACAAATTCACAAGTTTATATAATTTCATAATTTACACAATATTATACAAGTTTACATAATTTACACATTTTATATAAGTGTATATTTAAGTTTGAATACAAGTTCACAATTTTAATTTCATAATTTACACAATTTTGTACAATTTTACAAGTTGATATGATTTTATTATTTACATAATTTTATACGTATATATAGTCAAAATGCAAGTTAGCAAGTTTATAATTTTATCATTTACATAATTTCATAACTTACACAATTTTATACAGGTTCATATGAAGTTAGAATACAAGTTTACAAGTTTTTAAAATTTTATAATTGATACAATTTTATACAAGTTTACATAAATCAAGGTTATCAGCTTCGTTCTTGGACACACTTCAACCGATGCTTATGTACACAATCAAGAGAGCAAAGAGTATATATACATACATATATATATATATATATATATACATATATATATATATTATATATACATATATACACATATGTACATACATATATATACACATATATATATATATATGTATATACATATATATTACATATATTATATATACATATACATTTATATATATATACACATATACATAATATATATACACATAAACATATACACACACATATTATATATATACTTATATATAACATATACATATATATTACATTTACATATATTTCTATATAGACAAATATATACACATATATATACATATATATATATATACACATATATACATATATAAACATATATACACACATATTATATATATACATATATATATATATATAATGAAAAAAATCAACACGTTACAACAAAGACGCTTAAAAAATGGAGCTGAACCGGAGACCGGTTCAAACTACGTATTACAAAAGCAAGAGCAATTTGATCAACATCCAACTTGGATGATAAGCTAGACAAGCAGCGACCTGTTATTCATAACTAGGAAAGCGAGCGAGAGAGAGAGAGAGAGAGAGAGAGAGAGAGAGAGAGAGAGAGAGAGAGAGAGAGAGAGAGAGAGAGAGAGAGAGCAAAACTATTCTGCAACAGTGACAACGTCCCAAAACGATTTGATCTTGTGACGCTGTGGGGGAGTCGAGAAGACAAATCAGAAGATGGGTCAGGCCGGACTACGACAAATAGGAACCCACCACAAACTACAAAGTATTTGAAAAAAATAAAAAATAAAATAAAATAAAATAATAATAATAACAATAATAAAGAAATCGATAAAATAAAATAAAAAATGAATAAAATAGAAATAAAAAAATAAACAAATACAAAAAATAAAGAAATAAATAGGAAAAAATTAATCCAAGATGAAATAGATGCCAACTCCCACGAAACGTCCCGAGAAATTCACCGAAAACACAAGTCAATACAAACTAAAGACACATCCCCCAAAATAAACGGCGTACTCACAATATACACACAATATCCAAAACTAATTAAAAACAAACAAGAAACACACACACACACACACACACACACGTACACGCACAACATGTAATGTGCATTTGAATGGCCTCATACTTCTGAACCAACTGGCTTGCTTGCATTTACCTACATTAACATGGCAATAAAACATAAATCCTACTCATGTCCCGCGACAGTGCAAACTAATTCCTCGACAGACACACGCATAAATCCTTTGAGGGCCACGACGCCGACGCCACTGTCTCCACTTCTATTGCTGAAGAACACGTTCAGACCCACGCTTACTCTCTCTCTCTCCCTCTCTCTCTCTCTCTCTGTGTGTATGCGTGCGTGTGTATGTGTGTGTCTCAATAGGGAAATCGAGCCGAGCCTGGGGGCACGCCATAGCTGAGAGAGAGAGAGAGAGAGAGAGAGAGAGAGAGAGAGAGAGAGAGAGAGAGAGAGAGAGAGAGAGAGAGAGAGAGAGAGAGAGAGAGAAAGAGAGAGAGAGAAAGCAAAACAAAGGAAGAATCAGATAAAGAAAATGAAAATACACAAGCATACAAACCAAGCCCTAAAACAAATACACAAACTAAAAAAACTGAATGAAATCCGAGAAAAACGAAAAAACAGAAGAAACGGTCAAACAAGAAGAAGCAAAAGACAAAGTAATCTTAGTAGTTGTAATACTCGAGTCAAGCGTGCGTCTTGGGCCAAGGAGGAGAAGGTCATAATCCTCATGGCCAAGTCATACGCGAGGAGGGTGACCAAAGGACTGCCAGGCCCAGACCCCGTACAGCACTGGTTCCCTCACGTACCCCACACTTATGTAGCGCTGTTCTTCAGTCTACTGAAAACCATCTCATCACTAAATCTAACCGTTGTGTATCCACTAACAACTACTAATTTCAGGCTTGTGGCCCCACTTCTGCCCTGTGGGACCCCAAGGGGTCACGGACCCCAGGGTGAAAAGCCCTGCCCCCACAGGGTGAACAAAGGGTGACTTGTGAGGCACGGTCACCCCACTCGCTACTTTCCTCCCTAAACGCATCGCCCTCCCTCACCCCCAACTTGCCACCAGGATCCTCACATAGAATGGTGTGTGTGTTGGGGGGGGGGAGTGCATATGCCCTGGGGCGGCACATTTAGGGGTGGGGGGTGGCAATTCTAGTCTGGATATGCCGCCCACAAGGCTGACAAAATAATTACAATAAAAAAGTCAAAGAATCCCTGAATATTTTACCCCAATGTACGAATTTTGCGTTAGAATCAACAGAATATGAAATATTTTCCCCTTATCCTTCGTGCAATAGAGACATTAAATAACATATCTAAAAACCAGTTTAATCATTTCGCAAGCCAATAGCTAAAACAGGCAGTAAGGGATGGTGATGGTAAGTGGTGATGGGGGAAGGGAGGGAGGGAGGGAGGGGTGGGTCACCGAGAACTTTGCTCCGGGGCGGCACGTAGGCTCTGCTTGTCACGTGGATACACTCTTCGTTGCTCACGCTTCGAAACTGCGGAGTTGCGGCTGCTGCGGCCCAAGGGTCCCCGCCGCAGCCGCAGCTAACTACACACTTGCGGCGTCGTCCAGGCGAGACATACTGCCGTGGTAATGAGCGTTATCTCTCGTTTAATGGACATCTGAACGGTGATAACTTGGACGTTCACCTAGTCTGTAATGACGCACTTTACACACTTTCTTCTGGCCACTTTACTCAGCCTAAGGAGAACCCTGGATCACCATTAGATACGATGGCAAACTTCACATATTTCATCTAGGCTAGCGCGGTAACCCAGTGGTTACCGTGTCGAGCTTATGTGCAGGTAGTCGTGAGTTCGATTCCCGGGGCCCGATGCGGACTATATTGCGTTGGTTCCCTACAGACCTGGCTAGGCGGGGAGGCGACCTGTCAGGGGTTTCTCACTTCCCATATCGTGGCAAACGGTTGTAGTCTAGTGATATTCAAAGAGTTCCTCTGGTTTATGAAGATGTGAATTAGATTTTTCTATATTTCATTTACTTGCTTGTTTATCTTTTTCTATTTCTTTCGCTGATTTTAGATTTAATCTACCCTGGACAAAATGGCGTTGTGAACGATCGATATCCCGTTTTTTCAAACGCGCACGTACGAACGCACACCTTCACACACAAATACATACATGCGCGCGCGCGCGCGCACACACACACACACACACACACACACAATCACACACAGATGGAGAGAGACAGGGAAGAGAGAGGAGGGAGAGAGAGAAAATGTGGAGAGAGAGAAAGTGTGGAGAGAGAGAAAGTGTGGAGAGACAGAAGAGGGAGGGAGGGAGAGAGAGAGAAAGGGAGAGAGAGAGAGAAAGGGAGAGAGAGAGAGGGGGGAGAGGGAGGAAAGGGAGGGAGGGTGGAGGGACAGGAGAGAGAGAGAGAAAGAGAGAGAGAGAGAGGGGGGAGAGGGAGGAAAGGGAGGGAGGGTGGAGGGACAGGATAGAGATAGAGAGAGAGAGTGGAGAGACAGGACAGAGTTAAAAAAAAGGGGAACAGACGTGAGTTAAGACGCACTAAATCCAATTAAGTCACCCGAGGTGCAGTACACTGGGATACCCCGCTCGTCGTCCACTTCCTTATAGCCGCGTTTTCTTCTTTCGCGCCGACCCCGTTTCGGACCAAGAGGGGTTCCCCCCACCCCTCTTCCCCTCCCCCCTGGTATGGGCGGGGGTCTACCTCCCCTCCCCCATCACGCAATCGCAGGTATCCCTTCCCCCCTCTCCCCTCGCCCGCTCACCGCTAGTTCACCCAAATACTCTGAATTGCTTCAGTTACGAAAACGGTCTTCTGTGTTGACAACTAGTCTATTTCTGATCCCGTGAGGTTGGTGACTGCCGCGGCAGCAGCCAAGAAGTAAATATAGGAAATATATAAAGTATCGATACCATAAAAAATGGTCGAGCCCCCAGCACACGTACACGCACATGTACACAAAGTCCACACAACACACACGTACATAAAGTCCACAAACACAGTCTAGTTAATAACACGAATACTTTGGTCCCCCTCCTCCTCCTCCTCCACGTCCTTCCATTCCATTTGTTCCTACTCCTCAGCTCCTGAAGAGGCATTTGGTCCCCTCCGAACAACAGACTTAATTATCATCGAACTTTATAATAAGATACACACCACTCGTTTATCATTTCCATTCTCGAAGAATAAAATAATCAGTTTTGGACAAAATCGCAAAATACGTATGGGGGACGACGAGGATAAAACCCAAAATAATAATGATGTCATTTTATTATTTTTGGACTCATAGACATGACCTTCAGACACGTGGGAGGGGAGAAGGAAAGGTCGAATTCCAAGAACAGAGGAAATGATGGAGCTTTCGAATCCAGACCCAGAAACAATCTACGTAGCCAACAGCGACAAAATCCCAGTCACGTGCAATATACTGTACATGATAACAAATAAACAACATATGAATACAAATGAATTATGAATATTGAGAAATAAGTCATAGCAATTGCCACATTAATTATATACATATATATATATATTATATATATATATATATATACATACCAAACGCCTTTATAAGAGAGGTATCCACAACAGAAAAACAATAATGATCACATACATACAAACAAATGATATATTATTATATATATATATATATATATATATATATAAATATATATATTATATATATATATATTTGGACACACACACACACACACACACCAACGCTCTTTATATGACAGGTAGCAATAATAGAATAACAATATATATTATATACATATATATATTATATATTATATATATAAATATATAAATATACATATATATATATATATACATATATTATATATATAGATATATATACTATATATACACATATATATGCATATATATCTATACATATACATACATTCATATATACATACATATATATACATGTATATATATAGTGTTATATACTGTACACACACACACACACTATATATATATATATATATATATATATATACATACATATACATATATACATACACACTATATATATATATATATATATATATATATATATAAATACACATACACATGTATATATATATATAGTATTATATAATGTACACACACACACACATTATATATATATACATATGTATAAAACATCTAGCACAATAACAATATTAACAAAAGTGTAATAAATCTAACACGCACAACTAACACTTATATGTGTATATAATATACCTAAAATTATCATTTGTGCTTATTAGCCTCATTAATCTTTATTTACAACGCCGCCAGAAGTGAGGTCAGAACACTGAAAATGCGTGTGGAAGGGGTCCCACTGAATGTGGGGGGGGTCGGTGCACTGGGGAGGGAATAAGGGGAAGGGGAGGTGGGAGGTGGAGAGGAGGGGGATGAAGAGAAGGGGGGAAGGTTAAAGGGAGAGGGAAGGAGGTGCGGAGGAAGATGGAAGGGAATAAGGGGAGGTGGAAGGGTAAAGGGAGGGGGAAGGGTAAAGGGAGGGGGAAGGGTAAAGGGAGGGGGAAGGAGGTGAGGAACACGGAAGAGGGAAGGGGAGAATGGGAGGTGGGAGAGGTGGGGAGAGGGGGAGGTTGTTAGTGCTTTGCCTACACCCTCTCCTCACCTCCACTTTAGGGGCATCCAGAAGACGGGATGGAAGGGTTAACCTTATCGCCAATAATTAATTCTCCCGCGGTCCTTTATCTTTAAGGTCAAAATCACGCTGGGTGTTTGGGTGGTCTAAGAGGTCAGGGTTAAGATATTCTTTTATCGCCATGACATCGATTTTTTTTTCGTAAATTTTGTCACAAAAGCTCTCACACACACACACTCTCTCTTTTGTGTGCGTGCGTGCGTGTGTGTGCGCGCGCGCCCGCCATTTTATATTTATGGTAATGATGTCTTACGAAACCGCGCGCGCTTGTGCTTTTGTTTGTGCGTGTGTGTGTGTGTGTGTGTGTGCGCGCGCACGTGTGTGTGTTATTTTATATTTGTGGTAATGTCTTACGAAACCGCGCGTGAGTGTGCACGTGTGTGTGTGTGTGTGTGTGTGTGTGTGTGTGTGTGTGTGTGTGTGTGAGAGAGAGAGAGAGAGAGAGAGAGAGAGAGAGAGAGAGATTCTCTTTTTTTTTCCCTTCTAGTCGTTGTCCACCACCACGATCCTAAACGACCCAGACAAAGATACACTCCCCCGCCAACTTCATCGTCATCGTCGTCACCCTGACCCGCTTCCGGCGTCGGGTCTCCTCCCCATACATTTCCCGACGGCTTGACCTCGCCCACGACCCCGACAGGAAGGTCACGGGCACTCCGTGCTTGCGTCATGCACGCCCGTCATGCGAAGTTCCAAGACTCACAGTCTTCACTCCCGTCTCCAATTGCGTCTTCTCTAACAGCATAATCTCTTCAATTATCGGAACTAAACATTTTGGAAAGAGTTTCCTGTATAAAGAGTTTCTGGTACATAGGGTTTCCGGTGTACAGGGTTTCTCGTATAAAGAGTTGCCGGTATAAAGGGTTTCCTGTATAAAGGGTTTCCAGTATAAAGAGTTGCCGGTATAAAGGGTTTCCCGTATAAAGAGGTTCCGGTATAAAGGGTTTCCCGTATAAAGAGGTTCCGGTATAAAGGGTTTCCCGTATAAAGAGGTTCCGGTATAAAAGGTTTCCGGAATAAAGGGTTTCCTTTATGAAGAATTTCTCGTATAAAGGGTTTCCGGTATAAAGGGTTTCCAGTACACATGGATTTCCAGAATAAAGGGTTTCCAGTATACATGGATTTCCGAAATAAAGGATTTCCGGTATAAAGAGATTCCGATATAAAGAGTTTCCGGTATAAAGGGTTTCCGGTATACAGGGATTTCGGTGCTTTACGTCTCGAATACTGGAGAAATCCCAGTTTCGGCGTTTCCCAATGGAGAACTATTTGTTGGTTACAAAGAAACAAACAAACAAATACATGTATGTCAAGAGTGTGCTTTGTTGCGTGTATGCATTTGTGCGAGATTCGATTTCGTTTTATTTGTGTGCGTGCGCGCGAGCGCGAGTGCGATTCATGTCTATGATGATGTGCTGGGCTTGTGATCAACAACTATTCCCCTCTAGATACGTTGAACTTGTATCTACAACATCTGAATATCAAATCAAACTTTCTAAGGTTCAAATTAAAACAATAATGTGAATGTTAATTCAAAGTTAATTTTTTATTCAAAATGACTAACATCAGCTATCCATATTAACCTTGGTCTTGGATCACGTGTTGGACTCGTGAACGACAGCTATTTCCCTCCCGTAAGAGAGCTCAGAGCTCATACATGACCGATCTATGGGTAATGCTGTGACCTTACACACACAACTCCCCGCCCACGAGAGTTGGAGTAACGACTAGCAGCGCGATACTGAAATTATTTCAGCCCTGGGCGGAATTCGAACCCGGACCTTTGTAGTGGCGGCCGGGAACCCTACCAACCGCGCCATCGAGTCGTGCACATGTGTGTGTGTGTGTGTGTGTGTGTGTGTGTGTGTGTGTGTGTGTGAGAGAGAGAGAGAGAGAGAGAGAGAGAGAGAGACGAGAGAGAGAGAGAGAGAGAGAGAGAGAGAGAGAGAGAGAGAGCGCGTGATTGTACGTTTTTGCCTCCGTGCGTATACAGAATATGTGTATTGTTGTCTGCCAAGGCTTGAAAAGACTTGGCCCGACCTTGCAAGTAAAAAATTAAAGACCTCGAGAGCTTTCAATTAACCCTGAGACGTTTTGTTCATGTTCTGCTCTCTAAACCCGCCAGGCTTTATGTTTTATTTATATGTATGTGTATATTTATAACTATACACACGTGTGCGTGTGTGTATATATATATATATATATACACGTGTGTGTGTGTGTGTGTGTGTGTGTGTGTGTGTGTATGCGTGTGTATACATACATATAATATATACATTTGAAGAAGGCTTTGACGAGCCAAAAATCTAGAGAAAGAGAAAGAGATAGAGATAGATAGAGAGGGAACTACTACGTCAGCATCAAGAACGGCCACCTACGATGACATCACTGACAAACCTCAGGAAGGAGGAAAGACCATAAGAGCATAAAACATGGCTATGAAGCCTTGTAATGGACAATTAGCCTTCACATTCAAGAATTAACACACACACACACACACACACACACAGTTGCCGTACACGTTTTTTGAGGGGTTTTTGTTGCAAGGTCAGTTAACCCTCATCTATGTTGAAAGGGATTTGCACGTCACCAGTAGTAGTTTAACCCCCTTACGTGCCGAGGGGCACTTTTCTTATGAACCCGGCTGCCGTCAGACGATTTTATTCATCTCCGTGATAAACCCTTGGGCACTGAAGCTTATATCCATAAGGATAAGCATCTGTGATAACAAGGAAAAGGATCAAATTTTTGAGAAAAAAAAAAAAAAAAAAAAAAAAAATCGTTGACATTTATATAAAGATGAGGAAACCATGAAGAAGAGAGGAGGAGGAGGAGGAGGAATTGGAAGAAGAGGAGGAAGAGGAGGAAAAAGAAGAAGAAGAAGAAGAAAGTTCCAGGAGGCAGTTTCTGGGTCACAACCTGGAGGGAGGAAGGAAGAAAGGAAGGAAGGAGCCAGCCATTGGGGGGGGGGGAGACTGCAGTTTCAATGACAATGTGTCGTCCACAGGACAAGAAAGGACAGGAGACGCGCGCGCGCGCACACCACACACACAGGAAGACCGATGAATATGGGAGAAGAGAATGAGTTGGAGGAGTAAGGGAGGAAGGGGAGGGGAGGAAGGGGAAGGAAGGAGGGTTGGGGAAGGAAGGAGAGGTGGGGAAAGGGAGGAGGGGTGGGGAAAGGGAGGAGGGGTGGGGAAAGGGAGGAGGGGTGGGGAAAGGGAGGAGGGGTGGGGAAAGGGAGGAGGGGTGGGGAAAGGGAGGAGGGGTGGGGAAAGGGAGGAGGGGTGGGGAAAGGGAGGAGGGGGAATGGGAAGGGAGGAGGGGGAATGGGAAGGGAGGAGGGGGAATGGGAAGGGTTGACGGGGAATGGAAAGGGAGGAGGGGAAAGAGAGGGGAGGGGAAAAGGAAGAAAGAGAAGGGAGAAAGGGGAAGGGAGGAGGGGATGTGGGAGATAGGAGAGGTGGGAGGGGGGAAGGGAGGAAGAGGAAGGGAAAAAGAGGAGAGAGAAGAGAGGAGGGGAAAGGTAGAAGGGGAGGGGGATGGAGGAGAGGGAAGGAGACAGAGGAACAGAAGAGGGGAGAGAAGGGAGAGAGGGATGGAGAGAGAAGGGGAGAGAAGGGAGAGAGGGAGGAGGGGGAGAGGAAAGGAGGGAGAGAGAGGAAAGGAGGGAGAGAGAGGAAAGGAGGGAGGGAGAGAGAGGAAAGGAGGGAGAGAGGAGAGGTGGGAGGGAGAGAGGAGAGGTGGGAGGGAGAGAGGAGAGGTGGGAGGGAGAGAGGAGAGGTGGGAGGGAGAGAGGAGAGGTGGGAGGGAAAGAGAGGAGGGGGATAAAGGAGAAGAGTTAGATAGAGGAGATGGAGAGAGGGAGGGAAGAGAAGAGGAGGGGGAGAGAGGAAAAGAGGGAGAGAGAAGTGGAAGAGAGAGGGAGAGAGAGAGGAGGGAGGAAGTGAGGAAAAGAGAGGAGAGGAGGGAGAGAGAGGAGAGAGAGGAGAGGGCGAGAGAGGAGAGGGCGAGAGAGGAGAGGAGTGAGGGAGAAAGAGGAGGGAAGGAGAGAGGAAAGGGAGGGAGAGCTTAGACGCTGAACCTACACCCCCCAGCACCTCCTTCCCCCATGAAGGCCGCAGAGAGGCAGGTTAAACAGTATCAAAAAAAGGAGAGAGAGGAGAAAGAGAGGGGAGAGAGGAGAATGAGAGAAAAGATGGACACTGTCCGGGAATCGCTTCAACTGCGGAAGAATAGATAGCACGCACGCGCGCACACACACACACACACACACACACACACACACACACACACACACACACCAAAAATCGTCGGGAGGACTCGCAGACTTCACACCAGAACGGGAGCAGCAGCGAGGAAATGTGTGCGCGCACACACACACACACACACACACACACACACACACACACACACACACACAAAAGATGGTATACGTGGCGAGGCGGGACGCAAAGACGACGAGTTATGGCCAATACTTTAGAGGCACTTGGAGCCAAATGGACAATATCGCGCCATGGGACGCAAGAAAACAGGAGGAAATAGGGGCAACGCGGGGGAACGGGGTACAGGAGCAAGAGGGGGAGAGGGGGGAAGAGGAAGACGAGGGAAGACGAGGGAAGAGGTGAGAGAGGGAGAAAGAGGAAAGAGGGAGGAAGATGGGGAGGCGGGAGAAGAGGGAGAGGAGGGGAAAGAGGGGGAAGAGGAGGGAAGAGAGAGGAACGGTAAGGAAAAGGAGGGAATATGGGGACGTGGGGAAGAGGGGAAGAGGAGGGAATAGGGAAGAAGAGGAGGAAATGGGGAAGAAAAGGAGGGAAGAGGAAGAAAGAGATGGGAAGAGGTGAGAAGGGGAAAAGGAGGGAAGAGGGGGAAGAGAGGAAGAAGAGGGAAGATGGGGACATGGGCGAAGAGGGGGAAGAGGGTAGACGAGGAAGGAAGTGAGAGGAGAAGGAGGGAAGATGGGGACGATGGGGAAGAGGAAGAAGAGGAGGGAAGAGAGGAGAAGGAAGGAAGATGGAGAAAGAGGTTAGGAAAGGAAGGAAAAGGTGGGAAAAGAAGAAGAAGAAGGGGAAGAGGAGGGGAGAGGAAGTAGTAAAAGTGAGGAAAAGGGAAGAACAAGGAGGAAGAAAAGGGAGGAAGTGGGTGGGGGGAATGATAGGGGGGGCCTGGTGGAGAGGAGAATAGGAGGAAGAGGAGAAGAATGTTATGTAGTTGTCTTAATGTGATGGAACTATGGCGGATGTTTAAATGTACAAACACACACACACAAATATATATATATATATATATATATATATATATGTGTGTGTGTGTGTGTGTGTGTGTGTGTGTGTGTGTGTGTGTGTGTGTGTGTGTGTGTATGTGTGTATAGCAACTTAAATTGCACAACTTCGAGCACTCTAGTGGCCTTGGCTGCAAACTTGTTCCACCCATCAATGACGCTGTTGGCCAAGTTGTTTCTACCTACGTTTAGGTCAAACCTACGTCCTGACAGCTCGAGGCAATTACTGCTCGTCTGCTTACTATTCGGCGTAAAGAGAGAGACAGAGAGAGAGAGAGAGAGAGAGAGAGAGAGAGAGAGAGAGAGAGAGAGAAAGAACGCGCATACCACACGTAATTTTTTTTTTACTAAAATGACTGCATGTGTAGCTGCACACTATTTGCATTATACATTTATGCCACGTTCTTACATGTGGTATGGTTACATACTTGTGTGCACACATGCATAATACATCTTGCGTTATATAAATGCGAACATATAGTAACAGAACGAGAGCGAATGAGAACAAGAGAGAGTATGAAAGAGTATGAGAAAGTATGAGTGTGTGAGAGAGAGAGAGAGAGAGAGAGAGAGAGAGAGAGACGAAAAGAACGAGAAAGAAAATAGAGAGAATGAGAATAAGAATGAAAAGGAGAGAATGAGAGAATGAGAGAAAGAGAGAGAGTGAGAGAGAGACGAAAAGAACGAGAAAGAAAATAGAGAGAATGAGAATAAGAATGAAAAGGAGAGAATGAGAGAGAGAGAGAGAAAGAGAGAGAATCAGTCTTGGGGTGCAGGGCCGACATGGACGCCCTTCATCAAATAACGAGATTAAAACTTATCCCGATGAAGCAGATACGACCAAAATTAGAGGGGAGCCGAGGGGGGAGACGTGGGGGAGGGGGAGACGTGGGGGAGGGGGGAGATCACGGGGAGGGGGAGGCCTGGGGGAGGGGGGAGACATGGAGGGGGATTCGTGGGGGAGGGGGAGACGTGGGGGAGGGGGGGACATGGGGAGGGGGGAGACATGGGGAGGAGGGAGACGTGGGGGAGGGGGGAGACATGGGGAGGGGGGAGACATGGGGAGGGGGGAGACGTGGGGGAGGGGGGAGACATGGGGAGGAGAAAGACGTGGGGGAGGGGGTGACATGGAGAGGAGGGAGACGTGGGGGAGGGGGTGACATGGGGAGGAGGGAGACGTGGGGAGGGGGAGACATGGGGGAGGGGAGACGTGGGGGAGGGGGGAGACATGATGAGGGGAGAAGGATCGGGTTGGATAAGGGGGTGGGAGTGGGATTGCTATTGGAAGATGTCTGAGGTGCCGGTGGAAGGGGGGAGGGGGGGAAAGGGGGATGTGTGTTAGCATGATACAATTTGGAAGCAATGCATCAAATCGAAAAAGATACAGTGAACAAAGTCATAAATTCATTCATTCATCTAGTAGTATGCACCCAGACACATGAGAGAGAGAGAAAGAGGTGAGGGAGGGAGAGGGGGAGGGAGGGAAAAGAGGGAGGGAGAGGGGGAGGAAGGGAGAAGAGGGAGGGAGGGAGGGAGAGGGGGGAGGGAGAAGAGGGGGAAGAGAGAGGGGGAGGGAGAGAGAGATGGGGAGTGAGAGAGAGGAGGGAGAGGGGGAGGAAGGGAGAAGAGGGAGGGAGGGAGGGAGAGGAGGGAGGGAGGGAGAAGAGGGGGAAGAGAGAGGGGGAGGGAGAGAGAGATGGGGAGTGAGAGAGAGGAGAGAGAGGAGAGAGAGGAGAGAGAAGAGAGAGAGAGGAGAGAGGAGAGAGGAGTGAGTGAGTGAGTGAGTGTGTGTGTGTGTGTGTGTGTGTGTGTGTGTGAGTGTGTGTGTGAGTGAGTGAGTGAGTGAGTGAGTGAGTGAGTGGATGAGTGAGTGAGTGAGTGAGTGAGTGAGTGAGTGAGTGAGTGTGTGTGTGTGTGTGTGTGTGTGTGTGTGTGTGTGTGTGTGTGTGTGCGCGCCCCCAACAACAGGTTCAAGGAAAGTCCGTCCCGTGCAGTAAATACAGTCCGAACGACGACTCTCCTAATTAGCGATGCACCAAAGACAGCCTACGTGATAGGAAAGCGCTAGTTGTAGTCGTCCTACTCTGAATGAACGCTTTCCCGCCATTACGACAAGGTTCTTAGAAACAAGTTCATCTGGACTTTCCCCCCTTCAGTGCCCTGGTACACGATGACGATGATGATAAGATTCTAGGAACAATAGTCCCCCTAGATATCGCTTGGAGAGGATATGTCACTGGGGTCGATGTCCTTACTAAGAACTCAAAGCACAAATTTTTCCTGTGGGAGGGCTAAAGTGCATTTCATACGCAGATGCCCGTGATGACGTCATCCAAGCAACACTCTTCTGACACGCACACACACACACACACACAGTTGGTAGAGTTCTCGGCCGCAACTACGACGGTCCGGGTTCGAATCCCGCCCAGGGCTGAAATAATTTCAGTATCGCTGCACTGCGGGTCGTTACTCCAACTCTCGTGGGCGGAGAGTTGGCTATGTGTGGCATGCGTGTAAGGTCACAGCATTACCCATAGATCGGTCATATATGAGCTCTAAGCTCTCTTACGGGAGGGAAATAGCTATCGATCACGAGTCCAACACGTAATCCAAGACCATGGTGAATCACACGCACACGCACACACACACACACACACACACACACACACACACACACACACACACACACACACACGAGATTTGCGTTGTAACTGCGTCCGCTAACCTTTCAACCTTGGCGCTTATGCAATTTTGTTGACACGGCTACTGGGGACCACTTCACTAAGCACCCACTAACTAGCACTAGTTTCCGATTAGTGTCTCCCGCTTGAGAAACTAGTGTCCCCTTATGGGTTGAGAGCTAGTTTAGTGTTTAGAGGTCCCCAGGTTGAGAGCTAGTTCGGCGTGCGCATGTGGTACAAGTGGTTCCTGGTTGTTACCGCAAAGCACATCATTGACGTTCACCTACAATCCTGTCAACGGTCGGTCGGAAAAGAGAGAGGTAATGTTAAAGAGAAAGAACGAAAGTGAGCGAGAGAGAAAGAGGGAGAGGAAGGGAGGGAGAGGAAGGGAGGGAGAGGAAGGGAGGGAGAGGAAGGGAGGGAGAGGGAGAGGAAGGGAGGGAGAGGGAGAGGAAGGGAGCGAGAGGAAGGGAGGGAGGGAGGGAGAGAGATAATGTATAAGAGAAATTGATTGCGCGATCTTTTGAAGAATGAGAAAGACAAGAAACAATGGTCTCAAACTGTCCGGAAATAGATTCAATTTGGAAGTAGGTAGAAACAACAAAGAGCGAGAGAGAATGTAAGAGAGAAAGAGCGAAAGAGAGCGAGAGATAATATAAAAGAGAAAGAGAGAGAGAGAAAGAGGGAGGGAAAGAGATATATTTCGTTTGTTTGCGAAAGCGTCGACAAACTCAAAATATCGTTTTAAAATGTCGTTGGGACATTTAGCACTCCCTAGCGGTCAATTTTTGAGCTACAGATATGACACTGTTACCAAAAAAATCCGTGTTTGAAGATGAATTGAGTTATGACGACGTTTTCGCAAACAAGCGATTTCCAGTGTTCTAATTTTATTCTGGCTAACAAGATGCGATCTTGTCCACCGGAGGAGGTGGAGGGAAAGAGAGGTCAACTCGGGACAAAGGAGGGTCTTGTATTCGTATCTTGTGTTGAATAAAATCGCCTGACGTCAAGATACAGGTCACACCCGAGGTCATCGTGACGCGAGGTCAGTGTGACCTGAGGTCAAGGTGACGGAGGTACAAGATGTAACGCTCTTTACAAACTACACTATAGTTTATATGCTATAGTCACCATCACCACAGTAATGGCTGAGCGGGTTAGGGAGTCGTTACTTGCGGCGGAGGTCAAAGGGATGGCGGTTCGAACCCTGCCACCGGCGAAGTTGAACCAAGGGCATGGTTCATTAAATTCCACGCTACAAAGTCCTCTGTGAGGGGCACCGTCCTAGCCTTCCGATAGGGAGGAGTTAATGACATTAATCCATATTATCATCACTATCACCTCTATCATAGCCACCACCACTATCATAATCACCACCACCCTTCAATTAAGCCCATGGCGAGTTTAACCTCGTTAAAGTTAAGCCTCAAGAGTGTTGAACAACATAGCTATCAGTCTGCGTGGTCATCACACTTAACCCCTTCTATTTATCAATATGCCCCCACCCTTCTTGGTAGGGGGGACGCCAACCCCAACCCCCACTCCGATTAACCCCTAACATAACGGCTGGCACTCTTCTTTGTACAATAATCCGACCTAGCTATGGACCAAAAGGTCTCCTGTCGGTATGCTCTTCTTATATTGTATTTCTTTATTTCATCTCCGTGTCACCCTTTGCAACGTTATGTATGAAAATGGCAGTCACCGACAGGTCTGTCGAAATAAATGAGGACGGAGCCTTTGTTAGTTTTTTATTCCAGCTTTTTCAAGTACACACACACACACACACACACACACACACACACACACAAAAAAAATTGTAGAGCTTTTTCCCCCAATAAGGAAAGTAGCCAAGACAAAGGCACGTACCCACTCCCACACACCACCTTTCCCCCCTCTCCCATCTTAGCTCCTCGTGGATGACGGGTCGTCCCTGTATCACGCCCACTGCCCGGGTCAGAAGCAATATAGCAAGACACAGTACATCCACAGCAAGGCCGCTTCACTTAATCGACGGCCCCCCATCCTCTCAGTCCCCTCACGGAAAT
>NC_134793.1:12047439-12049939 GCF_046742065.1 Oratosquilla oratoria | reverse complement strand
GTAGAGGAGAGGGGAGTAGAGCTGGGAAAAGGAGAGGAGAGGGGAGGAGAGCTGGGCAGAGGAGAGGAGAGGGGAGGAGAGCTGGGCAGAGGGGAGGAGAGCTGGGCAGAGGAGAGGAGAGGGGAGGAGAGCTGGGCAGAGGAGAGGAGAGGGGAGGAGAGCTGGGCAGAGGGGAGGAGAGCTGGGCAGAGGGGAGGAGAGGGGAGGAGAGCTGGGCAGAGGAGAGGAGAGGGGAGGAGAGCTGGGCAGAGGAGAGGAGAGGAGAGGGGAGGAGAGGGGAGGAGAGCTGGGCAGAGGAGAGGAGAGGGGAGGAGAGCTGGGCAGAGGAGAGGAGAGGGGAGGAGAGCTGGGCAGAGGAGAGGAGAGGGGAGGAGAGGGGAGGAGAGCTGGGCAGAGGAGAGGAGAGGGGAGGAGAGCTGGGCAGAGGAGAGGAGAGCTGGGCAGAGGAGAGGAGAGCTGGGGAGAGGAGACGAGAGGGGAGGAGAGCTGGGGAGAGGAGACGAGAGGGGAGGAGAGCTGGGGAGAGGAGACGAGAGGGGAGGAGAGCTGGGGAGAGGAGAGGAGACGAGAGGGGAGGAGAGGAGACGAGAGGGGAGGAGAGCTGGGGAGAGGAGACGAGAGGGGAGGAGAGCTGGGGAGAGGAGAGGAGAGGAGAGGGGAGGAGAGCTGGGGAGAGGAGACGAGAGGGGAGGAGAGCTGGGGAGAGGAGACGAGAGGGGAGGAGAGCTGGGGAGAGGAGACGAGAGGGGAGGAGAGCTGGGGAGAGGAGACGAGAGGGGAGGAGAGCTGGGGAGAGGAGACGAGAGGGGAGGAGAGCTGGGGAGAGGAGAGAAGAGGGGAGGAGAGCTGGGGAGAGGGAGGAAAGGAGGGGAGAAGGGAGGAAAGGAGGGGAGAAGGGAGGAAAGGAGGGGAGAGGGGAGGAAAGGAGGGGAGAGGGGAGGAAAGGAGGGGAGAGGGGAGGGAGGGGAGAGCGGAGGGAGGGGAGGGAGGGGAGAGCGGAGGGAGGGAGAGAGGGAGGGGAGGGGAGGGGAGGGAGGGGAGGGGAGGAAAGGAGGGGAGAGGGGAGGAAAGGAGGGGAGAGGGGAGGAAAGGAGGGGAGAGGGGAGGAAAGGAGGGGAGAGGGGAGGAGAGGATCGGAGGAAACGAGGTAAGATGGGAGGTAAGGAGGGGAGAGGGGAGGTAAGGAGGGGAGAGGGGAGGAAAGGAGGGGAGAGGGGAGGAAAGGAGGGGAGAGGGGACGAAAGGAGGGGAGAGGGGACGAAAGGAGGGGAGAGGGGACGAAAGGAGGGGAGAGGGGACGAAAGGAGGGGAGAGGGGACGAAAGGAGGGGAGAGGGGACGAAAGGAGGGGAGAGGGGAGGAAAGGAGGGGAGAGGGGAGGAAAGGAGGGGAGAGGGGAGGAAAGGAGGGGAGGGGAGGAAAGGAGGGGAGAGGGGAGGAAAGCAGGGGAGAGCGGAGCAAAGCAGGAGAGAGGGGATGATAGGAGGAGAGAGGGGAGGAAAGGGGAGAGGGGAGGAAAGGAGGGGAGAGGAGAGGAAAGGAGGGAGAGAGGAGAGGAAAGGAGGGAGAGAGGAGAGGAAAGGAGGGAGAGAGGAGAGGAAAGGAGGGAGAGAGGAGAGGAAAGGAGGGAGAGAGGAGAGGAAAGGAGGGAGAGGGGAGGAAAGGGAGGGAGAGGGGAGGAAAGGGAGGGAGAGGGGAGGAAAGGGAGGGAGAGGGGAGGAAAGGGACAGGCAGGGAGTGGGGAGGAAAGGGACAGGCAGGGAGTGGGGAGGAAAGGGACAGGCAGGGAGTGGGGAGGAAAGGGACAGGCAGGGAGAGGGGAGGAAAGGAGGGGAGAGGGGAGGAAAGGAGGGGAGATGGGAGGAAAGGAGGGGAGAGGGGAGGAAGGGGAGGAGAGCCGTGGAGGGGAGAGGGGAGGAAGGGGAGGAGAGCCGTGGAGGGGAGGAGAGCCGTGGAGAGGAGAGGAGAAGAGAGGAGAGTAGAGCAGGGGAGAGTAGAGGAGAGGGGAGTAGAGCTGGGAAAAGGAGAGGAGAGGGGAGGAGAGCTGGGGAGAGGGAGGAGGGGAGAGCTGGGGAGAGGGAGGAGGGGAGAGGTGAGGAAAGGAGGGGAGAGGAGAGGAAAGGAGGGGAGAGGAGAGGAAAGGAGGGGAGAAGGGAAGAAATGAGGGGAGAGGGGAGGAAAGGAAGGGAGAGGGGAGGAAGGGAGGGGAGAGGGGAGGAAGGGAGGGGAGAGGGGAGGAAGGGAGGGGAGAGGGGAGGAAGGGAGGGGAGAGGGGAGGAAGGGAGGGGAGAGGGGAGGAAAGGAGGGGAGGGGAGGAAAGGAGGGGAGGGGAGGAAAGGAGGGGAGGGGAGGAAAGGAGGGGAGGGGAGGAAAGGAGGGGAAGAAAGGAGGGGAGAGGGGAGGAAAAGAGGGGGAGGGAGGGGAGGAAAGGAGGGGGAGGGAGCGGAGGAAAGGAGGAGAGAGGTGAGGAAAGGAGGAGAGGGGAGGAAAGGAGAGGGGAG
>NC_134793.1:12037439-12042439 GCF_046742065.1 Oratosquilla oratoria | reverse complement strand
TCTGTGCAGATCAAGGACCTCCTCATGACCTAAGCTGGCGTGGGGCACCTCAGCCAGTCTGTTAAGCCCTGTTCACACTAGCGGTTTCAACCGCGGCGGTAGTCAACGGGAGCGTTCGCACACAACCGCGAAGTTTTTCCTTGATTATGTGGTATCGCAGCGGTTTCCGCTCGCTTCAAACAGGATCTTACATTACGCCCATTTCCCCCTCTCTTAACACCCATTCACGCCCATAATCCACCCGTGAACATCTCGCCCTCATTAAAACGTCACAGTTTCTTGCGGCTCCGTGACATTACTCCCATTTATATGTAATCTATGGTACAAATATACATACACACGTTTCATTTTTCAACTATTTCTATACACTATCTATACACCAAGGGCTTTTCCCCCTTATAAGGGAGGTAGCCAATCAAGGCATGTACCCACCCCTGCTCGCTTCACTCCCCATCCACCCCCTTTCGTTTCCCTCTCGTCTTCGCTCGAAGGGAAATAGAACTTTGAATAACATCAATGCAACAAGAACGATAAATGTGCATTTATGCAATAATATGGGTCAGGTTTGGATGTCCACAGTGGCCCAAGTCTTGAGAGTGTCCTTAAAAGACTGCGACCCACCAGGTATATTAGATTTGCTTTGCTTCCTGTTGGTTTGGGTGGAAACAACAACATAGTTTCTTAGGGGTCTGGGGGTCTCTCTGTCTGTCTGTCTGTCTGTCTCTCTCTCTCCTAGTCTATGAAATCTCCTTTATGATGAAAACTACATTTACTACTTCATATGCACGCACGCACACGTGCACACAAACACACACACAACGCTAAAATACAACTAAACAAATGACTGGTTGAGAGATATAGGGAAAGAGAAAGAGGGGAGATGGGGGAAAAAGAAGGAAAAAAGGAAAGAGAGAGAAGAGAGAGAAAGAGAGAGAGAGAGAGAGAGAGAGAGAGAGAGAGAGAGAGAGAGAGAGAGAGAGGTGAGAATGATGTACAAGAAAAAAAAAAAAATTAAACAGACGACACTGGGTAACGGGAAAGAAACCGGACGGTGAGGAAAGTCTGCCGGGAGGAAGACGACTTGGATGGAGTCTGCAAAGATCAACGGAAAAACTTGTTTGTACCAGACTATTATCATCATTATCATTATTAATAATATCCATTGTTAAAATTTCGGCAGGCTACTCCAAGGAGAGGTTATGTGCGTAGGTGCGTGCGTGTGTGTGATTCACCATGGTCTTGGATCACGTGTTGGACTTGTGATCGACAGCCATTTCCATCCCGTGTGTGTGCGCGCGCGCGTGTATGCGTGAGTGTACGTGTGTGTGTGTGTGCACGCGCGTGTGTATGTATGTATGTGTGTGTGTGCGTGTGTGTGTGTATGCGTGAGTGTATGTGTGTATGCGTGAGTGTATGTGTGTGTGTGTGTGCGTGTGTGTGTATGCGTGAGTGTATGTGTGTGTGTGTGTGCGTGTGTGTGTGTGCGTGTGTGTGTGTGCGTGAGTGTGTGCGTGTGTGTAAATATATAAAAAGACTGTTGAAGGGAAAATGGAAGATGGAAGAGGAGGAAAGGAGAGGGGGGAAAAGGAGAGAGGGAAAGAGAGGGAAAGGGAGAGAGGGAAAGAGAGGGAAAGGGAGAGAGGGAAAGGGAGAGAGGGAGGGAGGGAGGGAGGGAGGGAAAAGTGTGGGAGGTGGAGAGGGATCGAGAAAGATACAATGGACCATGTAATCCCAATTTGTTAAACGACGAACGAGGCAACTGGAGAAATATCAACAAAACCCGAGGTTACTCATCTAATTTCATTCTAGATATCAACAAACAATTCTAATCTGCAGACCGTAGGACTTCGTCATGGACGACCTAAATCTACACAAAAACAAGAGAAACTAACGATGGACGTTTGTATCAACTTGAAAATGGACTGAAGCTATTGTCACTTGTTGCGAGACAAATTGTTATTGAAAACTATTTCCTAAAGAGAAAATGGATCGCCGAAGGACATGATGGAGGATGAGGAAGAGGAAGAGGAAGACGAGGAGGAGGAGAAGAAGGTGAAGGTGAAGGAGAAAAAAAGGGGAAGGAGAAGGATAGGGAGAAGATCAAGAAAAAGAAGGAGGAAGAAGGGCGAAGAGGAAGAAAAGAAGGAGAAGGACAAGGACAGGGAGAAGGAGAAGAAAAATGACAAGTGGAAGTGGAACAAGACGACGAAGAATAAGAAGATGATGAAGAAGATGGCAAAGGAGAAGAAAAAGAAGACGAAAACGAAGAAGTGGAAGAAGAGGAAGAAGAAACAAAAGTGGAAGAAGAAGATTTAATCATATTACCGTCCGGGAGGGCGCGCGCGCACGCACACACACACACGCACACACACACACACACACACACATACATACACACACACGTGTGCGCGCGCACGCTCTAATTATAATTACCTTTTGAAATCATAATAGCAAAGTCTCTCCAACCCCGTGACATGCTTCACATTTTCGTCTTGCTTTAACCAATGGAAACTAATTAATTAGCTATAGTCAGTTTCCCAGAACCGTGTGTGCGTGTGTGTGTGTGTGCGTGTGTGTGTGTGTGTGTGTGTGTGTGTGTGTGTGCGCGCGTGTGTGTGTGTGTGCGTGTGTGTGTATCCAAGAGGGCCCACTGGAAAAAAATTAAGATTTTTTTTCATTCAATCTACATCTTCAGTGATGACATAAATACACGTAAGCGCGTTGCTTCGTTATTTTTTTCATTCCTTGTGGTCAATCTTGCATACTTAGAAAATATATATATATAATTTATATATATATAATTTACATATATATATGTACACATACAATAAATACATGCATACACACACTGTCACATGACTCATGGCAATCTCATTCCCTCAATGAACAACCCTTAGTGAATGGGTGCCATACATAATTCATAGACAATCACGCGGCCTTGCAGGTGAGTGGAGGGTAGTGGAGGAGGGGATGGGGGATGAGGAGAGGTGGGGGCGGGGGAGGGGGAAGGGTGATTAATTCTCACTCATTGAGATTCCTCATCCCCCGTCATCCATCACAAAAACGTCTCCCAACACGTCACGGGCAGAATACATTATGGCATCGTCCCGTGTGACGTCACAGGCGTCAACGTTGGAGCAATGTTTTGGCTCCTTCCGTGCCTGTTGCTCCTCTGTCCACAGTCCCCTGGCTGCCGTCAGCCACGGCATCCTCTCGGATTATAACCAATCTTGCCTAAACTGGCGCCAATAATATTTTGATTTTTTGTTCCATCTGCGCTTACTAAGGGCAAGGAATGACATCCATCATGTCTTGGAGATTATCAATACACATACATATATACACACGCACATATATGTATATATACACATTTTTTAAACAGACACAGAAGAGGGAAGAGAGAGAGAGAGAGAGAGAGAGAGAGAGAGAGAGAGAGAGACGTATAGCGAGATGTAAATACCAGGCAACTGAAGAGGCCGCCCAACATCAGCTCCTCTCCGGGTTTGGAGGAGGCAAGCCAAGAACAGGAGTAAAACTACCATAAACCAGAGTATTCACAAGTTCAAAACAAACTATGGCTCCAAGACTAACTGATCCTTTCCTACTTATGAGTGAGTACAACAAGATACAGCACGTGGATAATAGATAACAACCAATTAAAACCAACGAGGTGAATACCACGTAAATACAAGCAGAATATAACGACGTGAATACAGCGAGGTAAACCCAAACAGGCGAATCAACTCTGGTAAACACGCGGGCAACAAGCGGAATCGAACCCCCCTTCCCCTCTCCCTGACGCCAGAGATTTGGCGCCAGATGTGGCGTCAGACATAAATAAATCGGATGAAGCCCAAGCTGGGGGGAACCGGGGGCGGTACCCCCTTCCTCACTCCCTCCCGTCAATCAAGATGCAAACGTCATCTCCTAAATGCGGAAGGGAACGGAAGAGGTGGTAGTCACGGGTAAAGATGGGAAGGAAGCAATATATATACACACACACACATGTATACAGTGTGCATATGTGTGTGTGTGTGTGTGTGTGTGTGTGTGTGTGTGTGTGTGTGTGTGTGTGTGTGTGTGTGTGTGTGTGTGTGTGTAGAGAGCGAAATGGAAAAGCAAGTAAAGGTAAGGAGAGGTAAGGAAAAGTGAGGTGAGGAAAGTAGAGGGGAGGGATAGGAAATAGGAGGGAGGAAGGGGTTGGAGAGGAGGGATAGGAAGAGTAAGGGTGAGGGTGGGAGTGGGGTGGGGAATGCGCGTTGGAAAATAAATTTCTAAATAACAAAATATAACTGGTATGTGCTTCATAATCATACATACACCCATAACACCCTAACCCGTGATACTATGTACATGTTACACTGTTTCCCTAACTACCAAATTCTAAAAGAATGCTATACTACTCTGGGCCGTAGAGGTGCCACGAAGTCTCCAAAGCACTGACTGCATACACGAGGATAGGCAGGTGGCTCACACGTGGCACAGCTGGTTCTAGTTCCATCACGTGACAACAGTGCCATGGGATGACAGCTGTCGTGGTGCCAATAGGGGAATTTACACTGTCAAACGGTTTGACAAATCTGGTTTGTCAAACGTGTTTGATGTGATATTTGATAGTGTGAATGGGGGTATTTGGTTGTCAAACATGTTTGACAAACGAGTTTGACAACCAAGTACCCCATTCACACGGTCAAACATCACCTCAAACACGTTTGACAAACCGGATTTGACTGTGGTGGAAAACCACAGCTTAAAACCTGCAATGTAACAACATACTCCCCCTGACAACATATCTTGTGTACAGTCGCGTGCAAGAGTTTTTACCAATTTCCAACACAACTATACAGATTAACATCGAATACGCGTTCTCTCTATCCAGCATTTTTGATATTTACTTTATTCTATAGAATCGTACAACTCGGTCAAAGACTTGTTTACAAAGCAACAAGCCATTCGATTGTCAATGACAAACTTTTGAATATTCTTAACAATACCGGAAT
>NC_134793.1:12017439-12032439 GCF_046742065.1 Oratosquilla oratoria | reverse complement strand
ATCATATATGTATGCACTCACACACACACGCCCGCCGTGCACACGTGTTTGTGTGCTACATGACAGTTTGCATGCTTCCAATTGGTGGCCAAAGTTGAACGCTTCTCTCTCTCTCTCTCTCTCTCTCACACACACACACACACACACACACACACCCATAGGAGAGATGGAGACCGATGCTGGCTAATGTGGGGCCGCGGGCTTTCAGTGAATCCTTGAGGCAGCAACTATCAATATGATGTAGTAGTGGAAATAGATTTTGGGAACAAGTCGCACGACGGCCTCCGTCGCCACGACTTGTGGTCGGCCATCACAAACGACTCAGTCAAGACACAGGGGGGAGGGAAGGTGGGAGAAGGGAGGGAGAGAGATGGAGAGAGGGGGAGGGAGGGAGGAGAGAGGATGAGGGTTGGGAGAAAGGGAGAGGATGAGGGCAGGGAGAAAGGGAGAGGAAGAGTGGGAGATAGGGGGAGGGGAGAGAAGGGGAGTGAGGTGGAGAGAGGGAGAGGAAGAGTGGGAGATAGGGGGAGGGGAGAGAAGGGGAGTGAGGTGGAGAGAGGGAGAGGAGAGGGAGGAGAGAGGGGGAGGAAGAGAGGGAGAGAGGAAGAGAGGGAGAGAGGAAGGGAGGGAGAGAGGGGAGGAAGAGAGGGAGAGAGGAGGGGAGGGAGAGAGGAGGGGAGGGAGAGAGGAGGGGAGGGAGAGAGGAGGGGAGGGAGAGAGGAGGGGAGGGAGAGAGGGGGAGGAGAGGAAGTGGGAGGGGGAGGTGGAGGGGGAAGTGAGGGAGGTGGAGGGGGAGTGAGGGAGGTGGAGGGGGAGTGAGGGAGGTGGAGGGGGAGTGAGGGAGGTGGAGGGGGAGTGAGGGAGGTGGAGGTGGAGTGAGGGAGGTGGAGTGAGGGAGGTGGAGGTGGAGTGAGGGAGGTGGAGGGGGAGTGAGGGAGGTGGAGGGGGAGTGAGGGAGGTGGAGGGGGAGTGAGGGAGGTGGAGGGGGAGTGAGGGAGGTGGAGGGGGAGTGAGGGAGGTGGAGGGGGAGTGAGGGAGGTGGAGGGGGAGTGAGGGAGGTGGAGGGGGAGTGAGGGAGGTGGAGGGGGAGTGAGGGAGGTGGTGGGGGAGTGAGGGAGGTGGAGGGGGAGTGAGGGAGGTGGAGAGGAAGAGAAAAGGGGACAGGTAGGGAGGGGAGGGGAGTGGGGAATATGTCGCACTCCGCCTAACCACCACCACCGAACCCCCACACCCCCGTCCCTCCCTCAACCTCAACTCACTCCATTTCCATCAATGATATTAAAGGACAAAACCCTTCGTTGCGTCTTCGAAGGCAACTGCAGTTATGAGGAGAAGGATTAGGAGGAGCAGGAGGAGGAGGAGAAGGAAGAGGAGATAGAGGAGGAGGAGGTAGAAGAGGAGAAAGAGGAAGAGGAGGTGGAGGAGGAAGAAGAGGTGGAGGAGGAAGAAGAGGTGGAGGAGGAAGAAGAGGTGGAGGAGGAAGAAGAGGTGGAGGAGGAAGAAGAGGTGGAGGAGGAAGAAGAGGTGGAGGAGGAAGAAGAGGTGGAGGAGGAAGAAGAGGTGGAGGAGGAAGAAGAGGTGGAGGAGGAAGAACAGGAGGAAGAACAGGAGGAGGAGGACGAGGAGGAGGGAGAGGTGGAGGATGTGGAGGAGTAAGAGGTGGAGTAGGAGTAAGAGGAGGTGAAGGAGTAAGAGGAGGTGGAGGAAGATGTGGAGGAGTAAGATGTGGAGGAGGAGTAAGAGGAGGTGGAGGAGGAAGGAGGTGGAGGAGGAAGGAGGAGGAAAAAACAGCACAACAAGTGACAGGTTACAATGCGGGTGAATGACAGTCACGTAGTAAACCCACCTATGGACGGATGAGAAAGCTAATTTCAAGACGCTTTCTAGAATGAAACGGCAGCCTCAGTGTCTGGTAAGGTTTAGGAAACCGCTAAGTAGTTTGACAAGAAAAATGATCTTGTTTCATCTAGACGTTACTAGATGACCCATGCTCCAATTCTCATATGGTTAATATTATTATTATTTTATTAATTAATCAATTTATTTATTTATTTATTTATTTTTGTAAAGTACGTAGTATATTCTATGTAGTATTCAGCTTACATTTTGGTAACTTTCTTGGAAAAAAAAAAATGAATTTTGCATTCTGAAAAATACGTGCTTGTGGCTGTGCATACAATTAGGAAGAAATTCCTTTTGAAGTTTTGACATCTTGTTCATGAAGGAATGAACAAATTGAATTCCTTATTAACCAAAACTACCGCGTTTTCAGTTATCTACTAACGTACAATCTTAAACGAAATGACAGTTACACGTGATCGTAAGAAACGATCTGACGTCACATTGAATTTTTTCTTACTCTCCCCTCTTATCTCTCTTCTCTTTCTCTCTCTCTCTCTCTCTCTCCACCTCTATCTTCTCTTTCTATCTCTCCTACTATCCCATCCATCTCTTCTTTCTCTCTCCCCTCTATCTCTTCTCCCTCTCTTCTTTCTCTCTCTCTTCGCTCTCTCTCCCCTCTATCTCTTCTTTCTCTCTCTCTCCCCTCTATCTCTTCTCCCTCTTCCTTCTTTTCCCTCTATCTCTTCTCCCTTTCTTCTTTCTCTCTCCCCTCTATCTCTTCTCCCTCTCTTCTTTCTCTCTCTCTTCGCTCTCTCTCCCCTCATCTCTTCTCTCTCTCCTCTATCTCTTCTCCCTCTCTCTCTCACATCCCTCAATCTCTCTTCTTTCTCTCTCCTACTCTCCCCTCTCTTCTCTCTCTCACATCCCTCTCTCTTCTCTTCTCTCTTCTCTTCTCTCTCTCCTACTCTCCCCTCTCTCTTCTCTCTCTCTCTCTCACTCCCCTCTATCTCTCTATCTGGAAGTAGGCTCAAAACTCACGTGTCTGTTGGTGTCTGCCAGTATTCGCCTATGTTCTCACAGGGCGACGTTTTAATTGATCTATTTATTCATTTATTTAATTATTTATCTTAGCGGGGAATATGAACATCTGGAGGAATTCCCACACAAGCGATGGTGGCTCACTGCCAACACAAACCGCTGAGTTGTTTACACACACAAACGTTTTCATCAACACATTTCAAAGACCAGTCAAAGTTTCCCGACAAGAACAAAAATATGATAATAAAAAAATATAATCATGAATAAATGAATAAATAAATGAATAGCAAGTAAACAAACAAATAAGAGCAAAGCTTTGACGTAGTCGTGACGCCATGACACAAAGTGTGACGTGCCCAGGAAGACGCATCCAAGAACACAGGTGACCGTGGTCACGTAGTCCAGCCGCTTCCGGTGACGTTACGTCACGCCAGATGACGATGACGGCGACGCAGAACAGCAGTCTACGCACCTGCAGAGGCTGCTGCTGCTGCTAGGACTAGGAGGAGGAGGAGAGGGAGGAGAGAATGGGGAAGGGAAGAAGGTGAGGGGGTAAAGGGGGAAAAGGTGGGAGGATGGGGGAGAAGGTGAGGAAGGGGGAGAAGGTGAGGAAGGGGGAGAAGGTGAGGAAGGGGGAGAAGGTGAGGAAGGGGGAAAAGGTGGGACGAAGGGGGAGAAGGTGAGGAAGGGGGAGAAGGTGGGAGGAAGGGGAAGCTGAGGGGGAAAGGGCGAGAAAGGGGTGAAGGTGAGGGGAGAAGGGGGAGGTGAGGGGGAAGGCTGAGGTTAGGGAGGAGCAGGTGGGGAGGGGGAGGTGAGGGGGGAAGGGTGAGAAGGTTAGGGAGGAGCAGGTGGGGGAGAGGGGGAGAAGATGAGGGAGAGGGGGAGGTGAGGGGGGAAGGGGAGAAGCTGAAGAGGGATGGGGAAGAAGGTGAAGGAGGAAGGGGGAGGTGGGGAGGGAGCGGGGGAGGAGGTGGTGAGGGTGCGGGAGAGGAGGTGGAGAGGGTGCGGGGGAGGAGGTGGGGAGGGTGCGGGGGAGGTGATGGGGAGGGAGCGGGGGAGGAGGTGGGGAGGGTGCGGGGGAGGAGGTGGGGAGGGTGCGGGGAGGAGGTGGAGAGGGTGCGGGGGAGGAGGTGGGGAGGGTAGGGGGGAGGAGATGGGGAGGGAGCGGGGGAGGGAGAGGGGAGAGAGGGAAGGGAAGTAAATGGGGAAGTGGAAGGTGGGGAGGGGTAGGGGAAGAAAGTGAGGGAGGGGAAGGGGAAGAAAGTGAGGGAGGGGAAGGGGAAGGTGGGGAGGGGAAGGGGAAGGTGGGGAGGCGAAGAAAGTGAGAGAGGGGGTAAGGGGAAGAAGGTGAGGGACAGGGAGGGAAGGAGTGGGTGGGGAAGAATGTGAAGGAGGAGAGCCGGTCGGGAGAGGAAGAGGAGGAGGAGGAGGAGGAGGAGGAGGCAGCTTCCGACGAACGCGGCAACAACCAGTTGCAACCGGTTTGTGGCTCCAGCATCCTCCAGCTCAACCGCTTCTGTTAGGAGAGGGAGGGAGGGAGGGGGAGAGGTAGGAAGGGGGAGAGAGAACCAGGAGACAGGTACAAGGGAGAGAGAGACAGTAAAATGGAAAGCGAGGGTGGCAAACACACACACACACACAGACATACAGGCACACAGATAGATAGGGGGAAGAAGGGAGAGAGAGGGAAAGGGAGAAAGAAAGAAAAAGAGAGAGAGTGAGGGACGGAGGATGAGTGAGAGAGAGAGAGAAGAGAAAGGAGAGAGAGGGAGAGGGAGGGAGAGGTTGATAGATAGTCTCTCTCTCACACGTACACATGGCTTGATGTAGTGGGACCGCGCTCGACCGCTAATTCAGCAATTTCAAAAGCATCACTGCACTGCAGGCCGGCACTCAAACTCTGGCGAGCAATGAGTTCTGTTTGTTTGTTTTACTTGTGTATGTGTTCGTGTGTGTGTGTGTGTGTATGTGTGTGTGTGTGTGTGTGTGCGCGCGTTTGTGTGTGTGTGTGCGCGTTTGTGTGTGTGTGTGTCTGCGTGTGTGACAAAACATTACCCATAGATCGGACCATAAACACGATCAGTTCTCATTAGGTCGGGTAATATCTGTCGATCACGAGTCAAACACGTGATCCAAGACCGTTGTGAATCACACACACAGAGAGAGGAGAGAGAGATTAGGGAGAGACGGGAACAGGTACAAGGAATTACCTAGTTCTGAACTCCCACGGGATTCCCTCGGAACTGACCCCAACAGAAACGCCCCTACGGACTTCTAGGGGTCCTTGGGCTACCCCCCCCATCCCCCGGGAGAGAGTGAAAGAGAGAGTGGAGAGAGAGAGAGAGAGTGAAAGAGAGTGGAGAGAGAGAGAGAGGTGGCCGAAGGAGGGAAGGAAGATGGCTGCACAAGGGCAAGGAAGGAGGGGAAGAGAAATCTGTGGAGGGTTGTGGAGGGCTGTGGAGGGCTGTGGAGGGCTGTGGAGGGTTGTGGAGGGTTGTGGAGGGTGGGACTGGGAATGGGAAGACGTGAGAGGGACCGTGAGTGGGAACAGTAAGGGGCGAGAGGGGACAAGAGTCCCCCCCCCTTCCTCCCAAAGAGGGGAAGAGCCGAATGGTAACGATGATGGGACGAGAAGGGAAAAAAGAGGAGATTTATGGGTACGAGGGGCCCCACAGAGGGGACGAGAGGGGAAAAGACGGGAGGAGATGGGGAAGAGACGGGAGGAGATGGGGAAGAGACGGGAGGAGATGGGAAGGGATGGGATGAAAAGTGACAGGAAAAGGGATGCGAGGTCTGATGAATGGGGACGAGAGTGGGAGAGGGGGGAGGGGGAGATTTTCTGGAGGGAAGAGTGGGGGGAAGACGAGAATGGGGGAGGAAGGAAGGTGAGACGAGAGTGGGGGACGAGAGTGGGGGACGAGAGTGGGGAGACGAGAGTGGAGATTAGAAAGGGACAAGGGGGGATAAGAAGGGACGAGGGTGAAAAAGGGGAAGAGAGGGGGAAGAGAAGAGAAGAAAAGGGGGAATAGAAGGGGAACGAAAAGGGGAACGAAAGTCGTGGGAGGCTCGGAGAGGGAAAGAGAGGGGACGAGAAAATCCCAGAGAGGCAAAGAGGGGAGACGAGGAAATCCCAGAGGGGACGAGGGGAAACGAGGGAATCCCAGAGAGGGGAAAAGAGGTGACGAGGGAATCCCAAAGAGGGGAAGAGAGAGGACGAGGGAATCCCTGAGAGGGGAAAAGAGGTGACGAGGGAATCCCAAAGAGGGGAAGAGAGAGGACGAGGGAATCCCAGAGAGGGGAAGAGAGAGGACGAGAGGGGACGAGGGAATACCAGAGATGGGGAAGAGAGGGGACGAGGGAATACCAGAGATGGGGAAGAGAGGGGAAGAGCAGGAATATTGGAAGCCGAGAGGATGAGAGGGACGTGGGGCCAGGAGAGGTGGAGAGAGGAAGAGAGGGGGGCCAGGAGAGGTGGAGAGAGGAAGAGAGGGGGCCCAGGAGAGGTGGAGAGAGGATGAGAGGGGGGCCAGGAGAGGTGGAGAGAGGAAGAGAGGGGGGCCAGGAGAGGTGGAGAGAGGAAGAGAGGGGGGCCAGGAGAGGTGGAGAGAGGAAGAGAGGGGGGCCAGGAGAGGTGGAGAGAGGAAGAGAGGGGGGCCAGGAGAGGTGGAGAGAGGAAGAGAGGGGGGCCAGGAGAGGTGGAGAGAGGAAGAAAGGGGGGACAGGCGAAGGGGGGCGAGAGGGGGCCCAGGAAGGGGGGGGCGAGAAAAGAGGGGAGCACAGGAGATGGGAGGAGGGGGAGAGAACGAGGGGGTGGGCGAGAGAGACGGAGGGGGAGAGAACTAGGGGGTGGGCGAGAGAGACGGAGGGGGAGAGAACTAGGGGGTGGGTGGGAGAGACGGAGGGGGAGAGAACGAGGGGGTGGGTGGGAGAGACCGAGGGGAAGAGAGGGGAAGAGAGGTGGCCGGAGAAGGAATGAGGGGAAGGGAAGAGGGGATGGAGGAAAGTGAGGGATTAAGGTGGCTGTAAGGGGGTCGGATGGATGGATAGATGGATGGAAAAGGAGGGGAAGAGGTAGAAAGGCAAGATCGAGAACTGGAAAAAACCTACTGGAAGAAAGTTAAGGCTAGAGATGGGAAGGAAGGAGGACCTGAGGAAGGACGGAAGGGGAGAGAGAGGGGAGAGAGAGGGGAGAGAGAGAGGGATGGGGAGGGGAGAGAGAGGGATGGGGAGGAGAGAGGAGAGGGAGGGAGGGAGAGAGAGAGAGAGAGAGAGAGAGAAGAGAGAGAGAGAAGAGAGAGAAGAGAGAGAGGAGAGAGAGAGCAAGAGACAGAGCAAGAGAAAGAGTAAGAGGGAAGGAGTAAGAGGGAAGGAGTAGGAGAGGAAGTGGGAGAGAGAGGGGGGAGAGAAAAAGTAAGGGAGGGAGGGAGGGAGGAAGGATGAAAGGCTGCGAGATGGAAAGGGAGGAGGGATAGGAAAGGGAAGAAACCGTGGGAATGGTGGGAGAGGGAAGGGGGAATAGGAATGGTGGGAGTAGGAAGGGAGGTAAGGAGGGAGGGAAGGAATAGGAAAGGAAGGAAAGCGGGAAGGTTAGGAAAGGAAACGAGAAAGTGAGAGGGGTAGGAGAGGGAAGACACGAAGAGGGGAGGGGGATAGGAAGGGAAGTGAAGGGGATAGAAGTGAAGGAAAGGGAAGTGAAGGAAAGGGAAGTGAAGGAAAGGGAAGTGAAGGGGAGGGAAAGGAAGTGAAGGGGAGGAAAGAAAAGCACAAACACACGGACAAAACCCTGAAGGCCTTGGCCGCAGTTAGCCGCCTCCTGACGTAAGCCCCGACTATCGACACCTGGCACTCGCGAGTAGGACTCGAACCCCTTCCGTGCCGGGTGGGAGCACCCTCCAGGCTGCTGCCGCCGGGCCTCGTCATTCATCTCCGTGGCACCCCCCTCCCTCTCTCGGCATCATCAAGGAGCTAAGTGCCGCTGGCTGTTGGCGTTCTGATAGGTGTGGTGGATACGGTGGTGGATGTGGTGGCCGGTGACCGTGGGTGTGGATGTGGTGGTTGATGTGGATGTGGTGACAGTGGGTGTGGATGTGGTTGATGTGGATGTGGTGGTGGGTGTGGATGTTGATGTGGTGGTGGGTGTTAATGTGGTGGTAGATGTGGTGGTGGTTGTGGATGCAGTGATGGTGGCTGTGGTGGTGGCTGTGGTGGTGGATGTGGGTGGGATGATGGATGTGGATGTGGTGGAGCCCAAGTGACATTAGAATGCAGAAATGTGGTAGGGAGAGGAAGGAAGAGGGAGGAAGAGGGAGGAGAGAGGAGAAAGAAGAGTGGGATAGGGGAAGAAGAGGGGAAGGGAGGAAGTGGGGAAGGGGGAGGAGGGGGAGGGAGGAAGTGGGGAAGGGGGAGGAGGGGGAAGGGAGGAAGTGGGGAAGGGGGAGGAGGGGGAAAGGAGGAGGAGGGTTGGACAATGATGAAGGTGGATGAAGAAGGAAGAAGGACGGAGAAAGAAGAGGTAGGAAGGGGGGCAGAGGAGGAGGGAAGGGGGGCAGAGGAGGAGGGAAGGGGGGCAGAGGAGGAGAGAAGGGGGGCAGAGGAGGTGGGAAGGGGGGCGAGGGAGGAGGGGGAAGGGGGGCGGAGGAGGAGGGGGAAGGGGGGCGGAGGAGGAGGGGGAAGGGGGGCGGAGGAGGAGGGGGAAGGGGGGCGGAGGAGGAGGGGGAAGGGGGCGGAGGAGAGGGAAGGGTGGTGGTGGAGGGGGAAGGGTGGTGGTGGAGGGGGGAGGGGGGTGGTGGAGGGGGGAGGGGTGGTGGAGGAGGAGGAGGAGGAGGAGGAGGAGGAAGGATAACGAGGACTAAGAGGAGAAAGAGCGAAGAGGAGTTAAGAGGATCGTCATGAGGCGGAGAAGAAGCGGAGGTGACAACTGGAAATCACTGGAAATCAAGATCCAGAATTAGGTCTGGATGCGAGTGGCTGTCATGGTGGTGGTGGCGAAGGTGGTGGTGGCGAAGGTGGTGGTGGTGGTAGTGATGCTGGTGGTTATGGAGGAGTTGTTGGTGGCAGTGATGGCGAAGATGGTGGTGGTGGGTGGTGATGGTCGTTGATGGTGGTGGTGATGCTGGTGGTTATGGAGGAGTTGTTGAAGGTGGTGGTGTTGTTGTTGGTGGTGGTGTTGTTGTTGGTGGTGGTGTTGTTGTTGGTGGTGGTGTTGGTGGTGGTGATGGTGGTGATGGTGGAAGTGGTGTTGTTGAAGGTGGTTGGAGGTGGTGTTGGTGTTGGTGATGGTGGAGGCAGCGAAGCAGCATCAGCATCAGCACGCCCCCACTCAAGTCTCTTAAGCTGGATAACTGGGGACTGGGAGATGGGGACTGGGAGATGGGGAGGGAGGGAGGGAGAGATACGAAAGAGAAGAGGGGGAGAGAAGACAAGAGAGGAAAGAAATAAACAGACGTGAGGAGAGGAGAGGAGAGGAGGGGAAGGGAGGGGAGGGGAGATGAGAGGAGGGGAGAAAAGAGGGAAAAGGAGAGGAGGGAAATAGAGAAAGTGGGTTGAAAAAAAAACGAGGTATGATAAGAGACCAAGGAGAGAAGAAAGAGTAGAAACATAAGAATGTGGGGGAGAGAGAGGGATCGAGAGCGAGGGGGATTAGAGAGCAAGAGAAGAGGAAAACAGGAACAGGAAGAGAGAGAAAAAGATATATGGAGGGAGAGACGAAAGAGATAGGGAAAAGAGGGAGATAGGGTAAAGGAAGAGAAGGGAGAAGAGAGAAGGGAGAAGAGAGAAGGGATGAGAGAGAGAGAGAGAGGGAGAGAGGGGAAGAGGGAGAGAGGGAAAGAGGGAGAGGAGAAAGGTGGAATAAGGAGAGGGATGGGAGAGGGAAAGAGAGGTGGAGGGAGAGAGACTAGGAGTTAAGAGATGGGAAGGAGACATGGGAGGGAGAGAGACTAGGAGTTAAGAGATGGGAGGGAGAGATGGGAGGGAGACATGGGAAAGGAGAGAGGGGAAAGAGAGGGGAAAGAGAGGGGAAAGAGGGAAAAGGAAAAAGGAGAAGAGAGAAAGGGGAAGGGAGGGGGAGGTAGGTAGGAAGGAAGGAGGGAAGGAGGAGGAGAGAAAAGGGAAGAGGGAGGCGGGAGGAAAAAGGAGAGTGGACGGAGAGAGGAGAGGTGGATGAAGAGGTGGATGAGGGGGTGGACGAAGGGGTGGACGAGGGGTACATGACAGGCGGAAGAGAGGCGGAGGAGAGGGGGAGGGGGGAAAGGGGGGGGGAGGAGGAGGAGGAGGAGGAGGAGGAGGAGGAGGAGGAGGAGGAGGAGGGTGAGGAGGAGGAGGAGGAGGAGGAGGGTGAGAAAGGAAGAGTAGGCCCGCTTCAAGCATTGCAGTCAAGTCCTACCGCCGCCGTCGCCGCCGCCGCTCGGAATCAATGGGACACGCCCACTCAGTTTCCTCTAACCCTTCCTCCTCCTCCTCCTCCTCTTCCTCCGTGCACCCGCCGCCGACCGCTCCGCCACCCTTGTCGCCCACAACCCTCGAGCTCCTCCTCCTCCTCCTCTTTCTTCACCTCTTATCTTCCTCCTCTTTTCACTTTTCCCCCCTCTTCTTCTTCTTGCACCTACTCCTCCTCTTTCTTTACCTCTTCATCTTCCTCCTCCTCTTCCTCTTCCTTCACCTTTCCCCTCTTCTATTTGCTCCTCCTCTTTATCTTCCTCCTCCTCTTCCTCTTATTTCACCCCCCTTCTTCTTGCTCCTCCTCCTCCTCTTTCTTATTCTTCTTCCTCTACCTTTCTTTTCATATTCTTCCTCCTCCTCTTCCTTCACCACCTCTTCTTCCTCTTTCACCTTTCCTCCCTCTTCTTCTTGCTTATCCTCCTCCTCGTCTTTCTTTACCTCTATATCTTCCTCCTCTTCTTCCTCTTCTTCTTGCTCCTTTCTTTTTTTTATTCTTCCTCCTCCTCTTCCTTCACCTCTTCTTCTTCCTCGTCCTCCACTTGAAATCTCTTCCGACGTTGTGTATGACTGTGAAGGCCCATCCTGGACTCAAGAGTACAAACACACAATATACATTAGGGTCGGTATACGTTTCTTAATTACTAGAAATCAATTCGAGTCACTCCCATGATTTCTATTTACCACTGGCAGCACTGTAGATATTATAAAAAGTCTCGACAATTAATTAGCTACGAATCCCCGACTAGAATTAATTGCTGCTCTAATATATATTATTATATATTATATATTATATATATATATGTATAATTGCACATACACATACATAATGTTACGTATGCATACTGTATACACCGTATGTGATAACTCAAACACACTCGTACATAGACTCACGAAAAATAAATAAATCCTCAAATTGCCTCCCCCCCCCACACACACACGTAGGGCGCACCGGTTCAAGCTCTTCCTACGGACGTTCCAGGTTTAGAAGGAATCATCCAGCTTTGTGCCAAACTTAATTAATTTCATTCAGGCTAACGCCGTCAAACGATTTTATTTCCTATGTGGGACCTCTGGACCTTAAGGGATTAAAAGAAACAAATCCCGATTAATCCTTGAAGCCCCCTCACCCCCCTTAAACACTAGTCTACGCCAAGAAGCGCTGAGTAACTGCGGCCGAAGCCGCCGTCGCCTTTGCCCTAACATGTGTTTTGGGGGATTCCTTGGGGGAAGTCATTAACAGTCACTACTGGGAATCGGAGAGGAGTGCGGGATTCGAACCCACAATTAAGCGATTGCGAGACCAGCACGATGACGCCAGACGCTTCTGTTGACCTTAAAGGTGACAACCCCATTTGGCCTGTGACGTCATCAGCACGAGACTCGAAACGTCGCCAAACAAATAAATTCAGAACTAACGACATCAGTAACTAAACCCACAAACAAACAAAACAAACAGAGGAAATAAATAAACAAACAAGGAAATAAATAAATAAAAAAAATTATAGAAATCCTGGAGGTCGTGGAGTTAGGTCGCCTCTTACTCTCCTCTTTAACCCCTTCCGTACGGGATGGTCCTCTCCCTCTCCTTCCCCCTGTCGTCAGGCGATTTTAATCAACACCGTGGCTCCCCCCCATCCCCCCGGGGGTGAAGGGTTGAGGGTGAACAAACACAGACTGCACAGCTGGACCCGAAGTTCGTCGATAGTTTTGTGGTTTAGTTATCGACTAACGGGTATTATGCTGCGCGCTGACGTACTTGTTCTAGCGAGACACACGCACACGTACACACACACAACTCGTGGCGCAGTTGGTCGAGTTCCCGGCCGCCACTACGGAGGTCCGGGTTCGAATCCCGCCCAGGGCTGAAATGCTTTCAGTATCGCTGCGCTGCGGGTTGTTACTCCAACTTTCGTGAAGGGGGGAAGTTTGGGGGGTGCGTGTAAGGTCACAGAATTACACATAGATCGGTCATGTATAAGCTCTGAGCTCTCTTCCGAGAGGGAATTAGCTGTCGATCACGAGTCCAACACGTGATCCAAAGACCATGGAGAGCATGGTGAACCATGGTGGATCACACGGAAATGGGGGGGGGGGAAGAAAGGGTAAGAGAGGGGAAGGGAGAGGGAGGAAGAAAGGGAGAGAGAAGGAAGGAAGAGGGAGGGAAAAAGGGAGAGGGAGGGAAAAAGGGAGAGGGAGGGAAAAAGGGAGAGGGAGAGGGAGGGGAAGGGAGAGGGAGGGGAAGGGAGAGGGAGGGAAAAAGGGAGAGGGAGAGGGAGGGGAAGGGAGAGGGAGGGAAAAAGGGAGAGGGAGGGAAAAAGGGAGAGGGAGGGAAAAAGGGAGAGGGAGGGAAAGGGAGTGGGGTGAAGGAAGAAGGAGGAAGAAAGGGAGAGATAGGGGAAGGAAGAGGGAGGGGAAGGATGAGGGAGGAAGAAAGGGAGAGGGAGGGGAAGGTAGAGGGAGGGGAAGGTAGAGGAAGGAGAGAGAGCGAGTGCGAGAGAGCTTGCTAATGATAAATTACCAATAACTATTTTCTTTTTTACAATTCTCATTATTGTTTGCTCATGCTTATCAAACACCTGTTACAAATGATCTTTAATACTTGGCAAAATTACACAAGTATACGTAATGTATACTCGTACATATGCAACTGGATATAAATACTTAATATGTATGCACACACATGCAGACTACAAACTAAGTACACAAATACATAAAGGATATACAAATATAAAAACATTTAATATGCGTACGCATACATTATGTGTGTGATACACCGTGGTCTTGGATCACGTGTTGGACTCGTGATCGACAGCTATTTCCCTCCCGGAAGAGAGCTCAGAGGTCATGGGTAATGTTGTGACCTTATACGCGCACACCCACCCAACTCCCCGCCCACGAGTTTGAATAACGACTTGCAGCGCAGCGATACTGATATTATTTCAGCCCTGGTCGGGATTTGAACCCGGACCTCCGTAGTGTCGGCCGGGAACTCTACCACTGCCCCACGTGTGTGTGTGTGTGTGTGTGTGTGTGTGTGTGTGTCTGTGTGTGTGTGTGCTGGAGGTCAAGTTTATATTTCAAAACTACTTCGCATTCATCCTCGGCCATGACTTCTTGTATAAAAATTCGGCCCCCATCTGGCCCCCACCCACTTACGAGACTAAAGGTCAGAATGTGAAAAATTCCCTCGAGGCCAAATGCAATTTCTAATTGGATTCTCTAAGAATCCGCACATCAATTGAGGGGGCTTGTCCATGAACAGAGTTTTCATGTAAAGAGAGATCCAAAAGCCTGGAAAAAAAAAAATTCTGTCTGAAATATTTTAAAGATGAAGAAAGGAAAGACTCCGAATTGCAGCCATGATTGCCAAATTGTGAAAAATTGTGAAAAATGAGCAAAACATTTGTACGAGACAAGGTTGACTAATTGTTGCCCCAGTTTCGGTTAAGTGGAAAACCCGCAGACCTACATCAGCTGGCACCGATCCCTGGATTTTGGACTGTAGTCCGTGTTGTGTGAGAGCGGGGCTGTTTCTATGTCACCGGCTGGAAATAATATTGAAAGATCAGTCGCCGGTTGCTGGCTTTCCATGGGTGACAAGTCCACTGAATAAAGCCGAGGTTGAAAGAGATTTTGGGCCCAGTCCGGACACCGAGCATCAGCCCCTCAGGACTGCACCTCCTGATGGATGTGACTGGGGGTGGATAGGTTTTGAAAATGGAAAGATTCAAGATTGAAAAGGATTGTAAAGTGTTACACGAAGGAATGGGAAATATTTTGAACTGGAGCCACGAGTGGAACATTAAATTAAATGTAAAAACTGTAAAATTCTGGAGATGGGTACAAGTAAGGAGAGAGCCTATTCGTGTCAAGAGGAAGAGGAAAAAGAAGAAGGAGACGAAGAAGAAGACGAGGAAAAAGAAGAAAGAGACGGAGAGGAAAGAGAAGAAAGACAAGAAGAAAAAGAAGAAAAGAAAGAAAACGAAGAAAAAGAAGATAAATGAAGACAAATGAAAAGAAGAAGAATAAGAAAAATGAGAAGCAGAAGAAGCAGACGAAGAAAAAAAATAAGAAAAAGACGAAAATAATAATATTAATAATAACAACAACAACAATAATAATAATAACAGGGAGTCTCCGATTAAGACATCTTGTTATCCGACATGACCATCTTAACAACATAACAGAGAAGAACACACAAGCTGATGAAGATAAGATTGGCATTTCACTAGACTGACGAGAATGTGGCGACAAGACTCGTTCAAGATCTTATCCACCCAAAGCTGGAATACGCAGCAGCGGCGTGGTCCCCAAACAAAAGAAAGAGGAAGAAGAAAAGGAAGAGGAAGAAAAGAAAAAAAAAGAAGAAAAGAAAATGATGAAAAAGAAGATGAGGAGGAAAAAGAGGAAGATGAGGACGAAAGGGAAGAAAAAGTAGACGAAGATGAGGAAGAAGAGGAAGAAAAAAGAAAAGAGGAAAAAAAGAAAAAATGAAAATGAAGAGGAAGATGAGGAGGAAGAAGAGGAAGAAGAAGAAGAAAAAAAAAAAGGGAAAATAGAAAATGCAAAAGGAAACGATCAAAATGATTTCTTGCCTGGCCAACAGGTTCTACGAGGAGAGAATAGGTCAATTGGAATTGCTGCCGGGGGCTCAGAATTCATTATCCGCACAGACGCATT